>NC_067161.1:41031871-41762705 GCF_903995435.1 Acomys russatus | reverse complement strand
ACAGAGAGAGAGAGAGAATGAATTTAAGATAAATATCCGAAGAGATTCAACTACCTACTATAAGCCATCCACTCTACTAGTGAAGACACAGAAGCTGAAGGTGAGGTGTTGGAAAGGGTATTCCATGCAAATAGAAACCACAAGAGCATCTGTGCTTACCCCACAGAAGATAAATCTCAAGTCAGAAACTGAAAGAGGGGCCTTGAGAGATGGCCCAGCAGTTTAGAACACTTGTTGCACTTGCAGAGGGCCTAGAACCCACATGGCAGCTCCCAACCATTTTAAACTCTAGTTCCTGGGGATCTGACACCCTCTTCTGACCGCCTCAGGCACCAGGCATGCATGTGGTACACATACATATATGTAGACAAAATATTCATACATAAAAACTAAAGTAAGTAAATAAATAAATAAACTTAAGAGGAGGCAAGGAAGGTGTGGTGGTTTGAACAAGCATGACCCCCATAGGCTCATATGTTAGAACGACTGATGCCCAGTTGGTGGAACTGTTAGGGAAGGATTAGAAGGTGTGGCCTTGTCGGAGTAGGTGTGTCACCAGCGGTGGGCTTTGAGGTTTCAAAAGCCATTTCCAGTTCTCTCTCTCTCTCTCTCTGCCTCGTGCTTGCCTCTCGTCTCAAGATGCAAGCTCTCAGCTCCTGCTGCTGTGGCACATCTGCCTGCTGCCATGCTCTTACCGTGATGACCATGGACTCACCCTCTGAAACAGTAAGCCCCCAATAAGCTCTAACTTTTATAAGTTACCTTGGTCATAGTGTCTTTTTTGGCGGGGAGAGCAGGTTTGAGACAGGGTTTCTCTGTGTAGCTTTGGTTGTCCTGGACTTGCTTTGTAGACCAGGCTGGCCTCGAACTCACAGCGATCTGCCTGCCTCTGCCTCCTACACCTGGCTGTCGTAGTATCTTATAACAGCAGTAGAAAAGTAACTAAAGACAGAATGTCAACCATACAAAGACAAATGCATAAGTTCAGTGGAAGAAAATTAATTACAAACATGCTTGCACCAAGCAAAAGCAACAACACATAAGGCAAATACCACAGTAAAGCAAAGGTGGATGCTTAATATGGTTAATAGCTGGAGACTTTCACACCCCACTCTCATCAGATTTAAACCACACTGTGTAGACCAAGTGACCCCAAGACACAAGCAGAGTGTGTCATCCAATGGTCAGGGTTCACACTGTCTTTCTCAGTGCATGGACTATTCTCCATGACAGACCATGTATGCTTTGAGCCACAAAACAAGTCACAGGGCTAACAAGATGGTTTAGCAGGTAATAGCACTTGTCATGCAAACTTGATGACCTGAGTTTAATTCCCAGAATCCACGGTAGGAAAAAAAAAAAAAAAAAAGACACCTGTACACATGCACCATGCCACTTGCATGTATGCAGTCTCTCACACATAATAATTTAATACAGTAGTTGGAGGAGGGTTGGGGTTTTTTTCAAGACAGAGTTTCTCTCTGTAGCCTTGGCTGTCCTTGACTCGGTTTGTAGACCAGGCTGGCCTTGAACTCACAGAGATCCACCTGCCTCTGCCTTCTGAGTGCTGAGGTTACAGGCGTGTGCCACCACCCCTGGCTAATTCAATAATTTTTTAAAAGAGAGGGGCATGGAGGTGCACTCCTGTAATCCCAGCACTCGGAAGGCAGGAGCAGGTACATCGCTATGAATTTGAGGCCACCTTGGTCTAGATAGTGAGTTCCAGAGCAGCCAAAGTTACACAGTGAAAGCCTGTCTAAAAAATAAATAAGAAGAGCCAGGCGTGGTGGCGCACACCTTTAATCCCAACACTCGGAGGCAGACGCAGGTAGATCTCTGTGAGTTTGAAGCCAGCCTGGTCTACAAAATGAGTCCAGGACAACCAAGGCTATACACAGAAACCCTACCCCAAAAAACAGAAAGAAAGAAAGAAAGAAAGAAGAAAATAAATTTTAAAAAGAGAGAACAGAAAAAAGAGAGAGAGAGAGAGAACAGCTTGCAACACTGAAGCAGAAGAAATGCTACAAATTTAAGATCAGCTTCAGCTATGGAGTAAATCCGAAGGCCAGCCTGGACTGCAGAAGAGGAACCTGTCTCCAGAAAAAAAAAAAAATTAAAGAATCAAACCCAAATTTAGTAGAAAAAAAAAAATTAAAGCAGTAACAAATAAAAGAGAGACTAAAATAAATACAGAAGCTCAATAACAAGTTTTTAAAAGATGAATAAAATTGAATACTCGTTAGCCAGGCTCACAGGGGTAGAATGAGGGGACAGTCATATAAATAAAACCAGAGATGGAGAATGAGTCAAGAAATCCCACAGGAATACAAAGGACTGATCCATCCTTGAAGACTACTGCAAGCAGCATGGACCTCCAGATTTTTTTTTTTTTTCGAGACAGGATTTCTCTGTGTAGCCTTGGCTGTCCTGGACTCACTTTGCGGGCCACGCTGGCCTCTAACTCACAGAGATCCACCTGCCTCTGCTTCCCGGGTGCTGGGATTAAAGGCGTGCGCTCAGCTTGGACCTCCAGATTTTAAGAGACCTAAATAAAGGGATCGTCTTTTGTACATACACAACCAATCAAAATCAGAGGATGAAGGTAAGAGTGGAGGCATCACAATAGCTAGTGTCAGACTGCAGCACAAAGCCATAAAAGCAAAACAGCATGGTGCTGGCCTGAAAAAAAAGGGAGGGGATACAGAGCAATGAAAAGAGTATAAAATCTAGAAATTCATTCATGCATTTACAGCCAACTTATTTTCAGCAAAGAACCCATGAATGTACAGTGGAAAAAGAGCAGTCTCTTCCATAAATGGAGCTGGGGAAATGGGATGCAGAGAGACAGACAGGCAGGCAGGCGGGGAGTGTGAAACTGGAGCCCCCGTTGCCACACACAGACATCAGCTCAGAACAGGTCATGAGTCTAAACCAAGTGAGAACTGCAGCGGAAGAAGCCGGAAGGAGACCAGATGAAACCAGAGCGGGAACACCCCGAGACGCTGGCAAAGACAGTGTTTTGGAGAAAACCTTCAACGCACAGACATCAAGAGCAAAAAACAGACAGATGGGATCGTGTCATACTCCGAAGCTGTGAATGGCACAGGGACCCGTCAGCAGAGTGAAGAGAAAGCCTGCAGACTGACAGAGCCCGGCGTGGTGGCGCACGCCTTTAATCCCAGCACTCGGGAGGCAGAGGCAGGCGGATCGCTGTGAGTTCGAGGCCAGCCTGGTCTACAAAGTGAGTCCAGGACAGTCAAGGCTACACAGAGAAACCCTGTCTCAAAAAACCATAAAAAAAAAAAAAAAAAAAAAAAAAAGAAAGAAAGAAAGAAAGAAAGAAAATATCTTCAAACTGTTCGTCTGGAAAAGAATTATAGCCAGGAAAAAAAAAAAAAAGAATTATAGCCAGAAAACAACAACAAAAACTTGAACAATCTGTTTGTTTGTTTATTTTTAATGGGGATTAGACATTTCTCAACTGAAGATAAACAAGTAAGTGGTCAACAAGAATATTTTTTTAATGTTCAGCCATGCTGATCACCAGAAAAATGTAAACTGAAGTTACAGTGAGCCATCTCACCCCAGTTAAACAGATATTACTGAAGAAACAAAAAGCAACCATAAATGCTGGCAAGGGCGTCGGCGGAACGGAGTTAGAACAGCCGCTGTGGAAAACAGCACGGAGGCTTCGCGAACCCTGAAAGAAAACTGCTCTGTGGCCCAGTGGTCCCACTACTGAGTACAAAGCCAAAGGTCACGTGATGAAAAAAGCACCTGTACACCCATCGCAAGTGCAGCGTTATTCACAATGGCCAGGAGATGAGATCTACTGAGATGTCCACCAATGGATGAGCAGTTTAAAAGGTGTGATCTGAGGTGGGGGCTGGACAGATGGCTCAGCAGTTAAGAGCATGCACACTGCTCTTGCAGTGGACCCCTCCCCCCATCCCATTTCCAGCATCTGCATCAGGCAGCTCATAACCATCTGTAATTCCAGTTCTAGCTCCTATGGGCATCTATACTCGTGAGTGTGTGTGTGTGTGTGTGTGTGTGTGTGTGTGTGTGTGTGTGCGTGCGCTTTAAAAAAAAGCAAACTACGGGTTCAAAGAAGGTATTTTAAAAATAAATAATGTGCTCTGTGAACCCAGTGCAACATCATCAACCACTGAAGAGATACAATTCTGTCAAATGCAGCCAGCAACATGGACAGAACTGGGTGTTATTAGGTTACTGAGAGAGCCCAGACATAGAAAGACAAACAGCGCGTTCTCGTTCACTCGCCTAAGGAAGCTGAGAGAGTTTCCCATGGAGAAGAGAAGACAGCACAGATCCCTGGAGGCTCTGCCAGGTGCAGTGAGGGATGTGGACTAGATCATGAACAGCTGAGCACAGTGGGAGGAGGGGTCAGGAGCTGTGGAGCAAGCAGGACTGGAGAACCTTGAGGCTCTCACTCGTAGAACCACCAGGTGGGAGCCGGACAATGGTGGCGCACGCCTTTAATCCCAGCACTCGGGAGACAGAGGCAGGTGGATCGCTGTGAGTTCCAGGCCAGCCTGGTCTACAAATCGAGTCCAGGTCAGTCAGGGCTATATAGAGAAACCCTGTCTCGAAAAACCAAAAAGAAAAAAAAAAGAATCATAATTGGGGTAGATGCCAAGACCAGGATGGCTGGGAGAATCTCCGCCTTCCTCAAGATACCTGGGCAAAGAAGCCAGTGATGGTGGTGTCCTTCTCTGTCTTGGGGCCTTGCTATAATTATGCCCAATATCAGCCCCTACACTGAGAATGCAGAAATGATCAACCAGGCCACACCCTACAACTACCCAGTGCCTGTAACCTGCCCAATGTGCCCAGCCACTCCCAGGACCCTCAGCGACCAAGCCTGGAATGGCTGAAGAACCAGTGAATGTTCCTGCTGATGGAAGAGGCCCCTTGCCAGTTCTCCAATAAAAATGTGAAAAACAAACACCCCCCCCCCCCAAAAAAAAAGAATCATAGCTGGGATTTTTTGCTTTTTGTTTTTGTTTGGTTTTTTGTTTTTGTTTGGTTTTGGTTTTTGGCTTTTGGGTTTTTGTTTTTCGAGACAGGGTTTCTCTGTGTAGCCTTGGCTGTCCTGGACTCGCTTTGTAGACCAGGCTGGCCTTGAACTCACAGCGATCCGCCTGCCTCTGCCTCCCGAGTGCGCCACCACGCCTGGCTATGGTTTTGTTTTTTAAAAGCAGTCTTATGAGCCAGGCGTGGTGGTGCACGCCTTTAATCCCAGCACTCGGGAGGCAGAGGCAGGCGGATCGCTGTGAGTTCGAGGCCAGCCTGGTCTACAAAGTGAGTCCAGGATGGCCAAGGCTACACAGAGAAAGCCTGTCTCGAAAAAAAACAAAACAACAACAACAACAAAATACCAGGCTGGCCTCAAACTAGCTATATAACTGAGGATGACCTTGAACTCCTGATCTTCCTCCATCTGTCTCCTAGGCACAGCAATCACAGGCATGTGGCACCACACCTGGCTCTGAATCCAGTCACTCTGTAGACTCTGCTCATGATTCCCATGGAACGCTGGGAACCTAATAACCTAGTTTCTTCAATGGATAAATTCTAAGGAAGAATGCTTGGAGACATGTCTAGAAAATGCTGAGCAGATGTGCCAGGCAGCTGCACTGTGAGACACATTAGGGCCCTTGTTTTGCTTTTTTTACTAATTTTGACATTTATGAGACAATTAGAAATTTAAACAGAAACTAGGTATTTGCCAATAGTGAGGGATTGTTGTTAAACAAATGAATACTAAATAATGCTATTGTCATTTTAAAAGCCCTAATCTTCCAGAAAGACACTGGAATAGTTGGAGATTAAATTATCCATGCGTAGCCAGACACAGCCCGCCTATAATGCCAGCACTCGGAGAGGCAGAGGCAAGTGGATCTCTGTGAGTTTGAGGCCAGCCTGGTCTACAAAGTGAGTCCAGGACAGCCAAGGCTACACAGAGAAACCCTGTCTTGAAAAACAAAAACAAAACAAAACAAAACAAAAAATCCATGTCTGAGACGAGTGGCATGTATTTCTAGATAATCTGAGGGGAAGTGGGTAAGGGCAACAGAGCCAGGACTGATGGGTGCCGAAAGGTTCGTTCTATGCCTCTCTCTCTGGAGTTGGCTATGTTGGACTCTTCCAGAATGAAAATTTGTATGTAAATTTTTTTGTATAAATTGTTACACATGGACCTTTTCTTTTCAGGTTCCTTAATATGTTCTATTGTTCTTTTTTTTTTTTTTAAGATTTATTGATTTATTATTATGTATACCGTGTTCTGCTGCATGTACAACTGCAGGCCGAAGAGGGCATCAGATCACATTACAGATGGTTGGGAGCCACCATGTGGTTGCTGGGATCTGAACTCAGGACCTTTGGAAGAACAGGCGGTGGGTGCTCTTAACCACTGAGCCATCTCTCCAGCCCTCTATTGTTCTTTAAAAAAAAAAAAAAAGCACTTTTCCAACAGGGCACAAGGAAGCTGGCAGAATTGGCTCAACCAGGCCCTGAAGCCCTGTGCTTTCACAAACTGTACCCACACACACAGGCAGATTTAACTCTGCTCACACACACATACCCTTTCTAAGACACATTCCCAAAGAACTGTACAGACTCTGAAAAGTCAACAAGGCTAATTGCAGGGGACATGCATGCTGGGAAACCTGGAGGCAGTGGACACATCCAGCACAGGTATGACCGTGAGATGATGAGGCGACACCTGAGACAATAATTAATTAGTGAATAAAATTCATGTGAGATGAGGAGCCATGACTGTGACCCCCACATGACTGGTTCTGTCAACCCCAGAAGTGTGAGTGGAGGCTGATCCCAGCCTCACTGGATAGCACTAGTGGTTCAGATCCAAGCTGACCAGTAAGGGAAACTGAGGCACACTCGCTGGGCCTCCATTCTCAGATGGTTTCGTTGATAAAGTGCTTGTGGAATTTGCATCCTCAACACCCATGTAAAAAGCCAGGCATGGCAGCATGTGTCCTGACAAGGCAAAGCTGGAAGATTCCTGGAGCTCATCAGTCAGCCAGTCAATCGGTGCATTCCAGTTTCAGTGAGGGACCCTGCCTCAAAAAATAAAGTGGAGAGCAAGAGAGGAGACAGTTGGAGTTGGCCTCCAGCCTCTACCCTGTATACACAGTCACACCCGCACACATCCACACAGAAGGAAGGCTCGTAGAATCCCTAACCTCTGACATCCTTCAGGGTTCTATGTCAGCCACACTGCCTCCTCAAGCTGGCTTGCTCCTTGCAGCCTTCGCTCCTGCTCCTTTTCTGGGATCTCCCCTCTCCCCCAAAAGCCATTATGTGCTAGACATCCCCCTGAAAATTGGCTAGACTGGCTGACCGCTGAACTCCAGGGATTCTCCAAGTTTTCCCTTGACTGGGACATGAGACAGCAGACACCTCCCAGAATGCCCCCTTAGGAGGAGACACTTCCTACATGGCTACCCACAGGATCCTCAGCATGTACCCTTGTAGAAAGATATTCTCTCAATGGGGAAAAAAAAAATCTTCCTGCTTTAAAGTGGCATCCTTGTATCTTCTCTATGGGAGATATAGAAAGGTGTCTCTTATTTCCGGGTCCCTCTCTTGTGGCCACAAAGCCTTGGGGGTATAGCCAGCAGATGATCCCCTTAACCACGTGACTAAAAGATAATCAAGGAGCTATGAGCTCCTGGTGTGTCCCACTTCTAAGAGAAGGGAGTATTGTTTTTAATTATCTGTATTATCAGTAGGCCCGGCTAGCTATCAATTAAGACACTGACACTTGCTATATTTTAAAATATCCTTAGTTAACCTGGGGCAGGACAGATATCAACCCTCTAAACTGCTTCCCATAGTGGGGCAGGCATGGGATCCCTGTCTCAATCCCATGCCGTCTGTTTCTAATAACTTCTTTCAAGCTACCTCCCATCCATAGTCCCAAATACTTGCTAATGTTCTTCATTTGGGCCAAATCTCCATCCACGCCTGCCATGTGCTTCTCTTTCGGCTAACTCATAGCAGCCTCTTCTCCCTTCCGGGTCTCTCTCTTCTTCTTCCCAGGATTCCTCTCTCTCCCTCTAAGCCTGGGAACTTTAGCCACGCCTCTATCCCCTCTGCCCTGCCCAGGTGGAGATGGCTTTTTAGTCATCAAAAGGTGGGTCACAGAGACAGCAAGCAGTGATTAGCATCAAAATACTTTAGGTCATCCCCCAACAAGGGAGCTCTGATTCCTTTCTCTCCTACCCAGCCACGCACTTGGTCGTGCAATCACATGGGCTGTGTGGATTCAGGAATCAGACACTCAAGGAAAGGCAGAGCACCCCAACAGAAGGGATCTAGGCCATGGCCCTGTACAAGCCCCATTTTGTCACAAACCACTGATCCACCATCTGTCGGTATAGAATAAGAGCCTTTTGTTTATCCGGCTGCTCATCTGGGGTTTGCTTTGTTTTCCAATAGGCAGCCACGCCTAAACCACACCCAGTTTTCTGGCTCTGCTGACCCACCATGGTACCCAAGCCCCACAGGTTATCTTAGACTAGGCTCTTCAGAAGCAGAATCTCAAGAGATCCTTCAGGCATTGTGGGGCTGGGCAGCTGTGGAACTGGGGGAGCAAGAATAAGGTTGAGGCATGTCCAAACCCTGAAATCTCATCTTGAGACCCCCGCAGGAGTAGGACTGCTTCAGCTCTTCCTGTGCCTGCATTGTCCCAGTGCACTTAACCCTACACCCCAGCCCCCTCTCCCTGCCACCCTCGAGGCTGTCACATAGCCCGGAAGCCAAGTTACAGGTTAAACTCCGTCTCTCATTAAAAGGTCATGTCCGGCAAGCACCTGGAATTCCTCTTCGCGCAAATAAGGCATTCCCAGCACCTTAGCCCTGGCCCCAGCCAATGTACACTCACCCTAACTCCTCTCTCCGCTCCCCAAAGGTTTAAACAGTTCCCCTCCCCCATCAAATGAGCTGCCCCCCTGAGGCTGTCTCCCAAGAAGGCTGTTTCTCGAGCACTCACCATTGACCAAGATTCTGCATTGTTCCCACCTGCCCTGACTTAGCTTCACTCCCTCCAGTCCAGCCTGGTGATACCCCAATGGGGAAACAGAAACGGGGAGGCAAGGCACAAAGGAACTTCACTCAGGCCCATATCCCAGTGGGAACCAATGAAGGAGTCAGGGCAGTTGGAGTGAGCAACTCCATCCTGCTGAAGCTAAACCCTAAAGGACCTTGGGGCTCATCCTGTTGTGAGCCAAGGGTCCAAACCTTCCATCCCACACACACACACCTTTTTTTTTTTAAAGAAAGATTTTATTTATTTATTGTATATGAATGCTCTATCTCCATGTACACCTGTTATGCCAGAAGAGGGCATTAGATCACATTACAAATGATTGTGAGCCACCATGTGGTTGTCAGGAATTGAACTCAGAACCTCTGGAAGAGCAGGCAGTACTCTTAACCGCTGAGCCATCTCTCTGGCCCATCCCACACGCCTTTAAAGCTGGTCTGAGATTAGGGTTTGGAATTAGGAGTGGGATCCCAGAAACAAGGTCTCAACAGGGTGCCACACACAAGGAACCCAGAAATTGGGCCTCACATTGGGTCTTCTGTAATTCCTGCTCACCTTTGCCCCCCAAAAGGCAAACATTTCCCTGGAACCCTCAGCCGAAATTCCCATCCATCCTCATGCCATCCATGGGTGAGAGGACACCATGAGGCCCATGATTCAGTTGCCTGGTAGCCTGTGCTAGCAGTATGTCCCAGCACAGAATCACAGAACTGCTGAGACTTTCCTCAAATCGGCTAGCATAGAGGGGGTGGATGGGAAGGAAAAGGGTGAAACAAAACTACAGAGTGGGGTGAGCTGTGAGGAAACCCCAAGGGGGGAAGACATCAGGGGCTGGTGTGTAGCTCATGGCCCCAGTGGCTGGTCTACCACAGTCCTCAGAGGTACTGTCTCACCTGGTCTCCCACTACATTAGGACACTAAGAGGGTTCCGCTGCTGTGATTCCTGGAATAAAAGGAAATAGAATATCTGGACGGGGAAGCTGGCAAAAGGCACATGACCAGCACAGTCATTCTTGTTATGAATGGAGCTCTTGCAGCTCAGAAAACGGAAAGGGACCGCACAGGGCAGGGTCACTGAGATCTCTCTAGCTGCCTGTGCACACGTCTGAGAAACACCAGTTCCTAGCTGACCTGATTTACAAGCAGCACTGGCCCAGAGACAGCTGTGGGCAGAGTGGCTGGGAAGGTCAGCAGTGCATCTTCAAGAGACACGGGTTCTAAGGAAAAGGACGGACAGGCACCTCAGGACCTGTTGCAGGTAGCTGCTCCTGTAAGGGGACAGTAGGGGAAGGGAAAAAGAGTCAGGTGAATCCATACTGGGTCTGCTGGCTGCCCAACATCCAACCCCTGCTTAGGGAAGGAGCCCTGTGTGTGGTCCTGGGCAGGCAATGTCCTATTTCCCACTAGAATAGAAAGGACCAGACTCATACCTATTGTCCTGATGGCTTCAGGTCTAAACACAGATGCTTGAGCTCCGGAAACCTGGGCAGACACTCTCTACCCAGAAACCCTGAAGGCTATTCCTGACAGGAAGGTTAGATGAGAGGTAATGGAGGGAGTGACATGCAAGTGACTCTTGGTCTGTGTCCTGCGTAGGCACCTACCCGGTCTGTGGCCACCTTCAAGGCAAGCTGCACAAGGCCCCTCTGTCAGCAAACCTGAGCCCTGAGAGGCATGGCAACTCAGTGAGGTTTCCCATGTTGACAGCACCCAGCAGCATGTGGGGACCTAGTCATGCTTCTGTCTTTGCTCCCATGCTGCTGAAGACCTGGCTTACTTAGCCCAGCAGCCTGTGGCATTTTCCATTCCAGGACAGACACCGAGAGTAAGGCTCAAGGGCAAGCCTGGCTCCATGCGGAAGACTTCAGTTAGCAGCAACTATGGATAATAAGATGGTGAGCTGGGGTCTGAGTGTGACTGGAGGAAGGGCGCACAGGAGTGGAGCATCCAGTCGGCTGCCCTTAGCTAAGTGTGTTTGCACTCTGCAGGGTATTGCTGGAAGCTACCATGGCCTGCAGGGTCAACGTTTGGAGGGGAAGTTGGTTTGGAGCAGAGGAAGTGGACTTTCAGAAAGATGCTAGGACATCTTCAAGGTTGGAATGGGAATTAAGAGCTGTCTGCACTGGGGATGGAGAGGAAGGGACACAGAATAGAGCTCTGAAGGCAAATGGTGTCACCTGACTGAGATAGGGACATAGCACAAAGCAATCCTGTCACATGCCTCCAGCTCCAAACCTTTCCTTGGAAGTCAGGTCTACTCTGGGTAGCTCACAGGGACCAGTGCCACCTGTCCTTCAACTCCACGTCCTCTCAGGGCCTCAGTAAGTGCCCTCCCACCTGGGAATGTTTAAATTCAATTTAAGTAATTTAATTAATCAAATGGAATGACTGAATTGTAACTGAGCTTCATTAGTCGTAATGATCGCATTAATTAATTGAAAGTAACCAGATGTCTCTCCCTGGGGAGTGATGACAAGAAAGGTGCAACTGTAGCATCTGAGATCCTAGCTGAGCTGGCTGGGAGCAGGCTGGGGGCTCCAAGCCCTGCTTGGCTCTCCTGGCCTAGAATGCTGCCTGCTGCACAGTAGGTGCTCAGATAACAACTACCAAGTGCCAAGCCCTGCAGAGAACACAGACTCCCCTGCTATATTCATTTTCATTGTGTGCCGTGGGCAGTAGAGCACCATGGAAGGAAGGTTTGGAAAATGAATGCACAGAGCAACTGCTCCATCCCCAACCAGAGATAGTAGCTACCACTACCTCCCAAAATCAAGTCCCCCAAAATGTTGGTACTCTAAAGACACAGAGCAGTCCGTGGCTTCCACTGTACTGTACTGTGGCTTGCTAAACCTGGCTTGGTAGGTAGCCCAGTTGTGGTGGTACGGGAGCTTGGGTCGTGAGGACATCTGGGTTGTCCTTGGTTCTGCTCTCTCTGAGTGGCCGAAACCTGTGTGAGCCTCTGTGAGCTTCTGGAGAGCCCTACTACCTGCTGTGCAGGGAGTGGGGACACAGGGGACTCTACTGGATGTATGGCAGCTAGTATATATACACGCCCTCACACGCCAGAGTGTGCACCTGGCCCTCACATGTCAGAGTGTGCACCTGGCCCTCACACGCCAGAGTGTGCACCTGGCCCTCACATGCCAGAGTGTGCACCTGGCCCTCACACGTCAGAGTGTGCACCTGGCCCTCACACGCCAGAGTGTGCACCTGGCCCTCACACGTCAGAGTGTGCACCTGGCCCTCACACGCCAGAGTGTGCACCTGGCCCTCACACGCCAGAGTGTGCACCTGGCCCTCACATGCCAGAGTGTGCACCTGGCCCTCACATGCCAGAGTGTGCACCTGGCCCTCACATGCCAGAGTGTGCACCTGGCCCTCACATGCCAGAGTGTGCACCTGGCCCTCACATGCCAGAGTGTGCACCTGGCCCTCACATGCCAGAGTGTGCACCTGGCCCTCATGTCCTGGGCTTCAAGAAGAAGCAGAACATGGCCAGCAGGCAGACGAGGACCCTCTGGAAAGCTTGTCTAAATAGAGTGACCTCCCTGGCAGGGATTGGGAGGGGGGTTGTAAAGGTAAAGCAGACGCTCAAGTTTCCATGGGTGTGAGAGTGGCTGGGGAGAGTCCTGGGCAGCCACTCTTACCTCACTGCTGGGAGATGGGGCCACTTGAATCCTGCTGCGTACAAAACAAAACTAACCTAAACAAAACCGGAAACTCGCTTGAGATAGAAGTGAGGGAGCTGCTGGCGGCCGGTGCAGGTTTCACAACTGGACGGCAGAGTGGCTGGCAGCCACATAGCCAGGCGGGCAGAAGGCTTCTCCTGACCCAGCCTGCAGCCCAGAATCAGGTCCTCCTGGGTGTGAGTGAGCAGGATGTCAGGCAGGCCGGGACTGGCTTCACATAGTTGTGTCAGGACCTTCACCCACCCCACCTTCCAGTCCTTACACATACACTCAACTAAGCTCTGAGCAACCAGTCTCTGGTCCAGTCCCAGAGGCAGAGAAGGGACAAGAATGCTGATGAATAACCATGAAGGAAATGAAGCGGGCCACGGGTGGGCAGATTTTCTGGGGAGGTGGTCTCTGAGCAGAACGTCTCAGGAGAAAGTACTGGGGCAGGAGAAGACGGTGTGCTCGTGTCTACGGAAATAAAAGCACTGAATCAGCCGGGCGTGCTAGTGCACGCCTTTAATCCCAGCACTCGGGAGGCAGAGGCTGGTGGATCGATGTGAGTTCGAGGCCAGCCTGGTCTACATAGTGAGTCCAGGACAGCTAAGGCTACACAGAGAAACCCTGTCTCGGGAGAGAGAGAGAGAGAGAGAAAGCACTGAATCAGGAGCAGCATGGTAGCGGGGCTGGCTTCTAGGGGGCTTTACGGACCACCTGAAAGGTGTTAGCTTTTTTTTTTTTTTTAACATTTATTTATTATGTATACAGTATTCTGCCTGCATGTAGGCATGCTGGCCAGAAGAGGGCACCAGATTTCACTGTAGATGGTTGTGAGCCACCATGTGGTTGCTGGGAATTGAACTCAGGACCTTTGGAAGAGCAGGCAGTGCTCTTAACCTCTGAACCATTTCTCCAGCCCAGCTATTTTTCTTCTTACTGTGACAAAATGCCTGACAATAGCAATTGAAGAGAGGAACCTTTGGCTCAGTTTGAGGGTACAGTCTACCGTGATGGGAACGCACGGTGGCCAGAACTTGAGGCAGCTAGCCACAGTGCATCCACAGACAAGAGGCAGAGGGAGATGGATGGATGGTGGGGCGTCCTCTTGCTTTCTCCTTTTCATTCAGTCCAGGAAGCTGCGGCACAGAATGGTGGCCCCCCTCCCCCCTTCCCTCACACTTAGAGTAGGGGTCTTCCCACCTCAGTTAGCCTAATTTAGAAATTCCATCATAGCCAGACCCGGAGGTTTGTCTCCTGGGTGATTCTAGAAGTCAGTGGTCAACAGGGAAGCTTTGAGGCAGGATCCACAGCACAGTACTGGGGCGAAGGGGGCCGGGGCGGGGGGGGGGGGACCTGATGCCCTGGCCCCCACTAAGGGGTGTCCTGTATGTGCGAGAGCTTCAGAAGCGGCTCTAGTATAGGCCTAGCTGCGGTGGTGTGCGTGCTGTTTGATGGCTCTCAGGTGCATCTGGAACAGACCGGCCTCTGTCTCCATCGGTCCAGAGACATTAACCCCAGGCCTGATGGGGAAACAGAGACAATGGATCTCAATAGGGCCCTGATAGGTCCCTAGTCCCCTGCCCTTGACCCCCCAAGGAGTGGAAATAGGAACAAAAGGAGCCTGCCACTAAACATGGAGCCTGGTGTGGGACCTTCACTGTAGCCACCGGGTCATGCTTTTGAAATGTCACTGTGATCTGCACACTGGCCGAAACGTCTTCAAGGTAAGGGAACTGAATTTGCCGTATATGGAAAGGAATACGGTGTGAGGTGCTAGCTAGATTTCAGCAAGAAAAGTGTGAAGTAAACTATTAAGTCCTTTGGAGCACCGCGGGGCGGGGTGGGGGTGCGTTTTGTAAGTTGTTATCTACTTTGCAGAGCTTGTTTTGTCACCCGCCGGGCGCTCTGTAAAGCTTGCTGCACTCTGGAAGCGGACTGGCTTGCCGGGGCAGAGCCGGCTCCCTCAGAGGGCCCAGCATGGGGAGAGAGGCGCGGTACTTTAAAGAATTTACAGAGGCTATCAGAGCTGGACTAGGTCAAGGCTCTGCCGCCTCCTGGCGGCCAGGAATAGACGATCTGGCCGCGCCCTAGACTAAGGAGTGTATTGAGGAAGAACCTGCGCATGCGCGAGCCCAAACGCACTCCCTCTAACCTATGAGAGCTCCGGTCTCTATGCTGTAAGATTCTCTTTCGTTATTCATTTAAACAAAAGTTGGCCACGTCCCTTTAGGGATTGGAAGTTTCCTCTCACAGAGACACAGTGGCAGGGCACATCCGTCCTGATGGGCCATTCTTTTAAGTCATGGCCCTCCTGTAAGGCCTCCCTAAGGTAGGCACAGGAAAATGAGGCAGGATTTGTTCTCAAAACTTTGTAGACTGACTCTCCTCCCATGGTCCACCTATGCCTGAAGTCACACACTAGCCTTCTGGCTTGGGCATGAGCATGTTAACTCCTTCCTAGCCAGTAATAACCCTCCAGAGGACCTATGCTTGTCAAGCTAGGGGAAGCCCCTAGGTCCTGATGATCCCAAAAGGTGGGGTATGGACACACAAGTCCTTTAGAATGTTAACCAAGCACCTGAACTAAAACCACACACATTCCTGCTTATAGGAGGATAGGGCCTGCGGGAGTCTCTTAGGTGACATCTCCAAAAGCACAGGGTCACACTACCCTAGCAAGGACTTTACACCAAGCAGCACCTTCAGAGCCTTCTTGCAGACATCCCTGCCTGTCCTGGGCCTCAGTTGGCTTTGAGTAAGCGTTGGGAGCTCTCTGGCCACATTTTCTCATCTGTAAGCTGAGATAACAGCACAATGGTGCTACCTCCTACCCAATCATCTCTACCTCTGCCTACAGCAGACTTTGTGTTTTCAGTTTTTTGAGACAGGGTTTCGCTGTGTAGCCTTGGCTGTCCTGGAGTCGCTTTGTAGACCAGGCTGGCCTCGAACTCACAGCCTGCCTCTCGGAGTGCTAGATTTCAACTGTGAGCCACCACGCTCAGCTCTCAGCAGACTTTGATGGCAGTGAGAGGTTGCTCCTATAGAGATCTAGCCCTGGTGGCCATGGACCAAAACATAGCACCCTTAGGAACCTGTGCCCTCCTGTGAATTGTGGCCAGACAAGTGTAAGGCCCTGGTAGACTGGCAGCCTCCAGGCCCTAGTTATGATGTCCTGCCATGGTCTCAAAGAAAAGATTCTTCCTAGGGCCCCCAACTCCCCAAGAGAGAACAGGCATGCCACAGTTAGTCTCAAACACATGTTTTGTTTTGTTTTCTTTTCTTCTCTTTTTCTTTTTTTGGTTTGTTTTTTAATTAAAACAGCAATAAGTTCCTGCCCAGGGAAAGGCTGGGATAGGCAGGCCTTTCTTCACAAAAATATATTTTCTTTCTTTTTTTTAAAAACACCACCAAAGTAAACCTATTAGCTCCCATGAGCTGGTCACACCTAGAGAGTTGGTACAGTCCCCCAGGTGGCCTTGAGCAGGGAGCTTGAGCCATCCTGTGGACTCCAGCCCGAGCACAGGAGCGGCTGGGAGCCTGCTGGTACCTAGGGTTGAGTGATCAGCTCCAAACCATGCAAGAAAAACCAGCGACACCCACAAAGCAAAAGGCAACAGGACAATAGTTTAAAAAGAAAGGCAGATGCCACTAGAGGTGGTGGCCAGGGGCTAGGTCAGCGTGACCCTTAGAGACCATTGGCCAGTGCTGAGTGAAGGCCCTGGGCAGCTCAACTCATCTCCCAGGAAAGTCTTAGGGGATTCACATGGCTCATCCCCATAGTGTGTCCTCAGCACCTAAGTCAGGATAGAGATGTCCCTGCTGCAGGCCACAGTGTACGAAGTCCATTCAGTTGTGATTTAAAATATATATACAACCTGGGTGGCATCCAGGACAGTACCAAGGCTGCGGCCTGTCCATAGAGGCACCGGCTGCCTGCTCTTCAAGAGGCAACAGCATCTGCCGAGGTACACAGGCCCCTCCAAATTCACCCCTTGGGTGGAGGCCTGAGCCCCTGGGAGCAGCAACAGCAGAGGCACGGTGGGGCCCGAATGGGCCTGGCTGGGATCCCCGTGAGGTTGGATTCTTTGGCATTTGGGACAGCTAGTTGCAGAGCCAGATAGAAACGACCCCCTCAATTCCTCCTGGAACACCCAGGACCAGAATGGCAGTAGCTTATAGCTGTAGGGAAGTGCTGCCCCAGGAGGAGAAGAGGATGACGGAAGACCAGTGGGGTCCCAGGCCAGACCCCTAGGAATCCTCTCCCAGGATCTCCTTCACAAAGGCAGCAATGTCTGTCTTCTTGGTTTTGTGCAAGGTGAAAAAAGGGTGTTCCTGGTAGGAAACAGAAGCACAATTTCCGGGGGTGAAGGGATGCAGAAGAAGGTATAAAGGGAAGTTCCCTCCTCCCAAGCCTGGTCCACCCAGCACGCGCCTCCCGTCTGGCTGATGCCTGCTGGTCCTTCTGGGGCTGCTGCACCTAGAAGCCCTCCAAAACCACCAGAGCTTGTGACTCCGCCTCGCCCTCCTGCAACAGTGCTCCTCGCCCTCCTGCAACAGTGCTCCCACCACACAAGGGTGTCAGGCCCTACCAGACCCTCTCCCCTTCCTTCACGAGCAAAGAGTTCATATCCATCCTTCCAGGCTCAACGTAAATGGCATCTCCTTGAAGAGTCTTCCCCTGCTGTCACACTGATGCCTGTGCCCCACTGTCACAGCACTGTGCACCTTACCACAAGGCCTGGGATGCACGTGTGAACAAAGGTGAAACTGCACAAGTGTGTGCAGGGGCCAGGCAGAAGAGCTACCCCTCCACCCTGGGATGCAACTCTCTTCTAGACAGCTCTACCCCCCCCCCCCCACCCCCTCCCAACCCTCACCCCAGCCACTACACAGCACAGAGGACAGGACAGGCACTTGCCATGCTCACTCACCATCAGCTCCAGGTAGCTCATGCGCTCCGCAGGGTTCTTCCTTAGGCTAGGAAAGAGGGCAGTGGAGCCAGGCTCACACGGAGGAAGCGAATGTAGCCAGGCTGGGCTTGCCCCCATTAAGCAGCATACTCCTGAGGCTCAGAGAAGGAGCGAGACTGTCTGGGGGTCTTGCAAAGGGGCTTGGGGGTCCACGGGTACAAACTACAGTCTTGCAGCAACTTTCCCTGCCTCTTGGAGTCCAGTTGTCTCCATAGTGATCCAGGCTATGTCCGTGGCACCAACCCTGAAACGCTCTGCCTAATGGCCATATGCTAGATCACCCTTTATCAGAAAGGAAGACTCCGACCAATGGTTCTGGAGCGTGAAGTCCAATCAAAAAGGGTCAAACTAACCAATGAGTCATGCTATTGGGTTCATCTGCTTTCAGCTTTAAACTTGTTCTCTGAGCATCTCTGGGCCAAAACACACAAAAGCTGGCTTGTTCTCACTAGTTTCTTCTTTAAAATGTATTTTCTAAATCTCCTTTGTAACCCAAGAATCTACTGGTATAACTGCTTTTCTTTTTTTCTTTTTCTTTTTCTTTTTTTTTTTGGGGGGGGGGTGAGGCAAGGGTTGGTGTTTTGTTTTGGGGGGGTTGTTTTGTTTTGCGGGGACAAGGTTTCTCTGTGTAGCCTTGGCTATCCTGGAATCACTTGTAAGCCAGGCTGGCCTTGAACTCAGAGAGATCTGCCTGCCTCTGCCTCTCTGAGTGCTGGGATTACAGGCATGTGCCACTGTGCCCAGCTATAACTGCTTTTCTTATTCTTTTGTAACTTTACACATCTTTTTTTTTTCAAGACAAGGTTTCTCTTTGTAGCCCTGGCTATCTAGGACTCACTTTGTAGACCAGGCTGGCCTTGAACTCATAGCTATCCGCCTGCCTCTGCCTCCCAAGTACTGGGATTAAAGGCGTGCGCCACCACCGCCCGGCTCCATTTTTCCCCCCCAAAACGGGGTTTCTTTTTGTAGCTCCAGCTGTCTTGGAACTCACTCTATAGATGAGGAACTCATAGTGATCACCCACCTCTGCCTCCTGAGTGCTGGGATTAAAGGTGTGTGCCACCACTGCCTGGCTCAAAACAATGATTTTTATAAAGAGTCCACAAACATTCTGTCATTTGGTAAAAACGTCTCGATACCAATAACAACAAACTTCATTATGCATTTCAGTCTTCCGTAATAAATGCCATCACACTCACACTACCCCTTCCCATTTTGGATCTACCTAACCTATCCTTTTCTGGGAAGACAAAGTAAAACCTGCCACTGGGCCTCGGGTTTTGTTCTGCTGGCGTGCCCTACCCCCTGCCTTCTGGTACCAGGTGGCTCAAGGGTTTACTTGCTGCCAGAAAGGACCCAGCCCACCTACTCACCACTGGCCAGTGAAGTCCACAAACTCGGGGGAGAACTTGTCAGCTGGGAGCTGTGGGGACGGTTCCTCCACCACCTGCTTCAGCTGCTGGAACGGTGTCCCCCAAGACTCGTAAGGGAATCTCAGAATGGCCATCTCGATCTGCAGTAGGAACAGCAGAATCAGCAGGCTCCAGACACCGGGTGACCCAAACTTTGTACCCAGAATCATGAAGAGGAGGGGATCTGGCCAGGCCCGTGGTGCTGTCACTGAGTGCTCTCACATCTAGCAACAGCTGAAGTACTGGGGTGCCAGTACTATGCTCCTCTGACAGGGCTGGCAGACACAGCTCAGACTAAGGCTAGCCCTGGCCTGAGCTGCATTTGACCACCACTGTTTTTTTGGTTTTGTTTTGTTTTTTTTTTTTTTCAGTCTAAAATTGGAAGATTTTATCTAACAACTAGGGTTCCAGATGGTGTGCCAGACGTGGGGTGTGGCAGCCACAGACACCTTCCCACAAGGCAGAGGTCAAGTCCTAAGTCCTTGTTGATCCCAGCTACTCCTCTAAAACCTCCCCAAAACACACTTCAGTATTAAGGCCCACCTATCCAGCTGTTGTTTGAACTAGTGTAGCTAACAGGGCGTGGCAGACTCCTGCATGGATACCTGACTGGTACAGCGGAAGGTCTCAGTGACAGGCTCTAGCCACCATAAGGAAACCCATGATTGTTTTTTGTTTTTTCTTTTTTGAGAGTTGGAAAGGGTATTGGGGATTGAGACAGAGTCTCAAGATATCCTCAAATTCACTATGAAGTTGAGGATTACCTTGAATTCCTGATCCTCCTGCCTCTGCCATCCAAAGAATCACTTTACAAAAGGCTGCTACCAGCCTGGCGCGGTGGGGCATGCCTGTAATCCTAGCACTCAAGGAGGCAGAGGCAGGCAGATCGCTGTGAGTTTGAGGCCAACCTGGTCTACAAAGCAAGTCCAGGACAGCCAAGGATACACAGAGAAACCCTGTCTCAGAAAACAAAAACAAAACAAAACAAAACAAAAAAGAGGGTGCTACCATAGGAATCACATCACAGGCAGGGGCCACCTCATCCAGCTAAGAGTTCACCTTCTTGGTTTGGAAATTACTTACATGGCAAGAACTAAACTTAGCATTGGCTGGGACTTCTTGGTCTACACCAATGGCTCTAGGGAAAAGTCTAACATCACAGACTACAGAGAACATTCTGATGGTTAAATAGCCCTCAGGAAAGGGGTCCTATAACTCCCAGATATTCGTTTACTCAAACAAGAATGTTTGATGTTACCCCACACACACACACACACACCAACACACACACACATACACATACACACACACACAGAAACCAACTTCTTTCTCTTCTGGGATTAAACGACCAGGAGCCCATGGACACTACACAGACCCATCCCCAGCCCAGCAGACAGTACCATGGTGATGCCGAGGCTCCAGACGTCAGACTTGACATTATAGCCCTTCTGATTCAGCTCAGGGTTGATCCTCTCCGGCTGCAAGACAGACTCAAGGGCTTGAACACCCAAGCTAGCCCCGAGGTTCCCTCAACTACCCCTTTCCCCACTCCAAAACTGAGTGCCATTAGGTTTCCCTGCCCACACGACACAGGCCAGCAAGAGCTAGAGCCGATCTCTGCTTTCCCACCGGGGCCCCATTGCTAAGGGACCCTGCCTTCCTAACAACAGAGATGGCAGATTCTGAAAACTACAACTTCATCCAAACAGGGAGCATGGAGTGCAAGCAAGG
Source organism: Acomys russatus (assembly GCF_903995435.1). NCBI lineage: Eukaryota > Metazoa > Chordata > Mammalia > Rodentia > Muridae > Acomys > Acomys russatus. The sequence goes on along the minus strand of NC_067161.1, from coordinate 41,741,821 downwards.
GTGGCAGGATCTCCAAGACTGGATTTGGAAAACTCCATCCCCACTGCACAGAGGCAAAAATCTTGTCCTGTCCTCCACATAGGCAGCTAGGGCACCCCCACTCACAGCCATGTAAGGCTTGCAGCCAGCATCCATTGTCTTTGCCAGAGAGTCCACCAGGTAGCCACTGATGCCAAAGTCGCACATCTTCACATGCCCCTCCTTGTTGATGAGGACATTGGACGGCTTCACGTCTACAAGTAGAAAATGCCTTTCTCAGCCTATGCCAAGTGGAATGCTGCCTCCTTCAGTGCCCTGCGGGCCAGCAGCAAGCTACCCAGGGCCCCCAAGGACTGGACAAGGAAATAGAGATGAGATGTGAGATGTACAGCACCAGGCCCCATCACACAGCTGGACAACAAGTCACCATGTGCTTCAGCCTGTCGCTACCAAAGAGAAACATCGGAGCTCTGGAGACACTACCATGCACGCCACCTGCTGTGGACACACATCTAGTAAACAGAAGGTAGTGAACAGTTGGGGGGCTGCAGATGGGATGGGTCTGTGCATGCAAATGAGGAGCCCCATCCCCTGCCTCACAGGAAGTAGGAACCTCCAAACAAAGGTCCAGGTGGATGTGTAAAAGACAAAGATGCACAGAAAATGACCGGAAGGATCCATGCCAAAGGGCCAACATTGACAAGCTGAGGACAGAATGGGATGGGTACTGAACGTCAAGGTCTGCTTAGTCTCCTTCATTTTCTAGGTGCATGAAACTTACTAAGTACAGCCCTGGGGGTTAGAAATCCAGACTAGTGGCCACAAAGGCAAAAGAATCCCAGAAAATCTCAGGATGGTTACATGGGGGCACGGGAGCCTGTATCAGATTTCTAGCGACATGTTTCATAGCATGAGAAGCGCGTGCAATGGAACCCAGAAAAAAGCGGGGATCCAGTTAGTTCCTCCTATTGGAAGCACAGCAGACCCAAAGGCACAGTTGCGGAAAGCGCCCCACGCCCCACCAGGTGTATCTCAGTCTGGCCCTCCTTGAGCCTCAGGGGCTGGCAGAGGACACTGACCTCTGTGGATCACAGACAGCTTGCTGTGCAGGTGCTCCAAGGCCCGCACGATCTGAATGGGGGTGGGAGAGGCAGGATCTGCTGTTATTCCAGGTTACAACAATGATGACAGAGCAGTAAAACCCCATCCCCTCCTGGCCCACCCCCACCCCCAGATCTGCCCATCAACCTGGTTGTCCTAGGGACCGACTGGTCAGCTTCCTGCCGTCCTCCTACTCCACAAATCCCAAGCAGCGCCTCCCAAGGGCCATCACCAAGACCTACCAGGTCCCCAAGTTCCTCTCGCTCCCCCAGTAGGACCACCTATGAAGACTAGGCGAGAGCGAAGGCTGATGCTTCCAGAGGCAAACAGCGTTGAAGGGCATCCTTGAGTCCACTGCCCCTCCCTCTCCCCACCCCTGCGCTGTAGCAATGCTCAATCCAGAGTTGCTCCCCTCCTCTAGAAGCAGTAGACTCAGGAAAAAAGCATTTCCCTAATGCAGCCTGGACCTCCAGTAGCTATCCTGAGTATGGGGCAGTGGAAAGTACAAAGCCCTTCCTTCAAAGTGAGGGGGACCCTGAGAGTGGCACTCATGGGCTTGGAGGTGGGGAGCGGCCCAACCTGGGGAGCCCCAGCCCTTCAGTAAGGAACTGTGCTTTCAGACTTCAGAAGGACTAAGCCTTTGGAGGCGGGGAGGGCCACATGGCCACACGGTCACACGGCAGGTTCTGTGCATACTGGGGAAGAGAGTGCGCCAGGCCACTCACAGACACAGCAATCTCGCCCAGGATGTCCTCGGGAATTGTCAAGTTCTTCTCCAGCACCTTCCTGTAGAACTTGTCCAGGGACGTGTCCATGAGCTCCATGCAGATCCACACATCCCCCTAGGACGACAACACCCAGGGCTTGGCTGGTCCACCAATGCTGCCCAGCCCTGGACAGCCAGCCCACAGGCTCCCAGTGGCCTCCCCAGCCCCGATCTTAACAGCCTAGCTGTGAGCATCAGATCCAATCCCTACCTAGGAAGGGACACAGTGAACTTCTCAGGCCAACACACACACACACCCCAGACACTCCCAAGCCCCTCACCACGACTGTCTGCCGTTCTGGTACCTTACCATGCAGTCCACCTTAGTGCCACCCTAGTGCCCTCCACCTGTGCCGTAGCACTACGGTGTTCCCAAGGAAACAGAAGCCTAGTGTGTCCTGAGACTTTCAAGTCAAGACACAAAGGAGACGAGAACCAATTTTCTTCACTGGCAAATGACCTCTCTTCTCCCCAGTAAACCTGCATAGCCTTGGGATGGCCTCTGGGGGAGGCAGCTCAGCCCAGGACTTCCTGGGCTCAGAGCTGGCTGACACTTGCTCACTGGGACTTTAGAAGGGTCCAAAAGAAAGCCAGAGCAGAGAAACATCACAGACCATTCAAGAGCTCCAAGATGGCAGGCCACTGTGGGAAGTCCCTGCTCCCCCCTGACTCTGGGGCTCACCCCATGCTGTTCCCAACACTATATGCCTCCCGCTGGCTCAGGAGACAGCTAGCTCTGTGCTCTTGATCCTAAACCTTCCACCTTGCTTCACCCTGCATCTCTCTACCGTAACATACAGCCAGTCCTCCGCATCTAGACTCTAACCTACATCCTCACCCCTCCACAGAGTTTCCCCCTTCCCCCAAGGGGGTCCCCCTGCATGCCCACTCAGGGGCTAGCAGAAAGCAAATGGTCACAAACACAAATTTCAGCTGCCATTGAGTGCCAGGCCCCTGACCACAACCTGAAGGGAGCTGCTCAGTCCCCTGCTTCATCTTCAGACAAGGAATCTGAGGCACAGAGAGTTGGCCAGAAACAGGAAAGCCTGGCTCTCAAGCCTGCCCCTCAAGATCCCAGTTGAGCTGTTTTCGGTGGCAGGCAGCACAGTGTAGCTCCCCTGACATCCAAGGCCCCAGCAACTGCACACAACAGGGGTGGAATGGCAGTAATGGTTGGCAAGAGGTGGAAGGAGACAGAGCCTACCTCTCTGAACAGGGCACCATAGAAGGTGACAGTGTAGAAGCAGTCGACCGTGCGCATGTTGATGTCTAGGTCCATAAGCAGCCGTTTCTGCTCCTGGGAGTTCACAGTGGCCCGGATACGCTGCAGGAGAGCAGCATTATCAGGGCCGTGTCTTGGCTGCCTCCCCTTACCCAGAGTCCATGAGGGCCAGGAACCTTGGAGAACCCATGGCCTGGCCTGGCCTGGCCTGAGAAGTCCTGCCTCAATGCTGATGGTGACAGTGAGGGACAGGGCCACAAGGCGGGCAATCAACCTACAGCTCAGTCCATGCCTCCTCTAGTGCTGCTCCAGAGAGGGTGAAGCCCTACTCACCTTCACAGCCATGATGGTGCCACTCTGAGCATGTCGCACCTTCTCCACCACCCCATAGGCTCCGCGGCCCAGCTCTGAGATGGTCACCAAGTCATCAGCTTCCACCTCAAAGTTCTTAAAAAGCAAAAAGGAGAGGCAATTAGCATCCATCAAGCCAGAGGCTGGCTCTAGTCCCTCCCCCGGGAAGAAGAGCAGAGGACAAGCTAGTCCGATTTGAGCTCCAAGCTGCTATAGGCCATGCTGTGTGGCTCTGTGGAAAGCACTTAGCCAGCCTGAGCCTGCCACCGAGCTCTATAAAATAAGTGCAAAACTGAAAACTTGAAGACTTTGGGAGAAGCCCTTCCCTCTTTCACACAAAGCTCAGCAGAGGGAGACATTAGTCAATCATCCACTGAACATCTATGGGCGTTCCCTCCCCTGAACGAGGTGCACGGGGTTGTGCAACCAGACTGACAGGACACCACCAGGCAGTGACAGGGGAGGTAGGATCTGCCAAGAAGAGGTCTGAGGAGATTCTGCCCTGGAGGTCAGGCTTCTCAAGGGCAGGTGGTCTCCAAGACACTCAGAGGTATGTACAATAGAGCCTGAGGAGCCTGCAAGTCCTACATGTTGTTTCCAGATGATAGCAGAGTGACATTCACAGCCCGCACTCTGAGGTAGGCAGTGTGGTTAGCTCTGGGCTCTCCACAGCCCTATAAGGCAGGGGGAATGTACTTGTTCCAGATAAGCAGGTGGTCGAGGGCCACAAGCAGCAAGATAAGAAATGAGTTCTCCCCCAGAGGCCAGCTCTGTCTGCCAACCACAGCCACCTCTCAATGGCCCTATAGGATGAAGGAGGAGGCCTCCCAGGGTCCAGTCACCACCTACTCTGTCTCCAATAGTGATGAAGGTGCGGGAGTCCAGGTTCCGGGGAGGTCTGTGGAGAGATCAGATCCATAAGCTTCTCTGGGAGAAGGAACAACAGGGGCCATGAGGTGAAGTGTACAGCGGCCGGCGGGGGGGGGGCAGGCTTCCACAGCCGCCTCCGTTCATTGACTAGTCTACTAGGCATACGCGTAATGGTGCTGCTAGGTAGCCCTGCCAGAGCCCCCAAGACAAGGATTGGGAAAGCACAGAGCAAACAGCCGATATTCCTAAGTCTCTACTGGAGCCGCCCCCCCCACAGGTCACCCACCTCTGACCCCCACATCCCCACTTCTTACTCCTACTCCTGGCCTCCTTCAGGAAGCCTCTCTAAGTCTGAACAGAGTACAAAACTTAAGACAGACTCACGTGGGGTTGGGCACAGGTGGCTTGGACACACAGATTATCCGTAAATCTTTTTTCCTTTTGGATTTTCCTGAAGTGGAGAGAAGACAGGGAGCTGGTCAATTCTTAGCTCTGGGCTGGACAAAGCTGGTGACCGAGGTGACTCAGGCCCCTGGTCCTCGCTATCTGTACCTCCCCACTCCTGACACCCCCCCCCCCAACATATATACCCAAGAGTCAGTGTGGTCAGTGCCAAGAGAAGCCTCAGGGCTTTGAAGTGTGCAGAGCATGGTCCCACTCAGGCTGGGGGCCTGGCTCAGGCCTTTTCCCCTGACAATGGCAGAGCCAAGCCCCACCCTCTGGAGAGCTGCCTAGCAGCTGGGAGGCACCAGACAGCTGTGCCTATAGCGTATACAGACACACACACACACATACACACACAAAAACTCTAATGCTCAGCTATGCATGAGTCTCCAGGCCTCTTACCACCAGGAATGGAATGTAGTCTGCCCAGTACCAATGTTCCCAACCACACAAAGCTCATGTCCTACGTCTGTTATGGGCTGAGCTATGTCTTTCAAAACTTGTATGCTGAAGTCCTGGCCTAAACCCCCAAACTCCCCCTCCCCTGTACCCAAGAATATGACTTTATTTGGAGAATAGTTTGTTGTTGTTGTTGTTTTCCCGCAGAGTTAATTAAATCAAAATGAAATCATTAGGGTTGGCCCTAATCCAGTGTGGCAGGACTGGTGAGTGTGTTTGCGTGTGTGCATGTGCATACGCATATGCACGTGGGGATGGATCCCGGAGCTCTATGTCTGCCAGGTGAGTGCTCACCCAGCACAACTGGTATCCACAGAGGAAACTGGGGTACAGAAAAGGAAGATGAATCAGGCACAGGAGATGCCACCTCTAAGCCAGAGAGAGACTTGAGAGAAAGCAGAGAGACCTTCCTGTGTGGCCTTTGGGAACTGCTGGCCCTGCTGCTGTGGAAGCTGCCTGCCCTGTGGCCATGGGACTTCATAACAGCAGCCCTTGCTACACGGTGTCCTTCTTCTACTAGGGTCAGCCTTGGTGGGAGAGTGCCTGAGACGAAGTTCCATCCAAATCCCCACTCACTGTACTTCTGCTCTCTGTGCCTCAGTTTCCATATTGGTCACACCAGAATATAGATAGTCACTGAGGCAATGGGGAGGGGAGGGGAGTGCTTGGCCTGGTGGGCAGCCTGTATGGACTGCCCAGGATCTCCACCACCCACTACCGGGGCCATATGGCTCAGAGCCCACCATTGGCAGTGTGCATTGGCTCAGTCTCAGCTTCTCCAGGCAGCAGAAGCACTGACCCCCACAACGGAAGAAAACTCCAGGGGACAGCAAAGTCAGAGAGCGAGGTGCAACAAGTCTTCTCAGAGTCACACAGAACAGGAAGGCACTGCTCAAACGCCCGCCCTTCACAGAGGCTCCCACCACTTCCTGCCATCTGCCACCAGCTCGCTCTGGCCACCTAGCCAGGTGAGCTGCCCACCATCTTCCCAGAAGACCCCAGTCCTTGAAGCATGTCTAAACCAGGTTCTGGCAGATCCAGCCGTAGCCACACACAACACGGAGCTTGGGATGTGACTCAGGCAATAAGGCCTGTGTATTCGGGCCAGGCCAGAGTGACTTTCAAAAGTACTGACCAGAAGACCGAGGTAGGCAGCTGAGCTTAGGACAGACCCCTTTGGTGTGTGTCGGGCAGGGGGTCTCTCTGGGAGACAGGACCTGGGTCTCACGCACCTGTGGGTCCAGGTCTTTGCCAGGGATCACCTCTGGCTACATGTGCTAGGGGTAGAGTTAGACAGTTGCAAGAACTCTGTATGTCCCCAGACTGGCATATGTGCAAGCTAGCAAAGAAAGCACTTTGGCCTATACTATCTAGTATTCATTCCTGATAGGAGACTCTTTGTAACAAAACTGTAAAGTGTTCTCTAATAAAATGCCTAATGAGCCACAGTCTGACACTCCCCCCGCCAGCCCTGGCAAACCTGTCTAAGTGGGGTTCATAATGCTACCCCACTTTATCACCTCTACTTTCTGGCCCGTCTCCGCCATGTCTCTTGCAGTGTACCAGGAGGTGTTATAAGATGTGCCCTCAAGCCGGGCGTGGTGGCGCACGCCTTTAATCCCAGACTCAGGAGGCAGAGGCAGGCGGATCGCTGTGAGTTCGAGGCCAGCCTGGTCTACAAAGTGAGTCCAGGACAGCCAAGGCTACACAGAGAGACCCTGTCTCGAAAAACCCAAAAAAAAAAAAAAAAAAAAAAAGATGTGCCCTCTGCCAAACCCCAATTACCCCCTCTGTCAAGATCATGCCCACACCTGCAGTTGGGTATGGTAGTGAGGTTCTCTTATCGATTGTCCCAGGTTGGGCAGCGCACAGGGCCACCAGTCCATGTGAGGAATGACCTGAGTTACTGGGGCAGCTATGCCAGCTGTCAGAAGGAATGGGTAAGGCCACCATGGAGACAGCCCAGAAACAGGCCTCGAGCCACCAACCACTGCTGGCACTATCCAATGCCAATGTCAGAGCTGGGCCCAGATGGTCAGGCAGCCTGGGGCTACCCAGGTATGGCCCAAGGTGGTGACTGTTGCCACAACAAACAGAGGCTCTTGGCCACCGTGAGCAAACCACAAGTCTGCCAGGATCTCAGGGTCCTTTGTGCAGGTCGCCCAGTACCAGACATCTAAACAGCTCACTCCAACTTCATAGCAGCTCCTCGGGCAAGGAGTGGGGGAAACTGAGGCTGAGAGAGATTCAACCATTAACCTGAGGTCCCACAAAGTACCCACAGATGAGGATAAAATTCTGGCCCCATCTCCCACTTGGGCCACTGTCCCGCTCATGCACCCCTGGGTGAACCACCTTGCTTTCCACTTTATTTCCTTTGCATATACCATTCTTTCTGCCCTTCTACCCCATCCAGGCTGTGCCTGACCCTGCACCTGATGGCTGCAACTTAGTGCCCTTGCTGTCCCTGAGTCCTCTGGCCTCTACTGTCACTTCTCAGTTACTTTTCCAGACAGGCCACTCCGGAGCCAGGTGGCTGGGTTCAACTGTCACTCTGCCACGTCTTTGCTGTGCACTCTTGGGCAAATGATTAAGCCTCTCTGAGCACCAGGGCCTCAGTGTGATGCAGAGAAATGGCTCAGGACCCAGCAGTGCCTAACAACAAAGGATCGGGAAAGGGGGAGGGGGTGCTATCTGATGCCACCTACCACCCTCTTCTCAGGAGCTCCATGAGGGAGAGATGGCTTGACAAAGGGCATTGTGGGCATCTGGTGGGGTATGGAAGTGACCCTGAACACGCTGGCTTGCTCTAACATCGAACTATCAGCAGGGAAAGCCTGAGAGCAGGCCACTGGAAGCCATACACAAGACAGTAAGTCCCATCCCATAGTTTCCAATGATCAAAATGACATCTCTGTCTTGTTTACTTTCCCCACCCCTACCGCCAGTGCTTCATATGGTTCCTGGGCCTGGGCAAGCAAATTGGAAGCTAATACTGCCATTTAAGTGACAGAAACAAGGACTGGACGTAGTAGCACATGCTTTTAATCCCAGGACTCGGGAGGCAGAGGCAGGTAGATCGCTGTGAGTTTGAGGCCAGCCTGGTCTACACAGTGAGTTTAGGATAGCCAAGGCTACACAGAGAAACCCCTATCTCGAAAAACCAAAAAATCTGCAGGACGTGCTGGTGCATGTCTTTAATCCCAGCACTTGGGAGGCAGAGGCAGGTGGATCACTGTGAGTTCGAGCCAGCCTGGTCTATAAAGAGAGTCCAGGACAATCACTGCTACACAGAGAAACCCGGTCTAAGGAAAAAAAAAAAGTGTCAGAAACAAGATGTCCCACCTTCCCCCTCAGTGGGCCATCTACACGAAGCAGCCTTTCAGAGAACACACAAGGCCACCCACAACTGAACAGGGCAAACTGAGCTCCAAAAAGAAGGGCAGGCGTTTTGATGAGCGCTTCCCTTTGGTAGCTAAAAATGTGCCAGCTTCAAGTGTCTGAACATCAGCTGAGCGTTTGATACATGATGGAACAGCCACAGAGTGACTGAACCAGGACCTCCGGGCATGGCAGTAGGGCCAAGCAAAGATGGAAAAGGGAAGAGGCTGTGGCTGCTGAGGGCAGCGCCCCCATCAATTCCAGGGCCTAGTACTGGTGTCACAGGTCAACCTGAGCAACAGTCCTTCTCCTCTGTCCAGACCTAAGTGAGACCTTTCATCCTGGGGGCTGTCAAAATGCCCATTTGCCTTCAGCTAAAAAGCATTCCTCTATGAGCCCACCCTCCCTTTCCCATTCCCACGGCAACTCAGGACTGTTATCATGTGCCAGGCCAAAGTACTGACCTTTGGGTTCCCCGCACCACTACCTACTTTTTGATTATGCCCAAACCCTGATGATAATACCCAGGGCACTTTGCAGCCTTGTCCCCAAGGAGCCTGGCCTATCACCGCACACTTGTTAACTCAAAACAAGCTTCTCTACTTGATAACGCTTGCAGTGATCCAGGGGACCAATAAAAAGACACAAAGTGGGGTACCACACAAATAGGGATATCCAGAAAAACACTTACCCACACAGGCTCTGAGCTGCCCTAAACCAGCACTTCCATCAACTAACACACCAAACCTCCCTTCCCCTGAGGTTGCAGTACAAATGAAGCCAAAGCCAAGAGTGAAGAGGAACTATGGCAGTCCTCACCAGCTGACGCCAGCTTCTTCCTGTCCCCATCCCATGGCTGCCCGCCCTGTAGTCCATGGTGTGGAGCAGCCTGGGCCTCTGTAGGGTAGAGGGCTAAACACACCTTGGGCACAGCAAAGCTCAATTTTATTTATCTATGTATTTTGAGGCGGTCTCATGTAAGAACACACAGCTGAGGGTAATAGTGAATTTGTCCTTTTGAGACAAGGTCCTACTATGGCCTCTGACCCCTAAGTGCTGAGATTAAAGGCATGCACCCCCATGCCTAGCTACAACATCGGACTTCTGATCTCTTGCCTCTACCAACTGAATGCTAGTAAGCTCAACTTTAAAAACAACCAAAGGGGCTGGGGACTTAGCTTAACTGGTAGAGTGTTGACCTAGCATGCATGAGGCCCCGAATTGAATGCCCAGAGACCCTGAGTTTAACCCTCACCACTACATAAAACCAGGAATGGTAGGGCATATTTGTAATTAAATCTCAAAAAGAAGAAGGAAGAAGAGGAGGAGGAGGAGGAGGCAAAGGAGGAAGAGGAGGAGGAAAGAAAAAACAAAGATCAGTGGTAGGGAGATAGGGAGCAAAGGAGAAGGGAGAAAGAGGGAGGAGAGGGAAAAGGTGGGGGGGTCACAGAGCAGTCTTCACCTTGTACCCATACATGGAAGGAGGGCCCAGATGTTCAGGGTCGGCGACTAGCTGTGGATGCTGTTGGACACAGCTTCCCTGAGAATCCAGGGCAGCCCTGGAACTAACTTCAGCTCAGCCAAGGCACCAAAACATGAGCGACTGGATCAAAGGGCCACAGCATTAGGAAGGTTGAGAACCCCTGGCCTAGAGCCTGGCAAACCCCGGCTCTCTGAGAAGCCTTGTGTCACAGATCCTGTGAGTACATCATCAGAGGTATTTACTCACCTGCCAATGAAAAGCAGCCACAACCCCAACAATCAAATAATAACAGATGCCATTTGTTTGGGAAACACTATCTCCCATCGTTACTACCACCCTGCAGGGGGGAAGCGCTTCCTCCCTCTGCACGGAATAGGACTGAGAGTCAAAGAGGCCATGCCATTTGCCCAGGTGAGGAAGTAATAGAGTCAGGATCGCATCCTGGGCCCATTTTAACATAGCTGCAATGACCAGAGCCTGGCACCTGGCCACTGGATAGAAGTCTGCATCCATGTAGGCAGGGCTCCCATGCTCGCTTTGCTGGGAGAAAAAGAAACAAACAAAACCTCCAGCCTCTTCTCTGAAAGATGCAGCCTGCTACTCATGAACCGAAACCTATACAAAGTATCCAGAATGCGCCAGATGCAACTTGCTCAACTTTACATTGCAAAACCAGCAGACCCGGAGCTCTGACTCCAGGTAATTCAACCTGGCTGACCCTGTAAAGGCCACCGCTCCTGCCTTTGCCCAGGCTTTGTTCCTTGGGCAAGGGCAGCCAACAGCAGCTGCCACCTACTCTTAATGTGGTGAACAAGAGGAAGCAAGAGTCGTTTACCTAACAGAGGAAGTTCTTGGGCAGGACAGGAGGACCTGCCCAGAATCTCAGCTCAACACAAGGTCCAGAACAGACCACCTGTGGTGTCCAGCTCAGGGCCAGGGGCAGCCTGCAGGGTGAGGTATGTAACCCCCTAACGCTGCCTGTCAGGCATTGTCCCTTTAAGCTATAGGCAGTGACTGGCATGCCTGTGGTGAATCAGCATCCAGCGCCTGCTGACTCACCCACCGGAAGCCTGGCTGCCTCTCCCCACACAGGCTGACTGGGAACTTTACTGCCTTCAGGCCCTGAGCCACAGGCTGGCTGATATAGAGTTTCCTGTGCGTCACACCAGGACTGGGGGAAGTCCCCAAGGTGCCACCCTCTACTCTTTCCAACTCCCAGGACAGGAGGAAAGCTATAACTGTAGCAGACAGGGCCAGGACAAGACATTCTGTGCTCCTGTAGCCTCTCAGGGCTGCCAGAGGCCCCAGCCACCAACCAGCTCCAGTGACAACACCCCCAACAGAGTGTCAAAGGCCATCCCTGACAATACATATACAGTGTTCCCCAAGGACAATAGCAACATGCACACACAGACCACCTGGGCCACATGTGCTCCTGTACCAGCTGCCCATGGCCTCTGACCACAGCCAGTGAGCCACTGATGAGCTAGGAGATGGGAGAAGTCAACAAAGCTGTGGAAGCTACAGGCCTCACACATGTGGGAAGAATGTCCCAGGCTTGGGCACAAAGGCCAGGCTGCCAACTGTCTACTGGGAAGTTCATAGATAAAGGTCAGCTGCTACCACTCCCTACTCTGTCCAAAGTTCCCGGCTGACAGGACGGCTTAGCAGAGAAGAGCACCTACGATCAAGCCTGATGATCTAAGCTCCAGGCCCAAAACCCACATGGTAGAAGGCTGATCCACATGGCTGACTCCCACAAAGTGTATTCTGAACTTCCAGAGAGACCTCCATACATGCGCTGTACTGTGGCATGCATGCACCTATATATACACACATAAATGCATTTTTTTTTTTTCCGAGGCTGGCCTCAAACTCACAGTGACCCACCTGCCTCTGCCTCCAGAGTGCTGAGATTAAAGGCGCGCACCCCCACACCCAGCGTATAATTTTTTTTGTTTTGATTTGTTTTGACTTTTCTGCAAAGGTGGTAAAGAGTTCCTGCCAGGGTCCATACTGGGGTGCTTCTTTGCATCTATTGCAGGATCACACTGGAGGAAGCATCCCCTGGAAAGACTGCACGCACAATAGGTGGTCCTCTGCTTCAGTAGGGCTCCAGGTCCAGTGAACATGGGGTGATGGTAGGGTGCCAGTGTCCTACTGCTCCCCTAAGCACCTCACATAGGAATAGGATGCAGGGAGCACTGGGAGTTGTATAGTCCTGCTGTAGCCACGCTCCACCACCATAGCTGTAGAGCCTCTGTAAATGGATAGTGTTCCTGAGCCTCTGCTTATGGGCAAACGGGGCTATGAGGAATATAAACAAAGCAATGTATAGCACCCGGGGGTGGGGGGGGAATCCATCGGTGAATGGATATTGTCACTCCCCACCACAGCTATCTCCAGACCCCTAAAAGGCTACTGGAATCCTGAGCCTCGGAGAGAGTCTGAGCTCCATCCAACCCATCGAATATCATGTTACCTAACCTGCAACCTGCAAATTCATCCTGGCCCTCTCACAAGCACCAGGCCTCAAGTCCCCAAGCCCATGAGGGTCAACAGTATCCCTATATGGAACTTTGCAATGCCACCCAGAATCTCGATGCCTGTAATCTGCAACTGTAACTTTTATTTTGATGAGGCATCTCTTGCCTAGAAGAGCTGAAATGCCTCCAAAACAAACACTGCTTCCAAACCCTTCCTGAGTGGAGCAGCATCTAATTTCCTGGTTCTCAAGGTCCACGAGGTCTGCACTGCAAGTCCCTCCCCAGGCACCTCCCCCAACAAGTGCCTCCCTAGTTACTCACAGAAGTTGGGCAATGGTCAGGGATCTGGCCTCCTACTTATGTAAGATGCAATTACCCCGCCTACTGGGCTCCTGCACAGCCATGGAAGCCAGCTGCAGGGGACTGAAAAGGGCCCCCCCTGCCTGCCCAGGACAGCCTGCCCAAGACCAGAACTCCCGAGGCTGAGGTTTTCTAGGTCAGAAGGAAAGAAGGCCACCACTGGCCAAGCACCCTCTAAGTGCCCACTATTCCTGTCCTTGGTGCTCTGCAGCTGCAATCCAAAGCAGAGCCCTGACCCCCACAGGGCTGAGCCTTTCCAATAGAAAAAGCTGGAAACAATTAAGGATGTGCAGCAACTACTTCCCCCTGTGTCCCTACGACGTACTGGGGTCTCTGCTAGGTTCTTGATCACCCCACCATGCTTGCTTCAAACCATTCTATATTCGGTCTCACACCACACTCCTGATATCCATTTCATTAATAAGGCCTAAACGTGTCAAGGGACTGGCCGGGTGAGGCAGTGGCAGGTTCAGAATGCAGAGAGGCAACCCATTCATAGCTATCGGTTCTTTTCGGCAACCCAACCTACTGAATCTCTGACATGTCAAAAACATCCTCCTCTATTCCTAGGGGGCCGGGGGAGGGAGGGGGAGGAAAGATCTCTCCAAATCTTGTCTCACCGCCCCCCCCCCCGTCACTTCCCATGACAAATGCTGCCTCTGCTGCTGCGCCCACGCAGCACCACTGCCACCTCACAGAAATTTCCAGGAAAGACAGTTACTTGGAGAAGACAAGTCCGAGACGTGTACAGTCAGCCCCTGTGCTCAGCAGCTAGCCCAGGTACCAAACAGCAGATCTGAGCAGCAGACCATGAAACGCTAGGTGCAGGAAGAGGTTAGCTCCTCCAGTGCAGTGAGAAGATTGCAACCGAATCAACCAGCAGCAGCAGGTAGTATGGGCTGAGCTGCGAAGTGGAGACGCCAGGAAGTTGTTCAGATACAACCCTAGGGAGAAGTGCAGGCGGCCAGTGTGCAGGCCAGCAAGACACTGGGCAAAGGAGGGCTCGCTCACAAGGGTGGAAGGAGTTGGAGGAGAGGAGGTGTTCTGAATTCAAGAGTAGGCAGGTTTCCGGCAGTGGGAACACAGCCCTGGGGCCCAGAGGGAGAGTAAATTCCAGCCCGGACACAATCCAGGAGACTCGCCTGAGGGGGGGCTGGTGTAGCCCTGTAGGAGGGATCACTGTAATCTCGGCTGAGTCTAGGATGCAGCCCGGAAGCCTAAACGAGGAGCTCTCGGTGAGGCTCCAGTTTGGGAAGTAGGGTGAAAAACACAAGGTCCTGCCTGGGTTAAGTCCCACGGCCTGAGATCAGAATTCCAATGAGGTCCCGTGAGGTCCCGGGCTTGGGCTGGACCCAGTCCTGGGCCTGGACTGGAATGTCGATGCCTGTGCCGGGCCTGGAAGGGATTCCAGGGTCACGGGAGGGCTCGAACTGAAATTGGCTCGGGCCGCGCGGTGGAACCGGAGCGCCTACCTTTGGTCTGGGGCAAGCTGGCCGGCGGGCTCGCAGCCGGCGACTCCATGCTGCGGATGGACCCGGTGGAGAGCACTAATCTAGAGGACGGCAGACTACACCGGGGCCGGGCGCGCTCATGGCTGCTGGAGGCGGACGGAGAGCGGCGGGCGACGGGCGACAGAAGGCAGAGAGGCGACGGTAGCAAGCGTCCGAGGCGGGCGGCGCCACAGCCACACCGGGCAGCGCCGGACGCCTGCCGACGGCGCCACGCAGGCCCCGCCCATCGCACTGATTGGTCCGCCCGAAAAAGCCCCTGCCTATCAGACCCTGACCAGGCTGTCGCGCACAAGCCTCACCCTCCAGGAGCCGGAATCCAGCCCTGCTTTCCTCTAGTCCAGCCCGACTCCGCCCTCTTGCCTATCAAGATGACAGTCCTACCCACTCGCGGGATTGTGCTGGCGAGGTCCTCGGTGACCCAGCCGTGCCCACGACCGTGAGCGGGTCGTAATCTGGAAAATCTCAGCATCTCTAGGGTGGATAGGCCGGGCCGATGTGGTGCTATTAAAAAGCACCAGGTGGAATTAAAAGATGCTCCCTGAGTGAGCCTGGACTCATAAATGGCTGCGCCATACCGAGGGTGAGCTTCCATGTGCTCCCCTGTAGGGAGCGGCGACCACGGGCTTTCCCCCTAGCGCAGCAGGGAAAGCGCGATCCCGCGGCGGGCGCGTGCCAGGTGAGTGTTGACCGACTGTGGGAAAGAGTTTATACTGCGCCTTACGGAGCGAGCAAGCGTTTAAGTCCATGTGACTGCTGCAGCTACGAGCACCTGGCACGCCGGCACCTAGGGAGCGCGTAGGTTTTCAGTAGCAAACCTGGTGATGCCTAGTGACAAAGTAACTGTTCTGGTTGTGACATTGTAGCGGCTCCACTCTCGGGGCTAGGGGTAGTCTCAGAAAATAAGCTGCCATTCCAACCATTCAAATACCTTTGGCCAGCTTTAACTGGGGTTCCATCTCGGCGGCAGTCGGTCGCGGAGCCTCTGTCCTCACACTAATCAGGAGTCTCTGGGATCGGATAGAAAGCCAGGTCTAGTGAGGGCAAGAAACACAAGGTCAAGGAGCCAATCGGAGCTCGAGTGAGTTAGCTCTCTGGCCAACGCACAGGCCACCAATGCCTTCTTGCGTACTTAGTTTCTATTGCAGCCCTCCTTCCGTGCCACCCGCCCCTCCCCATTAGGAATCCTGTATGTCTCATCCCCTGCTGTATCCCAAGGCACACACATAGTAGGTGCCTAAGAACTATTCGAAGAATGAACAAAGGAAGTAGGAAAAGCATGCCGCAGACTTGGATAAAGTGACTCTAGTCCCGTGCCAGCCTCCAAGGCACCAGGGTGACTCAGATGAGGTCCTCAAACAGGAGGAGTTTAGTGGGTTAGTCAGAGAACTTGACGAACAGCCCAGGAATCACAAACTCCATGTGGGGTGCTATAAATAGATGTAAGAGCCCTAAGAAGAGGCCCTGCCTCACCTGGGTGGGGTCAGGGAAGGTGACCTTCATGAAATAGTAGCCAGGAAAAGAGGTAAGAGACCATCCTTGGAAGAAATGGAGAAGCTAGCCCAGGACTGGACATCTGTTCAGGAAGCCAGGCTAGGCTGCACCTGCAAGCCAGTCAGCTGCCTGAGTGAGGGGCGTGGTGGAAGGCCACCAGGCTTTTTATCTCCAGCCACCTCTGGCAACAGCATCTGTTACCCTCCTGTCTCTAAATGATACGGTTTGGCTGGGGGAGTACATGAGCACTCAGAAACTGGCCAGAGCGCCAGGGCGTGGTGGCGCGCGCCTTTAATCCCAGCAATCAGGAGGCAGAGGCAGGCAGATCGCTGTGAGTTCCAGGCCAGCCTGCTTTACAAATTGAGTCCAGGACAGCCAAGGCTACACAGAGAGACCCTGTCTTGAAAAACCCAAAAAAGAAGAAGAAAAAGAAAAAGAAAGAAAGAAAGAAACTGGCCAGAGCTTTGGACTCAGCTTCTAACAGGCTGCCTTGTACCCTGACTCCCAGGAGAGCAGTCCCCTCTGCAAACTAAGGGAAACAGAGGCTAGATGTGGGAAGGTTCTTAGCCCGTGTTAGCATGTGGGCATGAGGTGAAGTAGGCAGGACCTAGCCCGGCGGTGGTGGCGCACACCTTTAATCCCAGCACTCGAGAGGCAGAGGCAGGCGAATCGCTGTGAGTTTGAGGCCAGCCTGGTCTACAAAGTGAGTCCAGGACAGCCAAGGCTACACAGAGAGACCCTGTCTCGCAAAACTTAAAAAAAAAAAAAAAGAGAGAAGTAGGCAGGACCTGGAGTGACAGAGACTTGCAGAAAGGAGGTGATCCAATCCCAGCAGAGGGAGGCAACTCATTCACTGAGCATAAACTGTGTGCCTAGCGTTGTGGGATCAACATTAAACAAAACAGATACAGCTCTCTGCTCTCAGGAAGGAAGGGACTTCAGGCCTAAGCTGTCTCAGGTTGACAAACGCTGTCAGAAAAAAAAAAAAAAAAAAGACAGTGTGTCTCGAGTGGCAGTGTGATTTTAATGAGGTCAATCAAGAAAAGCCTCCTTAAAGGTGACATAGAAAGCCGGGCGTGGTGGCGCACCCCTTTAATCCCAGCACTCGGGAGGCAGAGGCAGGCGGGTCGCTGTGAGTTCGAGGCCAGCCTGGTCTACAAAGTGAGTCCAGGATGGCCAAGGCTACACAGAGAAACCCTGTCTTGAAAAACCAAAAAAAAAAAAAAGGTGACATAGAAGCAGAGACTTGAAGAGGCAAGGGAAAGAGTAAGCATTTCCAAGAGAGGACATAGCAGTTCAAAAACCCCAAGCATCTCTGAGGTGGTCAGAAGTGGGAGGCCGCCTTCTCCCTTAGAGGCAGCCCTTCCACGTGCTGTTCCAGTCTCCTCCCCATGTGCTGGCCGCAAAGCTTTGTTTGCATGCAGCATGGTTGCACAGGTGGAGAGGCCTGTTGACAGCTGCAGCAGTTATGCACAGCTCTGTGTGTGCAGTGCCCTGCCCTCTACAGGACCTTCAAGGCTTGCTGCCCTAGGGTGGGCACTCTCTAGTGACCAGACCTAGTATGGCTGTGCTTGGTGAAGCTAGTATAGCTGGGAATTCTTCTCCCGGGTGAGGAAATGAAGACCCAAGCATCTCCCCTGGGTCTCATGGCTAGGAGGGAGGAGGCCAGATCCTAACCCAAATGATCCAGGACAGCTCAAAGTACCATGCAGGGCTTCTTAACCAGAGTGCTTGCCCTGCTGTCTGGAACCCAGGACCACAAAGTTGTTCTTGTTGCCATGATTTGGTGAGAAATGTCACAAATGGAGCCCAGTAACTTGCCCATGGTCACATAGGCAAGAAAAGAGAGGCAGAAGCACATTACTGTCGCATCGGCTTTATCTCATGGGCAGTCCCAGAATCTGTCTGCACAGGGTTGGCCTCCAACCTACACCACAGAGCAGCAAAGTGACCTTGAGTTAATCATTCTGTCTCTGCCTCATGTGCATGTGTGCTTCCCGTGTGTGTGTGTGTGTGTGTGTGTGTGTGTGTGTGTGCGCGCGTGTGTGTGCGCGCGCGCGCGCGCGCGCATGCACGTGTGTGTGTGGGGCAGGGGATCATGGGGGCAGGCCTGTGTTGGGAGATGGACTCTCAAGACGCAGGCCAGGCTAACCTTGAATTCTTGGTCCTGGTGCTTGAGCCTCCGTAGTGCTTGCTCAGGGCTTTTTTTCCCCATTCACGGGCATCATTGCTCTGACTCCTCACCACCCCCAAGTTGCCCTGCCTGACTCCTTCCTCAACTTAGCCAGGGCTGAGAAGTTGTGACACCTGGCAAGGGGGAGCCCAGAATACATAGCAGATCTTCTCATAGGGCCACTGGGACCGTCACCAGGGCTGCCGCTGGCTTTTGGGGTGATAGTCGGCTGCTTTGTTGCCTTCACAGCTTAGCTTGCTACCTGCTCAAATGTCACTACCACTGCTGTTCTGCTGTCCCCTGTCACCTCTCTTCTCCTGCTGTATCTGCTATAATCACCACTTTGCTTCTGCTTCTTCTTTCTTTCTTTCTTTTTTAATTTATTTTACTTATTTATTTTTGGTTTTTTGGGGTTTTTTTTCGAGAAGGGTTTCTCTGTGTAGCCTTGGCTGTCCTGGACTCACTTTGTAGACCAGGCTGGCCTCAAACTCACAGCGATCCACCTGCCTCTGCCTCCCAAGTGCTGGGATTAAGGGCATGCGCCACCACTGCCCGGCATTTTTTTTTTTTTTTTGGTATTTCAAGACAGAGTTTCTCTGTGTAGCTCTGGCTGTCCTGGACTCGCTTTGTAGATCAGGCTAGTCTCACTCACAGATCCACCTGCTTCTGCCTCCTGAGTGCTGGCATTAAAGGCGTGCGCCACCACGCCCGGGCTTCTTAATTCTTTAGGTGCTACCAGCTCCACCCACACTGCTGAAAGCAAGGGCGGAAAGATCACCTGAGAAAAACCTTTTATTGGACCCTATTGTTAACTCCGGGAATGGTAACGCAAGAAACTATCTGGAGAGCCTGCCAGTAATTGAGCCAATCAGAGCCATTTGTTTGGACCAATCCTAGCCTTTTCGCCTTAGCAGCCGCCTCAGCTAGACTACGGGGAAATGGCGCCCCTTCTGGCCAGAGTGAGAATAACCGCAGAGTCGTGTAAGGCTCCGCAAGACTTAAGAAAGCAGTCTGATACAGGGGCTCACGTTAATGCTTGCCTGTCACGCAGGAGGCCCTAAGTTCAGTGCTCAGCACCAGGTATAGTGGCTCATTCCTGTAACGCCAGCCCCTGGGAGGTGGAGGCAAGGCAGATCAAATCGTTATCTTCCTTTGCGTAGGAAGTTTCAGGCCAGCCTGAGCTAGAGACTCTGCCTAGCTCAAACTGTTCCTATCATCCTTGGTTGAGGCTGCACCTTCAGGAGCTGTGCTCTTCACATAGTTTGCCCTGGGTGTCTGTGGAGTGCTGACGCTGGCATAGGGTAGTTTGGTTGGGTCAGACTGATAGTGCTTTCGCTCAAGGCAGCAAGGGAAAGTCCAACTTAGGGAGCTTCATTGTCCACCCCAGTGTCTTTGCTCATTTATAAAAACGAGCATCAGGAGACGGGCGGTGGTGGCGCACGCCTTTAATCCCAGCACTCGGGAGGCAGTGGCAGGAGAATCGCTGTGAGTTCGAGGCCAGCCTGGTCTACAAAGCGAGTGCAGGACAGTCAAGGCTACACAGAGAAATCCTGTCTCCAATAAATAAATAAAAAGAAAGAAAGAAATGAACATCAGGAGGGAAAAAAACCCACTCACAATATTGTCTTAATAAAAAAAAAATTAAAAAAATAAAAAAAAAAAAAAAAAAAAAAAACAATATTGTCTTAATTAGGGTTACTATTGCTGTGATGGTGAAACACCACGACCAAAGCCAAGTAAGGGAGGAAAGCGTTGATCCTTCCACATCACTCTTCACATTCACATCATCATCATCTCAGGGCCGGAACCTAGAGGCTGGAGCTGATGCGGAGGCCAGGGAGGAGTGTCGTCTACTGGCTTGTCCAGCCTGCTCTCGTAGAACCCAGGACCACCGGCCCAAGGATGGCTCCACCCATGGTGAGCTGGGCCCTCTCCCATCAATCATTAAGGAAATGCCCTACAGTTTATTTTCTTTTGTTTGTTTGTTTGTTTTTTGTTTTTCGAGGGAGGGTTTCTCTGTGTAATGTTGGTTGGCCTGGACTTGCTTTGTAGACCAGGCTGGCCTCAAACTCACAGAGATCGGCCTGCCTCTGCCTCTGCCTCTGCCTCTGCCTCTGCCTCTGCCTCTGCCTTGGCTGGGATAACAAGTGTGTGCCACTGCCCATGCCTGGCTCTGCCCTACAGATTTAACAACCTACAGCCTGATTTTTTTTTTCAAAAAAGATTTACTTATTTTAAGTATACAATGACTCTATCTGCATATACACCTGCTTTCGTCAGATCCCAGGATAGATGGTTGTGAGCAACCTGTGTGGTTGCTGGGAATTGAACTCAGGACCTCTGGAAGAGGAGACAGTACTCTTAACTGCTGAGCCATCTTTCTAGCCCTCCAGCCTGATATAATAGGGGCATTTTCTCAATTGAGGTCCTCTTTCAAATGACTCTGGCATGTGCTAAGTTGACATAAAAAAAAAAAAAAAACTAGCTGGGACAAACATAGCCTTGAGTATTAACACTAAGAATCGATTTTAATGAAATGCCTTAACAGCGTTCACACCTGCCTGGTGCCCAGGAGGTCAAGCGGTCTCCTGGTCTGTCTAACTTGCAGCGACTCAGATATACGGAATCCTGTATACCAGAGCTGAATCTTTACCTTCCATGGTAGGAAGCCATAGGCTCTCTCTGAAATGCAAACGAATGGAAGGAAAACAGAAACAGCACACATATACGCTAGAGACAGAAGTAAGACTTGAAAGAGTCTTTTGTTGTTTTGTTGTTGTTGTTGTTTTGTTGTTGTTGTTTTTCAAGACAGGATTTCTCTGTGTAGCCTTGGTTGTCCTAGACTCACTTTGTAGACCAGGCTGGCCTCGAACTCACAGCGATCCGCCTGCCTCTGCCTCCCGAGTGCTGGGATTAAAGGCGTGCGCCACCACGCCCGGCTAAGAGTTGTAAGAGTTTGAAGGAAGGCACTTGATCGGTTTGGCTCGCTTCATCTCCCATGTAGGAAGCCTGGCAGTGACTGGCTGACATGGACTCTGTGTGCAGCAGGAGCAGGCTGGGCAGCCAGTGGCTGCTGTTATTGTGTTGTTGTTATAGTGAGATTTGACATCTAACACCAAGTACCTGCAATGCTTTAATAAAAATAAAAAGCATACCTCAAGGGAAAATAAAGAGGCTACCATGCATAAGGACAAATGTGGAGGGGAAAAAAAAAAGAGTGGAAGAAAGGGAAGCCAATAAGTAGATGATGAAAAAAACTAAAAATAAAACCTTTTTAGAGAATCTAGGGTCACTCTGAAACCCCAGCTGTGAACTGCATGCTCACAAAAGAGCCACAAGCTTCTCTGCAGAGGTCCACAGATGAAGATCCCATCACTACTTTGGCCTCTGCACCTTGAGCCACAATGACCAGCTGTACCCACCTAGTCACACATCCGGCCTGGAGTTACTCTTCTTTGTGTCTCTACAAAGGATATTCACATGTTTGGCCTTTGGCTGCATATGGTTCTGAGAGAACTTGTCTGAATGGAGGGTTGGTGGGAGACCCTGAGGAAGCAAATTTCCTCTCCTGGGACCCAGAGCTCAGTTGGGTTGAGACATCTGTCACCTGAGTGGCCAAGAGGCCTTGGGTCCCTTATGAGCAGTGCCCACCTTGCCCTCCTGATTTACGCTGTCCTGAGCCTGGGTTTATCGTGCGGAGGCTCCTGAGTGGAGTGGATATATGTGGTGCTCAAGGATTTGAGGACTAAGAACCGGCAGAGTCACACCTCAGGGGAGGGACTGGTACCAGAGGAGCAGAAGGGCCACTGTGATAACAGGGAGCGGGGAGGGGCCCTACAGAAGCAGAGAGATGATAGTTGACAGAAGCTACAGCCACAAGGTCTTTTTTTTTTTTTTTTTTTTTTTTTTGACACAAGGTCTCCAGAGGAGAGTTTACCCCAGGCTATGGCAGGTGGAGCTGCCTGGTAGAAACAGGAAGGAGCTGCAGCTCAGCCAAGACAGTTAGTTGTGTGTTGTATACGTGTTGAGAGTGAAGAACTGGGACGGTCAGCTGCAGCGGCCAGATCCCAGGCAAGCTGGCAGCCCCACAGGACCATGTGTCTCTTCAGTTCCCAGCACCCACATGGCAGCTTACAAGTGTCTATAACTCCTGTTCCAGGGGATCGGATACCCTCACATAGACATGCAGTCAACACACCAATGTACATAAAATAAAAATAAGTTTAAAAAAGAAAGTAAGAAAACAAACAAAAGTATAGTAAGGTAGGTCTACTTTATCCCCCAAGGTCCAAAGTCCCACTGGGATTTACCCAAAGGCCCCATCACCAGAGTATCCAGCAACTAGGCAGGAGGAGCCCCCAGGAGCCACGCCATCAATACTTTAATAGGTGGCTCTCTGTGGTGCTGTGGTGCATTTAGCCAGCATCTGGGTGGCTCCAGGAATTTATAGTGATGCTGATCCAACGGTCCTTGTGCAAACATTCCTCCTCACACATGTGAGTGCATCTGAGGAAGACAGCCCTGGAAAAAGGTTCCTTTTTTGTTGTTGTTGTTGTTGTTGTTTTGTGTTTTTTGAGACAGGGTTTCTCTGTGTACCCCTGGCTATCCTGGAACTCACTCTGTAGTCCAGGCTGACCTCGAACTCATGGAGATTTGCCTGCCTCTGCCTTCCAAGTGCTGGAACTAAAGGCGTGCGCCCCCCATGCCTGGCAGAAAAGGGCTTCTTAAGGCAAGCTTTACATCTGGATAAAGACTGATGGGGCCAAACTGCCCTCCACACAAGCATCCAGCAGGGCACCCCATTTCTCCCAGGGGATTTGGATAGCTTTGGGAGGGGAGTACTCCAAGGGATGATGGGAGCAAAGATGGAGGCCCAGGATGAACTGGAAGAGGGAAGGAAAGGGGGACTTAAGTACAGTGGGACTCTGGGGACTGTTGTGATAGTTAGCAAAGCTGTGCCCACACCATGCTTGGGGCCTCTGAAACAGTGGGCTTCACAGGAAAGGTCCCATCTCACCTAGTAGTCAAGCTCTGGTCTCAGACTTTTAGTTTGTCAAACAGAAGAACCACTTTCCTGATTTGCATGTTATAGTAATGGTTAGGCCATGCAACATAGCTGGTATAAGGAAGTCTATTTGGGGAAAGGAAGGGGAGAGGGAGTTAGGGACTCCAGGAGGAAGGATAGAGGTGGATGATTGAACATGGAGTCAGGCAGCCAGGGGGGGGGCGCAGGGATGGAGGGAGGGAGGGAAGGAGGGAGGGAGGGAGAGAGAAGGGGGCACCAAGAGAGCTGGGGAGGCAAAACGAGCAGGGTCCTTTTATCCCTGCACACACCTGGCAGGTGATGACTTAAGGGTTGCTAGGACCCTAGAGGCAGGCTAGTGGAGCCACCTGTCCCCTATCAATGTGACTATTCTGGAAGAGTCTGCTGTGCAGTGCTTGCTAGGTGTTCAATAGTTGTGTTTACCCACAGTAGGTCTCCATATGGCTAGTCTGGAGTGGGGGGGGGCTAACGCTAATGATGCCGCTAGAGCAAGTGCTGGGAGCAGCTCTTGGCCCCATCCCTCTGGCCTCTAGGAATTTGTATAGCCATATCTTTGAGACTCGGTGGTCTCTTGCAGCAAACAGGAATCCGAAATGAGACAAGGCAGGGCTCTGATGAGATCTGACTGTAGGCTGTGGGTGTGGGCTAGGTGTTGGGGAAGACTGGCTGTGTGTCTCAGGCAGGGCAGGGAGGGTGAGGCCAGTATCCTAGGACCTCCCTTCCTTTCCATGAACAGCTCTAGCAATCAGCCTGGGCCAGCTGACAGGTCTTGATAAATGAATATCATAAACAGCCATGACCCCAGGCTCTACTTGGAGACATATGCCTTCCTGGAGAAGGTCTAGCTCGAGGGACCTGTGTGACAAGTTTAGGGATACTAAGAAGAGTTGGGTGGGCAGATGCCATCAGCAGTTCTGAGCTTAGGGCCCACGTCCCTAGCCTGGGTGTCACAATGGAGCAATGAATTAATTGTGGCAATATTGACAGTGATAGCACCCACTTAACTAAGTGCTAATGACCTTGTTTAATGCTCAAAGCAAGCTGAGAAAAAAAAAATTCCTCACGAAATATTTCAGATGCAGGACTTGCACCAGAGTATGTGAAAAACTCCGATGACGGGAGAATGAGAAAGCATCCAGCCAATGAAAATGCCTGAAGGTAGCCGGGCGTGGCTGTAATCCCAGCACTCTAGGAAGCAGAGACAGGTGGATCTCTATGAGTTGGAGGCCAGCCTGGTCTATAAAGCAAGTCCAGGATAGCCGAGGCTACACAGAGAAACCCTGTCTTGAACCTCCCCCACTCCCCCAAAAAAGAAAATGCATGAAGGATTTGAACAGATACACACCCAGAGGAGCTACCTGTGGGTGGCAAATGAACAGCTTCATTTTTGCTTGAGGTAGCAGCAGGCATTGCCCCTCCTTCAGCTACCACAGTGTGGACCACGCTGTGCTGTCATTGCCACTATGTGAACACAGAAAGCCTATGCTGGGGCTTACTTTCTACCGAGAGACGGTCAGCTGCAGTGACCAGATCCCTGGCAAGCCTGGCAGCCCACAGGTCCACATGTCTCTTCTTGTTGGACCCCCGGGTATCTCCCTCATTTGAGCAGCACCTCACCTTTACCACAGAAGGCCCAGGCTTTTTCTTCCTCTATGCTCTCTCTCTCTCTCTCTCTCTCTCTCCTCTCTCCTCCTCTCTCCTCTCTCTCTCTCTCTCATCTCTCTCTGCGTTCTCTCTCTCGGTTTTTCGAGACAGGTTCTCTATGTAGCCTTGGCTGTCCTGGACTCGCTTTGTAGACCAGGCTGGCCTCGAACTCGCAGCGATCCACCTGCCTCTGCCTCCCGAGTGCTGGGATTAAAGGCGTGCGCCACCACGCCTGGCCCTCTATGCTCTCTTCATGCTCCTTTTGCCAAGGAACATGTGGGTCAGGACAGCTGCTTGGTGTCGATGTTTGTCCACTGTTCAAGGTATCAGTTTCCGGACTCAGCCTCGTGGGGGTCATGTCCCAACTGCCACCAAGGAAGCCTGTGGAAAGTCCTCAGGTGCTCTCAGGCCATGGCCCTCATCTCATGGCCCCAGACACTGTGGTAGGCAAATGGAACTGATCAAGTGACACACAGAAAGCTGAACATGAGGAGTGTTGACTCAGTTCTGTTTCTAGTGCCTTCTCCTGAGAGGATACTTGGGGAAGAGAGGACAAAAAAAAAAAAAAAAAATAGCAACATGTTCACTCAGAGATGTGTGAATTCAGAGGTGACCTGGGACGGACAACTGAGCCAAAGATGTTGTGTTTATGATTTTTTTTTTTATTGTTTATTGTTGTAATACTGGAGATTTGAATTCAGAGCCTTGTGTATGCCAGGCAAGTGCTCTGTAGCTGAACTATATCTCCAGCCCTCTTTAAGTTCTTTAATTTTGTAAGGCTGGTCTTGAACTTGTGATGGTCACATCTCAGTCTCCCAAATAGCTGGGTCAACAGACCTGCATCACCACACCCAGCAAGATGCTGTACTTAGGCCTAACCCAAGCTGCCATCCACTGGAGCCTGTACCAAAGCAAAGGACTAGAGCCTCTCCAACTTCTCCCAGCCAAGTTCTGTCACTGCGGCGCACTTCACAGCGATGGCAGATCCAGGCCATGAACACAGGACCATTTCAGGCAGGTCTCCAGGAAAGGCTGCTAAGGGGTGGGTTTTACTTTAGAATTATATGCTAAATATTAAGTTGAAAAATGAGGAACAAGAGCCAGGTGTGGTGGCGCACGCCTTTAATCCCAGCACTTGGGAGGCAGAGGCAAGCGGATCGCTGTGAGTTCGAGGCCAGCCTGGTCTACAAAGTGAGTCCAGGATGGCCAAGGCTACACAGAGAAACTCTGTCTCAAAAAAAAAAATAAATAAATAAATAAATAAATAAATAAATAAATAAAAGAAAGAAAAATGAGGAACAAAAGCCAGGGAGTGGAAATGAGGTGGGCCCTCCACACACACACACCTTTAATCCCAGCACTCAGGAGGCAGAAGCAAGGGAATCTCTGTAAATTCAATGCCAGCCTGGAATATAGAAAAAGTCCAGGACAGGGCTGCACAAAGAGACCCTGTCTCAAAAAGAAAAAAAAATCAAACAAACAAACAATAGATGTAGATTTGTACTAACTTATGTTTTTATAGGTATAAAATTCTGGAAGGAGTCATAAGGTACAGTTAAAAAAAATTTTTAAAGACCCATTGCATATGACTATGGAGACCTAAGTGGATGACCGACAAGATGGGAGGCAGGTTTTCCTCAGTTCTTAATGGGCAGTGAGCCTTTGTGCACACAAATTCCAGATCTGTGTTTCCAGCCAACCACGGGCCAGGGACATTCAGGGACTAGCTATAGTTCAATAGGAGAGCCCTGGTCAGTGCCCATAAGGCCCTAAATTTCAGCCCCAACACACACAGACACACACACACACACACACACACACACACACACACACACCACATCACATCACAGAGATGTCACATCTGTGCTGATTATGCACAGGGTTTTACCATTGATATTATTTCCTAAAAAGACAGCATAGCAGCCAGCTGTCTCTGTAGCATTCACACTATGCCAGGTATGCTAAGTCATCTCTATTATGAGGCTACAGGAGGATGTGACAGATAGGACGCAGACATGAGGCCTGTCATACTTAGCTTTGACTGTCAGTTTGACAAAGCCTAAAGCCATGTGAGAGGTCCTGCCTCAGACAGATTGGCTTTGTGGGCATGGTGTCTGCAAGGGAGTGCTTGTGCCAGTGCCTCACAGATAAGAAATGACCATGGTTTAATTTTTGAAATATGACTTTGTGGGGGCTGGAGAGATGGCTCAGCAGTTAGGAACACTTGCTGTTCTTGCAGAGGACCCAGGTTTGGTTCCAATCACCACATCCTAACTCCAGTACCAGGGCATCTGTTTACTGCTGTAGAGGTGCTAGAGCCTGGGAGAGGAGAATAGGGCCACTAAATGAAGCAGACTAAATAAAGTCTCATACAATACCCAACTGTATTCAGAGCATCAGACAATTTATCCTCTGAGGGTTAATAGAAGACACATAAGTAAAGCGTGTAAGCACAAGGCCAAGTCACACGCGGCAAAAAAGAGAGCGTAATCCAAGAACAAGTCTGTGTTGTTGAAGAACCGAGGTCACGAGACTCTTGGCTCCTTGGAGTCTTCTCGCAAGCTCAGAATCCTACTTACACAACTCCGCTCTTGGACCGTGTTCCAAGAGGGATCCAAAGCTTTCTTCTGTCTTCCACAAACGTCAGGCACAGATGTGGTGCGTGAACACTCATACACATAAAATAGCAATAATAAATCTTACAAAAGAAAAAGAAATAGGACTCTGTGACTCTGTTAACAGCTTTCGGCCAGTATAACACAGTCCCTGAGATAATAAATGTATAAAGAGAAGAGGTTTGGTTTGGGCCACAGCCTTGGAGACCTGTCCTTTGGGGCTGTGGCAGTATATTGTTGTGATAAAATTACTCATCTCATGGACACAAAGTAAAAGACAAGAAGCTGCTAGCAGGACTCTACAGCCCTCCTCAAGGACACGCCCCCAATGACATCTTTCTTGTAACAGGCCCTATCTCCCAAAAGTGTCAAAGTGACTGACTTTCAACATGTAGGCCTTGGAAGGGACATTTCAGATCTAAACCATAATAGCAATGACCTCATTAAAATGGTATTGAAGCCGGGCATGGTGGTGCAGGCTTTTAATCCCAGTACTCAGGAGGCAGAGGCAGGCAGATTGCCATGAGTTTGAGGCCAGTCTGGTCTACAAAGCGAGTCTAGGACAGCCAAGACTACACAGAGAAACCCTGTCTCAAAACAAAATAGTAGGGGGCTGGAGAGATGGCTCAGAGGTTAAGAGCACTCGTTGCTCTTCCAGAGGTCGTGAGTTCAATTCCCAGCAACCACATGGTGGCTCACAACCATCTATACTGTGATCTGGTGCCCTCTTCTAGCCTGCAGGTCTACATGCAGACAGAGCACTGTATAATAAATAAATAAATTAAATTTAAAAAAAAATGGTATTGTAAAGTATTTTTGAACTGGGCATGGCGATGTAGACCTGGAATCCCAGAACTCAGGAGGATGAGGCAGGAGTTTAAGGCCAGCCTGGGCTACACAATAAAACCCTGTCTCCAAAACCAAGCCAAAATAACAGAAACAGAAACCTCAGCAAATGTGACCCGATGACAATTTTGGAAAAAAAAAAAATACTGTGTTCATGACAAAGTCTCTGTGTGAGCAGGCACTCTTCCTCGTCCCCCATTCCCCTTTTGGTTTTTGAGACATGGTTTCTCTGTGTAGCCTTGGCTGTCCTAGACTCACTTTGTAGACCAGGCTGGCCTCGAACTCACAGACATCCGCCTGCCTCTGCCTCGAGAGTGCTGGGATCAAAGGCGTGCGCCGCCACGCCCAGCTACTTTTCCTCCTTGTTATTGTTAACACATTCCTGATCCATACCATGCTGCTGTAGCTCAGAAAGCCCAGGTGGGTGGTGGTGGGTGAGTGAAACGCGGTGACATGATTAGGCTGGTGGTCTCTGAGGATAAGTGGCCACAGCAGGCTTGCAAGGTGGATTTAAGAGAGACTTTTATCTTAATCGGTTTTTGTTTTGTTTTGTTTTTTACTTTTTTTCTGAGCTTTTAAAATGAAGGCCCCCCCCCCCACCCCCGCACCCCGAATGCTTCTAATCAGAAAACAAAAATAGTTATAGAATTGAGAGCTGAGGTGGGGGTGGGGTGCTCACCAGAAAAATGTTGAGCTGCTGAACAGACACATCCCACCCATGCCCATGTCACTCTGCCCAGCAAACGTGTTGTGTGTGGCCTCAGGGGAGCTCCAGGACAAGACCTGGAGAAGACAGAAACTAAGTGTGCAGGAGCCTGGTGGAGAGATAATAAACCCCCAGAACCAGCGTGTGACCAGCCTGAGACCACACAGCAGGCCAACGACAGATGAGCTAGCTGGTCTTGCTCAGGCCTTGGCCTCCAACATCAAGATACGTGGACACCAAGCAAGTTTCTGTTCATCTGTTCCATTTCACAAATGAGGGGAAACTGACACACTGGGATTACTGAACTGCAGACACTAAAGACAGACAGACCCAGGAATCAATACAAGAGCTGCTACCAATCTCTTTGTTTGCTTGGTGTTTGTTTGTTTGTTTTTGTTTTGAGACAGGGTTTCTCTGTATAACAGCCCTGGCTGCCCTGAAACTCAACCTTGTAGACCAGGCTGGCCTCGAACTCACAGAGATCTACCTGCCTCTGCCTCGCTGAGTGCTGGGATTAAAGGCGTTCGCCACCACACGCAGATCAAGTCTTTCTTAAAAAGATTCCCTCTCAGCTGAAGCCTGTTGTGTTTGTCCTGGCCAAAGCCAAACTGCCTCCAGGAGCACACTGCCCTAGAACCAGCTGGATGTGGAGGCACTGTCCTCATCAAACCACCCCATCCTTGAGTGCCCGCTTGTGGAGCAAAGCCACAGGCATAGGGAGGGAGCCTCATCTATTCTGTTCATCTGTGTCCTCACAGCAGTGCCTGCTCCACGGGAGATGCTCTCAATACATGCTCGGTGGATTAAAGAACACCCAAGTAAGTCAGATCCACACCTCTACTCTGGTCCTCATGAGACGCAAGTGGGCACACCAGCCGTGGGACGCTTCTAGCACTGAGTCACTCGGTGACACCAGCAAATATTCCTTGCTCACTTTATTCTTTTTAGTTTCCAGAATGGACTTTATGTATTTGGTTTGGGTGGGCAGAGCTTCAGAAAGCTCAAGCTGAGGATGCAGCTGAGCACTGCCTTGACCTTCACACCTCCCCCCCCCCCCAAGTGTTAGGACTACAGCCCAGAACTGTGCCTGCCTTCCAAAAGGGATTTCTGCAGGGCTTGCAGACCCCAGCAAGTAAAGACACATACCTAGGGAAGAAACAGTCAAAGAAAAGAGTCTGTCATGTGCCAGTCCAGTGCTTCTCAGCCTTCCTAACACTGCGACCCTTTAACACAGTTCCTCATGTGGTGGTGAACCCCCAACGATAAAATTATTTTCGTTAATCCCAGCACTCGGGAGGCAGAAGCAGGTGGATCCCTGTGAGTTCAAGGTCAGCCTGGTCTAAAATGCAAGTCCAGGGACAGCCAAGGCTACACAGAGAAACCAAAGGGGAAAAAAAACTTCGTTGCTGCTTCATAACTGTAATTTTGTTACTGTTATTAATCTCGTAATGTAAGCACTTGTTTTTCCAGTAGCCTTAGGTAACCTCTGGTGAAAAGGGTTGGTTGAAGGTCATGACCCACAGGTTGAGAACCACTGTGCTAGGTCCTGTTGGAGACTTATCAGACCATCAGACCAGACTCTCCCCTGGTCCAGACTGGCTGGTCAGATGCCAAGTCGATAGGCATACATACACAGGAGGACTTCCCCAGGAAGTAGTGCTTGGGCAGTCATGCGAAGGCTCGGCATCGAGCAGATGAGTGGCCTGCTCAGACACTGTCTGGGACATACCCCGGCCATCTCCTCTTACATTGTTTGGGAGTGAAGTCACCTGAAACTCACAGGTCTTTATCTTCCTGGTTCCTGACTGCCTTCAGCCCTGACTCAACCAAGCTCACAGCCTCTGGATCGGAAGGATCCCTTTCTGTCACTTTACATATGATGACCCACAGCCTTCTTTTGTTTACTAATGCTGTGATACAGCACACACGTGTGAAGAAAAGTTAATTATTTGCTCAGAAAAGATACTCTCGACAGTCTATCTGACCCCCTAACCAAACAATAAAAATAATTGGAAGAAATCAAAATGAAAATTTAGTGGGCACAAATCCAGACAGAAGTGTTCATTATCGGGATATGCAAATGGCCTGGCTGCCTGGGAAAGGTACAAGAGCCAGTCACTGCCTTTAATGACAAAATGTCTACTACAACTTACAAAACTATCAGTATTTGGAAAAGGGTCTTGCAGTTTTTCACAGAACTAAACAGATACCGGCTGTAAAAACCCGTCAATACATTTCTGGGAGCTACCCCAGGGGAATGCTGGCCAGAGGACATCCACAGCATATTACACATAGCAGCCCCAAACCAAAACAACACAACAGCCCATTAACATGTGACAAATAAACTGGTACATGATCCCAGTGAAATACCTGACACAGTGATCAACACGATTAGCAACAACGTGGCTGGTGACAGCTGGAAGCAAAGAAAGAAACTAGATACTAAAAGGTAAAATGTTGTGTAGGTCCGTTTTATATAGGATGTTCTTTTTTTTTTTTTTTTTTTTTTTTTTACTTTAATTTATGTGCCGTGGTGTGAGGGTGTCAGATCTTGGAGTTAAAGATAGTTGTGAGCTGCCATGTGGGTGCTGGGAATTGAACCTGGGTCCTTTGGAAGAGTAGGCAGTGCTCTTAACCACTGAGCCCATGATGTTCTTAAGAAAGGCTGAGCCGGGCCTGGTGGTGCACCCCTTTAATCCCAGTACTCGGGAGGCAGAGGTAGGTGGATCACTGTGAGTTCGAGGCCAGCCTGGTCTACAAAGTGAGTCCAGGATGACCAAGGCTACACAGAGAAACCCTGTCTCGAAAAACCAAAAAAAAAAAAGAAGAAGAAGAAGAAAGGCTGTTTAGTCAATAGTGCTAAAAGTCGGGGAGCATAGTTATGTCAAAAGGAAAGCACCCGTTGGAAGGAGGCCCAAAAGATCTCCATTTGGCCAGGCGTGGTAGCGCACGCCTTTAAGCCCAGCACTCCGGAGACAGAGGCAGGCGGATAGCTGTGAGTTCGAGGCCAACCTGGTCTACACAGTGAGTCCAGGCCAGCCAAAGCTACACAGAGAAACCCTGTCTCGAAAAACCAAAACCAAAACGAAACAAAAATCTCCATTTGGCTGTTAAATGCTTCCCTGTCGGTCTGTCCTCATCTGCCCCGACCCACACCCACACACACACACTTTGTACTGGTTTGAACTCAGCCATTGTGATACACTCAAGCTTTCTGAATGTCCATTTGCGCGGTGGTCTAGTAGATGTGGACATCAAATTTGCACCTTAATTAACAGAATGTGATTCTGCGAATATCCATGCCAGGAGGCTTACCAAATACTATTTGTTGAGGAGTATTTCCAAATACTAGGTAGACATTGGTTCCTTAGTAGCTAGCTCCCCAGGGACCTCACATTTCTGGCTTTCTTTAGGAGAGGTGGCTTTTCACCTAGTCCCAAACATGCCCAGGAGCAATCTAGCAACAGTAGCTACAGCAGCTCTGGATAGATGGCCTGACTGAGGGGCGCCCGTCCCCACAGGATTCCAGCTGAGATTAGATATGCCTTTCTATGCCCAGCATCGGGAAAATGGGATCTGGCATATCAGTGCCTCAGACTTTCAGTGAGGCCAGTGTCTAATTAATATTCGATGGCTGTCGCGGGTAGGATCAGAATTTCCCCACAAGTCGCTACGTGATTTTTCAAATGAGTCCATATGGGTCCTAAAGATGCTTCTGGGTCAAAAGCGAGGACAATCAGCACCCCTGAGGGGCCAGCACATTATTGTTGTGGCCTGGAGAGAAACCCGCAGCGCGGCCTCTTTAAGAGACGACAGGAATGTATCCAAACAGACCGTGCGCGCGGCGCACGTGACTCACAGCTGATTTCCGGCCCCGCCCCCTTCCCCGGCCCGCGCCGCCAGAGAGTCAGTTCGCTCCGGCCCGCGGTCCCCCAGCCTCGGTGCGCGCGATGGCGCACGCGGCCCCGCCGAGCGCGCTGGAGCAGGGCGGCCCCATCCGCGTGGAGCACGACCGCCAACGCCGCCAGTTCTCCGTGCGCCTCAACGGTACCGCGCTGCCTTTGTTTGCGCGCGCGCGGGCGGGACGGGGCGGGACCTGCGGGCGGACGGATCCCGGGGCGGGAGGGCTCCCGAACCCCGACTGGCACCGCCGGAGCGCGCCCTCCCGGGGCAGCCCGCACCTGCTAGCGCTGCCTGCTTCCGGCATCCCGGACAGAGGGCTGCTACCCTGGATCTCAAGAGAGCAGGTCGCTGGTGGCCTGCCACCCCCTGGGCGTTTGGTTGCTTCCTGGCGCCCTGGAAGGAGCCTGCGCGGGCCTGGGGCATAACACAGGGAACCTGTGGCCTGGAGGAGGAGGAGGAGGAGGCGGGTAGGTGGCTCTGAGACTTTAGCCAACTTGCCCAATGGGATGTATGCCTCGGGTCTTCCCAGAGTCTGCAGTGGGGATGGCTGTAGTGCACACCACTTTGGCTGGCAGTGAGGATGAGATGCAGTGACGGTAAAAAGGTTCAGAATGACACACTTGGGGCACAGCAAGTGCTGATAAGCATAGATAAATAGCTGCTGTTCAAACCAGAAAGCGAGGTCAAGGCCTCATCTGTAGAATTTGTACCAGCAGACCCACACTCCTTCCATTGCTCTGAGGGGCTGGGAAAGATTGTGAAATACGGGGCCTTGAGTTCTCTGTAGCCCACCCCTCCCAGCTGGGCCCCCTGGTAATGTCCTTGACCCAACTTTGAAGCCGCTGTGCCTATTCTGAAGGGATGCACTTGTTTGAGCTCGGCCAGTAAGTTGTAAGCAGTGAATGCTACTGAGCAGCCTGTCTTGACTTCCTGAGCCATCCTTCTGTGTCAGACGCAGAAGAGGCCTGGTCTCCCGTTTGTGTCACCTAACCACCACCGGCGAGGCAGCTGTCACTTCCTGTGTTGTGACATACTGCCCCCACAACATTACAGATGAGTAAACTGAGGCTGGGACTGCAGGAAGTGACCTACCTGTCCAGCCTTGACAAGTCGTATTCAAATCTAGACCCAGCTGCCCCCATGCTGAATTCTTTCCATAGAGAAACAAGTCCTTCATCATGATGGTGGTAGCTCAGCTGGCAGCAACACTTGGCCCTGGTCACTTGAGAGGCCTTATCTGGGCTTCCCCCCCTCCCCCAGAACCTCTTTTCTGAAGTTTTCTTAGTTCCAGGAAGGCTCTGGGTGTCCAGGTGATTCTGAAGGCGTATTAGATCCACCGAGAAAGGCAGAGAACCTTCAAGCTACTTTTTTCTCTTTCTTTCTCTTCCAAATGGGCCCAGTCAAGCCTGACATGGCGGCACTCACCTTTAATCCCAGCCCTCAGGAGGCAGAAGCAGGCGGGTCTCTGTGAGTTTGAAGCCAGCCTGGGTCTACAAAGCGAGTTCCAAGGCAGCCAGGACTGCAAGAGAAACCCTGCCTCGGAAAAACCAAAAGCCAAACAAACAAATGGGCTCAGTCAAAAAGACAATACTGAGCAGGCTATCCCCATGAAGTTATCCCTTCTGTAGCCTGCTGCCCTGTAAACAGGGAGACTAAGTGGCCAGAGGCAGACAGCCCCTCCTCTGCCCCTCCCACACAGGCCCGGCCAACAAGTATTTACGGAGCACTTACAGTTTACCATTGTTCGTCAAAATGCCCAGGATGTGTGGGGCTGACAGTCTAGGGAGGAAGACAGGTCTCAAAGAAATTGCATAATATCTTGTAAAACAAAGGCCCTCGGGAGAAGTGGGGCTGGGCAGAAGAAAGGTCCTATGGGGCGGGGCTGCTGTGTGTCATCAGGTTTTCAAGCAGGTGGTATTTAAGTAAAGACCTGCAAGAGACAAGAAACAGCAGTGGTAGCCGGGCGTGGTGGCGCACGCCTTTAATCCCAGCACTCGGGAGGCAGAGGCAGGCGGATTGCTGTGAGTTCGAGGCCAGCCTGGTCTACAGAGTGAGTCCAGGATAGCCAAGGCTACACAGAGAAACCCTGTCTCCAAAATTAAAAAAAAAAAAAAAAAAAAAAAAAAAAAAAGAAACAGCGGTGGCAGTGAAGAGGGCACCTGGTGAAAGCAGCAGTTGAGACCAGAAGGCCTTGTGGCTCCAGAGCAGGCAGGGGCAGTGCAGGGATAGGGCAGCCTGGCAGGTAGGCTGAGGCGAAGAGATCGCAGGGGCTGAATAGTATAGGGCCTGGAATGTGAACTTGGATGAATTTGGCTCTGACCCTTGGCGCAGCGGTCTCCTGAACACAGGACAGATGACATGGGTCAGGAGCCCTAAGGTGTGTTGATGGGGAGCATACTGTGGAGCATGGTAGAGCGGGGAGCTGGCTACAACACTAATCCCAGCGGTGTGAGCAGGGCTGGGAAGAAATGTCTAAGTCCTGAGCAGATGTCACCGGAAGCATGGAGAGAGTTTGTTGAAGTGCCATGTGAGAGGAAACCAGAACTCGGGTGTCTATGATCCCAAGTTGAAGTTTGGAAATGCTGGGTGGAGGGCCACTGATTCATAGGCGGGAGACCAGGTGGGGCACAGGCCGGTGGACAGCTAGTCCACAGTGGGCCCTCAGGTCGCCTTCTGAGGCTTGTCGTCATCTGAAGCTTGGAAGAAATTAGCTGTAAGGCAGCAGGGCCAGCCACTCAGGTTTGTGTATATATGCTTTACACATTTGCTTTTATTTTATCAGAGAGAGTGAGTGAGAGAGAGAGAGAATATGTGTGTGTATGTACACAGCATGCATTCCAGTGCCTGTAGAGGTCAAATGAGGGCATCAGATCCTGCAGCTGGAGTTACAAGCAGGTGTGAGCTGCCAGGCATAGGTGCTAGGAACTCACCTGGGATCCTCTGTAAGAAGCAAAAAAGCCTCTTAACTGCCAAACAGCTCTCCAGGCTCGGGCACTGCTACTTGATGTAGGAAGGCTCACTCCAATCCCTCCCAGAATACTCTCTACCCCCCAAATAGGAAGACAGAAACTGGTACTGAGCCCAGCTGGCTCCTCCAGTTCCAGAGCATGCTTGTCTAAGGTCTGGGGTACTCAGAATCTAGCCTGACCTGCCACTGAGCCAGGTGCTAACGACCACTCACCCACTACATGGGTGTTGAGGCTCCTTATAACTGACAGTGCCACAGGAGCGTTCTGTCCCATGGTGATGGACAGCTGGGGGAAGCCCCTAATGGGGGAACCCTGGAATGAGAAGGTGGCACCCCGCTGGGAGGCCCTGAGTATAGATGTAGCGTGTGGAAAGATGAGCAAGCAGCTAACCAAACTCTTAGTGGCTGCTGTCGGGAGGGGCTGCAGTTGGGGTGTGGTTGGATCTGCCGGCATATCTGAAAGCAAGCCCAAGGACTTGGAAGCCTAAGCAGACACCTGCTGGGTCCTTGACTGTTCTCTGGGGACCCAGCCAAAGGGGCTGCCATGTGTCCTTAGTCCCTCTCTGTTCTCAGCAGCAGTCTAATGGGAAGAATCAGGTTTTTGTTATTGTTGTTGTTTTGGGTTTTTTTTTTTTTTTTTCCGTTTTGTTTTTTGAGACAGGGTTTCTCTGTGTAGCCCCGGCTGTCCTAGACTCACTTTGTAGACCAGGCTGGCCTCAAACTCACAGTGATCTACCTGCCTCTGCCTCCCGAGTGCTGGAATTAAAGGCATGCGCAACCACTTAGGGCAGGAATCAGGTTTTTTGACAGATAGTTCCTGGATGGAGCTACGGGGACAAGGGGGTGACTTGTCCTGACTACCAGACATTCAAGGCCTAGGCAGGGTGTCCCAGGCCTGGGTAGCCTATGGTAACTGTGCTAGCCCAGGCTTGCCGATAGGCTGAGTAGGTGCCATGGATTGAGAATAGAAAGAGACTGAAGACAGTAGCAAGTTTGCAAGAACTCAAGCCCCCCCACCCCTAAGACTGCTGGGAGCATAAACTGATCCTTTGGTGACCCACAAGGCCTGTATGCTGTGGCTCTAGGATCCCCGTCACCTGGTTCCCTACACTGCCTGTCCCTGACCCACAAGGGCCAACCACTCTGGGCTCCTCGCTGTTCTGAGCTTCATGAAGATTTGGTTTCTGCTGCTCTCACCACTAGACTTTTCACAGCACAGTGTCCTGGGCCCCTCATCCCTTCAGGTCTTCTGCACAAAAGCCAGGTGTCCTCTTTATAATGACGGCTTTTACCCTGCTCTTTACCCCTTCTCTGTGCCCATCTCCTGAGAGCCTTGTCACCCGTATCTCCCCTGCTAAATTGTGAAGGAGTGCTGTCAGTTTTGTTTACTCCAAACATAGCCGGGGCCGGTGGACAGTCAGTGACTTAGAGGCATCTGAGAGGTTGGGACAGATGGGTGGATCCCTCAGAACCAGCTCAGTCCCACAATAGCTTCTGTCTGCACGCCCATCTTTCTCTAGTGAGCTTAATTGACCCCAAGTACAGAACCAGACCTTGGTTCCGTGTCTCGCAGCTATAGCAGATGGCTGTCGGGGTTACAGCTGGGCTTTGGCCAGGAAGTGGGCACAGCCCAGAATAAGTCAGTGTAAGGAGGGAGGTTTCCACATAGGGAAAGCCAGAACCCTCAAGGGTGCCTGGTCGCTCCACCAAGCCTGTCACTCCCCTTGTGACACCTGGCACATGAAAGTTTGAACATGTAACACGTAGCTTGCTTGAAAGTTAAAATATGTGAGGTGCAATTCGCTTTTGAGAAAGTAGAGCGTTCAGGACTGGGTATGGTGGCACACGCCTTTAATCCCAGCACTCAGGAGGCAGAGGCAGGAGGATTGCCATGAGTTTGAGGCCAGCCTGGTCTACAGAGTGAGTTCTAGGACACAGAAACCCTGTCTGGAAAAACCAAAAACTGAAGTAGAACATTCAAGGCCAGCCTAGGTTCCCTGACGCCTTGTCTAAAAAAGACAGACAGGTGGACACTGATGTCTTGTTTTTTGTTTTTTGAGACAGGGTTTCTCTGTGTAGTCTTGGCTGTCCTGGACTCATTCTGTAGACCAGGCTGGCCTTGAACTCACAGTGATCCACCTGCCCCTGCCTCCCAAGTGCTGGGATTAAAGGCGTGCGCCACCACGCCCGGCGGACACTGATGTCTTATTTTATGCTATGGATTATAATTCTATGATCTGATCTGGCCTCAAGGCCTCTCCTGCTCATGCCTCCACTCCTTCTTTTACTCTTCCCTTAACCAATCCCTTTCCAGCCAGGGAAGCCCTCGGGCAACCCCTGCTATCATGGCTCCACCTCTCCCTAGTACAGGCTTGAGCATTTCTTTGTTTGGGTTGGGTTTTTTTTTTATTATTATTATTATTATGTATACAGCACTCTGCCTGTGTGTACATCTGTATGCCAGAAGAGGGCATCAGATCACCTTACAGATGATTGTGAGCCACAATGTGGTTGCTGGGAATTGAACTCAGGACCTCTAGGAAGAGCAGTCAGTGCTTTTAACCTCTGAGCCATCTCTCCAGCCCTGGGTTGGGTTTTTGTTTCTGCTTTTTTAAGACAGGGCTTCCTTGTATAGCTTTGGCTGTCCTGGACTCACTTTGTAGACCAGGTTGGCCTCGAACTCAACAGATCTGCCTGCCTCCCCAAGAGCTGGGACCATACCTAGCTGAGCATTTCTTTCATACACAGACAGTCCATTCAAATAAGAAATGTAAGCCGGGCATGGTGGTGCACGCCTTTAATCCCAGCACCTGGGAGGCAGAGACAGGCAGATCGCTGTGAGTTCGAGGCCAGCCTGGTCTACACAGCGAGTCCATGACAGCCAAGGCTGCATAGAGAAACCCTGTCTCGAAAAAGAAAACATTTAATATTGATTTATAATTTTAGTATCATCAGCAGTTACTCCTTAACCAGCTATATAGCCAGGTAACCACACAGAGAGACTAGGATATATTTAATTAGCCTAGAGCACAATACTGAGCAACAATTACTCCATCCTTAACCTCCAAGCTTATACAGCTTCCTCCCACTCAGATTTCCCATATGATACTTGCTTTTTACCCATATCCTAGGTCTGATTCATTTCTCCTGGTGTTTTCCAGTCCTCTCCACGTGGCTCCATCCTATCCTTCCTGCTTTCTCCTCCCCCTCACTGGACCAGGGTGTCCTATTCTCTCTCTTGCTCAGCATTGGCTAGTTTGTTATTATTGGCAACACAGAGAACAAATGGTGACGTGTTTACACAGACTTGAGACAGGAGAGCCTTAGAATAAACACAATGCAATGTCCGATTGAAAACCAGATAGCGGGGCAGAGAAATCAGCATTTGAATGACAAGGATAAACTGTACACAATCCATAAAAACATTATGCCAACATCCTGTTGGGCCCCACACACACACCTCCTCCCCCCCCCACGCTGTTGCCTCTGGCTTCTTTTTCTCATTGAGCACACCCTAACTGCCAGCAGGTTCTCCATAGGTGTCCGTTTTGGAACCATCCAGCCTTTACTTCCCACCAAGGCTGAGGCACTTGCCTCTTGGGACTCTTTTGCCCTCTACTGAGGACCTAGGTCATGACGTCAAGAGGGCACTGCAGGACCTTCCTCCATCACTTCCTGCTCTTTTGGTTCACAGTAGCTAGCCACACCAGCATGCTCACCGTCCCTTATAGAGGCCCTGTCCTGTCCCAGAGCCTCTGTACAGCTGCTCCCGCTGGGTCATCTTCCTGACCCGGCATGTCTCACATCTGTTCCCCATCTATGGGCATGTTCTACACTGCTTGCTTTTCTTGTTTCTCTTTCCTTCCCTTAGTCATAAGGGCAGATCCGTGTTCCTTGCTGTGTGCCCAGCACCTGAAAAGTGTTGGCGACTCAATAAGCCCTGAGTGGATGGGTAGATACGCAGCCAGAGGACCACAGGTTAGGATTGGAGTGTCTGCCAGCAGGATTCTTGGTAGACTGGTGAACTCTTGTCCTGGCAGGGATGGGAGGGTGGATACCCATTTGTTCCTGCTTCCTGTGCCTACCGGATTCTGATTTGGCTTGAGTCCTGGCTGGGGGATTGGCAGAACTGAGCCTCTGGCTGATCCCGCCTCCTGTCTCCTCCTCCTCCACTGAAGTTGTGGCTTTGTTGGTCTCTGTTGTGTCCTGAGCTGGGCCTTAGGGAGGGATGGTTGGCTGAGAACACAGAGTTGGGAACCCTAGAGTGACAGTAGCAAGGACTTGTGGGTGGCTGCGTGTTGTTGGCGCCAGCCTGTTGCAGAGAATGCCCGCATTGAGCCCTACATGAGCCCTACAGCCAGCCCTTTGAGGAGTACCGTCATGTTCCTAGCTGGGGGTGGGGAAACTGAGGCCCTCAATTCAGAGTTGGGCTCTTGCAGCACACCGGTGTCTGGCTCCAGATACTGTCCCTCACACTTGGGACTGCCAAATTAACGAAGCTCTGGGGGCCCACACCTCCGCTGTTTTTCTTCCCTGCTCCAGGGTGTCATGACCGGGCTGTCCTACTCTATGAGCACGTGGGCAAGCGGGTTGTGGACCTGCAGCACACAGAAGTCCCAGACGCTTACCGTGGGCGTGGCATTGCCAAGCACCTGGCGAAGGTAGGACATGGCTGTCACCCTCCCCTTGCAGATGGACTGGTGACCAACTCTAGTTTGCTTCCAGACCACAGCACAGCCTCACAGGCCATTTGGCCAGGGCTTTGCAGCTGGCAGTGGGAGAGCTTTACACACTGCTTATGGTGTTCCTAGGCCCTCTGTGGCACAGGGTCCTACAGCCTGACTCAGCCTTGGGACCAGGACTTGACATATAGCACTTGCTTAGTTAGTAAGCAAGCCCTGGTGATGCAAAGTTGAGTGTCCAAGTTAGTGGTCTCACGCCCTGGTCCTCCACTGTGTCTCCCCAAATCCCAAGCTGCCAGAGGACCAAGTAGGTGAAACAAAGAACAGCTTTCAGGTGCAGCCCCTACCTCTGTGCTTCTAGGGGATCCCTCTGCTGGTTTCCCAATCCTGTCTCCCTCCCTTACTCCCTGCTCCTGGCTCTCCTAGATCAGAGACCTTTTTGCTCTCCCTGTAGGGTTTCCTGGGCCTGGTGCCTTCCATACAGGACCTGGCCACTAGCTGATCTGTGACTTAACCCACTTACCAGGGAGGGATCTCAAGATATTGGCCTAAGCAAATTAGGAGGGTAGCCACATGGAGAACCTGGAGGAATAACAGAGAGCTGATGACTACCAGTCTTCCTGGGCTGCGGTGGGCCACAGTCCCCAAGCAAGTGGCCACTCTGAACAGCTGTTCTCCCTCTGCTGACCCAGGCCGCCCTGGACTTCGTGGTGGAGGAAGACCTGAAGGCCCACCTCACCTGCTGGTACATCCAGAAGTATGTCAAGGAGAACCCCTTGCCGCAGTACCTGGAGCGTCTCCAGCCATGACCCTGGCCACTGAGCGCAGGAGTGCACCCTGTGGGCCTTCTCCGTGGGCTTCAGCCAGCTCAAGTGCTCTCAGGAACCTGTTCCCGTGGGGACAGGCTCAGAGTTATTTTTGCAAGGACACTCATCTGCAGTCCTCACCCAGGATTCTAGGGACCAGCTGCTGGCTGTGGAAATCCCGAGTGGCATGGAGGGCAGGCCACGTGGCCAAGACCCCCTGGCTTTGCTGAGGGCCTCCTTCCACCAGCTGCACCTCCCATCTGGCCCGGCTACTGGGTCCCTTCTCTGATCAGCGAGAGGGTGAGGTAGACTCCCCGTCACCACCTCCTGAGG
This sequence comes from Acomys russatus, assembly GCF_903995435.1. NCBI lineage: Eukaryota > Metazoa > Chordata > Mammalia > Rodentia > Muridae > Acomys > Acomys russatus. The sequence continues at coordinate 41,700,197 of NC_067161.1, read as the reverse complement.
TTGTGTCCTTCCTGCAAATGAGGGTGTTCCTGGAGCCAAGAAGAGCCACAGGAGCCCTATGTGCCAGCTACCCAAGGTGGAGGTGCCAAGCCTCAGCCACTGCCTGTGCTAACCCTTTCTCTTTCTCAGACTTCTGTGCCCTGGCACAGGCAGTGGAATGGCAGCAGAGGACAACCGTTCCTGTCATATGAGGAGCAGTGGATACAGCTCTGGCCCAGGCCCGTCTGTGGGCATGCACACCAACATATGAGCACAGGAGACAGGCCAGCTGACAGTGGATGTCTTCCTTTCCTTGGCACCCACCCACTTTGGCTTCTCATGTGGGTTCTGCAAGAAGACGAGGTCCCTTTCGGGGGTCTGCCTTCCCATAGATTCACCTACCGGGGTCAGTCCAGAGGCTTACTGGTCTACTGAGAGGGCAGTGCCCTCGGCCCTCTCTGGCCTTCGGCCGTACCTGCCAGGCCTTTCTTGGTTGTCACCTTAGAGATGGGTGAGAAAGTGGCACACAAAATGCATTTTGTATCCCCTTTTGTACTCCTGGCTTCTGGCCTTCTCCCCACTGCTGCTTAGGCCATTCCAGACATCTGTGCAGACACCTTCCCACTCCAAGTACTGAAATCTGTACCAGGAGGCTATGCATCCTGTCTGGGAGTCCTTAAGTGCAAAACCCTTGAGCCTCACTCACCACTGCGGTCATGGGCATGGATCCTTACAGTCCCCACCCTCAGCATCTCCCTACCTCCTGCATCCCTGGCTCTTACCCTGTTCTTGATGCTCCTTTTCCAGCCTCCTAGAATTCCAGGATAACCCAGCATACTCCTCATTCCCCCACACCCCCACCATCCCAGTCTGTCTGCCAGGGACTCTCTCCAGGGCCCAGAGAAACCCCTGGGCCTCTGGGAAGACACTGCTGACAGCGTTCTGCCAGCTGTAGTGGCAGTGTGTCCACAACACAGTACTCAAATGAGGGTCCTGAGTCATGTGGACTGAAGGAGAGTGGCTGGGCTTCCTTGGTGGGCTTGTTTCAAGTTACTGCAAGGTGGCCTGAGCATTCTCACGGTCTTGGCAGCCTTAAAATCCCACTGATCGTGCTCCGTGGGCTTCACAGCCTTGCAGGTGTAGCAATAACCCATATTTCTGCCTCTTCCTCCTGGCCAATACTGCCCAACTGGGCCACTCTGGTGCTATCCCATCTGCCTTTCCCCCTGATACCCCTAACACCTGCTCCGTGGCCTGGATCGCTCCAGGAGCCCATGTGTTAGGCACTAGTCATTGTAGGCTTCATGTTCCTTCAGTCGGTCTGTGCTGTGGTTGGATCTCACCCTGGGGTTTCTTTTCCTTGCCCAGTCTACACAGGCAGTAACTCATGTGCCTTTCCTACTCTGAAGCTGCCACAGTAGTCTCTGGGCCAAGGCTGGTCTGGGGACCGCATCTCCCTCACTTTTCTGACTTTTGAACACATTGCATGATCCCCTTGGTAACTGACAAAAGACTAAGGTGCAGTGAGGTCAGGGAGCCCCAGGGTGAAGAGGGGGGAGACGGGTCGTGTATGAAGGGGTCCTCCCCGGTGTCCAGCCTGTTTGGTGGTCCTCAGCCTACCTGCCCAGTGGGGCTGCTCCACCACAGGGAGCCTGTGCTCTGAAGTCTGCCATGGCCTGGCTGAGGCCCCCCCAGCCATCTGCATCTCTCCCATTACCTGAGCCCCATAGTTTTCCTCCTAGAGGCCACACTCCTCAGGCTGGGCAACAGCTTTACAGGGTTCCTAGAAGAGGTCAAGGTGCCACACTGGCCTGTGACACATGGGCTGCTCCTTGCCCTGGAATTTGGGGATTCCTATCTGAAAGTTGGTAAACACAGGAACAACGCAAATCTTCCAAAACAAACACAGGGACCCTGCTCATGCCAGCTCCTCTTACCTAACCACAAGTGCCGCGCCGAAAATGAGGCACAGCTGCTCCAAGCCCCTGTGGTTTTACCCTGCGTTAATTCCCATGGGATTCCCAAGAGACACCAATTATTGGGCCTGTTCTGCCAGGGAAGGAACAGGGTCAGGTTGAGGGAGTCACCAGCCTGCAACCCACCCAGCTAGACAACCCAGGATCCAAATTAGTCTCTGTCCTCTAGATGTCCCAGCTGTGTGCTGTGGCCAGAGGTCTGCTTTGGGAGGCAGATGACCTCAATAATACATAGAATTTCTAGCAATTCCCTTATCCCTCTGAAGGGCTGAATTCATAAGGTACATGGCCAGCATCTGCAAGTCTGGCTTGTGAGCAGGAGCACTCCCCTGGAGTACCTGCCACTCCCCCGTTGTTCCTCAGATCAGGACTTGGGCTGGTTCAAGTCCTCCTACATGTCCTTTTACTAGTCTCAGGGTCCTGCTTCCAGCTCAGTGCCCTAAGTTTCATACACGAGATGCCGTGAGGCTGTGGATTGAGCCTGTAACTACAGCCTCCCGCGTCACATTGAGGGGTTTCAGCTGTGTCCTATGGCTTCAAGATATTAAAGACGCTTTTCTGGTTGTCAGATACGCTCTCTGGTTTTCTTTCTCTCAGTCCTCATTGCTATCATTAGTCACCACATCCTAGTCGAGCTGGAAGGCTCCAAGGGGGAGCGGCAGCGCATTGGGCCTTTCAGGCTTTGCCTTTAAAGTGGGTGATCACTTCCTAGTCTACCTTGGAATGACACACAAGCTCCAGGGTTGAACGTTCTATAAAGAACAGGCACATTCCTTTAGTCCCAGCCCTCGGGAGGCAGAGGCAGGCAAATCTCCATGATTTTGAGACCAGCCCGGTCTACAGAGTGAGTTCCAGGACAGCCAAGGCTACACAGAAAAACCTTGTCTCAAAACAGCAGGGCGTGATGGCGCGCACAACGTTAGTCCCAGCACTCGGGAGGCAGAGTCAGGCGGATCGATGTGAATTCAAGGCCAGCCTGGTCTACAAAGCGACTCCGGGTCAGCCAAGGTTAACACAGAGAGACCCTGTCTTGAAAAGCCAGAAAACAACAACACCCTAAATAAATAAACCAAGTCATGGGGTTGGAGAGTCAGCACGGTGGTTAAAAGCATGTTCTCCAAGCTTAAGTCCCAGTACCCACACAGTGCTTCCTATTAGCTTCCTAGTGGTGCACATGGGTATATGTAGACAAAACACAAATACATGTAAAATAACTCTTCAGAGCTAACCCAGCATACGGTGCCTTGCCTTCACTGTACTGACTGCCCAGTCTGGAGGTCCAGCATCAACATTGAATGTTGTCATCTGTCTGTGTTTTCTGTCTCAGTTGTCACAAGGCAGGGACTGCAGGTCCAGATATGGAGGTGGGAATGCTTACGGGGACACAGAAGGCGAAGCTTGAAGGGAAAGGAGCCAATTACCCTGGAATGTGCTTGCCCTACCTTCAGGCTGTCACAGAGCCAGGACCCTCCTAACTCTATGGCAGGGACAGTTGCCTCCAGAGACAAAGAAACCTCCTAAAGCCGTCAACACCCCCACCCCAGCCTTTACTTAGGGCTCAGATGACATGGAACTTCCAGTTTTGACACTTTTCTCTCATCTGCCATTTTCTACAATTCCCTTATAACCTTTTTTGTTGTTGTTGTTTTGTTTTTTTTGGTTTTTCAAGACAGGGTTTCTCTGTGTAGCCTTGGCTGTCCTAGACTCCCTTTGTAGACCAGGCTGGCCTCAAACTCACAGTGATCTGCCTGCCTCTGCCTCTCCGAGTGCTGGGATTAAAGGCATGCGCCACCACACCCTGCCCTCAGGCCCTCATAACCTTTTAACCTTGTAAATTACACTCTGAGAAATGTTTAAGGAGAAGGGTGATCTTAGCAACTTTTAGTGGTATAACCTGAGAGCCTCCAGAACCCTGGATGGAAAGACACCTCACATCAGCTGCCCCTCACGGAGCCCATGCCCACACTCAGGTGCATCTTGCTCAGCACCTCCCTATTATCCTCTGTGCTCTAGAGCTGTACTATAATTGTTTTAGACTGAGTACACCTTCCTAGTAAGAAATCACTCTGCACACTTAGAGATTAATAAAGAAAAAAAACTCTGGTAACACATACTTTTACCCAGCACTCAGGAATAATAATAATAATAATAATAATAATAATAATAATAATAATAATAATAATAATAATAATAATAATAATAATAAAGGCTCTTTTTGAGACAGGATTTCTTGGTGTAGCCTTGGCTGTCCTGAACTCACTTTATAGACCAGGCTGGCTTTGAACTCACAGAGAGCAGCCTGCCTCTGCCTCCCTAAATGCTGGGATTACAGGCCTGCACTACCACACCCAATTTACACTTTGAATTTTTTTGTTTGTTTTGTTCTGTGGAAACAGAGTTCCTCTGTGTACCCTCAGCTGTCTTGGAACTCACTCTGTGGCCCAGGCTGGCCTCAAACTAATGAGATCCACTTCCCTCTACCTTCCAAGTACTGGGTTTAAAGACGAGTGCCATTACCACCCAGCCTTGTAGGGTTTGCTTGCTTGCTTGCTTGTTTCTGAGGCAGGATCTCTCCACAGAATTCCTGGCTGCCCTGGAACTCACTATGTAGAACAGGCTGAACTGGGTGTGGTGGGTGGATCGCTGTGAGTTCGAGGCCAGCATGGTCTACAAAGCAAGTCTAGGACAGCCAAGCCAAGGATACACAGAAAATCCTGCCGTGCAAAAACAAACAAACAAAAAAAACAGGCTGGCCTCAAATTCACAAAGATCACCTGCCTTCGAGCACTGGTATTAAAAGCATGCACTCTCCTTTAGCAGAGACAGGTGGATGGATGTGAGTGAGTGCCAGGCCAGCCTGGTCTACAAAGTGAGTCCTGGACAGCCAAGGCATGTGCTTTACCAAATCCAACCCTAGGTGTTGTTTCTTGAGTCCATCAGTTCTTTTTGGGGTGGTTGTTATCTAAGTTTACCTTGGCCACCCGGGAGAATTATGCTGTTCCTCATAAGAAAACAGAAAACATAATGGAACACCAGATCCTAATGGCTTTGTGATTCTGCACTGCCGCCTAAAGCGGGCTGTTAGAAGTGTGTTCTTTGAAGTGAGCTGTGCCTAATATCAGTTGTCTCCTTTAGTTTGGGAATGGAGCCAAATTAAAGGTCAATTTTTTGTTTGTTTGTTTGCTTGTTTGTTTTTCCAGACAGGGTTTCTCTGCGTAGCCTTGGACTCATTTTGTGAACCAGGCTAGTCTCAAACTCACAGAGATCCACCTGCCTCCATCCCCGCCAGGGCTGAGATCAAAGGTGTGAACCACTACACTGGCTAGAAGTCAATCTTGGTGAACAAACATTAGCAGAAATGTTTTCTCAACAACTCTAAACTTCAATTATTGTACAAAAATGTTATTCCTACAGGTTTGTCGCCCCCAACCCCAACCCCACCCCCACCTCCAGACAGGGTTTCTCTTGTAGTCCTGGCTGTCCTGGACTCTTATAGACCAGGCTGGCCTTGAACTCACAGCAACCTGCTTGCCTCTGCCTCCCAAGTGCTGATATTAAAGGCGTGCGCCACCACGCCCGGCTCATTTTCTTTTTTTAAAAGATTTATTTATTTATTTATTTATTATGCATAGTGTTCTGCCTGCATGTAACACCTGCACACCAGAAGAGGGCACCACCAGATCTCACTACAGATGCTTGTGAGTGACCATGTGGTTGCTGGGAACTAAACTCAGGACCTTTGGAAGAGCAGCCATCTCTCCAGTTCTCCTACAGTTTTTTTAAAGAAGCCTGGTCACTATGCTAATCTTCCGGTCATATTGGAGGCCCGGCTCCTTTAGCTACATTCTATTTGGTGTAACTTTGCATTTCCTATGGAAGAGTACTAGGGAATCCTTTAGAGCATCATTTTTACCATTTCAAGTTCCGTGCGCATCATAATTTCTCTTAATAAATGTCTGGCTCTGCCTCATGGAACCAGCTCATCCTGGAAGCTCCCTGTGCATCAAACCACAAATCCTGGTTTTGCTGAAATAGATAGAAGTCACAGGAAGGGACAGTCTCCAGGTTGCTGCAGGGGACAGAGTGAAACGGTGCCTCCAGCCTGCTGCTCTTGGCACCTCAGTTCATGTGGGGTCCATCAGAGCAATGTTGGTGTATTTCTTTTTTTTTTTTTTGGTTTTTCGTTTTTGTTTTTGTTTTTTTTTTGGTTTTTCGAGACAGGGTTTCTCTGTGTAGCCTTGGTCATCCTGGACTCACTTTGTAGACCAGGCTGGCCTCGAACTCACAGTGATCCACCTGCCTCTGCCTCCCGAGTGCTGGGATTAAAGGCGTGCGCCACCACGCCCGGCTTTTTTTTTTTGGTTTTTCAAGACAGGGTTTCTCTATGTAGCCTTGGCTGTCCGGGACTCACTTTGTAGACCAGGCTGGCCTCGAACTCACAGCGATCCGCCTGCCTCTGCCTCCTGAGTGCTGGGATTAAAGGCCTGCACCACCACACCTGGCTGTTGGTGTATTTCTTGACTCAATTCATTTTTGTAATTATTTTTAATAAATAATTTTACATATACATTTATAGTGGCCGGGCGTGGTGGCGCACGCCTTTAATCCCAGCACTCGGGAGGCAGAGGCAGGCGGATCGCTGTGAGTTCGAGGCCAGCCTGGTCTACAAAGTGAGTCCAGGATGGCCAAGGCTACACAGAGAAACCCTGTCTCGAAAAACAAAAAAAACAAAAAAAAACAAAAAAAACATATACATTTATAGTATTGCACATATATACAATAAACTACCTAAAGCAAGAAGAACCATGACATAATCAGGAATTATATAAGTGTTACATTCTTAGTGTTTTGGCTACTTGCATTTGACAGCCTTGAAGAAAAGATACAATCAGGAATTATATAAATGTTACTTTTTTTTTTTTTTTTTTTTGGTTTTTTGAGACAGGGTTTCTCTGTGTAGCCTTGGCCATCCTGGACTCACTTTGTAGACCAGGTTGGCCTTGAACTCACAACGATCCGCCTGCCTCTACCTCCTGAGTGCTGGGATTAAAGGCGTGCGCCACCACGCCCGGCTTCTTTTCCATTTTTTAAGAGGGGGTTAGACCAGGCTGGCCTCAAACTCACATATATCCACCTGCCTCTGCCTTTCAAGAGCTGAGACTAAAAGCATGCACCACCACACCAAGATTCTTTTTTCTTTTTTTTTTTTTACATATACCGGCAAACACAGGAAATGCAATCTAGTTTCACTACATATTTTTTTAAAAATCAAGAATTTTATTTATTTATTTATTTATATCTTTATTTCATTTTTTGAGACAGGGTTTCTCTGTTTAGCCTTGTTGTCCTAGACTCGCTTTGTTGACCAGGCTGGCCTCAAACTCATGTAGATCTGCCTGCCTCTGCCTCCTGAGTCCTGGGATTAAAGGCCACCGCACCCAGCTAGTATTATAGTGAGACTCTGATGGAACGAAAAAAACTGATTTAGCCGGGCGTGGTGGTGCATGTCTTTAATCCCAGCACTCGGGAGACAGAGGCAAGTGGATCGCTGTGAGTTCGAGGCCAGCCTGGTCTACAAAGAAAGTCCAGGACAGCCAAGGCTACACAGAGAAACCCTGTCTCGAAAAGCTCCCCCCTCCAAAAGAAAACAAAACAAAACTGATTTAACAATTGGCATGATGGAGCCACGATAGCTCAGCAGCTGAGAGCTCTGGCTGTTCGCACTGTTCCCACAGAGGTTTGATCCCAGCACCCACATGATGGCTCACAACTGTCTGAAACTCCACTTCTGCATCTGTATGAAACCAAACAGGAGCCACACTGCTGTACATGGTTATTACGTCTTCATACTTTCCAAGAACGAGTTTCCATTTCTTAAGCCCAATGTACCCTGGAAATCATGGTTTTCTTTTCTTTTAATTTGAGACAGGGTTTCTCTGTGTAGCCTTGGTCATCCTGGACTCACTTTGTAGACCAGGCTGGCCTCGAACTCACAGTGAACCACCTGCCTCTGCCTCTTGAGTGCTGGGATTAAAGAGCAAACAAATCATGTTTTTAAACTTATGCTGGGCTTGTAACCACATGCTGGACATCCACCCCTCCTGCCTTGCTAACCTCCTGCACCGTGGTCTATGATTACCTGTTTGCCTCAAGAAAATGTGTCTTCCCAGATACCTTGGTGACTCCCCCTTGCACACGATCTAGTCTTCCACTTACTTTTTTGTTTGTTTGTTTGGTTGGTTTTTGGTTTTTGGTTTTTCGAGACAGAGTTTCTCTGTGTAGCCTTGGCTGTCCTGGACTCACTTTGTAGACCAGGCTGGCCTCGAACTCACAGCGATCTGCCTGCCTCTGCGTCCCGAGTGCTGGCATTAAAGGCGTGCGCCACCATGGCCGGCTGCACTTATTTTATAGCCTCTTTCTAACAGCCAATTAGCCCAACAGCTGTTTCCCATCATACTTATTTACCCCACAGGCAGCCCTGAGCCCAGAGTCCCCCCACTCTCTGTCCAGGTATTAACAGCCAATTATCTGCGCAGCTGTTTTCTATCAACCCTAACCCTTCTCCATAAAAGGGACCCCAAAAGCCAGTGAGGGGCTGCTCTCTGAAACCCTGATTTAGATTGAGACTGCCATCTGGTCAGTCCCTTGTTCACTTGTTGTTGTTATTTTTTTGTTTTGTTTTGGTTGGTTGGTTTGGTTTGATTTTGGTTTGGTTTATTTTTTTGAGACAGGTTTTTCTGTGTAGCCTTAACTGTCCTGGACTTGCTTTGTAGACCAGGCTAGCCTCGAACTTGCAGCGAAGCAACCTGCCTCTGCTTCCCAGGTGCTTGGATTACAGGCATGCACCAGCACGGTTTCTGGCTCCTTCTCCACCTCTTTTTTTTTTTTTTTTTTTTTTTTTTTTTTTTAGACAGAGTTTCTCTGTGTAGCGTTGGCTGTCCTGGACTCACTTTGTAGACCAGGCTGGCTGGCCTCAAATTCACAGCGATCCACCTGCCTCTGCCTCCCGAGTGCTAGGATTAAAGGCGCAATAAAAATTTTTAAAGATTTATTTATTATTATGTATACAATGGTCTGTCTGCCTGTACACCCACAGGACAGAAGAGGGCATCAGATCATATTATAGATGGTTGCAAGCCACCATGTGGTTGCTGGGAATTGAACTCAGGACCTCTAGAAGAGCAGTCAGTGCTCTTAACCTCTGAGCCGTCTCTCCAGCCCCTAAAGGTTTTTTTTGTTTTGTTTTTGCTTTGTTTTTTGTTTTTGTTTTTGTTTTTTGAGACAGGGTTTCTCTGTGTAGCCTTGGCCATCCTGGACTCACTTTGTAGACCAGCCTGGCTTCGAACTCACAGCGATCCGCCTGCCTCTGCCTCCCGAGTGCTGGGATTAAAGGCGTGCGCCACCACGCCCGGCCTTTTGCTTTGTTTCTTGAGACAGGGTTTCTCTGTGTAGCCTTGGCTGTCCTAGACTCACTCTGTAGACCAGGCTGGCCTCTAATTCACAGAGATCCCCTTGCCTCTGCCTCCTGAATGCTGGGATTAAAGGCTTGCGCTACCACCACTTGGCTCATTTTTTATATTTTATTTTGGTTTTGGTTTGTTTTTTTCAAGGCAGGGTCTCTCTGTGTACCCTTGGCTGTCCTGGACTAACTTTGTAGACCCACCTGGCCTTGAACTCACAGTGATCTGCCTGTCTCTGCCTCCCGAGTGCCCAGCATTTTTTGTATTTTAAAATCTTATTACACTCTAAAACTATTCTAGGCATGCTTGGGAGATACATTGTAGATATAACCGTGTATTCAAAAGCTTGATAAATTGAGCAGGGCACATTGTTACATGCCTTTAATCCGAGCACCCAAGAGACAGAGGCAAGCAGATCTCTGTGAGTTCCCAGCCAGCCTTGTCTACATAGGAAGTCCTGGACAGCCATAGCTACACCAAGAAATCCTGTTTTCCAAACCACCCCCTCCCCACCGCAAAAAAAAAAAAAAGGAAATCGTCATAAATTATTTGAAAGCTGGGTGTGATGGCGTATGCCTTTAATCCCAGCACTTGGGAGGCAGAGGCAGAGGGATTGCTGTGAGTTCAAGACCAGCCTGCTCTACAAAGCAAGTCCAGAACAGCCAAGGCTACACAGAGAAACCCTGTCTAAAAAAAAAAAAAAAAAACTGAAAAAAAAAAAAAGATATTAGCACCCTACTGCGGCCGGAAGAGAGTGTCCCAGACCCTAGAGCTGGAGTGGCAGGTGGTAACTAGCTGCCCAGCTTGGGAGCTAAGACCCAAACCGGGTCCTTTGGAAGAGTCAGGGGTGCTCAAAACTGCTGAGCCATCTCTCCAGTCCTAATGCATACTAGTTCAGCCAATACTTATTTTTGAGTTAGAAGCCACAAATCCCTACTCAGCCTGGGTTGGAGTCTCTGAAAAGAACCTCTCAGGCCACACCAGGGACAATGGAAAAGTGTAGAGCTCTGTCTCTGTTCCTATCAGCACTGACAATGTCACCTCTGTACTCCAAATGATGCCTTCTTTGACCTAACCCTGATTACTGGGCAGCCTTTATCCCATGACTGTGTGTTATTTTCATCTCATTTCATTACCTGGCATTTTCTTGTTGTTTTGGTTGTTGACTACGTTTGGTCACTGCACTTTCAGTACTCTGCAGTAGAGCCGCAGCCATCTTAGTCAATGCCAAAGCTCCATAGCCTTGGCACAAGTGCTAGGCAAAGGAAGTACTTAGCCTTCTTGGTCCTTTTTGTTTGGTTTGCTTTTTGAGACAGGATCTTAGGTAGCTCAGGTTAGCCTGGAACTCCCTCTGTAGCTGAGAGTGGTCTTCCTGACTCTACCTTCCAAGTTTTGGGTTTACAGATGTACGCCATTCATACCTGGCAGTGTGTGTGTGTGTGTGTGTGTGTGTGTGTGTGTGTGTGTGTGTGTGTGCGCGTGTTAGCACAGATGAACTCAGAGCCTTGTACATGCTAGATTAGTTTCCTTTTTGGGGGGATGGGGGAGTTCAAGACAGTTTCTCTGTGTAGCCTTGGTTGGCCTGGAGAAACATTTGAGCTAACAAAGCACAAAGAAGTCTGATACCTTGTGCGTTCTCATGCGGTTGTATTATGCACTGTACCTCAAACTAAGTTTCTCCAAAACGCATTTGTTGAAATAAACAGAAACAAACCATTCCCTATCCTCTCCTTTGTGATACTTTCTTCTTGATCCATGCGCCCTATCACCACACTTCAAATTAAGCAACAAGTAGTTAGTTAAAATAGCAACTATTAAGCCAGGCACAGTGGGGCACCCCCATAATCCCAGCACTAGAGGAGGCAGAGGCAGACAGATCCCTGTGAGTTCGAGGCCAGCCTGGTCTACAAAGTGAGTGGAGGATGGCCAGGGCTACACAGAGAAACCCTGTCTCGGGGAAAAAAAAAAACTAGAAGGAAGGAAGGAACAGTATGCAGGGGTTTAGCCACAGACCACAGTCCCACTGCCCTATCAGCCACAAAAGGCCTAGATTTCAGAGGAGAGAAGGGAGGAAGCAGAATTTAAGACCCTGCCTGGGCTCTCCTTATTCTGCTTTCTGTATCAGCTGCCTGCTTCGCAGCTGTGCGCTTGGGTGGCCTGCCTTTTCCTTATAAATAAGTATAGGTTAGTGGTCAGAAGGGGCCTATTCTGACGCCGCCCGTGAGAGGGCTGGGCTCAAAGATAACAGGGCTCCTCCAGCATGTGGGAGGGCCCCGGCTCCACCCCCAACGCCCGGAAATAATGCCCCTAGCACTGTGAGAAGGCTAAGCTACTCTCTCCACAGTGATGGTGCACAAATCTTCCAGCCAGTGCCAGTTCACCATGTTATCTGAGGCTAAGGCCCTCCTGCACACTTTACGTCTGGTTTGGGGGTTTATTTTGCTGTGATTAAACACCACAGCCAAAATGAACTTGGGGAGTGAATGAAAGGAGGACAAGGAGGAGGAGGAAGAGCGGGAGGAGGGGGAGCAGGAGGAGCAGGGGAAGGAGCAGGGGAAGGAGGAGCAGGAACAGGAGGAGGAACGGAGAGGAGGAGGTGGCGTATTGTAGATATGAGGGAGAGCACAGCCAGAGGCATCTGGAAGAGTCCAGAGCAGGGAGTACAGTAGTAGACTAAATATGGTCAGTAGACTGAATTGGGCCGGAGAGGAGGGTGGGAAGAGTGAGAGAGGAAGAGACGTGAAAAGGAGATGAGAGAAGGGTAGGCAGAGTGGTGAGAATTGCTGACAGGAGCCAGCACAGACTCTAACCATGCTTGAGGTACTGAGAGACTTCAGCATTGTCTTTGATATGCTAATAGGCACCGCAGGTGGCCATCTGTCCCGTGTTTCCTTCAGACTTGACAAGGAAGAAGATCTGTTTCTGCCTGTGTGCTCCCCCCCCCCAACAGTTGGTCTAGAAGGAAGTCAGCGCCAGAACTCAAGGCAGGCACTGAAGGCAAGCAGATACCCTATCTCCTCAGAGTGTGTTCACCACCTGTGGAGGATTGGCGCTGCCCACAGCGAGCTGGGCCCTCCTACAGCAATTGAGGAACCTGCCTGACTCCATTTTGAAGACAGGAGCCTTTCTACACGCCTTTAATCTCAGCACTTGGGAGGCAGAGGTCGGCGGATGTCTGTGAGTTCGAGGCCAGCCTGGTCTACAAAGCGAGTCTAGGACAGCCAAAGCTACACAGAGAAATCCTGTCTTGAAAAACCAAAAAAATAAAAAATAGAAAGTTTCCATTTACGGGACTGAAGAGATGATAGCTCAGCCGTTGGGAGCACTAACTGTTCTTCCAGATGACCTGGGTTCAATTCCCAGCACCCACATGGCAGCTCACAACTGTCTGTAACTCCAAAATCTGACACCCGTAGACATACAATGCATATAAAATAAAAATAAGCCGGGCGTGATGGCACACGCCTTTAATCCCAGCACTCTGGAGGCAGAGGCAGGTGGATCACTGTGAGTTCGAGGCCCACCTGGTCTACAAAGTGAGTCCAGGATGGCCAAGGCTACACAGAGAAACCCTGTCTCGAAAAACCAAAAAATAAATAAATTAATTAATTTTTTAAAAAGTTTCCATTTACTGTAAGATTAAATTGCTGTTTTTAAATCTGTTCCCTGCAGCCTGACCTGCTTTCGTCCACGACCTTGACTTGTTTGTGTTTAACGCCCTCTCTGGACCCCACCCCCATCAAACTCCCTCATCATATGGTGGTTTTGGTTTGGGTTTTAAGATTTGTCTGTACTTCCTGATTGCTTCATTGTCTCTTTTCTGTAATCCTGCTTTGCAACTATTTGTTTTACTACTACTTAAAGGGCCCAAGAAGAGCTCGCTGTGGTGGCACACTTTTAATCCCAGCACTAGGGAGGCAGAGACTGGCAGATTGCTTGAGTCAAGTTGACAAAAACAAAACAAACCAAAAAACCCAAAAAACTCACCAGGATACTCCAGTGCTCATCTTAAACGCTGAGGGTCTGGACGTAGAGCTCCAAGATTAGAGTTACCTAGGTCAGCTGCTACCTGGGGGGGCCTGTGGCTGAGAGCAGCCAAACCCTCCTTAGAAATAAGTCTGGGGCCAGGGAGATGGCTCAACACGGAATAGATGCTTGATATCAAGCCTGATGACTGATCCCTGGAAGGCACTCGATGGAAGATCTGACCCCTGCAAGTTTTCCTCTGACCTGCCTGCACACACACACACACACACACACACACACACACACATGAATGTAAAAGCAAATTTTTAAAAAAATATTTATTAATTTACTATATATAGAGTGTCCTACCTGAATGTACTCTTGCACGCCAGCAGGGGGAACCAGATCTCATTATAGATGGTTGTGAGCCACCACGTGGTTGCTGGGAATTGAACTCAGGACCTTTGGAAGAGCAGCCAGTGCTCTTAACCTCTGAGCCATCTCTCCAGCCCAACAATTTTTTTAATTGGTTTTTTTGAGACAGGGTTTCTCTGTGTAGCCTTGGCTGTCCTGAACTTGATTTGTAGACCAGGCTGGCCCCGAACTCAGAGATCCTGCCAGCCTCTGCCTCCTGAGTGCTGGGATTAAAAGTATGCACCACCCTAAGCTAAATCTTTAATTTCTATCATGTGAACCCTTTTGTCATCTTTAAGAATCTCTGGTTAAAAAAAAAAAAAAAGAATCTCTGGTTTAGAGCTGGGTGTGGTGGCACAAGCTTTTAATCCCAGCACTCAGGAGGCAGAGGCAGGCGGGGTCTCTGGGAGTTAAAGGCCAGCCTGACCTACAGAATGAGTTCCAGGAAATCCAGGGCAGCTGTTACACAGAGAAACGCCTGTCTCAAACAAACAAAGGAAGAAAGAAAGAAAGAAAGAAAGAAAGAAAGAAAGAAAGAAAGAAAATATGTGGTTTAGAGATGTGGCTGTGTTTAGGTGACTAAATTAACAGAAAAATCACTCCTTGGATCATTTTCCAGAGATGACTTATGTACATCTAGGCCATATGTCCAGACGATGAACGGTTCCTGGTCTGATTCCTTGGATTATCAAAACAAAGGAGCAGAGGAGTTACATTGGAGGCTCCTGAAATGTCCTGGAGCATTTTCCTTACTATTTGAATATTATCTTGGCATTCCCTAGGGGAGGGGGGAGGAGCTGCAGTACATCCCTATAGTGAAGGCCCTGCCATGACAGTGAGTATCCTGTTATTACTCGTCATCACACAAGGGTCATGGAGAAGACAGTGACAGGAGGATAAACACACACTTGTCCAGGCCAGAAAGTTGCCACAGAGAAGGACTAGACACACACTATGTTTCCCAAAGTAAACAGTAAAAACACTTCTTTTTTTTTTTTTTTTTTTTTTTTTTAAAGATGTATTTATTGCCATGCCCAGCTGTGGCTCTGAAGAGGTCCAGGGTAGGGTCTCTGGTGGATGCGGATGCCCTTCCAGTTCACTTCATCTCCTGGGTGGCCACAGCTGACGGCTCAGGCAACTGATCAGGATTGAAAGAAGGAAAACGAAAAAGAAGCCCAAGGTTCCTTCTCTAGGGACTGGCTGTGCTGCAGCAGAGGAGGAGAGCTTAAACTGCCTACAGTTTCCTATGGCTGAGGCTGTAAAAGCAGCTTCTGGCTAGAGACTGCACAGGGTGGGGTGTGGGGGTGTCGTAAAAGGAGGCTCTTTGATCTGTAGATGGGCCTCTTTGCGGAGATCTCCAGTAAACTAGTGTAAATTTAGGCCTGTTAATCCTAAAAGGCTGATGATAAAGCCCTGAGCCTGCTAATTTATTTGCAAATCTACAAGGAAATAAGAAACAAGAAAGAGAGCCGGTTGTGGTGGCGCATGCCTTTAATCCCAGCACTCAGGGCTAGGGTTAGGGAGGCAGAGGCAGGTGGATCACTGTGAGTTTGAGGCCAGCCTAGTCTACAAAGTGAGTCCAGGACAGCCAAGGCTACACAGAGAAACCCTGTCTCGAAAAACCAAAAAATAAATAAATAAATAAATAAATAAATAAGAAAGAGATAGAAAATAAACCACTCACACACGCACATACATTCAAGAGAAAAGGATGAAATTAAGCATCTTGATGCCAACTGAAGTTAAGCTTCCCAATTTCAGCACCGCTTATTGTAGATGACCATACTTATACTTCTGAGAAAAGGGTATTCCCTCATAGCCGAAAAAAGGCAATTAATCACAAAAACAGATGAATTCTAAAATACAACAGGTTACATGTTTTAAATCTAAACATTTCTTCTTCTTCTTCTTTTTTTTTTTTTCCTTCGAGACAGGGTTTCTCTGTGTAGCCTTGGCCATCCTGGACTCACTTTGTAGACCAGGCTGGCCTCGAACTCACAGCGATCCGCCTGCCTCTGCCTCCCAAGTGCTGGGATTAAAGGCATGCGCCACCATGGCTGGCCCCAATGCCAGATTTTAGAGAGATGCAGCAGTGCACAACTGACAGGGTAGTCAGAGGTTGGAAGCAATCTCTTTATTTGGGGGTAACTCTTTCAGCCATCTGCACTGCAGCTTTGCTGGCTAACAGCACCAGAGATGGATGGCCACTCCCAGATTGGTCCTAACTTGGTCGCTTCCATCTTTTTATCGGCATTCAGTCTCCAGGCCGGAAAGGAGTGGCTGTACATTGCAGTGAAGGGTTTGGTGGGGAGGCCTCAGAACCTGAGGCAAGTTGGAGGAGAGACCAGCGCAGAGGTTCTGAGAAACTTCCATGGCAGGAAGGTCAGTGACCCTCCCGAGGTACCGCAGTCCATGTGGCATTTCACAGGTCGCAGTCCTAGGCCTTTTGAGCAAACACTGAGACCAAGACAACTGAGGCTCTAGCAGTAACTTAGTAATCTGTCACTTAAGGAGTTGACTCAATCTTTCTATTT
Organism: Acomys russatus; assembly: GCF_903995435.1. Taxonomy (NCBI): domain Eukaryota; kingdom Metazoa; phylum Chordata; class Mammalia; order Rodentia; family Muridae; genus Acomys; species Acomys russatus. The sequence goes on along the minus strand of NC_067161.1, from coordinate 41,683,868 downwards.
TACCAGTGGAGGGACAGTGCCAAAGGGGTGCTAGGCCCCGTTAGTGTTTACTGTTTTTTTTTTAAATAAAGATTATATATATATATATATATATATATATATATATATATATATATATATATATATATATATATATATATATATATATGAGTGCATCAGTATGGATGGTTGTGAGCCACCATGTGATTGCTGGGAATTGAATTCAGGACCTCTGGAAGAACAGACAATGCTCGTAACCTCTGAGCCATCTCTCCAGCCCCTGCATTCAGTGTGTTAATACATGTTTTAAGAATAGTAGTAGTTTCCTTTAATCCCAGCACTCAGGAGGCAGAGGCAGGCAGATCTCTGTGAGTTCAAGGCCAGCCTGGTCTACAGAATGATTCCAGGATAGCCAGGGATACACAGAGAAACCCTGTCTGAAAAAAAAAAAAAGGCTAGTAGCAGTTCAATGTCTTTCACAATCTTGGGACTGTTCACTCCAGGACTGCATTTGTTATGTGATTAGCTGTAGCATTAGGGAGAGGCAAAGCCCCCGCCCATTACCACGATGCTTCACGATAGCCAGCAGATGCTACAATCCACCCACCTTAGGAAGACACCTTAGCTTGCTTTTCCGATGCTGCAATAAACACTGTGACCAAAAGCAACGTGGAGAGCATGAGCGATTTTCTTGACTGGACCATTTGAGGTGGGAAGAGCCACTCTAAACCTGGGCCCATGCCCTCTGGCGTGTCCTTGGCTGTCCTGGATTCACTTCTTTGTAGACCATGGATCCGCCTGCCTCTGCATCCCAAGTGCTGGGATTAAAGGCGTGAGCCACCACACCCAGCTACAGTCTGTTTTCTTCTACACCTAGAACCGCTTGCCCATGAATGGCACTGTCCCCAAGAGATCTGCCTCACATCAATCATTAACTGAGAAAATGCCTTCCCAACCAGCAAGTCTTGGCTACAAGCAATCTGATGGAGGCATTTTCTCAGTTGAGGTTGCAAGTTACAGTTATAGGTGTTGGGAGGGGAGGGAGCCCATCAAGGCTTCTCATGCTATTTCATTAGCCAATCTCTTTCTGTGTCCTCTTTGGTGCCTACAAATTGGAGAAGTGCAATTTCCTTAGGATTGGATAACTGCAACTTCCTTAGGCTGTTGTAAGTTTTCCAATACCTGGGTAATTAGTTCCTTAAGAATTTAATCTCTTCCCTGACTTTTAATTAGCCCCTAAAGCAGGAACTACTCTCTATATATATTCCCTTTTTCCTTTAAGCATTTTAAAAAATGTATAGGGATGTTTTGCTGGCATGTATGTCTGTGTACTGCCTGCATGCCTGATGGAGGGCAGCCGGTCTTCTGGAGTTGTAGTTGCAGATGGTTGTGAGCTGCTGTGTGCTATAACAACAGTTATGTTTTAGTATGCTGAGGGTCCTCATACAAGGGTCATACTAAAGGTCTATTTATTTATTTATTTTAGTTTTTCGAGACAGGGTTTCTCTGTGTAGCCTTGGCTGTCCTGGACTCACTTTGTAGACCAGGCTGGCCTTGAACTCACATGATCCACCTGCCTCTGCCTCCCGAGTGCTGGGATTAAAGGTATGTGCCACCACGTTCGTCTAGCAAGATATTTTTATTATTCTTAATTATGTGTATGGGAGAGTACGCGCACATGAATGCAAGTGCTCACAGAGGTCCAGGGTGTCAGATTCCCCTGGAGCTAGGGTCACAGGCAGTTGTAAGAGGCCTGATAAAGGTGGTCAAATCAAACTCGGGTCCTCAGGAAGAGCAGCGTGGGCTTTAACCACTGAACCATCTCTCCAGTCCTTGTCACTTCCTTTTAGAAATTCCAAGTCTCTAGCTGAGCACGGTGGCACACACCTGTAATCCTAGCACTTGGCAGAGGCAGGTGGACTGTTGTGAGTTCGAGCCCAGCGTCGTTTAAGAGTGAGTTCCTGGACAGACAAGGAGAGCCCTGTCTCAAAATACAAAAAACAAAAAAGAAACTTCAAGTCTCTGTCCCCTAGGAATTGTTAATCTTAGAATTTTATTCTCTTATTTCGCTGACAGCAATAAACCATCTATGTGTGTGTCTGTGTGTGTGTGTGTGTGTGTGTGTGTCTGTGTGTGTGTGTGTGTGTGTGTCTGTGTCTGGTGTATGTGTTTAACTTCCAAGGCAACAGGGAATTTTTCTAATATTCCCACAAAAATTTGACCAGATGGGTGTGATTCCCAGGAAAAGAGGCTCACAGCCATCTGTGATTCCATCCCAAGGGATCTGAGGCCCACTTCTGATGGAGACAGTAAAGTTACTTGAGCTTGCTGACCAGATTCATTGAGTGACACTGTCTCAAAAAGTAAAATGGTGGCAGTGGTGGAAAACTCACGACACCTACCTCGGCCCTCTATAGGCTTATGTGCATAAACACATACACTACACTACACACACACACAGGCATGCACGCATGCATGCACACAGGCTGGCTCTCAGGAACACTTTCAAAGATCAACATGATTCCAATTCCTAAGGATGCACTGGAATCCAAAGGGTGCTAAGTGGAGAGACTACCAGGGGCTTCCAAGTGGAAAGACAGCATCTCTCTTGCCCACTCTGAGCCTTCAAAAGCTGTCCTCCATCCTGTCCTCACTGCGTTGTCTTCTTCTGACTTTTTTGTACTGGGTAATAGTGGGCCACACCTTTAATCCCAGAACTCAGGAAGCAGAGGCAGGTGGATCTCTGCATTTGAGCCCAGCCTGGTCTACAGAGAGAGTTCCAGAAAAACCAAACAAAAAGGTTTTTGTTGTTGTTGTTTTGTTTTTGTTTTTGTTTTTGTTTTTGTTTTTTTTGAGACAGGGTTTCTCCATATAATAACCCTGGCTGTCCTGGAACTCTCTTTGTAGACCAGGCTGGCCTCAAACTCACAGAGATCTGCCTGCTTCTTCTTACTGAGTGCTGGGATTAAAGGCATGTGCCACCACGCCACACACACACACACTTTCTTTATTGGTGTGGTGTTTTGCTTGCATAAGATTATACATACCAGATGTATGCCTAGTGTTCTCAGAGGTCAGAAGAGAATGCCGGATCCTTTATATGTGTGGGTACAAAAAACTGAGCCTGGTATATAAGGGCATCAAATGCTTTTAGCCACAGAGGCATTTCTCCAGCCCTAAATAGGTATCAACCGTCCTATCTTCTGACTCCTAAGCATCCTCTGGTATGTCTGAGAACAGTCATAGGAAAGTCAGGAGCTCTAGCTTGATCCCAAATGCTTCTGGAATTACTCTACCCAAACGGGGTTTAAACCAATTGCCTACGTTGTTCCTCTCCCAGGATTCAGTCACAGAAAATGAAATATTATTCCCTGCTATGAGCAGCTCTGAGGATTTTTTTCTTTTGTTTCATTGTTTGGGATTTTGGTGTTTTTTGTATGTTGGTTGGTTTTTTTTTTTTTTTTCGAGACAGGGTTTTGCTGTGTAGCCTTGGCCATCCTGGACTCACTTTGTAGACCAGGCTGGCCTCGAACTCACAGTGATCCACCTGCCTCTGCCTCCCAAGTGCTGTGATTAAAGGCATATGCCACCACGCCTGGCTTGGATTTTGGTTTTTTGTTTTGTTTTGTTGGTTTGGTTTGGTTTATTGAGACAGGGTTTCTCTGTGTAGGCCTGGCTGTCCTGGACTCACAGAGATCCATCTGCTTCCTACGTGCTGGGATTAAAGATGTGCCACCACCCATCTGTGAGCCTGGTTTTTGGTTTTGTTTTGTGTTTTGTTTGTTTGAGACAGGGTTTCTCCTCTTTTTGTTTTTTGAAACAGGGTCACTCTGTGTAGTTCTGGCTGTCCTGAACTTACTTTGTAGACCAGGCTGGCCTCGAACTCACAGTGATTCGCCTGCCTCTGCCTCCCAAATGCTGGGATTACAGGCATGTGCCACCATGCCCGGCTTTCTGAGCCTGTTTTTATCTTTGTGGGAAAAGGCTGCTCTCCTAAGAAGCTCCTAAAATAAATAAATAATGGGAACCTAAATTAGTAAGCTGCTAAGTTCAGAAAAGAGACATGTTTGCTGTGAGTTTGAGGCTAGCCTGGTCTACAGAGAGCCCAGAATCAGCTAGAGCTGTCACACAGAGAAACCCTGTCTTGAAAAAAAAAAAAAGAAGTCATGTTTGTATGAATAGTGTCTACTTCTATGTTTTAAATCATCATTCAGTTAAAAGTCCCCAAATGGGGAGGCAGAGGCAGGCAGATCTCTGTGAGTTCAAGACCAGCCTGGTCTACAGGTGAGTCCAGGACAGCCAGGACTACACAAAGAAATCCTGTCTGGGAAAAAAAGTCCAAATGGGTAGGGTTTCTTCCTTTGGATCTAATGCTCAAGGAATCTGCATACTCTCAGGGTGGCACTGCCCACTGTAATTAGACAGGGAAGAGTTAGCAGCGACAATATAACAAGGCAGAAGTAAACAAACCATAGCGTTAGAAGAGTGGGGAGCACAGTCTGCTGAAACAGTCTGGCTGGGTCAGCATATGAAGGCAACAGGTGTAGGAACGTGAAGGAAACAGTCAGCATTTGCAGTGTAGCACATTTGCCCTTCCCACTACCGGAGGAAGATAGACGGAAGGATAAAGGGAATAAAGAATAGAGGTGGGCAAATAAACAGCTGCAGCACAGGAAAGTCTTGGGGTGCAGAACCTGCTATTATTAGCACCAGTGTGGCCACACCATATCTGATTGCCCATATGGCCAGCAGTCAACTCTGTGCCAGCACAGGCCCACTTCCCAGTGGGGGCTATAATGGTTAGTTTTTAGTTTTGTTTTGTTTTTCAAGACAGAGTTTCTCTGTGTAGCCTTGGCTGTCCTCAACTCGCTTTGTAGACCAGGCTGGCCTCGAACTCACAGCGATCCACTTGCCTCTGCCTCCCGAGTGCTGGGATTAAAGGCATGCGCCACCACCGCCCGGCCTATAATGGTTAGTTTTAATTGTCATCTTGATGTAATCTACAATCATCTGAAAAATGGAGTGTTTTGGTTTGGTTTTTGGGGACAGGAACTTGGCTCTGTAGACCAGGCTGACATCAAACCTCACAGAGATTCACCTACCTCTGCCTCCCGAGTGCTGGGATTAAAGAGGTGTGCTACCATGGCAGCGCTGGAAATGGAGTCTTTATATATATTGTTTTGCCTTTGTGTGTATCTGTGTGAAGTGTCAGAACTCCTGGAGCTGGGGTTACAGACAGTGGTGAGCTGCCATGTGGGTGCTGGGAATTGAACCTGGCTCCTCTGGAAGAGCAGTCAGTATTAATGGCTGAGCCAGCTCTTCAGCTCCTGGAAATAGAGTCTTAATGAAGGATTCCCTAGTTTGGCCTATGGGCACATGATGGGTGATGTCTTAGTTAGGGTTACTATTGCAATGATGAAACACTATGACCAAAAGCAAGGGGAAGAAAGGGTTTATTCAGCTCACACTTCCACATCATGGTCCCACATTGAAGGAAGTCAGGGCAGGAACTCAAACAGGACAGGAACCTAGAGGCAGGAGCTCATGTAGAGGCCATGGAGGGGTGCTGCTTATAGGCTTGCTCTCCATGGCTTGCTCAGCCTTATAGCATATTGGGCCACCAGCCCAGAGATAGCAGTACTCACAATGGGCTGGGCCCTCATCTACCAATCACTAATTAAGAAAATGCCCTACAGCCGGGCGTGGTGGCACACGCCTTTAATCCCAGCATCGGGAGGCAGAGGCAAGCCTATCACTGTGAGTTCGAGGCCAGCCTGGTCTACAAAGTGAGTCCAGGACAGCCAAGGCTACACAGAGAAACCCTGTCTCGAAAAACCAAAAAAAGAAAAGAAAATGCCCTACAAGCCAGGCGTGGTGCCACACACCTTTAATCCCAGCACTCAGGAGGCAAAGGTAGGCGGATTGCTGTGAGTTCAAGGCCAGCCTGGTCTACAAAGTGAGTCCAGGATGGCCAAGGCTACACAGAGAAACCCTGTCTCGAAAAACCAAAAAAAAAAAAAAAAGAAAGAAAGAAAATGCCCTACAGCAGTATAATATGGAGGCGCTTTCTCAATTTGAGGTTCTCTCCTTTCAGATGACGCTAGCCTGTGTTAAGGTGACATAAGACCAGCCAGCACAGGTGGGAAGGCTACCTACCCATTGTGGGTTACGGCACTCCATGGACAGGATCCTGGACTGTATGAGGGACTGAGCAGAAGTATGTGTCTATTGCTGTCTGCTTCTTGACTCTGAATGTAATGTGACCAGTTCTCTCAAACTTCTCCCACTGACACTTCTATGTCATGATAGACTATCACCTGCGACTGTGGACCAGATGTGTGTTTCTGTCAGAGAATCCCAGCAACAAGAACTGGGACTAAGACAGAAACTGGTGGGCCGGGCATGGTGGCGCACGCCTTTAATCCCGCCACTCTGATGGGAGCTGGGAAGATAGTAACGCTGAGGGAAACAAAATGGAGGAGGCCTGGCTCAGATTTCACAGGAGAGCAAGGACCATGTCAGGACCTAGGTCAGGGGCTATTCTTGAGGTCTCTTGGCCAAGCATCTGATTCCATTCTCGTCATGTCCTGAGAACTTGAGGGAAGCTGAACTTAGGGATAATGGACTAATTTTTTTGACAGAGGACAAGTATATAGACGCTTAAAGATTCACAGAAGAGTACAGTCAACGAAACAGCCCTAACTATTCAAAAGACAGAATGGAAGCTAGGCATGGTGGCGCACGCCCTTAGTCCCAGCACTCGGGAGGCAGTGGCAGGTGAATTGCTGTGAGTTTGAGGCCAGCCTGGTCTACAATGCGAGTCCAGGCCAGCCAAGGCTACACAGAGAAACCCTGTCTTGAAAAACAAAAACAAGACTGAATGGAGTCATTAAAGAGAAACCTGGCACTCCGCATTGTGGCAACAGGAAATTATTTCTTCAGGGTCAGCACACCAGAAGCTCAGACATTGCTGTGATCCAAGAGAGCTGGGTCACTCTCAAGCTGGCCGCACAGCTTGACAACGCTATCCATGTGGTGCTGGTTTTAACAGCAGACATGCAAGGCTGAGGAGGTTGTGGGGAGCCATGGATGCGGGCCCTGTGTGGCAGGGTCAGAATCCTTGGGTGGCCACTGTGTGAAGCTGTCAAGGTGAACCCTAAGTTGCAGTAGATATCTTGGGATTTTGGAGATAGTAGGACCACGGGGCATCGGCCAAAAGTGGCTGCAGGTGGAGTGGAGCTATGTGAGCTACAAGCAGCAGGCTTGAAAAGTAGGTGCGTCCAAGCTTCTCGGACCATAGCCAATTTTATTCCAAGCTGCAGATTTGGTGCTTGACCTCCTGGAGTTTTTGTTTTGTTCTGATCATCCCTTGCTACGCCCTGACCCTCCATTTGAAATGGGGGTGTTTATTCTGTGTCGCTGCATGATGAAGACGATGGCCATGAGGATGACGATGACAGCTCACAGTGAAGGCTTTGGACCTTTCAGCCGGGCGCTGGTGGCGCACGCCTTTAATCCCAGCACTCGGGAGGCAGAGGCAGGCGGCGGATCTCCGTGAGTTCAAGGCCATCCTGGACTACAGAGAAAGTTCCAGGACAGCCAGAGTTGTTACACAGAGAAACCCTGTCTCGAAAAACCAACCAACCACCACCACCACCACCAACAACAAAAAAAAACAAAACAACAAAAAAGACTTTAGATTTTCCAAGTGTTGGGATTTTAAAAGTTGCACTGTTAGCCGGGCTTGGTGGCGCACGCCTTTAATCCCAGCACTCGGGAGGCAGAGGCAGGCGGATCACTGTGAGTTCGAGGCCAGCCTGGTCTACAAAGTGAGTCCAGGACAGCCAAAGCTACACAGAGAGACCCTGTCTCGAAAAACAAAAACAAACAAACAAACAAAAAACATTGCACTGTTATTTCACATTAGAGCTAAACATGAGATTTTTGGAAAAAGGAGTAAAGCGCCGGGCGTGGTGGCGCATGCCTTTAATCCCAGCACTCGGGAGGCAGAGGCAGGCGGATCGCTGTGAGTTCGAGGCCAGCCTGGTCTACAAAGTGAGTCCAGGATGGCCAAGGCTACACAGAGAAACCCTGTCTCGAAAAAAAAAAAAAAAAAACAAAAAAAAAAAAAAAAAAAAAGGAGTAAAGTTTAAGCTTATGGCTCAAAGTGATGTGTTTGTGTGTCAAATTTGTAAGTGGTAGAATTGTCGATTTGTTTTGCCAACTTTACACAAACTAGGATCACTTGGAAAAGGATTCTCAGTAAAGGATTGCCTAGCTTAGGGCAGACTGTGGGCATCAATGTGGGTTAATACCTTAACTGGCTAAGATAGGAAGCCCTACCCACTATGAGTGGCAGGAGACCCTGGACTGGACACAGGCAGAGGAAGAACTGGGCATGAGCACACATCAATACATTCTTCTCTGCTCTTGCCCGTCACATTGCTGCTGCTATGACTTCCCTGCACGGTGCACTGTGTCTTTAGTTACTTTTCTATTGCTGTGAAGAGAGACCATGACCAACACAACTTATAACAGAAAACACTTAACTGGAGGCATTTATAGCTTCAGACGGTGAGTCCATGACCATGATGGTCGTGAGCATGGCAGCAAAATAGGCAGGCATGATGCTGGAGCAGTAGCTGAGCGCTCACATGCTGAGACAACCACCATCACCGGGGGTGGGGGTACGGGGGTGGGCAAGCGCCTGGCATGGGTTTTTAAAACCTCAAAGCCCATCCCCAGTGACACACCTACAGTACTGGGAATCAAACATTCAAATATATGAGCCTGTGGAGACCACCACAGACTGTAACTTGGAACGGGAGCCAAAGAAACCCTCTTCGTCCCTTACATGGCTTTTGTCGGGGTAGTTTTACCACAGCAACAGGAAACAAAACTAAGACATGGAGGCTGGAGAGGTGTCTCAGAGGTTAAGAGCCACTGTCTGTTTTTCTAAAGGTCCTGTGTTCAATTCCCAGCAACCACATGGTGGCTCACAACCATCTATAATGAGATCCGGTGCCCTCTTCTGGTGTGCAGGCACACATGCAGGCAGAATACCTACTGTAAAAACAATAAATAAATAAATATCTTTTTTGTGTGCATTTTGGTTTTTGAAGACAGGGTTCTCTGTGTAGTCTTGGCTGTCCTGAACTCACTTTGTAGACCAGGCTGGCCTTGAACTCACAGCAATTCACCTGTCTCTGACTCCCGAGTACTGGGATTAAAGGCGTGCACCACCATGTCCGGCAAAATAAATAAATCTTAAAAAAAAAAAAAAAAAAAAAAAAAAACTGGGCTGGAGAGATGACTCAAAGGTTAAGAATACTGACTGCTCTTCCAAAGGTCATGAGTTCAATTCCCAGCAACCACATATTGGCTCACAACCATCTAACACGAGATCTGTATACATAATAAACAAATCTTTAAAAGAACAAAAAACTAAGACATGGGCATAAATCCTCAATGGGACTCCCCATTTCTCAGACTTGTCACTGGAACACTAAATCTTCATAGGCCTCCCAGTAAAGACAGACCCTGTTGGCCAGCTGCCTCCCAGTTTAAACGGCAGCCCCTCGTAGGTGCGCTTTATTTATTTATTTATTTTTGCTCATGTCACAGCAGGAAGGAGGCATCCCCTAGGCAGAGACTGTAGGACACCATAAGTGGCAGAAGTAATACAGGAAAGTGAAGGATGAAGGGTAAGGGACTGAGCTCCTGGACTATTATCTAGAGAGCTGAGAGCTTTCCCACAACTTTAAAACGTTCCTGGGAAAGTGAAAGACTATTTTAAAGAAAGGGAAAAGGGAAATAATAACATAGATGTTTACTTCCTGGTGAGTCACAGGGACCACCTGCTTAAGTTTCTAAATTCTTGTATCTCAGGACAAAGTACTGTATGAGAGATACATAAATAGCAATAGTGACAATCTATTTAAAAATTTACAAGCCGGGCGTGGTGGCGCACGCCTTTAGTCCCAGCACTCGGGAGGCAGAGGCAAGTGGACTGCTGTGAGTTCAAGGTCAGCCTGGCCTACAAAGCGAGTCCAGGCCAGCCAAGGCTACACGGAGACCCTGTCTCAAAAAAACAAAAAAAAAATTTTTTATGACAACACTCCGAAGTTTGGGAACGGGCTAGTGATCTGGAAAAATGCACTAATGCAAGTCCTTAGTCACGCACCTCATGACCCTTTATATCCACATACCACCTGCCCTCTCTAGGCCAAGTTTTTCTCCCGCATGCTTGCTACAGTAGCCCAGGCAGGGAAGGGTGTTCAGGCAGTTTCAATTGGCTTTTCTCATACCTTACTCTTTTTTGTTTGTTTATGTGTCTGGGTGTTTTGCCTGTGTGTTTGTGCACTCCATGTGTGCAGTGCTCCTGGGGCCATTAGACAGCGGTGGACATACTGGAACAGCAAACAGCAGAAATTGGTCCAGAGTCCCCTGTTAGACCTGTCAGCGATCTTAGCCGCTGATCTTTATTCTTATCCATTCTTTTTGTTGTTTTGTTTTTCGAAATAGGGTCTCTCTATGTAACCCTGACCGTCCTGGACTCACTCTGTAGACCAGGCTGGTCTCGAACTCAGAGGCATCCACCTGCCTCTGCCTCCCGAGTGCTGGGATTCAAGGCGTGCGCCACCGCCGCCCAGTTCTTATTGACCCTTAATGCTTCTCTGTACATGTCCCCTACTCTTTGGCCACACTTGCACTGTACTAGAGTTTGGCAATTGGAGGCGGGGTTGCATATTCAATTTGAAAACCAGGAACTTACTAGAAACCAGACAGGTCTAAGGTCCTGACGTATAAAAACTGGCTGAGAGGAAAAGGCATTTTAGGTCAAGCCCATCTACAGACCCTCAAAATCTCTGAAATCTTGTCAGCCTGGCAGGTTCCTCTCAGGAAAAGGGGGACAGTTGACACTGCGGAGGCAGAAGTAACCTTCAAACCGGGGGCGCGCGAGTTCGAGTCTGCAGATGAGAAGAGAGAAACGGAGTTTAAGCTGCTCAAGCCATAGTAAAGTGTGAGACCCGGAGACTGCAAGCGCCTAGAGCCCGAGGCCACCGTGAAGGGCAGGATGGCTGGGGCCAAGAGTTGGAGCTCTCAGGCCGTGAGGGCGGGGTCGCCGCGAGGCGTTCTGGGAGTGGTAGGCGCTTTCTTTCCGCTCTCCTTCAGCCACTCGCTCTAGGCGCCCAAGGACGTCCAGGCGGTGGGCGCTGCGACTCGCACTGTGCGACTTGGAGACTCTTTTCCTCCGGCTGAGCCCACCCCTCGCCCTCTTGCGCGCGGCAGCTTACAGCTGGCTTCCGGCGTGCCGCCTTGTGGACAGTGTAGTCCGCTCGCAACCACCGCTCGCGTTACGTGCGGTTCACCGGACTACGTTTCCCTTCGGCCCGCGCGCGCCCCGAGCCGCGTCGGCTCCAACTCCCGACGAGCCGAAAGTCTCCAAGATGGCCGCGTGGGGAAGGAGGCGTCTGGGTCCAGGCGGCGGCGGCTCCCGAGAGAGGTAAGCTGGGCTCGCGACCGCGGGCGAAGGCCGACCGGAGAGTCGGCGAAGCCTCTGTGCCGCGCGCGACTCTGGATCGTATGCCCGACGCGCGCGGGGCCCAGTCCGCGGGGGCCTGGGTGTGGGAGGAACAGGCTGGCGCGACGGCCGAGGAGGGAAGGGAGCGGGACTAGGAGGGGCGGCGACCCGCACCAGGCGGGCGGTGAACTGGGGCGAGCGGCTGGGAGGGCCGCCACGCTGTCCTACCGAGCGACGCACGGACGCCGGGCCGCTGGCTCGCGCACGTGGCTGGCCCGGCCTGGGAGCCCAATGTGGCGTGGATGGGCTCCGGGGACAGAAGGAGGATAGAGGCTCGCGGGGCGGTGTGCTCTAGGGGCGTCTGCTGAGAGCAGCAACGTGCTGGGCGCACCTCCAAAAGCCTGTGCCTAGCGGCCGCCTTCTAAAACAAGCAATCCTTGAGAGTTCTCTCCAAGCGCTTCTGCCCTAAGTCCTTTAAAGTGACCTTTTCTACTGAATACGTTTGGGGGCGCTAGGGGTTTGTTTCTTCCAGTTATTTCCCGATGACAAGAGCAGTTGGCGTGTTTCATGTTGAACTTGTATGTTTTTCCCACTGGGAAGTATTTTTAGCTAATAGGTTACTAGAAACTATTCGAGCACTAGAAGTGTGGGGAAATGAGTGCATATCGGTGGCGGTGCTGGATTAACAGTCCGTTTTGCTTAACCCTCCGAATTTTACTGTGGATGTCAGAAGAAAAGAAAGTTGGGCCTTTCCCTCTTTTCTGATGAGTAGGTCGAACTCAAAAGTTTTGTCTCAACTAGTCTGCATTCCTTTTTTGACTGATGCATCCCATGACCCTTGCTGCAGAGAGCTTTCCCGTCCTACACGGTTCTTCCTGCTTGTCAGCAGCGATAGCGAGAGTGTTCTTGAGTTCAGTTATGCAAAATAATCCATTCTGCATTTACTGTTTGGAAAAGCAGTGGCAAGGAATGGTCTTTCTAACTTCCACTTACTTCTTAGATAAGGACACTAAAAGGAGATTATCTTGTTGTTTTCCATGTCTTTAAATCCTAAAGAATGCTTTCAGGGTTTTAATTTCAGCCCCTTAGTAACAAGGAAGAATATTCTTAGTAACAAGACCCAGAATCAGACATACTTTTTGTTTGTTTTTAGAGTCAGGGCCCTGAAATTCATAGACCAAATTGACCTTGAGCTCACAGAGATCAGCCTGCCTCTGCTTCCCAAATGCTAGGATCAGAAGTTTGCACGGCCACACCCTACAGTGTCAGACCCTACCATATGCTTAATCTTGGAGATAGGCTGAAAGGATCAAACAGGTATGCCTCAAGCATGGGACAGGAGCCTTGCTGGTCTACCTAAGAAGATAGAGAATGAAAGAAAGAAAAAAGAATTTCCCCCTTTGTCATGAAACAAATATTTAATAAAAAAAAAAGTTTGTCAGCCAGCCACCCACCCATAGTATGAGTCCAGTCCTTGACTCCCAGCTGCTCACCCCAGTTCACTGCCCGTCCCTCCTAGTCCTGCTCCCTTCCCTCCCACACCCAGGCCCCCTCGGACTGGGCCCCACATGTCGGGCACATGATCCAGAGTCCCATAACCCCCTGGCTAGCAATTTTCAACAGCTTTTAAGGGAATTTAAATAAAATGAAGATTTTGCTATAAAATTTGATAGTGGTTGACTCTGTTCAGAGCAACAGCTGCTTGGTTCTCCCCTGGCATCTTTTTTTTTTTTTTTTAAACACAGGGTTTCTCTGTGTAGCCCTGGCTATCCTGGACTCGCTTTGTAGACCAGGCTGGCCTGGAACTCACAGTGACACTCCTGTCTCTGCCTCCCGAGTGCTGGGATTAAAGGCGTGGGCCACCATGCCAGGCTCACCTGACATCTTGACTAATTAAGGTTATCTGCCTGGGTCCTGTAGGTGTTCAGGCTGTGACCTTTGGCCAGGAACTGCAGGTTCTACCCATGCATACAGATGCTGTGTGTTTGCCAGGAATGGGGTATCTGATTTTATGATTTGAGAGTTGCTATCTGCCCTCCTTCTGGGTAATGTATAGTGACTGGAGGCTGTCCCTCTGTTTGCTTTTGTGTGATGGCCCTTCCCAAAAGACCCATTCGCAGGATCTCATCTCCTTCAGGCCCTCCTACTCTTAGCAGGGCATGGAAACATAACCCCCTGGCTAGCAAGTTGACTTCTGGGCACACCTCCATTCCTGCCTACTTGGTGGCCTGACTGGGTGGAGCAAGCCAGAATAATTGTATGCTCAGCACCATAGATTTTGAGGACTGAGTGTATTATTGGCTCTCATGACACAAGTAAGCTGTTTATGGATCCTAAGTGACTTTGTTCCATGTCACATTTGGAGTGACTCAAATTTCAGTTTCATGTTAAGAGCACTTCCCGGGGTGCTCACACCTTGCTGCCTGCCTTGTGCTGAAACTGAAGGATGCTGGGCGTGGTCTCGCACGCCTTTAATCCCAGCACTCAGGAGGCAGAGGCAGGCAGATTGCTGTGAGTTCGAGGCCAGCCTGGTCTACAGAGTGAGTCCAGGACAGCCAAGATAATATAGAGAAACGCTGTCTCAAAAAACCATGCTCAGCATAGTATGGAGCATGTGTTTTACTTAAGGCCTTGCTTGGTGCTTCTTGCTTTTCCTGCTTCCTAAGGCCAGAAACACAGGCTAGTACTAGAGCTGAGTAGCAACTATTGTAGCAGTCCAGTAGCTACTAGCCATAAGTGGTGATTACATTGACATTAAAGTTAAATACAATGAAAAGTTTGGCTCTTGGACCATAGACCATGTTTCAAGTGCCCAGTACTCACCGTGGACTAATGGTAAAGCACAGAGAAGACTTTGCCATCAGCGCAGCAGATAGGCACGTTACTTCTCTAGACTGAAATTGGAGAGGGAAGGAACAAACTGCGAGCCGCCTGTGTGTTGATTTTTCTCTCCACTCCATGAAACCTAGGGAAACAACAGTATTTGTAATGAAGAGCATCAGACTCTGAGCTGTAACCTGAATTCTTGCCCAAAATTGAGCATACTGACAGCAAGCACAGCAAACAGATTGCCAGCCTCTTTGAGGCACACTTACCCATCTAGGAAAGCAGAGCAGGTATTTGCATTCTGCCACCTGTGTGCCAGCCTGGATCAACTCTCAGACAGCCCTGTCTATCCTTTCTAGGGCTACTTGGTGCTGCTCTCTCTCAGCGCCCCTGAGCATCCCCGAGATCTCCACGATTGTTGGAGCGTGCGTATAGCCCTGTACTCTGAGTTCCTTTTCTGATGATCCTGTGGAGCTACTTGATCTGCATCTGATCATGATAAGCGGCCTGGAGTGTTCAAACTTCCTCTGTTCTGTGCATTTGTTATGCAGTCAGTGACTGTGGGGTTGGATGCCTCCATAGCCTTTCCTGCCACCTTCTCGTGGAAGACCATGTCATTTGTGAATTCCAGGGGTACAAGGTCCCGGTGGCCAATGTAGGGTTAGTGCCTACTCCAGAGGAACAGCTATGTGGACAGGTTGGTTTACATCTTGGGGTGATAGACCCTCTTTCTGCTCTGGTCCTTCCCTTTTAGAGCTGGGGACTCCAGGGATTTGAGACACTTACTATTTCAAGAGCTTCCCATTCTGGCTTTGGTATGTGGTGGGATTCCTCCTCCTGGTCTGGATGAGGTGAGCAGGCCTGGGACATAACACCAAAGTCCAGCTATAGCCACTGGATGGAGGTGACGGGTGGGAGTCCTGCCTGTTGGCTAGTGAGAGGTGACAGCACTCATGGGTGACCCACACGCTCTGCTCACAGACCTGGATGTCCAAGTCCACCATTCTGCCATGGTCCAGCCTTTGGGGTATATTTTTTTTTCTGGGTTTTACTCAAGCAGTCTGGCTTCCACTCGCTTTGATACCTGCTTCTATGATTCAGTTCTGCACGCTCATTCCAGTGGATCCCACCTCTGAGAAAGGTAGGGTTGGCAGTGTCCAGGGAGGAGCAACAGGCTGAGACCTCTCTACCTAGCTTGAGTTGGCCATGGCTTGCTTCTTCGGTGAGTGAAGAGCTGTGGCAGGGGTAGGAAGAGTGATTCATGAGCAGCACCCACAAGGAACATTCTTTCTGCCTCTTTCGGGTCCTGATGCCAACAGCGACTTTAATGAGTGCAGAGTTCCTGGGGGAGCCAGTGACCACTGAAGTCTCACCGGAGTTCTTCAGGTGAAGGCTGCTGTGCAGACGACTGCTGGGGATCCCACTGTTGCCTGTGTCTGTCTGCGCTTGACGTGTCTGTGTGCTAGCAACGTGAGGCTCTTCTTTATCAACCAGTTTGTATGTGTAAACAGCCACAGAGGGTTTGCTCCAGTCCTCTTTGCTTCTGCACCCAGCCAGGTCCGCACACTCCTGCAGTGCTCTGGGAGGCCAGGAAAACTGGCTCAGGGTGTTCTCTCCTTGGACTTAAAAGCAAAAGAGGGTGAACGTGAGGAGGGGCAACAGAAAGGGAGGGAAGAGGAAGTGGGGCAGGGGAGAAGCAGGAGATAGTCATAGAATAGTGTAGACCAGGCTAGCCTCAGATTCAGAAATCTGCCTGGCTCTGCCTTCTGAGTTCTGGGATTAAAGGTGTGCGCCCCCACCACCCAGCAAGATTTGTTTTAAGGGTGTGTGCGCATGTGCGCACATGTGAGAATAGGCATCTGTGGAGTCCAGAAGAGGCCACTGGGTCTCCTGGAGCTGAAGTTGCAAGTGGTTGTAAGCCACCTCCCTCATGTGGGTGTTGGGAGCTGGTGTTCTCCATAAGTGTACTGCTGCAGCGGCAACTAAGGCTCTCCTAGCTGTGTTGTGCCAGAAGAGGACGATTCTGTTTCTTTGTTTCATTCAAGCAAGCCTTGTACCATTTGGCCTAGTGACTGAGAAGCCCTTCTGCCCCTGCAGTGAGGATATGCATACCAAGTGCAGAGATGGCTTCAGCGTTTATGAGCACTGGCTGCTTTTCCAGATGACCTGGGTTTCCACATGGATGCTCACAGCTGTCTGTAACATTAAGTTCCTGAGCCTCCGGGTCCTCTTCTGGCCTCCTTGGGCACTGCACACATGATGCACAGACATACATGGGAGCAAAACATCCATACATACAAAATAAGATAAAATGTGTTCTTGTGTGTGTGTGTGTGTGTGTGTTCAAAGATGTGGCTCAGTTAAGAGTGAGTAATGTGATGGTTGAGGTGGCACACACCCTAACCCTAACATTTGGAAGACAGGCAGTGCTACATAGTGAGGCCAGGTCTGAAAACAAACCAACATAAAAGCAGCTTGACCGCTGGCTATGCTCTACATTTTCAGGCCACAGATACCTTAATTGCCACGATATTTTTTCTCCTGTCCCTTGTTACAAACATTCTTGGGAGCTTGTTGCATTTGGCATACCTAGAAGGGAATGCCTTGATGGCAACATCCTCTGGTTTTTGTTGTTTTAAAGGCTCTGCCTGGAGAGGTGGCACACACCTGTAATCCCAGCACTTGGGGAGGAGGAGGAGGAAGCAGGCAGATCTCTGAGTTCGAGGCCAGTCTGGTCTACAAAGCCAGTCCAGGACAGCCAAGGCTACACAGAGAAACCCTGTCTCAAAAACCAAAGTAGTGGGGGAGGGGATGTATAGAAGCATGGGGCTGGGGAGGTAGCTGAGTGGGTAAGACGCACGCATGTAAAAGGCTGGACATGCCTGTCTGTGTCCTGGGACTCTTAGTGGGAGGAGAAAGCTGACTCCTGCATAAAGGCCTCTGGCTTCCATATGCACTCTGGCGTGTATGTGTTCCTCCCAAATGAAGATATGAGACTAGAGAGAACTGTCTTTTTCTTTTTCTTTTTCTTTTTTTTTTTTTTTTTTTTTTTTTTTTTTTTGAGAGAGAACTGTCTTGATGTTAACAACACTGGCTGCTTTTTCAGAGAACCGGCCTCCTATTCCCATGTGGCAGCTCACAATTGTCTATAACTCTCATGTTCTCTTTTGACGTCTGCCAGCACTGGACATGCAAGTGGTACATGCAAGCAAAGCAACCTTATATATAACATAAAATTTAACTTAAAATTAAGCATAAAATACCAAGGGTCGGTGAAGCTGTAGAGAAGTTGGAACCTTCGTGAGTAATGAAAATTCTAGAAATGTTGGTTTCTTTAAAAAACAGAAATGGCATCTCAGTGTGGTAGTGCACGCCTTTAATCCCAGCACTCGGAGGCTGAGGTGGGTGGATCTCTCTGAGTTTGAGGGCCCCCTGGTCTACAAAGCAAGTCAAGGACACACAGAGAAACCCTGTCTCAAAAAAACAAAAAAACCTAAACCAAACACAAACAAACAAACAAACAAACAAAAAACAGAAATGGGCTGGAGAGATGGCTCAGTGGTTGAGGGCACTAATTGCCCATCCAAAGGAACTGGGCTCAAATCCCAGCATCCACATGGCAACTCACAACTGTCTGTAACTCCAATATCTGACACCTTTATACACCAATGCACATGAAATGAAAACGAATTAATTATTTTTTTATTTTTAGAGACAGGGTTTCTCTGTGTAGCTTTGGCTATCCTGGACTCTTATTTGTAGACCAGGCTAGCCTGGAGCTCATGGAGATCCATCTGTCTCTGCCTTCCAAGTGCTGGGATTAAAGGCATGCACCACCACCGCCTGAATTAAATTAATTTTTAAAACCACAGAAGAGTTTTAAGATTATGTTCCTGTGTTAATCCTAGGTGTGTGGGTGTGGGGCTGCTTTGGACTGCAGCTGCTGACTGTGATTTGCCTCATGCTCTAGCAGAGGCATGGTTTTGTAAGCTGCATGTAGTTTCTGCTACTGTGTTACTTTGAATTCTGGGAGCTTTTCATAGAGTATATGCATGCTAGGGTCCTGAGAGGCAGGATCAGTGATTTTGGTCATTTAGGGAGGTTGTTTATGGTTTGTTAGTAGCCTTGGTGAAAAAGAGACAGAACGAAAGAAATTAGATTCAAGGATTTTCCTGTTAGCTCTCTCCTGTCCTCCTTGTTTCTCTTCTGTCTAGTGTTAGGGGGTGAAAGGAGAGGGAGTGGGGACAAAGGGTGCGAAAAAGAAGAACACACAAAGTAGCAAAGACCAGCTACATTTCTGCACTGTTAATGGAAAGGTAAAGTGATAAGGCCACAGGGAAAGACAGGCTCACAAGTCCTCAAGATTAAAAATAGAGTTTTAGCCGGGCGTGGTGGCACACACCTTTAATCCCAGCACTCGGGAGGCAGAGGCAGGCAGATCGCTGTGAGTTCGAGGCCAGCCTGGTCTACACAGTAAGCCCAGGACAGCCAAGGCTACGCAGAGAGACCCTGTCTCAAAAAAAAAAAAAAAAAAAAAAAGAGTTTTAAGGGCTGGAAAGATGGCTCAGTGGTTAAGAGTACTGACTGCAACAGCCGGGCATTCAACAAGCCAGGCATGCGTGGCTGTTTCACGCCACGCATGCCTGGAATCCCACCATTCAGAGGCAGAGACTGTTGGATCTCTCTGAGCGCCAGGACAGCCAAGGCTACACAGAGAAGCCCTGTCTTGAAAAGCCAAAAAAGTATTGACTGCTCTTCTAGAGGACCCAGGTTCAATTCCCAATACCCATATGGCATCTTAAAATTATCTGTAACTCCAAGATCTGACGCCCTCACACAGACATACACACAAGCAAAACATCAATCCACATAAAATAAAAATAATTAAAAAATAATTTAAAAATAACATTACTGTGTAACCTTGCAATTCTACATCTGAGTATTCATCTAAAAGAATTAAAAATAAGGGGCCAGAGAGATGGCTCAGCAGGTAAAAGCATTACCAGGTGAGAATTATCCCTGGAACTCACACAAGGGTAGGAGAAAGCTGACATCTGCAAGTTGTCCTGGACTTCATGCATGCACACATACACAAAATAACCCGAGGTGTAGCCGAGTGTGGTGCACACCTTTAATCCAACCCCAGCACTTAAAAGGGAGAGGCATGGGTCTCTTGAGTTCAAGGCCAGCCTGGTCTATATGCCAAGTTCCAGAACAACTAGAGTTATGTAGCGAGACCCTATTTCAGAAGAAGGAGAGGAGGAAGAGGACTAAATGCTAGAGTTTTATTTTGTTTTGGGTTTTTTGTTTGGTTTCGGGGTGTTGGGGCTTTTCGATCCAGGGTTTCCCTGTGTAACCTTGGCTGTCCTGGACTCACTATGTAGACCAGCCTGGCTTTCCACCTGCCTCTGCCTCCCAGTGCTGGGATTAAAGGCATATGCCACCACACCTTTTGTTTTAAAAGAAAACATTATTTAAGTGAAATGGACAAGCCACAAAAGGACAAACAGGTGCTTCCATGAAAGTGTAATACCTAGAACAGTTGAACTCCCGGGAATAGAACAGTGAGCACAACAGGGCGGTTCAGTGGGCATGGTTTTGAATTTGTAACTTCTGGAGATTGGTTGTCTAATGATGTAATTGTTTAACAAGGTGCTAAATTTTGTTATGTATACGTTATCACAGATAATAACAAAACCTGTATTTGAGCCAAGCATTTCTGGTGGCCCACATCTTTAATCCCAGAAGGCAGAGACAGGCAGGTCTGGAGTACAAGGCCAGCCAGGGATACCCTGTTTGAAAACTTACCACTTAACTTTCTGAGTAGGAAGCAAGTCTAGCCTGGCTTAGCTCCCACATAGCTCCCTAGGAAGAGGACTGACAACCTTGTGGCTTGCTTTTGAAGACAAGCCTTATTAGCTCTGTACTTAAGCAAAGCATAAGGGAGCCTGCTGCTTGAATCCCCATCACAGGATGCCGTGCCATCCACTGCCCGGAAGCCGGGCGTGGTGGCGCACGCCTTTAATCCCAGCACTCGGGAGGCAGAGGCAGGTGGATCGCTTTGAGTTCAAGGCCAGCCTGGTCTACAAAGTGAGTCCAGGATGGCCAAGGCTACACAGAGAAACCCTGTCTCGAAAAAACAAAACAAACAAACAAACAAAAAAAAAAAAACCCACAAACATCCACTGCCCAGAGCAGTGGACAACCCAGTTTACTTCTTTCTCACTTACCGGACAGATTTTGCACTCACTATACAGCTCAGCTCTAAACAGACTTGCTCTTGAACTGATGCTTTTAGACTTTGGGAAGACTTATATTTGAGATTTGGCCTTGGGTCAGGGTGAGACAGGAACTACAGCACCCTCTGCACAGCCTGCCAGCCATTGTCAGGGCACCTGTATCTCAGAGCGGGCCGAGTATGTATGGACTGTAGAGTTTCCTTAGGTATAGCTCATGTTGGCTGTAATGCCAGCATTTCCAAGTGACCCCTGCTAACTATCCCCTTCCCTTACCCGACACTGGATGCTCTAGGCATGGCAGAGCTGTTGCAGGAAGCCGAGGGCAGCAGGCCATGACCTGCGGTACCGGAGCAGAGTTGCCGCCTGCTCCACGGAAGGCAGGCTCAGGATAGAGTAACACTCACCCAGTGTTAGCAAAGTGCATAGCATAATCTTTGTTTGCTTGTTTTGTTTGTTTGAGACAGGGGTTTTTCAGTGTAGCCCTAGCTGGCCTGGAACTCACAGAGATCCACCTGCCTCTCCTCCGGAGCGCTAGGATTAAAGGTGTGCGCCACCACTGCCCAGCTAGGACAGTGTTCTTAAGTACAATCAATAGGGGCTGAGGAGATGGTGTGTACTCCGCTTGTAGGAAGGGCACCTACATAAAAGCTGGATGTGGCAGCCTGTGTCTGGAACCTCGGTCAGTGCTGGCAGAGGGAAGAGACAATGGATCCTTGGAACTCTCCCTTGCCTGCCAGTCTAGCCAGTTTGGCTAACTCCAGGGTCAGTGAGAGGCACCTTAAAAAAAAAATAGGTGGAGCCAGGCCATCAGTGCGCATGCCTTTAATCCCAACAGTTGAGACAGAGGCAGGCCGATCTCTTGAGTTCAAGCAAGGTTCCTGGATGGCCAGGGCTACAAAGAGAAACCATGTCTGGGGCGTGGGGAGAATAGAGAAAAAGAATCTGACACTGAGCCCTACACGCACACGCCTGCTTGAGCATCTACACATGCACACAACACACACACACACACACACACAACCAGTTGTGTTATTAGAAAAGACTTCTCTACTTTGCTTTTTCCTACTTGACTCAATTTCTCTGGCGTTTGGCTGTCAGTGTCCCCCACCCCCTGACTCTCAGCTGTCATTGTCACATTGCCACGTCATTGCCTGGGTACAGGGAAAAGCTCAGGGTTCTGATCAGCTGCAAATAGTACATTTCTAATCTGAAAAGCTTCAAGATTTTAAACTTGTTGTTTTGTTTGAAACAAGGTTTCTCTGTGTAGCCCTGGCTGTCCTAGACACTTATTGTAGACCAGGCTGGCCTCAAACTCAGATATCTGCCTGCCTCTGCCGCCTCCCTGTGCTGGGACTAAAGGCGTGCGTCACCACACCCGGCCCCTTATCTCTTCAGTGGCTTTCTGTCTAGGGCTGTTTCTCCTGGGGGTGGGGGTAGGGGTTGTTACAGAAACCTTTTATGTCCATCTTTCTCAGTTGTAACCCTGATCATCAAGACCATGACAAAAGTAGCTTACTTGGCCTTCTACAGTCAGCGGGAGCATGTACCACAGGCATCCACATGAGGATTCGGGGCATTCCTGTGTTTATAGCTGCTGCAAGCTGGGATGTTCACAAAACTGTTTCCGTGAGAATCATGACCCAGTGACTCAGCTCTTCCGTGGCTATGTCTGCTTCATGTCACCTTGTATTATGGAGCACTGGCCTCCCATTTCCAGACATGTCTATAATCATGAACACACCCACACATTTGTCTTGACAAACAGCAAGAGATAGGCTCTCTCGGGCTAGCCTGGGTGGATTGGGCGCCAGCTAGGCATGCAGAAGATGCTGGCACTGGCCAGGAAGAGATCAGAAGTGTAGTCTGCCTAGTAATACGGTTTTAAGAAAGAGCAGTCTGTTGCAGGTGCTGGTTATGCCTTACTGAAACAACCTTCTCCTGTGCTCAGGCTGGCCACAGGCAACAGGTAGAGAGGGCATGACACTAGAGTTGTAGTGCGTTGTAAGAGCACTGCAATCCAGCTTGAACCCACCCCACAGTCTGCCTTGAGTGTTCCACAGGGGTGGGGGGGCTGGCTGCAGATGCTGTGTGCACAGGGAGGTGCCCTGTGTCGACTCTGAAAGTGAGCAGGATTTGGGATGATTTGGAAGTGGCTCTACCTGGAATCCCAGTTTCACAGATGGGTGTGTAAATTGGTGTTTTGTCTTTTATTGGCTGATGGACATGAGGCCACAAAGGGAATCTCTTAGCCATAAGTGCACCCACTTGAGAATGGATTATCAGGGGATCTTGTTGGTTTTGAGGTAGGGTCTCTCTGTGCAGCTCATGCCAGCCTGGAACAGCCCTCCTAGTGCAGACTACTGAGCACTGGTTTTGCAAGCGTGTGCCACCATGGCTGCTCTCAACTCTTGACTTTGAGCTAGAGCTTACTTAGTCGCTAAGCGTGTCTGAGAATAAATGTGTCCTGTTGTGAAGAGGCAAGTGCAGGGGCCTGCTCATCTTCCTCCCCTTGGAATTTACTCTAAATAGAGATGTGCCACACAAGACTTTCATGGGAAAATACTGCTTTCCAGTTGGAATCGGCAGCTTCCTGGGGTTGGGGACTTGAGTAGGCTGCAGCATGGCATGTCAATGAACAGGCTACTTCGGCCATGCCCCCTGCTGTGGCTTGTTTTCATTTTTATTTTTTGTCATGTTAGGAGTGAGTCTAGGGGCCTTGGGAAGATGAGGCAATCTCTGTATCTGAGCCACCTCTATTCCCCAGGCTGAGGCTTCTGGTCCCACCCCAGGGGACAGCGTTCTCCCTGGTGCACAGCTGACTTGGGGCTTGTGATTTAATTAAGCCTTACCTGAGCCCAGCATAATTGCAGTCACTAGATTAGGGTAAAGCATTTGGATTACCCCGAGTACAAGCCAGTGCCTTTTTTACTGAAGGCATGCTGGTCTGGGTATGGGTTCCCCCAGCCCTGTACTTGGAGTAGAGTCTTTTTTTGAGTGGTGTATTTTCAAGACAAAGTCTTTTTGAACTCATAGAGGTCTGCCTGTCTCTGTCTCCAGATTTGTTTTTGTTTTTGTTTTCCGAGACAGGGTTTCTCTGTGTAATAGCCTTGCCTGTCCTGGACTCACTTTGTAGACCCGCCTGGCTCTGCCTCCAGATCCTGAGATCAAAGGTGTGGAACACCTTGCCTGCCCACTACTGTGGCCTTTTTGCTGCACTATTTCTTTCTTTCTTTCTTTTTTTTAAATATTTATTTATTTACTTATTTGAGTGTTCAATTTGCATGTATGACAGAAGAGGGCATCAACCATTATAGATGGTTGTGAGCCACCATGTGGTTGCTGGGAATTGAACTCAGGACCTCTGGAAGAACAGACAGTGCTCTTAGCCGCTGAGCCATCTCTCCAGCCCCTCTGCACTATTTCTTTCATGGAAAAAAATTGTTGTCTTATAGGTTGGGTTCTGAAGCAAATGAATCTGTAAGTGGGATGTCCTTGAAGCTGAGACAAATATTTGTC
The DNA here is from genome assembly GCF_903995435.1 of Acomys russatus. Classification (NCBI taxonomy): domain Eukaryota; kingdom Metazoa; phylum Chordata; class Mammalia; order Rodentia; family Muridae; genus Acomys; species Acomys russatus. Next base: position 41,659,784 of record NC_067161.1, on the reverse strand, counting down.
CAACCCTGCACACCCAAATAAGCTAGGCCAATTAATCTAACCTCCTTGTCTTTGTCCCTCCACTAAAGGGTCAGCCTGTCAGCCACAGACTGCTACATAGTACATGAAATCTACAGCGGGGAGAATGCCCAGGACCAGTTTGAGTATGAGCTGGAGCAGGCGCTGGAAGCCCAGTACAAGTACATTGTGATCGAGCCCACCCGAATTGGGGATGAGACAGCACGCTGGATCACCGTGGGCAACTGCCTGCACAAGACGGCCGTGTTGGCGGGCACTGCCTGCCTCTTCACCCCGTTGGCACTGCCTCTGGATTACTCCCACTACATCTCCCTGCCCGCTGGTGTGCTGAGCCTGGCCTGCTGTACCCTCTATGGGATCTCCTGGCAGTTTGACCCTTGCTGCAAGTACCAGGTGGAGTATGATGCCTATAAACTGTCCCGCCTGCCTCTGCACACGCTCACCTCCTCCACACCAGTGGTGCTGGTTCGGAAGGACGACCTGCACAGGAAGAGACTGCACAACACGATAGCCCTGGCTGCCCTGGTGTACTGTGTAAAGAAGGTGTATGAGCTCTACGCCGTATGACTGCAGGAGTGTGGGCACGACGCAGGACCACGGGGCCCACAGGACTCCCATCCCTACAGCCACACTTGGGGTCTCTCTGTGAAGCAACAGCACCTGGGAAAGTGTTTGGTTTAATACTTGTTATTTTTTAAGCAAAAATAACAGATCATGGGTATGCCAGGGGTTATTCAGCTCACTACACTAAGATGTCTATTTCCATAACCCAGGAGCAGGTCCCAGGCTGTGCAAGTCTGACTGGGCAATGGAATATGGACAGGAGCCAATGCTACTTTCTGAGGGGTGTGAACTCGCTGTGGGGGTATCTTAAGTATATTGTTTAACTATACCATTCAGAAGCCAACCAGAAGCTATTGACCATTAAAATTATGAGAATTTCAACTTCTGTTCTCTCTTTCTATGCCTGTAGCTGCTGCTGTATGTGAGACGGGCAAGTGCTGCAGACACACCCTGCTATGCTATGTGTTGCTGCTCAGCAGCACTAAAGCGAACATACTGCCAGATAGAGTGCACATGACATAATAGCAACAGCTACGCTGGCTTCTGGCCTGCTAGTCTAGCCCAGTCATGCCCCCCTTCCCCACGCCTGAATTGTTCATTAGCACAGTGATGAACTGTTGAAGAGAATACAGTATAAGGTGGCCTTGACCTCCCTTTGGCTCATCTGAGGACATCCATCCCTGAAGCCCTTCTCCAAAGACTTGATTTAGGAGAGCATAGAAAACAGAAATCTCACTGGGTGTGGTGGTGTACACCTTTAATCCCAGCACTCATAGGCAGAGGCAGGTGGATTGCTGTGAGTTCGAGACTAGCCTGGTCTACAAAGCAAGTCTAGGATAGCCAAGGCTACACAGAAAAACCTTGTCTCGAAAAAAACAAAAAGAAAATAGAAATCTCTGCTGTTCCTATGTAGCCCTGAATTCAATCCAATGCCCTAGCTGTGCAAGGTGCCCCTGCCCAGGGCAGTGAGTCCTAGAGAACTCACTTGACTGTGTAGGCCAGGTGGGTATGGAACTCAGAGATGCTGTCTCTGCCCCTTGGGTGCTGGGATTAAAGGCCACCACACACCTTTCCCCCCACTAGGGCTCTCAGTGGAAAATGATCTGCACAAAGAGTTTTGCATGGCGCTTCTGTAGTAGATAGCCAAGCCAGCTTCTCCTTAGAAAGTTGTGATGCGCAGCATCAGGAAGGGGGCCTAACCTGGATGTAAGGGGAGCAAGGCTTTAGAGAAATTTCAGGGGTGATTGATTTGGCCATTTGTAATAGGAGAAATCCAGAGTTATAAGAAACCTTGACTTAGTTCCAGTTCCAAGCGCTGTAGAACTAATGTCTCAGGATGGTGAAGAGGTAGCTGCCACAGCAGCCCCAGATGAATTGGTATCTGCTGCCTATGAGAGAGGCCTCAGGTAACTGAAGGCTGGCTCTGAGCCTGTGGGCCAGCACAGCACGGAAGGGGCTTTTGTGACAAGCAGTCACCTGGTCTGGCTGTGTTCTCTCAGCACATCAGACTGCATGGCGGGGGTGGGGGGGGGGGCAGATAGACTGGGCTGTGGACCTCATTTCAGCTGAGCAGATGCCCTTACCCAAAATAGAAACCAGGTACAAACAGCTCCTTCCTATTTCCCAAGCCGTCCTGAACAAAGTGACTCTTCTTAAGTGTACTAACCCAGATTCTGAAATACCATCTTGGTAATTTGGCCCCTGGCCAGAAGGGCAGGTGTGGGTGGGGCTAGCCTATGAGAGGGGCAGCATATGAACCTCACATTCTGGTGACACCACAATGCTTTCACAATACCTTTTTATGTGGAGAAGAAAATGGCTTTGGCCCTCCTATTAGGCCATCCAGCACTAACCCTAGGCTATCACCCAGTAAGAGTTCTGTGTGACCCTTTAGGGCATGGGTCATGGGAGGAATTTGACAAAGCAATCTAGTCTCAATTGCCTACCTACTACCACTTTCAGGAGTAAAGGGTCTAAAGGGACAGTTAAGAGTAAACAGGCAGATCTTGGGGAGCTCCTTCCACTTGTGTCTCACCCCAGTTACACATCTGGTTCAGTGGCTATGTCCTTCCTTGATGCATGGACTCACCCTGTCTCCTGTCCTGCAGGATGGACTGCTGCTAGGTCAAGAAGCAAATAGGGGCTGGGCGTGGTGGTGCACGCCTTTAATCCCAGCACTCTGGAGGCAGAGACAGGCGGATCCCTGTGAGTTCGAGGCCAGCCTGGTCTACAAAGTGAGTCCAGGACAGCCAACGCTACACAAAGAAACCCTGTCTGGAAAAACCAAAAAACAAACAAACAAAAAGAAGCATTAGTGGTCAGACACCATGGTTTAAAGAGCAAAGTGGAGACTGAACCAAACAATTATCACCTAGACACTTAAGGAATTTAAGCATGAAGGAGGGATTGGGACAGGACACAGAACAGAAAGCCAGGACTGCCACAACACAGTAACATAGGTGCCAGCAGCTCTTACATTGAGGTACTGAGCTGAAAATGTTGGAACAAAATAAACTCGAGTTGAAGGTTAGGCTAGCGCTGAGCCTTTCAAGCACACAGCTCTCTGGTAGGTAGGAAGAGGAGATTCGGGTTGCTGGGAGTGGCTGTGCATTCCAGAGCCTTGCAGGTGGCTCTCTTGCCCTCATACTCGGCCTTGGTCATCTGGCGTGAGCAGCAGAGGACATGAGTCTGCAGATTGCATGAATCCTTGGTGTCCCCTGGTGACTGTTGTAGTTATGGCTTATTTTATTTAATGGAGAGGAAAGAATGGTAGCTGGGCGTGACCCTCCTCAGTGGGTCAGAAAAGGTCTTCTCATTTCCACATAGGGCAGTATGTTTGTTGCTGCCGTTCACTAGGGAAATGCTGGCACTTTGTAGCTTTGTGCTACAAGGGCCTAGGCTGCAGTCCCAGTACAGTTTCCTCCCTGGCTCTGGGATCTACTGTGAACACTAAGGAGTCCTTTCTCCCTGATAGGAGGGTGGATACTATCTGGAAGATGAGAGGCCACTCATGATCTGTATCCACATTTCACCCACAGTTCTTGGGCCATCCAGGATAAAGTGTGAGCCAGGGTAAATAAGCCCCTAGGTCTGATCGCCCACTCACTTTTTTCTCCCATGGAACTTGAAAGCCTTGTATCCTAGGCTATCTGCAGCCATTTTAAATCACCTACCAGGGTCAGGAGAGAAGCGCAATGCATTTGAGAGATGGCTGAGTGGTTAAAGAGTTTTGGATGCTCTTCCAGAGGACCCAGATTCAACCCCCAGCAAGCACATGGCTGCTTAAAAGTAATTCCAGTCCTAGAAAATCTGATGCCCTCTGCCGGTCTCCACAGCAGCAGGCATTGCATTGCACATGTAGATAAACACGCAGACAAAACCCATACACGGGCTGGAGAGATGGCTCAGCGGTTAAGAACACTGCCTGCTCTTCCAAAGAACCCGATCCAATTCCCAGCACCCACATGGCAGCTCACAACTGTCTGTAACTCCAAGATCTGACACCCTCACACTAACACACATAAATTAAAATTAAAAAAAAAAAAAAAAAACATTAAAAAAAAACCCATACACAGAAAATATTTAAAAAAAAAAAAAGCTCAACAATAGGAAGCGAATAAAACACAGATAGGAGAGGGGAGAAGTCTCCTTACTTGCAAATTATGCTTCTCCATGACTCTAGACTTCACAGAAAAACAACTGCCAAGCATTCTCAGCAAAGTGACAGGATTAAGACCTATACAGAGAAAACAAAACAGTCACGAGAGAAACTAAAGACAAGAAAAGGTGGAAGGACCTCCATCCTTACGGGCTGGAAGAATTACTTTGTGAAAATGGTCATCTTGGCTGGAGAGTGTAGCTCAGTTTGTGACTGCCGGGTATTTATGAGGCCCTAGATGTGACCTTTACCACTCCATAAACTGGCATGGTGGCACGTGCATGGAAACCCAGCACTTGAGAGGCAGGGGCAGGAGGACCAGGAGTTAAAGGTCCACAAAGTGTTGGCTACAGAGTAAGTTTGAGGCAAGACTGAGATACAGTCTGGGAGGGAAGGGAGAAAACTGGCTACCATATCAGATACCTACAGATTCAATGCAATTGCATCAAAATTCAAAAGCCATTCTTCAAAATAATAAACTAGAAAAACCAGACTGCTTCACAACAAAACAGCACGGTATCAACATCGATGGGACAAAATAAAACATAGAAACTCATTACAGCTACCTGCTTTTGCTGGGTGGTGGTGGTGCACACCTTTAATCCCAGCACTTGGGAGGCAGAGGCAGGTGCAAAGCAAGTCGAGGACAGCCAAGGCTATCATAGAGAAACCCTGTCTCAAGAAACAAGAAAACCAACTACCTGCTTTTACAAGGATGCCAGGAATACACAAGTGGTGCTGTAAAGCTTGGACCTCCGCATCTGCACGCTCAAGAATGAAGCTAGATCTTTATCTCGCCCTGTACAAAAACCAATTCTAAATAGATCAAACACCTTCATGTAAGATGTAAAACTCAAGCCTCCTAAGAAAAAGTGGGAGAATATTTCTAGATACAGGCAAGGACTTTCTGAGTAGGACCCCTGCAGTTCAGGTGATAGGGCCAACAAGTGATTAAGTGGGACCTCATGAAGTTAAAAACCTTCCATAGCATGCCAGGTGTGGTGGCACATGCCTTTAATCCCAGCACTGGGGAGGGAGAGGCAGGTGGATCGCTGTGAGTTCGAGGCCGGCCTGGTCAACAAAGAGAGTACAGAACAGCCAAAGCTACACAGAGAAACCCTGTCTCAAACAAAACAAAACAAAAAGAAAAAAAGAAAAGAAAACAGATGGCTCAGCAGTTAAAAGTACTGGCTGCTCCTCCAGAGGACATGAGTTCAATTCCTAGCAACCACATAGCAGTTCACAGCTGTCTGGAATTCCAGTTCCAGGGCCTCTGACACCCTCATACAGACATACATGCAGGCAAAACCACCAATGCACATGAAATTAAAAGCAAATAAATTTTTACAAAGAAAGGAAAAAGCAAACGCTGGCCTGGATATGGACAAAAGGGAACCCTTATACACTGCAGGTTAATAATCTACACTGAGACCTCTACAAAGAAATGAGTATGGGAGTTTCTCAAAACACTCGAAATAGATCTGCCACATACTATACCAACCCTTGATGATCACCCAAAGGATGCAAGTCAGACCATCTGAGACACTTAGTCATCAGTGCACTGCAGCACCAGCCACAATAGCCAAGCTGTGCAGCCTGCTTAGGTGTCCAGCGTCAGCAACTAGAGATAGGGATAAGGAAAACGGACGCACCTGGAGACAATGCTGTGAATTAAGCCAACCTCATATAAACGATGCACATATACATTAAACAGAAGTGAAGGGGGTGGAAGCTTGGAGCGAACAGGGGTGAGAACAGGGCAGATAGGAAGGAGGGGGTATACTTAACACACAGTACATACTTGTTAAATACTCTTAAAAGGCCATTCACTCAACAGGCCCAGAGCTGTGAAGATGATAGCATTTTTTTTTTTTTTTAAAGTTTTCTCCTTTTTAAATCAATGATCACCTTTTATCCAGCTTTGGAAATCTGGGCAAAGAGAAGACTGAGAGGAGGCCTGGTCCAGTATCTAAGGGTCTCTAAGTGATTCTGTCAGCACTTGAGCAGCTTTTTTTTTTTTCTTTTTTCTTTTTGGTTTTTCAAGACAGGGTTTCTCTGTTGTAGCCTTGGCTGTCCTGGACTCGCTTTGTAGACCAGGCTGGCCTCGAACTCACAGCGATCCACCTGCCTCTGCCTCCCAAGTGTTGGGATTACAGGTGTGCGTCACCACTGCCCGGCGATGACAGCTTTATATGGGAGTTTTACAAGGTGGAGAAATCTCCAATGGACCCTCTATGGTTTCAGCTTTCAGTTTCTGTAACAGGAAGTTTTCTTTCTAAACCTGGAAAATAAAGTTGACCTGCTCAGTGAACCCATCATGCCTTTTTAATAAATCAGGTGGCCAGATGGGGGTGGCACATGACTTTAATCCCAGCACTCAGAGACAGAGGCAGGCGGATCTCTGAGTTTCAGGCCAACCTGTCTACAGAGGGAGTTCCAGGACAGCCAGGGCTACACAGAGAAACCCTGACTTGAAAAACAAAAACAAAAACAAAGTCAGAGGTGAACACAAGGGCCTTCTGACCTCCCTAAGGAAGCCTTCCCATCCCGAGTCAAGGCGCTGCCTGAGAAGTGAGAAGTGCAACCGCAGCTAACATCCGCAGTGTCCGAGCCTTCTTGCCACCTCACACCCAGAGCCAAGCAGGAGCTTTCCTTGTTGGCTCTTCTCTTAACAGGTTCATCTTAAACTTAGAATAGTACCCAGTGCCCTTGCAAGGCTACTCTGAAAGTCAGCAGGACTAGGGGAGTTTTTCCTAAGGCTAAGGTTGGCACTATGTAGGAGGCATCCATTCTACACTTACCCATGTTCCAGTGAGCTGCTGCAGGACCTGGAAACACCTTAGGACTACCAGTCTTCTCCTCAGGCTTCTTCCATAAGAGCTGGATCAGTGGTCTCCAACAAACCCAACTAAGCGGATTTGGGAAGCCGGGGGTGGGGGGTGGGGGGTGGGGGGGTGTCTAGGGTGGGGTTGGTGGCACACACCTTTAATGCCAGCACTCTCAAGGCTGAAGCAGGTGGATCTATGAGTTCGAGGCCAGCCTGGTTTACAGAATGAGTTCCAGGACAGCAGGGGCTACACAGAGAAACTATCTCAAAAAACAAAAAATCCCCAAACAAACAAGCAAGCAAACAAAAAGAACTGATTTGGGTCTGGTTCCCAAACCTCCAGAACCACGTCTGAAATCTGGCACGTTCAGGACTCCACTGAGAACTCTGACCCTATTTATTCAGCCTTTTATTTTGCATCTTTCAGAGTCTCAGCCCAAGTCTACACTTCACTCCTTAAGGTAAGGGTTAACCCGCTCCTGGGGAAAACAGAAGTGCTCCTGCCCACCCCTGAGAACGAGCCAGCCTTCCACGAGGCCACAACTGTGGACCCCTTGAGATCGGGCTGGCCAAGCTAGCAGCTCTATCAAGATCAGCAGTTCTTGGATTTTCGCTCTTTTCTGGCCCTGGAGGCCATGATTCTGAAGAAAAGGCCAGGAGCCAGAGTTCTGAGATAGACAGCCATGGCCGGCACAAGGTCACTCAGGAGCACATCTTTTTTCTTCTTCCCCACAGCAGCAAGGACATCCCGGGCCACCTCTGCAGGGCTTCGGCCCTGGGCTGTGCTCTTGTCTAGAGCTACAGTAAACAAAAGAAAAAGAATGTAAGGACAAATGCGGAGGCATGGGGCCAACGCGCCAGAGCTCCTCCAGGAAGTAGACAATGACACTGAAAAAGTGAGGAGCACATACATGGGGATAAAAGAGACATAGGACATAGGATGAGAGACTGGGTAGACCAGTTAGTGCGTGGGACCAAAGTGAGCCGCCTGTTTGGTGATCTGTGACAGATGCCAAAAGCCACACAATAGGTCTCAGAGTGGACGCCACCCCACATCTAAAGATGATTATGGGCACTGGAGAGATGGCTCAGCAGTAGGTTAAGAGCACTGGCTATTCTTCTAGAGATCCTGAGTTCAGTTCCTAACACCCACATGCTTAGAATCATCTGTAATGGGATCTGATTCCCTCTTTCTACCATCCATGAAGACAGAGCACTTATGTACATAAAATACTTAAATAAGTGTAAAAACCCCGGAAGGTTGTCAGGCTCGGTGGCAGGTGTTTACCCACTGAGCCCCTGCACTAGCAGGAAAGTCTTTTTTACCTCAGTCCACATCTGGGCAACAGCCAGTGACTAGGGATGCTAGGCTTATGCTGTATCATCTGCCCTGTGCTGGCCGCTTCACAACCATGTGACCCCATCGCACCCCTATGCACTGAGTGCGGAGTGCACAGCTGTCCCACTTCCCAGTGGCAGGAAGAGCTGGATGAGGAACAGCTGGGACAGTTGGGAGGGTGTAGGGTAACAGCATCCATGCTCCTTCTTTGCTGGTGACTCATCTACCTTGCTAACAGAGCAGAACCAGTCGCAGAGGCACAAGAGACCATTATCACACGCCGCCCGGAACCCAAACCCCTCGCCGGTGTCTGTCCTCACTGTGTTCACCACAGGAGAGTGGGAAGTGGAGAACAGTCAGAGCTAAAGTTTTTGAGATAACCACGTTTGCAGCTGTCTGGCTCCTTCCACTGTGGCTTTCTTTCTTTTTCTTTTTTAAAGATTTATTTTCTTACCTATGATGTATACAGCGTTGTGCCTGCATGTGTACCTGCACGCCCCAAGGGGCACCAGATCTCATTGTGGTTGTGAGCCATTATGTGGTTGCTGGGAATTGAACTCAGGACCTTTGGAAGAGTAGCGGTGCTCTTAACTTCTGACCTATCTCTCCAGCCCCCCTGTGGCTTTCTGTGGAGCAGCTTGTTGTGGCAAAGCAGCCACCTGGACTGGGGCGGTCTTGATTCAGGCCTGGTCAGATGGGTTCAAGACCTGCAGCACCTGGGCGGTTATGGCCACACAGCCCCACAGAGGACAGACACATCCTGGGGGCAAGGCTTAGTGTTAGTCTGCGCAGACAGATAGCAGGCTTGCTCCAAGCTCAGGAAGATAAGGCTTGGTCTAATAGTTCCAGCACACATGGACCAGCTGACCCAAGATGGCAGTCAACTGCTCTGTTTGTTTGTTCCTATGTGTATATGCAGGGGTCAGGCTGCTCCGCCCATGCGCAGAACCTGCAGGTCAGCTCAGCACTGCTTCTGGCTGAGTAAGCTGGAGATTTGACACTGCTGGGCCCGACCCAGCCTCACCCCAACACTCCCTGAAGCCAGCCGCTTCTTCAACACCCTGTGCAAGAGCCAATCATGCTCCCTTCTTCCTTTGATCCTGACCCTTTCCCCGTATGCCCCCCTTTCTTCCACGCCCGTTCCCCCGCATCTCCCGCCCCCATCAGCCCTGAGTTTGAGTTTCTAAGTCCTGATTATAAGATTCCTTGGGCCTTGGGATCTACAGAGGAGTTAGTGGGAAGCTTGGTGACATTTCAGCTGAGGGACTGTCTGTCCTGTCTGTTGACCTACCTCCGTATCTGGAGCCATCAGCAGTGACAGCATTTACAGAGAGATTGGTGTGGATGTATCCAGGGCTTATCACAGTTACCTCAATGCCGTCCTGTTCCATCTCTGCCCGCAGACAGTCAAAGAATGCCTGGGTGGCATGCTTGGAGGCCGAATCTGTAGTTGGAGACAGAGGCAGGAAAGCGTGTTGGTGTGGGCTTACTGTGTAAGATCACACCACTACAGCCGGGCGCGCTGGCCCACACCTGTAATCCCAGCACCTGGGAGGCAGAGGCGGGTGGATCTCTGTTGGGTTCCAGGCCCGCCTGGTCTATAGGCCAGGCCAGCCAAGGCTACACAGAGAAACCCTGTCTAGGGAGGGGGAGGGGGAGATTACAACACTACAGCAATGTTCACGTCCTGGTTCTGACAAGTGCAGGTGTTCTTGTTCTTAGAAGACACCGAGTAATAGGAATAAAGTGCCACCATGTCTTCAGCTTCCTCAGATGGTTAGGGGAAAAAAATGCTAAATATTGGTCTATCTAGTCCCTGCGAAATGGGTCTATCTAGTCCTGTGCCGGGGAGGGGTCCCACAGGATCCGGTACAAGTTGTTCCCAGTCGCTCCTGAGCATGGCCCCAGGGAGCCTCCCTCATGCAGGGCTATACAGACACAAGGCTGGTCCAAGCACTTTTCAGTTTGTTTGTTTGGTTTTTGCTGTATTTTTTGGTTTTTTGAGACAGGGTTTCTCTGTGTAGCCTTGGCTGTCCTAGACTTGCTTTGTAGACCAGGCTGGCCTTGAACTCACAGCGATCCGCCTGCCTCTGCCTCCCAAGTGCTGGGATTACAGGCAAGCGCCACCACCGCCTGGCCCCAAGCACTTTTCATATGGAGGAATCTGAGGCTGTGCTGCCTGTGAGAGACAGAGGCTCCTCTGTCCCCCAACAGCAGCTCCCTAGTCCGCTGCCAGGTACTCAAGGGAACACTGAGTGACCCTGGAGTGAGGCTCTTAGGAAACAAACCAGCATCTCCACACAAACCTGTTTTCCTCTAGTTTGGAGTCCTAAATATTTCAGTCCTTGTCAAAAGGCGTTCTGGTCAGCCAAATATACTGGGCGGGCCAAGCAGGGAGTGTCACTGCAGGCTCCAAGAGGCAGCAGGACAGTGTGACTAGAGGTGCTGGCCTGGATGACTGTGGAGAAACGCCCAACGTCTGCGACTCTGGAGGCAGCCCGAGGATTGAAGAGAGCAGCCATTCTGGGTCTTCAAAACACAAGTCCATATTGACGGCTGGGCCACTCCAAAGCTCCCAGGCCATGGGCTTTCAGCTATGCTGTCTAGACCAAGCCCACAAGGCTGCCAGTTACAGCTGGCCTCTCCTCTGGGCACGCAGAGTGCCACTTCTCAGTGTGTATGCTGTGCTGTAGACCTCTCCCTAGGAAGCTGGCCAGACTCAAATCTAGTTAACCACATAGTATCCAGACCACCATGCATACCTGCTGTAGTCAGTGGGCAATTAGAGAAGAAAAGCTAGTGGGACTAAGTCAAAGTAAAATATGGACTATAATAACTCATTACATGCTCTGTGACCCTTACCCCAGTTTGCCCATTATTAACACTGTGCCTTAGCTGCTTACTCTTTCCTGATTACAGCGATTTGGTTTTGTTTTTTTCTGAAGATTCATCTGAGCAGCCTTAGGTAACTGTCCAAGGCTATCTGGATTAGACAAAGAAAAGACAACAGAGAAATACCCATAGAGGCATAAGACTACACTGCTTTTAAGTTACACAGCACATCTCATTGCATCTTTGAGCCAGCGCTGGGAGGCGGGTAAGATGACGGCTGAGAGTCACTGTGGGGAGTAAGAAAGCTTAAGGCCTGAAGTTAAGCGAAGGTCCAAGGACACACATTTAGAGCTAAAAGTCAGAACAGAGGTCCAGGCCTGGGGAAAGAATATGCTTTGTTTAATGGCCAGCTGCCCTTTATTGAACTGAGTGTTGACACTGTCCTTTCCAAGTGCTGGAACAGTTCAGCCCTGCCTCCACTGGGCTAGCAGACTGCACTGGTCCTGAGAGGCGGATGAGCAGCAGCTGTCACCAAGTCAGTGTTTCAGAGAATGACACATAAAAAGGAAACCTAAGGAATCTGTGATGCCACCCTTCATCTTTTTGTAAAAGGCATCCCACTAGAAGCTACATTCTGCGTGCTTGTCTGTATGTGTAACAGGAGGGCAGCAAGTGAAGTAACAGTGAGCAAGTGAACTAGATGCCAAGGGGGTGGTCTTAATGTTTTGGTGTTACCTGAAGTTTCTATTTCTTGGGGCTTATCTTTTTTTTTTTTTTGGTTTTTTGAGACAGGGTTTCTGTGGGTAGCCTTGGCTGTCATGGACTCACTTTGTAGATCAGGCTGGCCTCGAACTCACAGTGATCCGTCTGCCTCTGCCCACTGAGTGCTGGGATTAAAGGCGTGCGTCACCACGTCCATCGACAAAGTAAATTCTTTTAGCAGCTCAGCTCTTGGGGCTTATCTTAATGGCCCTGAGAATACCTAGAGACATAAATATCCAAGGACTTCTGTCATAATCTCTACTAAAGGTAAAAGCTTGAGGGATACAGAGATTCCCCAGTGTCTATGAAAATGGCTACATTGCCGGGCGTGGTGGCGCATACCTTTAATCCCAGCACTCAGTGGGCAGAGGCAGGCAGATCACTGTGAGTTCGAGGCCAGCCTGGTCCACAAAGCGAGTCCAGGACTGCCAAGGCGAACACAGAGAGATCCTGTCTCAAAAAAACAAAACAAAAACAAAAAGAAAAGAAAAGAAAAGAAAATGGCTATGTTAATTTTGTCACAGCCAAGGGCTAGAGAGATGGCTCAGCAGTTAACAGTATGGTCTGCTCTTCCAGAGGTCCTGACTTTAATTCCAAACAACCACATGGTGGCTCACAACCATACGTAATGTGATCTAATGCCCTCTTCTGGCCTACAGGTGTACATGCAAACAGCACTCATATGATTAATAAATAATCTATAAAAAACTCTTTTTTTGGTCATAGCCATTTGTTTTTTTTTTTTTTTTTTCTTTTCTTTTTGGTTCTTTTGAGACAGGGTTTCTCTGTGTAGCCTTGGCCATCCTGGACTCACTTTGTAGACCAGGCTGGCCTCGAACTCACAGCGATCCGCCTGCCTCTGCCTCCCGAGTGCTGGGATTAAAGGCATGCGCCACCACGCCCGGCTCATAGCCATTTGTTGAATTGCATCTACTTAAAAGACTCTATGCTTATCTAGTGAACTGAGCAAGTCAGAAACACCATGTAAAATGTGATCCCATTTTAGACGCTCCATTATATGCAGAAAAAAAATTGGAGTAATATGCTCCAGAGTGCTGAAGGGATTTCAGTCCAGGGCCTCTGTAGGTCCTTCCTCATAACATCCTTCCAGGCTGAGCTGCCTCCATTTGCACATAAGGATGGACATGTAGAGTTAGGGAGCCCTGCCCAAGGTCACCTAAGGGATAAGGAGTAAATTAGGATTTAAAGGAAGGTATGTGAATACTTAGAATTACTTAGGTCATGGCTAGGCGTGGCAGCACACACCTTAAACTCTAATGCCTGGGAGGCAGAGGTAGGCAGGTTTCTGAGATCAAGGCCAGCCTGATCTACACAGTGAGTTCCAGGATAGCCAGGGATATGTAGAGACTAGGTCTCAAAAAACAGGACAAGGGTGCTGGAGAGATGGTTCAGTGGTTAAGAGCACTGGCTGCTCTTCCAGAGGTTCTGAGTTCAATTCCCAGGACCACATGTTGGCTCTCGCAACCATCTACAGTGTGATCTGATGCCCTCCTCTGGCCTGCAGGAGTACATGCAGGCAAGATGTTAGATACATAATAACTAGATAAATCTTTTTTTTTTTTTTCCTCCGAGACAGGGTTTCTCTGTGGAGCCGTGGCTGGGATTAAAGGTGTGGGCCACCATGCCCAGCAATTAAATAAATCTTAAAAAACAAAAAACAAAAAAACCCCACACACACCAGAAAGAACATTCTGATGAGGTTACTTCATGTATCTATAGGGTATTTCTACAGTGTATGAATCTAGCTAATGAACACACCTCTTTTTGTTGTTTTGTTTTGGTTTTTTTTTTTGAGACAGGGTTTCTCTGTATTAGCCTTGGCTGTCCTGAATTCACTTTGTAGACCAGGCTGTCCTTGAACTCAGAGATCCTTCTGTCTCTGCCTTCCAAGTGCTGGGTTGAAAGGTGTACACCACCACACCCGGATGAACACTTTTTTTTTTTTAATATTTATTTATTATTTATACAATATTCTGCCTGCATGTGTGCCTGCACACCAGAAGAGGGCACCAGATCTCACTGTAGATGGTTGTGAGCCACCATGTGGTTGCTGGGAATTGAACTCAGGACCTTTGGAGAGCAGACAGTGCTCTTAACCTCTGAGCCATCTTTCCAGCCCAAACACATCATTTTTACAATTAAAAATAAAATAAAAGCCAGGCGTGGTGGCACACGCCTTTAATCCCAGCACTCGGGAGGCAGAGGCAGGTGGATCGCTGTGAGTTCGAGGCCAGCCTGGTCTACAAAATGAATGTAGGACAGCTAAGGCTAACATAGAGAGACCCTGTCTCGGAAATAAAATAAAATAAAATAAAGCACAGCCGGGTGTGGTGGCGCACGCCTTTAATCCCAGCACTCGGGAGGCAGAGGCAGGCGGATCGCTGTGAGTTCAAAGCCAGCCTGGTCTACAAAGTGAGTCCAGGATGGCCAAGGCTACACAGAGAAACCCTGTCTCGAAAAACCAAAAAATAAAAAAAATTAAAAATAAATTAAAATAAAATAAAATAAAGCAGCAATGTCCTGAGAAAGGAGGGTAGAAGTACTTACATGCCGACCGGAAAGGAATGCTGATCCTGCCCTGGATGCTGCTGATGGCAACAATGTGGCCTCGCTTCCTCTTGACCATGGAGGGTAGGAGAGCTGAGGGGACAGGGCAGAAAGTTACCCTCTCCCAGTCACCGTGCCCGGTGCTGCTGGAGGAGACACCAGAGTTTTCCATGGCAGAGGAGGAAGAGGGAACAGAACATACAAACAGCACAGGTCCCTGGTCCTACCGGGAGCTTGGCCTCTGATCTTTAAAGTACATTCAAATACTGCCCTCCGTGGGATACGGTACCATGGATCAGAAATGCAAAGTTGCACTGATGCGACCAACACTGATGTCAGGGTGCAAAATAGATACAATGCAAATATAAACCCACAAAAGGTAAAACACCCTCATTTTAATGGCTACACCTGCTGCAGGGGGCAAATGCACAGAAACAGGCAGTGTCTCACCAAAAAGAAACCAAGCTGGTGACTAGATGCCTACCTTTTGTTAGAGCAACAGGGCCAAAATAGTTTATCTCCATCACCCTCCGGTCCACGTCCAATATGGTATCACTGATGGTACCTCGGTAGCTGACACCAGCATTATTGATGAGGATGTCCACAAAGCTAAAGCACTGTAAGATCTCAGCTGCTGCGGTAGCAATGGCACGAGGATCGGTGAGGTCAAAGGTCACCGTGAAGGGTTGGTGTGTCTGTCCCTGGTTAAATACAAAACACAAAATGCACCTTAAAGAATGACAGCCATGTTCCTACTTTTCAGAGTTTTGAGACTGTCCCACTTGGCGCAAATGTTACAGGCTGTGGCAACTCTTCCAAAAGAGCAACCTATGAAGCTTCTGATGTGGAATTCACATAATGTCCGGGCATCGTGTGTGCTGTGACCTGTAGAGCACATTACCGCATGAGTGCTGCTCCACACGGTGCATCACGGTGCCACTCAACAGTCACTGCCGCACAGGCACTGTCCACCCAGACTGCTAGTCATCTGTTCATGAACTCTTACCCACGTGTTCCCGGGATGCTTGACACCGGGACACAGCACAATGGACAAGGCTCCTGCCCCAGCCTGGAGGGGCAGGTAGTTAACTGCTATAATCACAGAGAATGCTGCCAAGCACTAGGTGCTAGGAAAACGGGCCCAGCACAGTTCAGCTGTGCAGCTCGGTAAGGGCAGAGAGTGAGGGGGAACAGAGAAGATGGCAGAATAGGAGGCGCTGGGAGCCCATGCCCAGCTGACAGCTGTCCTAACGGGAACCCTGTGAAGTGACTTGAAGCTCCGGGTTATCAGAACGTAACTCTCAAAGGAATGCTTCGCCGGTAAATCACAGCTACCAGTGGTGGACTGCAGCTACCGGGCTGCTGGGACTGCAGGGAAGGTGGTCCATATTTCTGATATGGCCTATGGGACTCAGGGCAGGAAAGGAGGACCTTAGCTTCTAAATACTGCTGACCTGCTACTCATGCCAAAAGTGTGGCATGGAGACAGGTGGCTCTATTTCAATTGCTACCACTGAAAACAGCTTCCAGGAAACTGCCTTGGAACATCATAATTATAAATAAATCTCTGGCAGGGCAATGGTGGTACATACATTAACCCCAGCACTCAGAGACAGAGGCAGGCTGATCTCTATGAGTTTGAGGCTAGCCAGGTCTACAAAGTGAGTCCAGGTCAGCCAGGGCTACACAGAGAAACCCTTTCTCAGAAGTACCAAAACAAGCCAGGCACAGGGGCACTTGCCTGTAATCGCAGCACTCGGGGAGACAGAGGCAGGTGGATCTCTGAGTTTGAGGACAGCCTAGTCTACAAATCGAGTCCAAGACAGCCAAGGCTACACAGAGAAACCCTATCTTGAAAAACCAAAAAAGAAAAGGGGGAGGGGGCGCGCTGGAGAGATGGCTCAGTGGTTAAGAGCACTGTCTGCTCTTCCAGAGGTCCTGAGTTCAATTCCCAGCAACCATATGGTGGCTCACAACCATCTATACTGGGATCTGATGCCCTCTTCTGGCATGCAGGTGTACATGCAGCTAGAATACTCACATACAAAATAAAATAAAATAAAACAAAAAAACCAAATAAATAAATCTCTAAAAAGAATCCCCAGGAAGCTGAGATGCTAGATGTAATAAATAAAGACATTAAAACAACTATTTTTGCAATGCTGAGAAAGTGAAAGAAGACATTTGCAAAGGCAGATAATAGATAAAGTTTTTTAAAAAGTGAGTATTTCAATAAAAGGGAATTTTATTTTAAAGATTTATTTATTGTCATATTCTAGATGGCTGTAAGCCATCATGTGGTTGCTTAGAATTGAACTCAGGACCTCTGGAAGAGCAGGTGGTGCTCTTAACCACTAAGCCATCTCTCCAGCTAGGGGAAATTATTTTTTAAAAAATTCTAGAGCTAAAAGTACAGTAAGTGAAGTGGTAAAGATGCTAGAGTTTAAAAACAGGTAAGGAGGGGCTGGAGAAATGGCTCAGCAGTTAATAGCACTGGCTCATCTTCCAGAGGACCCAGAACCCACATGGCAACTCACAACTGTCTGTAATTCCAGGTCCAGGGGATCTAACTCCCTCATATATGCAGTCAAAACATCAATGTACATAAAACTAAAATAAATAGCCGGGCATGGTGGCACACGCCTTTAATCCCAGCGCTTGGGAGGCAGAGGCAGGTGGATAGCTTTGAGTTCGAGGCCAGCCTGGTCTACAAAGTGAGTCCAGGACAGCCAAGGCTATACAGAGAAACCTTGTCAAAAAGCAAACAAAAACAAAAACAAAACAAAAAACAAAAGAATAACAACAACAACAAAATCAAAAGTGGAGAAGAGGGCTGGAGAGATGGCTCAGGCACTAAAGTCTGGGCTCATAAACAAAAGTGAAAAAGAGATTAAGATATCCCCAGATAATAGCTGAAGGGGTCCATCAGACCTGCCCTACAAGGAATGTTCAAGGAGTTGGTCCCTTAGGGCTGAAATGACAAGAAGTCAGACAGTAACTCAAACCTATGAGAAAGGGCCAAACCCCCTAAACATTAAAAAATAAAATAAGAGAGAAAAAAATTACAGACCCAAACTCGACCTTTTCCTAATACAATCTATTAGAATTAACTCAAACGAGGCTGATGATACACATAGCTTAGTGGTTAAGGACCCAAGTTCAGTTCCCAGCACCAGCACCTATGATGGGAGCTTGCAACCACTTGTAACTCTAGCTCCAGGGGATCTGATGCCATCTTCTGGCCTCCAAGGGCACTAGCACACACACAGAATACACACTCATAAACAAAGACCTAACTAAAGCAAACCATAAATGACTTCAAAAACATAAATGCAAGGTTTAAAACTATCATAACTCATAGGAGAAAACCCTAGCGGTTCTTCATGCTATTGGATTTGGCAAAGTTTATAAGAGAAAGCCGCACAAATGGACTTGGGTTATTTTTTAAAAGTCATGAAGTTAGGAGGGGGTCGGGGAAGGGGCATTTGGGAGGAGCCAGAAGAGACGGGGTAAGAACTATGACTGAACACATTGCAAATAACAAAGCCTATTATGTTAAGAATGACTAGGACTATAAATATCATAATACAACTAAAATGTTAAAACCATCATCACTACCTCCCCAGAAAACACCCAACTAGATGAGCACAGAGGGGACTTTCTTAGTTGTTAGGCTAAAGTAGTGGCTGGGGACTGGTGGTCATGTGGAGGCAAGCTGCATGGAGCCTGCCAGCCCAGTGTAGCCACATGGATGGACGGACGGACGGATGGATAGATGGACGGATGGATGGATGGATGGATGCCTCGTAGCTCAGCAGTTATGGAGTAGGCCACTGTGGCCCACGGCAGTTCTTCCCTCTTCCCCACAGACCCCTTGCTGCAGGCTCACCTTGGAGGAACAAGAACAAGCAAGTTCCCGGGTGAGCTCCTCAAGGGCCTTCGCATCTCGGCCACAGAGCACCAGTTTAGCCCCCGCGGCATGGAAGACTCTGGCACATTCTAAGAGAAAAGAAACAAACTCTAATAGTGGAAATGATCCAGGGCCATTTTTCCTGCAGGCAGTGGAGTTCAAAATCACCCAGCACAAGGCCCACTGCTCCTCTCATACTAGACTGGTGTGGGGGAGGGAGGGAGGGAGGGAGGGAGGGAGGGAGGGAGGGAGGGAGGGAAGCAGAGAGGGAGGGAGGGAGCTCAGTGTAGCAGTCCAATCCGGCGGTATGACACATATCTAGGAGGCGGAGAAAAGCAGGGGCAGTGGAGAAGTTTGTGAGTATGATACGCAGAACTTTCATTGGTGTTCTTTTGTTTTGTTTTGTTTTTCAGAGACAGGGTTTCTGAGTAACCTTGGTTGGCTTGGACTCCCTTTGTAGACCAGGCTGGCCTTGAACTCACAGAGATCCACTTGCCTCTGCCTCCTGAGTGCTGGGATTACAGGAATGCGCCACCATGCTTGATTTTTTTTTCCTAATTATTTTTTTGAATATTTTATTTATTTATTTTATGTATGAGTGTTCTATCTGCATATATACCTGTATGCCAGAAGAGGGCATCAGCATTGATGGTTACTGGGAATTGAACTCAGGACCTCTGGAATAGCAGACAGTGCTCTTATCCACTGAGCCATCTCTCCAGCCCCTCCATGGTGTTCTTATGTAACGCTGAGCAATCCTGTGGGCATCAACTCTCATGTAATTGAAGAAGCCCAGCAAGACTAAGCAGAGTTTGAGACCCACCCAGCAAGCTGGGAACCCGGCCCACAAACAATCCACTTCCATAAGTAGTACTAGCTCCCCTGTTGCTGTGGCCCCTGGACACTGTGTCCCACATGTCCAGCACCACCAACACTGCTCCCTAGACCACTAATGCAACTCGCAGATATACATGCACAGCTCTTCAGAAAATCAAAACACCCCTTCAGGAGTCCTGGCCCCAAAGGGAAGGTGCCTAGGAAACGCTGGAGGCAGGGGGATGGTGCACAAGGCACTGGAGAGGCTATGGAAGGCAATGCTGGACTAAAGCCTGCTAGCTAGAGAAGAGAGGTTTGGGCAGCAAAATTAAGTCGGGGGAAACCGGGGAGAGCCTCTGGCTCCTTGCTGACCCTCCCAAGTGTGTCCTAGCAAACTCTCAGTGCCCTGGCCACTGCAGTTTGGACAGAGTGCAGCCCAGTGCTCCAGAGGATGGATCTGAGCGGAGTCTGTGGACACCTCTCTAGACTTCTTTGCCTCCAGGTTCTGAGATAGTCACCTAAGTTACAGTCTGTTTCTCTGTAAGATGCAAACAACGATACCTAAGCCAGAGGGGACTAAGGTTGAATAAGTTAAAGCAGGTAACTATTTCAAAGGTAAAGCATTATGAAATATTTTTAATACCAGTTTTTAATACTTTAATCTCCCCCCGCCCCTTTTTTTTTGGTTTTCGAGCCAGGGTTTCTTTGTGCAACTCTGGCTATCCTTGAACTCAATCTGCAGACCAGGCTGGTCTTGAACTCAGAGATCCACCTGTCTCTGTCTCCCAAGTGCTGAGATTAAAAGCATGCACCACCACCACCCAGCTAATACTTTTTTGGTTTTGTTTTTGTTTTTCTGTTTTTTTGTTTGTTTGTTTGTTTTGGAGACAGGGTCTCATGTCTAGAGTGGCCTTCAGACTCAACATGTTCCTGAGGATGGCCTTAAACTCTTAGTCCTCCTGCCTCTACCACCCAAGTGTTAGGGTACAGGCGTGCACCACCTTGACTGGCTAATACTTTAATGTTTTCAAACTGCCCTTCACAAGTGTTCCACAAATTAATGAGCTGGCGTAAGTGTGCAAACCAGGGCACTGACTGCCCTGCAAATATTCATGAATGTATCTTCTCAGGACATGTGGACCCTGACTGCCCACAGGTCTCAGAACCAATCTTAGAGGCCCAGGTGGTCCAGTGGCTTCTTAGGTCCCATGGCTCATGGATGGGACAAGCCTGCCTCGCAGGGCAACTCAACCCCTGAAAGCCATCACCAAAAGGTTGGCAAGCAATGGGGCTGTCATTTGCTTACCCAAGAAGGGGCAGGGTCAAAGGTCTATGCAGTGTACACTATTATGAACAACCCTTTCCTCAGGTAAGAGTCAGACAGGAGGGCAGCAGTGCCCTTCACAAAAGACAGAAGTGCTCTGCCAACTGAGCAGCTCATGGGACAAAGAGGTACCTCCGTACCCGGTGGCTGCCCTTTAGCCTCCTGTACAGCATTCCCCAACATATCAGGCCAGCACCCCTCACATGGGCTTCTGGAAGGAGGTGCTAAGCAGACTGCACAAGTACATAGGCAGGGGTGCTGTCGTTTCTGAAGGAAGTCCAGCAATGCCTCACTGGCTCATCCTAATGAGAGGCAGATGCCTAAAGGACCAGACGCCACTTCTACCTGTCTGTGTCCGTGTGTGTGTCCGTGTGTGTGTCCGTGTGTGTGTGTGTGTGTGTGTGTGTGTGTGTGTGTGTGTGTGTCGGGTAGGGAGTTGGCTTCACCTTGTCACAGTCTCCAGCAAAGCAAGCAGCAAAGGTCCCCAGCACAGGCAGGGTAGGGGCTGTGCACAGAGCAGCTGCTGGCACTCCTGAGGCTAGACCGGCTCACCTGGCTTACTCTATCATCTTCCAAGTCAGAAGCTTGAGCCCGCCTGGTTTCCTCACCCTATTTCGTCCTGTCCTGACTAAAAGTGAGCAGTCATACTGGGGTAGAAGACAGCGTCTAGAGAAGGATCTCCTACAGCCTGTGCGAGCTTTGCTTCCTAGAGATGCTACAAGGGAGTGTGGGGAGGGACAGAACGGAGAACAGGACTGAAGGATGCCACTGTCACTTCTTTTTTTTTTTTTTTTTTTTGGTTTTTTGAGACAGGGTTTCTCTGTTTAGCCTTGGCTGTCCTGGACTCACTCTGTAGACCAGGCTGGGCCACCACTGCCCAGCTTCCACTGTCACTTCTTGAAAAAGCTGCTACGGGGGCTGGAGAGATGGCTCAGTGGTTAAGAGCACTGACACTCTTCCAGAGGTCCTGAGTTCAATTCCCAACAACTATATGGTGGCTCACAACCATCTATAATGTGATCTGATCATACTGTATACATAATAAATAAATTTTTAAAAAAAGAAAAGAAAAAAATAACAAAAAAGAAAAAGCTGCTACAAGCCAGGCAGTGATAGTACACACCTGTAATCCCAGCACTTGGGAGGCAGAGGCAGGCGGAGCTCTGTGAGTTCGAGGCCAGCCTGCTCTACAAAGCAAGTCCAGGACAGCCAAGGCTACACAGAGAAATCCTGTTTTGAAAAAGCCTAAGAAAGAAAAAAACAAAAGAAAAAAAAAAAAAAAGCTGCTACCGGGAGGTAGGAAGCTGAGGGAAAAGGCCAACAGTTGCCTATGGCTGCACACAAGGCCCAGCACTACCCACATGCCTGGGGTGCCTGGGCTGTCAATCAAGACAGCTGTGCACAGCCATGCTTCAGGCTGCCAGAAGTCAGCATCCAGAACATTCTGGACATTCAGTCAATGTTCCTCAAGGACAAGGCCCTGTAGCTGAAATGCACAAAACAGAAGACAAACTTTGAGAATCAGTCTGAAAACTCATTCTGGCCTGGCATGGTGGCACACGCATGCCCTTAATTCCAGTACTCAGGAGGTAGAGGCAGGTGGGTGGCTGTGAATTCGAGGCTAGCCAGGGCTGTTACACAGAGAAATCCTGTCTCGAACAACCAAAAAGAAAATAGAAAACTCATCCTGAAACGCTGACCCTTGGTGCAGCGGACATGGCAGGCAGGACCCCACAGATGTGCCTCCTAGCAGATGCCAGGGGCCAGCAGCATCTGCCTCTGAGGTGGCCACCTAAGGCTCTGTCCACTATCTGGGTGGACTCCTGCTGCGGCCTTACAGGAGGCAGAGGGAAACACCCTGACTGGAGCCTGGAGAAGCACATCGTTCACTATGCTCAGATATGGTTTCCTCGTCACATTGTTCCCTTCAGTCCTGGAATTGGGAGAGAAGTGCGGCTATAAAGACAGTGTCCTACACACTCTCATGTCTAGCACCCTCAGTGCACCTCCGTTCCAACTGAGCCAGCAGTCGCTCTTCAAAGACTTGAAAACTTGTTCTTAAGCTAAGTATGGCAAGGTGACACATGCCTGTAATTTCAGCACCAGGATGCCAGCGGACTATCACAAGTTCAAGGCCAACCTGGTTTATATAGCAGGTTCTTAGCCATCTGGGACTTCACAGTGAGACCCTGTCTCAAAGAAAAAAAAATAAACAATAAACTCAAATTGCCCCTGGTCGCTGAGACCTAACAGCAGCTGCTAGCCAGCCTATTTATAGTAGCTGAGTAATGACAAAGACCTGACCAATGGCATTGGGCCTGCACAGTTGTGCTTTAAAAAGTCCAAAGCTGTCCAGGCATGGTGGCGCAAGCCTTCAATCCCAGCACTTGGAGATAGAGGCAGGTGGATTGCTGCGAGTTTGAGGCCAGCCTGGTCTACAAAGCAAGTCCAGGACAGTCAGGGCTACACAGAGAAACAAAACAAACAACCCCCCCTCCCCAAAAAGCGTCCAAAGCTCCAACAGCAGATACAAGGGCACCCTCAGAATCTCACCTACCAGCCATAGCATCAGGTATACAAGTGAACCCAAGACCTCCCCAGCTCCTCTGGCACACCACATACCTGTCTGTGCCTTTGTATTTCTAGAACATCTGCCTTCCCACACCTTTTTCCCCCTTGTTTTTTTTGAGACAGGGTTTCTCTGTGTAGCCTTGGCTGTACTGGACTTGCTTCGTAGACCAGGCTGGCCTCAAACTCACAGAGAGCCACCTGCCTCTGCCTCCCGAGTGCTGGGATTACAGGCATGTGCCACTGCACCCGGCTTTCCCACATCTTTTACCACTCTTCTGTTCCCACATGTGGGGGTATCTGGACTATCCCTAGGCCCCACACACTCTTCCTCAGCTGTGGCTTTAGGACTGGGTCAAACCTAGGTTTGGCTCCTGGCTCTGCGGTTACTGCTCTGAGTCTTGGATCAGTCACAGGGCCTCAACTCTCAGCTGTGTTGGCACGGTGAGAGCGCCGGTAACTGTCCCTCCCTACCACACCTGTTGAGAACACAATACTGGGGCAAGAGTTGCAGGTCAGGCTCAACCTTCCATCCTGGAATGGCACTGGAGCCACAGGGAGCTGCTATGTTGTGCGGGGCAAAGACTGAGGAGAGAGGGCAGGGCACTCTAGGTGGCAGGTCTGTTGTGAACCCTTTCCCGAGCTGCTGGAGTCACCAGCAGAGCTCCATGGGAGGAAGGGGCTGAGCCTGCATCCAGCACACGTTCCCTGAGCTCCAAAGGTATCATCACTGAAGGGCAAAGGCACTGAGCTAGAAGGCTCATGGCTCTGACCGCTAATCTTTCTAGGTCCCTGATGAGAAACCATGAAAGGCAGTGCCATGCCCCCAAACCGAAGCCAGTGTACCAACCAAATCCAGGAAAAGGTACAAACATTTTCTCATCTACTTCTCCACATCTGAAAATCCCTTTCAACAAGCAGCTGAGCTGAGGAAGGCCAGTGCTTAGCCTGGCCTCTTCATTCGCCTTTTTCATCGCTCTCGTGACTTTTCCCAACTGGACCATGGCAGCGGGTCCCTTCTGCATTGCCCTGTGATGGGTGAAGCCTGATTCCACTCCCGGCATCCCAGACCCCACCGCTCACCTCTGCCGAGCCCTGAGGTGGCACCTGTAAGCACCACTACAGCATTCTTCACATAAGTCTTCGAGCGGATCCGCTGCAGCAGGCGGAAGAGGCTGAAAATCCCTAGGCAGCCAAACAGCAGGGGCAGGATGGTCGTCTGGGTGAACAAGTCCATGGCCTTCTTCTTCAGCATACTCTTCCTGGAAAACCAAACACTGCAGGAGAAGCAGGGACTAGCCACAGCCCCTCTCTACGTTATGCAGATCCCATGTGCCTTTCCATATAATGAACTAGGGCCAGGACAGGAGGGGACTGGGGCTCAAGCCAGCAGAGTTGAGGACTTGGGGACATTTTCTTCTCACTACAACCCCAGCTCCTTGTACCAGGCAGGTCTCAGGGTGGAACAATCCTGCCTTGTCCAAAATGGCCCAGGAGCTGGTCAGACAACAGCTAGTCCCAGACAACAGGCAGGTGGGTTGGTAGGGCCCCTGCACAGGGAAGGACAGCATGGCTTAGCCTCGGGGACAAGGACCAGAGTCTTGCCAGGCTTATTAACTGGAAGCCACTCTGCACAACCTCTCATGGGCCCCTCAAAACCACAACCAGCAGGGTCTCAGCCCCATTTCAAATGTGGAACTTAGCCCCATCTGCGCCCAAAGCCACAAGGGCAAAACATCAAGGGTGACTCAGAGGTTCCAGAAAAAGCTGCGCAGAGCCCTGGGGCACCACCTTCCCACCCGTTGCTTCCCACCCAGGCCTCCGTCCTCTTCACTCAGGCCTGCTAACAGGTGAGATGAATTATCTTTGACGTGTTCATAGGATGCAGCTGCCAGGAGCAGCAGCTGCCTCATGCAGAGTAATCGCAGACCTCAGAAAGTCTTCACAGCAAACAAATCTAAAGACCTTGGGGTTGGAAAGATGGCCCAGTGGTTAAGAGCACTGACTGCTCTTCCAGAGATTCTAAGTTTGATTCCCAGCAATGACATGGTGGCTCACAGCCATCTATAATGTGACCTGATGCCCTCTTCTGGCCTACAAGTGTGCATGCAGGCAGAGAATGTATACATAATAATAAATAAATCTTTATAAATAAATAAAGACCTCGGAGTGCTGGTTCTTACCAAACAAGAGCTCACTAAATAGGGTTCAGTGAAGTTTAACTTCTACATCTGCACAAATCATTTAGCTTAATTAAATTAACAGGACAAAATTTGTCAAGCACACAAAAGAGTTTGCACTCTATGTCTAAATGTGTTTATCAGAAAATGTTTCCAAGGCCACTGCAGCAGCCAGCCAGTAGACAGGCATTAAACTGCCCCAGACCCTTTTCACACCCATCGGGGAACAGGAAAAAGAACAAGAGCCCCCAGGGGAACACAAAAGAAAGCTTGGAGATCGCCTCACGAAGCTTAATTTAGCTTGAGCCAGCAACCTACGACAGAAAGAGAAAAGGCTACACACCATCCTGCTTGCTCCTGAGATTCTTTACCATGGCTCAGGCCAGATTTGGCTAACCCTGGAGACCACTCTGTGGCAGTCTGAGTAAGATTGGTCCCATAGGCTCTTGGCTAAGTAATTGATTCCCAGTTGGTGGAACTATTGGGATGAATTGGGGTGTGGGCTTATTGGGGAGGTGTGTGGAACAGCTAAGCTGTTCCAGATGCCATTCCTTAGCTCTGCAATGCACTCAATCTCTGGAACCCTGGGCCAAAGTCAATGCTTTCTTTTTTGGTTTTTCGAGACACAGTTTCTCTGTGTAGCCTTGGCTGTCCTGGACTCCCTTTGTAGACCAGGCTGGCCTCGAACTCACAGTGATCCACCTGCCTCTGCCTCCCGAGTGCTGGGACTACAGCCATATGCTCCATGCGTGGCTTAAATGCTTTCTTTTGTAAATTGCCTTGGCCATGGAGTTTTGTCACAATGGAAAGTCACTAAAACTAAACCTGGTACCAGGGAGTGGGCTATTGCTGTGAACTCCCTAACCATGCTGGGTTCTGGAGTAATGTGAAAAACTTTGGGGTGTTAGTTTAGGGAAGAAGTTGAGGTGGGCGTGGTGGCACATGCCTTTAAAACCAGCACGTGGGAGGCAGAGGCAGGCGGATCACTCTGAGTTTGAGGCCAGGCTGGACTACAAAGTGAGTCCAGGACAGTCAAGGCTACACAGAGAAACCCTGTCTCGGAAAAACAAACAAACAAACAAACAGACAGACAGACAAACAAAATTTACCTAAGTCTTCAAGGTTGCCAAATACAAACAGCCAAAACACTATATCATTTATATAATTCATGATTGTTTCGTGGTTCTTCTCACTGTAGGTAGTTTATTGTATGTGTAATAATATAAATGTATATGTAAAAAAAAGAAAAGTAATACAAAAGAAAAGAATTTACCTAAGGCTGGGCACGGTGGATGTTTTGTCACAGAATAGAAGGGACTATGTGACACATTCCATCGAGGACAAGCACAGTGCAGGACTAACAGGACCCATCCTCAGTCAATGCTACTGCCAGTGAGGAGTGTCCACAGCTGTGCTCAGCACAGCAAGTCACTCAGTCTGGCAAGGCATGTCGGAAGCAGACACACAGTAAACTGAACATCAGTGGCACCTCTCCACACTAACTCAGCATAACCAGCACGGGGAAAGACATCCTCAGAGTCAGCCATCTTCCTGGTGAACAGGGCTCAACTATGGCTATGACATCATTTTCCTGAATAGGTAAAAATATTCATATTCATACAGCCTGGGCTGGTTAGTTTCTCAACTAAGAAAATGCCTCCAGGTGGCGCTCGCCTTTAATCCCGGCACTCGGGAGGCAGAGGCAGGCGGATCGCTGTGAGTTTGAGGCCAGCATGGTCTACAAAGTGAGTCCAGGACTGCCAAGGTTACACAGAGAAACCCTGTCTCAGAAAAAAAAGAAAAGAGAAAAAAAAAAAAAAAAAGAAAAAAAAAAAAAAGAAAAGAAAAAAGAAAACGCCTCCATAATATCCAGCTGTAGGGCATTTTTTAATTAGTGACTGATGATGGTGGAGGGCCCAGGCATTATGGTGGTACCATCCCTGGGCTGGTGGTCCTGGGCTCTATAAGAAAGCAGGCTGAGGAAGCCATGAGGAGCAAGCCAGCAAGCAGCTCTTCTCCATGGCCTCTGCATCAGCTCCTGCCTCCAGGTTCCTGTTCTGACCTCCTCCTATGTTGGACCATGACGTGGAAGTGTAAGCCGAGTAACCCCTTCCTCCCCAAGTTGTTTTTGGTCATGGTGCTTCATTACAGTGATGATAACCCAACTAAGACATGTTCACTTTTCAAATGCTTAGATGCCTACCCACCTATTCTACACTGCAGAACAACCACACCAATGGGCCCCAGGTTGTTGGGCCTTGCAGGCCTCTCTCAAACAGTTGGCATGAATAGGCCCAGATTGATACATATGGGTAATCCCACTGAGAAGTAGGACAGGTGGTGGTGATGCCTGTCTTTGTTCCCAGCAATTTGGAGGTAGAGGCAGGTGAATCTCTGAGCTCAAGGCCAGCCTGGACTACAGATGGAGTTCCAGGACAGCCAAGGCTACACAGAGAAACCGGATCTTGAAAAAAAAAAAATGTAGAAGGGAATTTTGTCTCAGGCAATCATATTTCCAGAGCAGGAAATAATTTTTTTAAAAAAAGATTTATTATGTATACAGTGTAACATCTGCAGGTCACAAGAGGGCACCAGGTCTCG
This sequence comes from Acomys russatus, assembly GCF_903995435.1. NCBI lineage: Eukaryota > Metazoa > Chordata > Mammalia > Rodentia > Muridae > Acomys > Acomys russatus. The sequence goes on along the minus strand of NC_067161.1, from coordinate 41,631,817 downwards.
TTATAGATGGTTGTGAGCCACCATGTGGTTGTTGGGAATTGAACTCAGGGCCCAAGGAAGAGCAGCCAGTGCTCTTAACCTCTGAGCCATCTCTCCAGCCCTAAATCTTCTATATAAGAAAGATCAAAGACATTTTCTTTCAAAGTGGCATGGGAGAAGGCTTTACTATGCTTAAAAGTATGCATTTGACTTCCAAATGCTTATTAGCTTCCAGTTCAGGGTGTGGCCAAATCATAGGCCAGGAGGCAAGAGTGGCAGGATAAGAAGGAGCCAGATCCCAGCACTTGGAAGGTGGAAGCAGTGGGATCTCTGTGAGTCTGAGGCCAGTTTGGTCTACATAGTGAGACCCTGCCTTAAAAACAAAAAACAAACACCTAACCCAAAGCAATAGAGTGTAAGGGTGGTGGGCTGATTTTGCTCACGTTTTCCATACATCAACTGGTGGGAAAGAGGGACAGTGTCTTCCCAGGGCTATCTGACCACAGCAGGAAGCAGGACAGGAAATGGAGACTCAGAAAAGGAAGGCTCCCTCAACAAAAAGCAGAGCACAGACTCTCCAGAAGTGAAGACGTGCCACCTACACATGCAGAATGGACGCCAGTCACAGCCACCTAGCTGCCAGCGAGAGACCTAAGGCCTGAAGTTGTACTAATGAGCTGTATCAACTGGCATAAGGAAGAAACAGAGCTGAGGGGCTCACAGGCTGCGCTATCCACCTGTATTTTCTTTATTTCTTCTTTCTTCTTCCTCCTCCTCCTTCTCTTTTTTGGTTTTCTGAGACAAGACAGGATTCTCTGTGTAGCCTTGGCTGTCCTGGACTCACTCTGTCGACCAGGCTGGCCTCAAACTTCACAGATCCGCCTGCCTCTGCCTTTCCCAATACTGGGATTACAGGTGTGTGCTACCGCACCTGGCTGGTTTGTATCTGCATACACTAGGAGATTTGTAAATTCTAGACCTACAGCAAGAGCGCCTGTGTTCCTCGGGCCAGGCAGCTAGGGTTATGAGCTCTCACAGTCAGCTGCTCTTTCTCTTCCAAGAAGTGTTTTGCCAATGGCTTCTGAAATACCAGCTTAGATATAAACTATGTCAGCTGTGATGACATTACTCCTTGTTCAATTACTTTGGCCAAAGTTCACCACTGTAAGTCAGAGATGGAATCTGTTCCCAAGACTCCTTTATTCTCTCAGGCAATGTTTTTTGTCTTTTAGTTTTTTCCAGGCAGGGTTTCTCTGTGTAGCCTTGACTGTTCTGGACTTTGTAGACCAGGCTGGCCTCAAACTCACATCAATCCGCCTACCTCTACCTCCCTAGTGCTGGAATTAAAGGCGTGTACCACCATGCCTGGCAAGGCAATGTTTTTGTTGTTGTTGTTTGGGGTTTTTTGGTTTTTTTCCTTTTTTCTCTTTCTTTCTTTCTTTTTTTTTTTTTTTTTTTTCCAGACAGGGTCTCTCTCTGTGTTAGCCTTGGCTGTCCTGGACTCGCTTTGTAGACCAGACTGGCCTCGAACTCACAGCGATCCACCTGCCTCTGCCTCCTGAGTGCTGGGATTAAAGGCATGCACCACCATGCCCAGCCTCGAGCAATGTTTTTAAAAAATCAAATCATCAGTAAAAATGGGCAATTGTACTCTATTCAGAAACTATGCACAGAAATTAAACATGTAAATCTGAAAATCACAAGACAAAGTCCTAAGAACTCTCCAGAGAGTAGGGAGGAATCGGTCCAGGTCTGTAAGAAGGGAATCATGCAGAATCAAGCCACATTACAAGCAAACTGGGCCAAAGGGCTGACAGGGCTTTAAATAGAAGACAAAGATTTATCTAAAGAAATCTGAAAATACATGTCTATTTTCCAAAAGTCTGAGCAGGGCCATGAGTAATGGTGCAGAGTTGTAATTCAAGCACTCGAGGCAAAAGCAGGAAGAAGAGCCACTAAGTACCAGACCTGACAAGGCTTCAGTCAAAGAGGAAGTGGGAGGGAGAGACACCCAGACCGCTCGCCTGGTTGACCATCAGTGACGAGAAAGCCCGTCTTCTCTGCCTCACCATCCGAAGTTAGGGAACCCGCCTCCTCGTTGGTCCCAGCTCCTCGTCACCTTCACCGCTGAGAAGACTGAGACTTTGCCTAGTTGGCCAGGGTGTCGGCACAGTATCTGGCCTCACGCCCCGTCTCCACCCAGCTCTTGCTCCCTTCTACAGCTCTTTCCTGTTTATAATACACACCTGTGCCACTATAGCAGGCCACCACGCCCCTCACTGCTGCTGTTGGCTTTTTCTTCTTCTTAGTGTTCTATTATCTTTCTTTTCTCGCTGTGGCCTAGCGCCCTGGCCGCTTTCATGTGTCTGCGACTCAACATCCTGAGAAAAAGGGCTGCTCTGTTATTTGTGAGCATATCTTTAACCCTCCTTTCTTAGTCTTCCTTTAACAGGAACTCCTCCATCTCAGCCCCACCTTTTTTTCTTTCTGTCTACCATTCCTCCTGTGTGTACCCCTTCTTCCATATGACAACCTGTTACTGAACAGTGACCTCTGACTTCTTCCTTTTTCATTTTCCCCACTCATAACCACAATAACACACGAGTGCACAGAGTACTGCTGGTGTCCCTTTACTCTCTAATGCAATCTATGCTTAAAGAAGGAATGACGATTCTACTGGCAACTAGCAATCCATCTTCATGCCCTTTACTCCCACACACCTTTAATCCCGAACAATGAAGGTATAGTCAGTTTATAGAAGGAAGCATCCATGTTTGAAAGGGATGTTTAATTGAGAAGCAGACAAAGTGATGGGATCATAGAAATATTTGACAGAACAGGATATGCCCAACTTTCATTTGGAAAGAGAGGTGACTTAAGAAGGGCAGTACAGGCAGAACGTGGTGGCGCACGCCTTTAATCCCAGCACTTGGGAGGCAGAGGCAGGCTGATCTCTGTGAGTTCAAGGCCAGCCTGGTCTACAAAGAGAGTTCAGGGCAGCCAGGGCTCTGTGTAACAGAGAAACCCTGTCTCGAAAACAAAACAAAACAAAGAACACAAGAAGGGCTGGAGCGATGTCTCAGAAGTTAAGAATACTAGAGGCAGAGGCAGGCGGATCGCTGTGAGTTCGAGGCCAGCCTGGTCTACAAAGTGAGTCCAGGATGGCCAAGGCTACACAGAGAAACCCTGTCTCGAAAAACAAAAAACAAAAACAACAACAACAAAAAAAGTTAAGAATACTAGCTGTTCTTCCAGAGGTCCTGAGTTCAATTCCCAGCAACCACATGGTGGCTCACAATCATCTATAATGCACTCTGGTGCCCTCTTCTGGTGGGTGGGCAAGCATACATGAGACAGAACCTTGTATACATAATAAACAAATTTTTTTTTAAATAAAGAACACAAGAAAAGCAGTACAAGGAGTGGGGGAGAGGAGGCAGTTTTACTGGGACAGTTGTACAGAGACAGGTTGCAGAGAGAGAACAAACTAGAAAGAGGTGAAGATAGAATAAGCTAGAGAATGAAAGGAGCCAGAAGATAAGAACAGATTAATTGCCAAAGTTAATATGAAGCCAAACAGAACAATTCAGCCAGAAGCTAGAGAAGCCAATTTGAACCAGTCAGCTAGGAGAGGCATTTGAGCCCAAACAGCTGAGTTAAACCAGCCAGTCAGAGTTCAGAAAGAGCTAGAAAGGGTGAGCTTATTCAGCAGTAAATCTCACAGGCTGAAAACACTGTAGGTCTACATTAGATTGTACAGAGTCTAGAAGCTTCTAGGACTAGGCCTAGGTTAGCAGATGGAGGCAGTAAGCCTTGGAGACAACAATTAAACCAGGCAAATAAAAATTACATTTACAGGGGGCACGTAGAGGTCATCGTGTGGCGCTGTGAAGGTGAAGCCTGGATTGTGTTAGAAACCCCAAGATGTTGGAGATGCCAGAGCTGTGAGATATCTGCTAAGGAGAGCTGCTAACAGGGAGCAGAGCCAGCCCAGGAGGAAGAAGTGTGTTGCAGTCAACAAAGCTGAAAGGAGCAGGAGATATGAAGAGCACTTTGACATCAGACATGGAGACGCCCTGCTGGTTTTTGGTCTTGCTTCCATCCAGTATTTCCTCACTATGCTGCTCCCTTTCCCCACCTTTCAGAATAGTAGTGTGTACTCTGTGCCACTGTATGCTAGAAGTATGTGATATGCTTTTTGATTTTGATTTTGCAAGGGTTACAGTTAAGAGACTGCCAGTAGTCTCAAAAGAGACTTTGGGCTTTTAACTAGTGTTGGGACTGTGAAAGACTATGTGGACTTTTGAAATTGGACTAAATGCATTTGCCTTATGATATGGCTACAAGCCTATAGGAGCCAGGGAGTGGAATGGGGTCCTTTGCATGAGAATTCCCTCATAGGCTCACAGATTTGAATACTTGGTCACCACAGAAGTGGTACTTGTTTGTAAGGATTAGGAGGTGTGGCCTTGTTGCAGGAAGTCACTGGGGATTTGAAGTTTCAAAAAGCCCATTCCAAGCCCAGAGTCTCTCTCTTGTTGCTGCTTGAAGACCCGGATGTAGAACTCTCGACTACTTCTCCAGCCTGCACGCCACCATGCTCCCCGCCATGGTGACAATGGACTAAGTCTCTGAAACTGTAAGCCGAACACAATTAAATGCTTTCTTTTATAGAATTTGCAGTGAGCTGGGCATGGTGGCACACACCTGTAATCCAAGCACTCAGGAGGCAGAGGCAGGCGGATCTCTGTGAGTTAAAGGCCAGCCTGTCTACAAAATGAGTCCAGTGCTATACACAGAGAAACCCTGTCTCGAAAAATAAAATAGAACAAAACAAACAAACAAGCAAACAAATAAAAGTTGCTGTGGTCATGGTGCCTCTTCACAGCAACAGAACACTAACTGGAACATTCTCTGAGCCCTTTGACATCAGATATGGAACTATAGAATTTGGAGTTTGCCCTATTAGGTTTCCATCTTACTATGGCCCAGAACTTCCTCATTGTGCCCCTATTCCTCCCTTTTGGAATGGTAACACTATTTTCTGTGCCCTTGTATGTTGGAAGTATGTAATTTGCTTTTTGATTTTACAAGGGGTTACAATTAAAAGATTGCCTTGCAGAGGCAGGTGGATCTCTGTGAGTTTGAGGCCAGCCTGGTCTACAAAGCAAGTCCAGGACAGCCAGGACTACAAGAGAAACCCTGTCTCGAAAAAAAAACAAAACAAAACAAAAAAAGATTGCCTTGAGTCTCAATTTAAAGTTGGGTGTACATTTCAAGAAACAGGCACACATAAGGACTTTCTGACTAGGATTCTAGGCATACAGGCAATAAGACAACAAGCAGCAAGTGCGACCTGAAAATTTCAAAGGCCTCTCTGCTCTACAAAGAAAATTGCTAATGGTGTGAAAAGAGCCTACAGAATGGGAGAAAGTCTTTGCCAGCTAACATCTGACAGAAGATTAGTGTCTAAAACATACAAAGAGCTTAAACACTAAACACTGGGTTCCCTGGAACTGCTGTTACAGGCTCAGCTGTTGGCCTTTAATCCAGATGCGACTATGACAATGCACACCGTGACATAGGCAAAAGCTGGGATTTCCAATGTTGTTGTACGACATTTCCCTCCAAGTTAAAACATTTCCCCCAGGAAGGAAAGGGAGACTCAGGTGCACTGGGAGGTAGAGAAAATGTCTTACAGCCGGGCGTGGTGGCACATACCTTTAATCCCAGCACTAGGAAAGCAGAGGCAGGCGGATCTACAAAGCGAGTCCAGGACAGTCAAGGCTACACAGAGAGACCCTGTCTCGAAAAAAAACCAAAAACAAACAATTGCTGGCATTGGAGACTGACCAGCCACAATGTGGAAAGAGTGTCCAGCTGCCTGTAGGCAGCTAAGAGAGCTCGGGGCTGCAGTTAAAGAGCTGACAGCTCCTCAAGAAGCAATGTTTTCATCACTGGACAAAATACCTGAGAGACTAGCCTGGGACAGGATTTATCTAGGTTCGTGGTTTCAGAGGGTCCAGCCCTCAGCAGGCTGGTTCAATGTTTCTGGGCCTCAGGTAAGGCAGTACCTCAGAGTGGAAGGGCACAGTAGGACAGGGCTCTTAAAGCGAGTCCAGGACAGCCAAGGCTACACAGAGAAACCCTGTCTCAAGAAAAGTAAAAAAAAGAAGAAGAAAGAAAAAAGAAAGAAAGAAAGGGGGGCTGGAGAGATGGCTCAGAGGTTAAGAGCACTGACTGTTCTTCCATAGGTCATGAGTTCAAATCCCAGCAACCACATGGTGGCTTACAACCATCTCTAATGTGATCTGATGCCCTCCTCTGGTACATGCAGGCAGAGCACTGTATACATAATAATAAATAAATCCTTAAAAAAAAAAAAAAAAAAAGAAAGAAGCCAGGCATGGTGGCGCACGCCTTTAATCCCAGTATTGGGAAAGGCAGAGGCAGGCGGATCACTGTGAGTTCGAGGCCAGCCTGGTCTACAAAGCGAGTCCAGGACAGCCAAGGCTACACAGAGAAACCCTGTCTCAAAAAAAAAAAAAGAAAAAGAAAAAGAAAAAGAAATGGCTATTAATCAATGTACTAGAATAAAAATAAATGATCCCAAACGAACTCTGAATGTTGGAAAGGAAAAACTAAACAAGTGAGAAGGGGGTCACTGAGCTCAGGAAATAGGAAACTTCTAAGTCTGAAAGTTCATAAATAAAACATTCAAGACTCCCCAGTGCCAATCCTGAAAGCTATGAGTAAAGCCGAGACTGCTCAGTAGTGTAGAGCTGCCTGCGAGTTGGAGAGAGGCCGATAATCTTTCTCGCATTCTGGGATGGGCATGTCAGTGTACAGCTGCCTTGGAATTGCTGCTGTTTCCTGTGACTAATCCATCACCCAGGCTCTGGGAAGTCACCCTGATAAACTCACTGGCTTATCAAACTGGACTTGGATAAAATCACTCCTTTTAGTCTCTCACTACTCTCCGTCTGGAATAGGCATTTTTGTATCTCCAGAAAAAGTAATTCTACCAGGGGTCTGGCCTCCAGGTCCTAGCCTTGTGACCTCCTGCCTTGGAGTAGTTGGAACTCCAGGCATCCCCAAGTGCCTGGTGCTGGGGTGTGAGGATGAATCTGAGCCTCCATACTAAGCCCCTGCCAGCACTGAGATACACACGTGTAACAATCTTTCAGTATAGTTCCATTTACAATGACCAACTCAAAGGCATGTATCGAAAAGCCTGCCCATCATTAAGTTGCTGCAGCTTAGCTCCCATGACTCTTCTGAAATGTGGCAATACCACTGGCTCTACTGCAGTAAAGAGGAAGATGGGCATCTGCAACAGCCACAGTGGGTGCTGTGGGGTCTCCTCCCAGTGCTTCTAAAACAAGCAGATCTGATGACTAATTTAAACTGTCTCACTGGGCTGGAGAGATGGCTCAGTGGCTAAGGGTGCTGTCTGCTCTTCCAAAGGTCCTGAGTTCCATTCCCAGCAACCTCATGGTGGCTCACAACCATCTGTAGTGTGATCTGATGCCCTCTTCTGACCTACAGGTGTACATGCAGGCAGAGCACTGTATACATAATAAACAAATAAATTTTAAACTGTCTCACTAAGGGCTGGCTCCCCTTGTCACCTGCCACGTCTCTAGAGCTTTCCTCTGCCCCCACAGCCTTAAACGATTGGAAAGCCCTTACAGGCAATTCCACTAAAAGTAGCAAGTGTGCCTACACTTGAGGCACAACAGTAACTACCTGAAATCGCTAGGTTACTGACCTCTAGCACCGCCTGCTGTTCCAAGGGCCCGCTATGGTGAGCTACGGTTCATTATGGAGAGTGAAGCCAAGGGCTTCCGGGCTGTGGCACATGGGAAGCTCTGAGGACAGCCGGCCAAGTCCAAGACATTTGTAGATACCCCACAGTGGAAACCCTGCTAAACTATTATACTGGCATTGCCTGCACCGTGTGTTGCTCTGAGGGTCTGTGCTGGGCACTGAAGTAAAAGCCATGCTGCCCTGGGACCCAAGTGGTAAGATCAGCCCTAAGAAGCCTCCACCTGACCGTGTGAGCCACGTGCCAGGCCCCAGCCATGCCTACAGGGTTTTGCCAACTGCATCTGGAGGCTGGATGTCGCCCTGTAAAGACATTTAATATAACATCGCACAAAGATTAAAAAAAAAAAATAACAAAATCAGATACCCACCTGAGAGTGCAAGGTCGTGTTCGTGTGAAAAGGTGTATCAACTCTCAAGTTACTATAACTGAAGACTTATGAAGTAAAGAGAATTTCATGTGTGCCGTGTGTTGAGTACCTGCTACGTGCAGCTACTGGCCAAGCAAGCCCTTGCAAGCGAAATCTCATTTACACTTCATTATTGCCACATACCTAAAGTTTTAACTGAAGAAACGGTCGCTGAATGTTTAAGACATCCGGCCAAAGATGCACCCGTTAAACGGCACAGCCAGGACTGGAAGAGTGTCTAATTTTAAAAAGCTATTCCCACGGGTGTTCCGGAATGAGCATCTTGCCCGCCCTTCCGAAAAACCCACATCTTTTTTTCTAGTGCTAATTTTCCCTGGTGGGGTGTCACCGGCGCCGGGTCCCGCCAAACCGCAGTAGCTGTGCTCGCGCGACCTAGCACGCTCCAGGCGCGGGTGCCACTCGCAGGCCCCGACTCGCGCACACGCAGAACAGGCGACCTCAGCGATGAGCACACCCGGCAGCATTCCAGTTCCCAAGCCTGAACCCAGCCTCCTTCAAAGTGGGGCGCCTAGGGGAACCGGAAGTCAGCAGGGCCCACGGCCTCCACCCAGGGTGCTCCTGACTCGGATCGATCGAATCGGATGCACCGCGGATGCTCTAGACAGGGCACTATCCTGCTCATTTGTCCACGCCAAAAGGTTCCTACTCTAGCTTTTTACCTAGTGGACGGAGAGACCATGGTCAATCAACTTCATCCTCACGCCTCGGAATTGATGTAGAACAGCTTGGCTCTGTCCAATCACAACGCTTGGAAAAACACATGCGCTTTGGAGATGCACCGCCCACCAGGCGATGGTTTAACTACGAGACCAGCCTGCTTAAGTCCTTTCCCTTAAATATTCCGGAAGGAAATTCTGGAGTAGTGATTTTGGATTCCGTTGGTATTCAGGAAAACTAAATTAACGCTGCAAAGCTAGAGTGATGGCTTACTGCTGTTATCCCAGGACTTGGGAAGTGGAGGAGGCTCAGGAACTGAAGGTCACTTTCCGGGTAGGCTACAGGACATTGTCTCAAAAAGCAAAACTAAATACTACAGCTGTCAAGACTGTTATAAAGAGCGATGTGACGTTGGTACGAGGATTAGGGGACAGAGGCCAGCGCTGTGGCGCACTATGTAATGCCAGCACTCAGGGAAGTAAAGGCGGGGTGGTTCGCTGTGACTTCGAGGCCAGCGTCGGCTACAAAGCGAGTCCGGGACAGTCAGGGCTATATAGGGAAATACTGTTTTGAAAAACAAAATCAAAAGATTGGGGGACTGTTATCAGTTTAGTTTGTGTGTGTATTTTTTTTTTTAAAGAGGTTAGAAATAGACCTACACAAAAGTCACTTTTCCTCCCAATAAGTAGCCACGGTTAACACAACTAGGAACATACTGTTCCACTAACTATCCTAGGTCTAACAACTGGAGGCTGGGAATACAACTTTCTTTTTCTTTCTTTTGTTTTTTGGGTTTTTTGGGGGGGCTCTTTTGTTTTGGGGTTTTGTGTGTGTGTGTGTGTGTGTGTGTGTGTGTATGTGTGTGTGTGTTTGAGACAGGGTTTCTCTGTGTAGCCTTGCCTGTCCTGAGTTCTCTTTGTAGACCAGGCTGGCCTCGACCTCAGCGATCCGCCAGCCTCTGCCTCCCGAGCGCTGGGATTAAAGGCGTGCGCCACCACGCCCAGCCACAACTTTCTTTTTCAGACTGTCTCACTACATTGGTAGCCTCGGCTGTCCTGATGCTCCTGCTTCACCCTCCTAAATGCAGGAGTCGGTCACAAGGTTCATACCACCATGCTTAGCAAGACTTCTACCTCATGCAAAAGAATTCTAGACAGAGCACTGACCTAAGTGTAAAAAGTACAGATCTAGACAATAACAAACTATTATGGCCACAGAGAGGAAAAAAAAATTTTTTTTAAAGATGTATTTATTTATTGTGTATACAAATCTCATTATAGATGGTTGCAAGCCACCATGTGGTTGCTGGGAATTGAACTCATGACCTTTGGAAGAGCAGTCAGTGCTCTTAACCTCTGAGCCATCTCTCCAGCCCCAGGAAAAAAATTTTTAAAGGCTGATAAAATTAACATAGGAGGAGTCTAAAGAGGCCGGTGAATCACTGTGAGTTTCTAGACTACCCTGATCTACATAGCGAGTTTCAGGACAGCCAGGGACTATTTTTGTGTTTTTTTTTTTTTTTTTTTTTTTTTGAGACAGGGTTTCTCTGTGTAGTCTTGGCTGTCCTGGACTCGCTTTGTAGACCAGGCTGGCCTCGAACTCACAGCGATCCGCCTGCCTCTGCCTCCCGAGTGCTGGGATTAAAGGCGTGCGCCACCACGCCCGGCTTACTTTTGTGTTTTTTAAAGGAATAAAAATTACAAAATTCACTGGGCCTGGCGGTGCACACCAATTACAAAATTCACAGGCGTGGTGGTGCACATCTTTAATCCCAGCACTCAGGAGGCAGAGGCTGGTGGGTCACTCTGAGTTCGAGGCCAGCCTGGTCTACAAAGTGAGTCCAGGACAGCCAAGGCTACACAGAGAAACCCTGTCTCAAAAATAAATTACAAAATTCTCACTACGGTTTTCTTTTCATATGTGTTAGCTACATTTTCAGCTATGTTCTGTATCTTTTTCTTTGGCATAGCCACAGAAGTTTATGTGCCCTCCTGAACGCTCTGTACTCCTGTTTGCCAGTTCAGGGCAATCCCGAATCCTTCCAGCCTACCAAATCTACAACCACCTTAGTGAACTCCCATTTCTTTCCTGCTTAGTGATCATTCTAGAAGCAAGACAATAAATTCCAATGTACTTTGCAGCCCATTTAAATTAGATTCATCAAGTGCAGGTATAAGAACTTGAATGCGGGGCTGGAGAGATGGCTCAGTGGTTAAGGGCACTGACTGCTCTTCAAAGGACCGGGTTCAATTCCCAGCACCCACATGGCAGCTCACAATTGTCTGTAACTCCAAGATCTGACACCCTCACACCAATGCACATAAATTAAAATTAAATAAAAATATTTTTTAAAAAAAGAACTTGAATGTTCCAGCCAGGATATTATACAAACAGACCCCTACGGGTTAGCAGCATATCACCCTCTTCTGCAGAAACAAGAGAGGGGACTTTGATTTCCTAGAAGACAGATTAAATCCAGTTTTTTTCTGGTTCTCTCATTATGTATGAGTCACACCTGAACACCACTGGACGACTGAAAGGTAGGGAGAAAATAGATCAGCTAAGACCTGAGGCCTCAAGGAGTAACCGGGCGGCTTTATGTATCCCGGCCTAGATGCTGGAGGAAACTAGATACTTTAGGAAAAGCCTCTTCTCTCTAGCAAAGGACCAGGAAAGCAGCAGCTTAGAAAGAAAAACAACTTTCAGACACAGACAGTTCAACTCTTTCCAAAGCCTCAGAAAAAAGCCTTCAGCCCTACACCCTGCTTGCCTAGGAGGAAGCCTAGAGTGCCACCCATGCCGCCACTCCCTCTTACACTGGTATTGTCTTAGGGAAGGACACATGTTGGGCTGGACCGTCCATTCCCAGTGGGCAGTAAAACGGCTCTTGCCCGATGGGATCAGCGAACGCACCGGCTTCCATCCCCACTTAAGTCACTCCTCCCTCTTCTCTCAGCAGTGTGTTGTAAGCAGAAGCCAAGGAGAGAGTCAGGAGCATTCCTTACTGGCAACAAGACCACTTCTCATGTGTGGAAGGAGCCCATTGGGGAGCAGCACCTAGATACTGTTTCCCTTCCCAGCCAAGGCGATGTCAGTGGAAGCCTGGCCTTCCATTTGTACCAAGTAGTAACAAAGAGTTCCTCTAGGGGTCAGTGCTGGACAAGTGGAGCGCACAGACTTCTATGCCCATCTGCCAATAGCAAAAAGGCATAAAATTCCCCTGCCAAAGGATTCAGTTTTATTTTGTTTTTTTTTGAGACAGGGTTGCTTTGTGTAGCCTTGGCTGTCCTAGACTCACTTTTTACACCAGGCTGGTCTCGAACTCACAGTAATCCGCCTGCCTCTGCCTCCTGAGTGCTAGGATTCAAGGCGTGCGCCACCACGCCTGGCGGGGGCCCTGAGTTTTAGTCCTAGCATGTGAAAGAAAATGTAAAAGCATACATATTTATTAAGATACTGAACTCTTTTCTTTTTAAATCTTTTTTTGTGGTGGGGGGGGGTGTTCAAGAGAGGGTTTCTTTGTATAGCCTTGGCTGTCCTAGACTTGCTTTGTAGACCAGGCTGGCCTCGAACTCACAGCGATCCGCCTGCCTCTGCTTCCTGAGTGCTGGGATTAAAGATGTGCGCCACCCACACCCAGTTTAAATATTTATGTGTATGGCTGTCTCACCTGCATGGATGTCTATTGACCAACTGTGTGCCAGATGCCTAGGGTTTCCTGAAGAAGGCATCAGATGATCTGAGTCTGGGGTTACACATGAGTGTGAGCTGCCATGTGGAAACTGGGAATCGAAACTGGGTCCTCTGGAAGACCAGCAAGTGCTCTTAACTACTGAGCTATTTCATCCAGGTCCCCAAGAAACAGAACTTTTAGATGTAGCTAAAACAGTGGAAAGAGGAAAGTTTATGGCACTAAAGGTTTAAAAGAGAATAGTTTCAGCAGGGCAGTGGTGGCGCACACCTGTAACCCTAGCACTTGGGAAGCAGAGGCAGGCGGATCGCTGTGAGTTCAAGGCCAGCCTGCCCTACAAAGTGAGTCTAGGACCGCCAAGGCTGTTATTCAGAGAAACTCTGTCTGGAAAAACGGAGGAGAGAGAGAGAGAGAGAGAGAGAGAGAGAGAGAGAGAGAGAGAGAGAGAGAGAGAGAGAGAGAGGGAGAGAGAGAGAGAATAATTTCAAATTCAATGAGATTAGAAATGACATGAATTAAAAGAAAGCAGAAGGGGGCTGGAAAGATGGCTCAGTGGTTAAGAGGACTGGTTGTTCTTCCAGAGGACCTGAGTTCAATTCCCAGCACTCACGTGGCAGCTCACAATTGTCTGAACTCCAGTTTCAGGGACCTGACAACCTCACACCAATGGGCATAATATAAAATTAAAGAAATCATGAAAGAAAGAAAGAAAGAAAGAAAGAAAGAAAGAAAGAAAGAGCCAGGCAATGGTAGCGCACGCCATGGATCCCAGCACTTGGGAGGCAGAGGCAGGCAGATCTCTGTGAGTTCAAGGCCAGCCTGGTCTACAGAACAAGTTCCAGGGCTACACAGAGAAACCCTGATTGGACTTACGCCCCCCCCCAAAAAAAAAGAAAGACAAAAACCACTGAAAGTCTCCAGGTGTGAGAGCTGATGCCTATGGCCTCTGCTCACTGCGAGGCTAAAGAAGTGCTGTGAGCTCTCAGCAAACAGGGAGAGAAATGGGTGTTTGTTTGTTTGTTTCTGCTTTTTGATACAGGGTTTCTCTGTGTAGCATTGACTGTCCTGGAACTTGCTCTGAAGACCAGCACACAGAGGCTCCTGAGTGCTGGGATTAAAGACATACACCAGCAGCCCCAGGCTGAAATGGGTGAAATTTAAAACAGAAAAAAATAACTAGGAGGGCTGGAGAGATGGCTCAGCGGTTAAGAGCACTGTCTGCTCTTCCAGAGGTCCTGAGTTCAATTTCTAGCACCCACATGGTGGCTCACAACCATCTATAATGTGATCTGGTGCCCTCTTCTGTAGGTGTGCATGCAGGCAGAGCACTGTATACATAATAATAATGAAATAAACCTTTTAAAAAATGACTGGGGGGCTGGAGAGGTGGCTCAGAGGTTAAGAGCGCCATCTGCTCTTCCAAAGGTTCCGAGTTCAATTCCCAGCAACCACCATGTGGGTTATGGCCATCTATAAGGAGATCTGGTGCCTTCTTGTGGTGGGCAGGCCCACATGAAGGCAGAATACTGTATAAATAATAAATAAATAAATAATAAAAAAATGACTGGGAGCTAGGCATGGTGGCACATGCCTTTAATCCCAGCACTCGGGGAGGCAGAGCCAGGGGAATATCTGTGAGTTCAAGGCTAGCCTGGTCTACAAAGTGAGCCCAGGACAGCCAAGGCTACACAGAGAAACCCTGTCTCAAACCCCACCACCCACTCTCCCACCACCCCCCACTCCACAAAAAAATAAAAGGACTAGGGACATATTTCAGAAATGGAACATGTGCCTAAACTCAGGAGGTCATGAGATCACAAGGTCCTACATTCAATCCATGCCCTGAAAAAGAACTAAAAACAGAAAAATATGTCAGTTAAGCCCAGAGCTGCTTCTTTGTCCTGAAACTAAACAGAGGTGTGTGTGTGTGTGTGTGTGTGTGTGTGTGTGTGTTGGAATAGATGTCTCAGCTTCACAAATTCAGTCCCTCTGGACTTCCATATATATATATATAAAATCAATTCTCTCTCACATATATATGAGATATATATGACATATACACATATATGGCTTCCATGTATATGTGCATGGGGTGTGTGTGTATACTTTATTGGACTAGCTTGCTGGACACAGTCTGGGTTGTCCAACAGTGTCTCTCTCACAGTATAGCCAGCAATCTGGCAGTTCAGATCATGAGGCTGGCTGTCTCAGCAGGCCCCACCTGGTGTTGGAGTTCTGGAGGATTCCTAGAGAGCTGCTGGTTTCCATCTGTTAGGGTTCGGGTCATCTACTGAAGTATGCAAAAATCAAAGAGTGGTTTTATTCTAGCAAGCTAGGATCACCTCGCTCCTCTGGAGGGCAACCCTGAAATGAGCACGCAGGCTCAATTTATAGACACTTGGAGGGATCTGTGAACAGAACTGAGTCAGAGTATACGAGGGGATTCAGGACTGGCTGTTTGTTTGGTTATTGAGGACTTTTGAGTCACTGAAGTTTTGGCTCTTACTCAGGAGTTGGCCTTTAATTTGATTGGATGGGGCCAGCTGTGTTCTTTACCAAGGCCATGAAGTAATAAAAACATGGTATCTGTCATTTTGTTCTATAAGCTGATTAGCTGTCCATAACTTGTGGGGTTTTTGGCCGGTGCGGGGGGCGGGGTGGGG
Organism: Acomys russatus; assembly: GCF_903995435.1. NCBI lineage: Eukaryota > Metazoa > Chordata > Mammalia > Rodentia > Muridae > Acomys > Acomys russatus. The sequence continues at coordinate 41,616,569 of NC_067161.1, read as the reverse complement.
GGGATTGTTAGAAACTTGGCCTAGTTAGACAGAGTGAAGCCTGAAGCCTGTCATAGAGTTGGTCTAGTCAAGCAAATGGGGTCACTGGGGCATCGGGTCCCTTCAAGTCTACATTGGAATCCTAAAGAAGTTGGATTTGGCACTAGCCCTGGCAACAGGACAGCTGAGCTTGCCATCAAGAGTAGGAGCAAGCAGGCAGAAAAGCAAACCTTCTTTTTCCGTTTTCTTTTATCTGGGTTGCCATGGGAAGGTGTGGCCCTGATTTAGGGTGAGTCTTCCTACTTCAAACAACCTGGTTAAGAAAAACCTCTCACGAGGGGGTGGGGTGGGGTGGGGTGGGGGTGAGGGTGGGGGGCCAGGTGAGAAGAAAAGCCTCTCACAAGAGTGCCTCACAACTTGGGTCCCAGTTAGTTTCGGATGTAGTCAAGTCGACAACTAAGATGAGCTTTCATGTTCTCTAATGAGGTCTCAGGAGATGGAACAGTTTTAGGGATAGAATAAGAGACATTAGCTCTGTCCTACTTAGCCCTGGGCTCCTCCGATTCACCATGAAGCAATGTTGTACAGACTGAGCTCTGAGCCCAGCTGCTAGCATCTTCAGGAGTGTATCTGGGCCTGCTTGAAATCGATCATCCATAAAGCAGGGTGTGGGGGAAGTCATAAAACCCTCCCCCGAGGAGCGGGTGAGCCCTGAGGACAGGGGAGCGGGCCCTGATCCAGGGCTCCGAGTGAACCTCACTCCAACATCTACCCCATGTATGACCTGCTGGAACACATGAAGGGGCCGGACCTGCAGATCCAAAGATTAAGAATCTCCTTGACAAGCCGGGCGTGGTGGCGCACGCCTTTAATCCCAGCACTCGGGAGGCAGAGGCAGGCGGATCGCTGTGAGTTCGAGGCCAGCCTGGTCTACAAAGTGAGTCCGGGATGGCCAAGGCTACACAGAGAAACCCTGTCTCGAAAAACCAAAAAGAAAAAAGAAAAAAAAAGAAAAAAAAGAAAAAAAGAATCTCCTTGACACAGCAACAACGGGATATCTGACAGCGTCCCAGTGAGGATCTGGTAACGATAGTGTTGGCCTCCAAGCAGACCCGTGACTCGTAGCAATGAACATTTGAAAGTAAACATATGTGGACAAAAGGCTATACTGCATGATACACTACAGCTTCTGTGACAAGATTTTTTGTTTATTTGTTTTATATTACAGGGGGGAGGAGAGGGATTTTGGTGCATAATTTGTAAATCATAGACATTCAATAAAAGTGTAAACAAATTAAAAAACAAAAACACAAAAACCCTCCCCTGAGTATTCAGCCACCCGCCCTACAAGTTGTATGCAATTCTGCCCGTGGGGCCTGGGAGGAGGGCCTAGAGTGTACAGGCCTGTAAGAACCCAGAGAGGGGAGTTCCAGTTATGATGCCATCTGTCAACCATCATCCCTCAGGATACAGACCTTCCAGTATGACTGCTTTAGGGCCACCGACTCTGCTCCTGTAATCCCTGACCAATTGCTCTGTAAGCAGGCCTGCTGAGTGGTTCCCCAGGTGTACCTTGGTGGGATCAGACTTTGGTTTCCCATTGGGGACCTGAGGGGTGGGTAGACTCCCGAGTGCTGGGATTACGGGCGTGCACTATCATGCCCGGTGCTCAGGTAGATATTTCTTAGCATGCCCTACAAGCGCCAGGGTGGAAATTCTTGGAACAAGCAGTACCAACAAGGCTTATCTTCTGCTTCTACTATCATAAGGAATCAAGGAGAAAAGTTTTTTAGGGAGATTGAGACAAAGGAGCTTTTAATTTAGCTATCTGGGACTCCACCTAGTTTGGCCTATGCGCACATCCTCTTCTTCCTCCTCCTTCTTCTTCTTTTTTTTTTTTTTAAGATTTTTTTATTTTATTTATTACTTATACAGCACTCTGCCCCCATGTGTGCCTGCAGTCCAGAAGAAGGCACCAGATCTCATTATAAATGGCTGTGAGCCACCATGTGGTTGCTGGGAATTGGACTCAGGACCTTTGGAAGAACTGACAGTGCTCTTAACCTCTGAGCCATCTCTTCAGCCCCAACATCCTTCTTCTAAGAATGCACTTGGCAGCCTAGAACACCTACCTGAATGTGCAATACACATACACACAGCCTCTCCAAACAATGTACCTAGCAACTTGTTAGCAACCTAGGGAATCCATCTGCCTCAGGCTGCGTGCTCAATAGAGTAAGTTTCCCTTGCTGGGCAGTGGTGGGGCATGCCTTTCATCCCAGCACTAGGGTACAGAGGAGTGTTAACTCAGAACATGGCTATTCTGACAGGAGATCACATCCAAAGATTTTCTAGGTCTATGTGATCCGGCTGGAATACAAACACGCCTTTACTGCTGGGTGGTGGTGGCCCACGCCTTTAATCCCAGCACTTGGGAGGCAGAGGCAGGTGGATCTCCATGAGTTCTAGGCCAGCCTGGACTACAAAGCAAGTTCCAGGACAGCCAGACCCATTACACAGAGAAAACCTGTCTTAAAAAACCAACCAACCAAACAAACAAACAAATGAAACCAAATAGGCCTTTACTCCAGGAGACAGAGACAAACAGATCTGAGGTCAAGGCCAGTCTGGTAGAGAGCAAATATCAGGTAAAGAAAAGCATAGGTGGGGGCTGAAGAGATGGCTCAGAGGTTAAGAGCACCATCGTCTGCTCTTCCAGAGGTCTGGAGTTCAATTCCCAGCAACCACATGGTGGCTTACAACCATCTATAATGAGATCCAATGCACATGCAGGTAGAATACTGTATAAATAATAAATAAATCTTTAAAAAAAAAAAAAAAGAAAAGCTTAGGTGCATGCCTTTAATCCCAAACAAAGGTAAAGTTAGTTCGTAGAAGGAAGCACCCATGTTTGGAAATGATGTCTAATTGAATGGCAGAAAAGGTGACAAATCAAAAAAGATTTGACAGAATAGGATACACCCAACTCTCAGAAGAAGAGAGAGAAAAGGGAAGCTATTGAAGAGGCAGTTTTACAGAGTAAGTAGGCAATTTTGTGTTTTGTTTGTTTGTTTGTTTTTGTTTTTGTTTTTTTGAAACAGGGTTTCTCTGTGTAGGCTTGGCTGTCCCGGACTCACTTTGTAGACCAGGCTGGCCTCGAACTCACAGCGATCCGCCCAAGGGCTGGGATTAAAGGCGTGTGCCACCATGCCTGGCCGGCAGTTTTGTGTTTTAAGATTTATTTACTATGTATATAAGTTCTGCCTGCATGTACATCTACTCGCCAGAAGAGGGCACCAGAGCCACCATGTGGTTGCTGGGAATTGAACTCAGGATCTCTGGAAGAACAAGACAGTGCTCTTAACCTCTGAGCCATCTCTCCAGCCCCAAGAAGGCAGTTTTTACCCAGACAGTAACAGAGAGATGGGTTGCAGAGAGAGAACTCAGGTGAATATGGAACAAATCAGAAAACGAGAAGAAGCCAGCAGATCAAAGCAGGTTGTTGAGTTAGTCTGAGGCCAAGCAGAGCAATTCTGAGCCAAGAGAGAAGCCAGATTGAATAAATCATCTGAGAGAAGAGTTTGAGGCAGAACAGCTGAGTTGAACCAGCAGCCCAGAGCCCAGAAAGGACAAGTAAGAGTCAGCTCATTAAGCAGTAAGTCTCAGAGGCTGAAAACATTCTACACTTAGGTTAGATTGTATGGAGGCTAGAAGCTAGCCTGAATTAGCAGAAGGAGGCAGTTAGCCTCCCAGATAATAATTGAGCCAGGAGAGGCCGGGTGTTGTGGCGCAGGCCTTTAATCCCAGCACTCAGGAGGCAGAGGCAGGCAGATCGCTGTGAGTTCGAGGCCAGCAAAAAAACAAAAAATAAATTAATAATAATAGTAATAATAATAAAAAGAAAAAGAAGAGAAAAACCAAATAGCCATGAGCATTGAAATGATTGTTGACCGTTGACATTTCTACACAGAAGGAGGAGGTGGAGTGTCCCTGGATTCTAGCCTTAGTCCACAGGGGAGGTAGAAAATAAACAGTTTTGTTAATAATTAAGCATCAAGCCAAAAAAGTGGTGTGCATCAAGCAATCTTTCACATGATTATGAAGACAGAAAGAAATCTTACCTTTTGATATAGCCAAACTGTCATGATCCAACACACATGTCCAAGAGAAACAATTATCCTTGGTTTTTTGTTTGTTTGTTTGTTTGTTTTTTGGTTTTTCGAGACAGGGTTTCTCTGTGTAGCCTTGGCTGTCCTAGACTCACTTTGTAGACCAGGCTGGCCTCGAACTCACAGCGATCCGCCTGCCTCTGCCTCCCAAGTGCTGGGATTAAAGGCGTGCCAGAAACCATTATACTTAAGTAAAGGCTTTGACAACACTATTTGTCATGTATTTTTGGTTTTTACTTTTCACAGTAATTGATGTGACCACCTGTGTTTAAGATAAGGCGTTGCCAGGCTCTCCAGCCCCACTCTTGCTAGTTTTAATAGATACATTTAGTGAGTGGGGAGAAATGTTCCTCATCCAGACTGAAACTGCTCAAAAAAAAGGTCCTCCAGGAACCGGTTCCCTGGTTTGGCCTCCCTGCTAGTAATGGTGTCCCACAATGGTCTGGCTTTCATAGCCAAAATCTCTTAAAAGCTAACAGATTGAAAACTTCATTGTGCATATAGACCTGAGTTCTGGCCAGGTAAAAACATTGAAAAAACAAAAACCTAACAAAACTCTGATTAGAGTCCAGCAAAGGATGGCTAGGCCTCTTTGCTTTGCTTTGCTTTGCTTTGGCCTGCAGTACCCCACATGGGGGGGGGGGCGTTACCCTGCTATGAGATTGTTTGGAAGACCTCCTGCTTCCCAGACTCAGAGACCAGCAGTTGGCAGAGGTCTCTAACCATTCCTTTATTCTGGAACCTGCTATTCCGCCTTCTGGGTTAAATAATCTGAATAAGAGCAATAGCCACTACTCACGCACTAAGACCAGTGGGGGACTGTAATAGGGCCCCAGGCCTTAGCACAACTGACTCCATGATGGAAGTTCCATTCAGGCTGTAAAACTCAGTACACAGACAGCATCGCCTGCCCGAACTAAAACGAAGGTCTAATCCATCCGAGTCCATATAGCTCTGGGAAAGTCTCCAAATGAACTGACCTTGCTTGTTAGCGCCTATAGTTATGTGTCTGGGTAACTGTTCTTGTTAAGTGAACGTGTGTTATGCCCAGATCGCCAGGACCTCTAAAACCACCAGGAGACCGAAGTCATATGTAAAAGTAAAGATTCTTTTTGTTACAACAAGCTGGGGTCGAACACTCAAACCAAATGGTGACAACCCTGAGAGGAACGTGCAGGCCTCCTCCTTTAAAGGCCAGAAAGGGGAGATTCTGCTGTGGCCTCGGTTGAGATTGGCCAGTACCCAAGGAGGCTATGTGACTCTGGTCAGGAGTTAGGGGCTTTACAAGCTGCTAGTTAAGCAACCTTATTTTCCTCAGGCCAGGTATCCTGGCCGCTCCTAATTGGCTGTCTGTTGCTAGGGTGATAGTTAAACATTATCAGAGGCGAATCACATTCTTTTTTTTTTTTTTTTTTTTTTTTTTTGCGAGTCACATTCTTGTGGACTTCTTGAAACTGGAATTCCAGCCCAGGCCATTTTCCCTTAAAAATGGAGTTTCCTGGAGGGGGAAAAAAAAAAGAGTTTCCTGTTCAGAAATAGGGGTTACATAGGCCTCACGCATGGTTTTTGTGTTTAAAAGCTCACCCTGAGAAAGGCTCAGCCAGGCAGTGGTGGTGCACGTCTTTAATCCCAGCACTCAGGAGGCAGAGACGGGGGATCGCTGTGAGTTGAGGCCAGACTGGTCTACAAAGGTAGTTCAGGACTGCCAAGGCTACACAGAGAAACCCTGTCTCGAAAAACCAAATGAGAGAGAGAGAGAGAAAGAGAGAGAGAGAGAGAGAGAGAGAGAGAGAGAGAGAGAAAGGCTCAGGACTACAGTGGGATTGCACTTGCCTATCAAATAATAAAGATTTTCTATTGGCTTAAACCATGTCTGGGCCATCTTCTCTGGTGAATAGCCCACAACAACACTGGCACTATTTTATACATTTTGGAGTTTTTTGGGCATCACGAGGGGGTGCGAAATGCCAAGAATCAAAACGTTGGACACTCAGCTTCTTGATGGTGGTGAGAATGAGAGGGTGCCATTCTTGGGATCTCAGCTCTTCTTCTTCTTTTTGAAGATTTATTGCCGGGTGGTGGCAGCACACACGTTTAATGCCAGCACTCAGGAGGCAGAGGCTAGGCTGGTCCACAGTGAGTTCTAGGACAGCCAGAATTACAGAGAGAAACTCTGTTTTGGGAAAAAAACAAAACAAAACAACAAAAAAAGCCAGGCATGGTGACACACTCCTTTAATCCCAGCACTCGGGAGGAATAGGCAGGCGAATCGATGTGAGTTCAAGGCCAGCTACAAATTGAGTCCAGAACAGCCAAAGCTACACAGAGAAACCCTGTCTTAACACATCCCCCAAAAGAAAGAAAAATGTTTATTTTTATTTTATATGCATTGGTGTTTTGCTCACATGTATGTGAGGGTGCCAGATCCCCTAGAGCTGGAGCCAAAGACAGTTGTTAGCTGCCCTGTAAATGCGGGGAACTGAACCTGGGTCCTTTGGAAGAACAGCTAGTACTCTTTACCACTGAGCAATCTCTCCAGCTTTGTGGGGTTGTGTTTTTATTTTTATTATTTAAATCTTTTAAAATTATATTCTAGGGCTGGAGAGTTGGCTCAGTGGTTAAGAGCACCGTCTGCTCTTCCAAAGGACCCAGGTTCAATTCCCAGCACCCATGTGGCAGCTCACAACTGTCTTTAAATCCAAGATCTGACACCCTCACACCAATGCACATAAATGTTAAAAATTAAATAAAAATATTAAAAAATAAAATTATATTCTATATATATATGTATATGAGCACTCTATTTGCATGTACACCTACAAGCCAGGAGAAGGCATCAGATCCCAGTATAGATGGTTGTGAGCCACCATGTGGTTGCTGGGAATTGAACTCAGGTCCTCTGCAAAAGCAACAAGTGCTCTTAACCACTGAGTCCTGTCACATTATGCTTTGTTTCATTAATTTTTTTGTTTTGTTGTTGTTTTTTTCCGATTTTAAAGATTTATTTGTTTTTATATATAAGCACTCTATTGCACATATGCCTACATGTCAGAAGAGAGCATCAGATAGATGAAGATCTCAGATTCCAGTATAGATGGTTGTGAGCTACCAACTGGTTGCTGGGAATTGAACTCAGAACCTTTGGATGAGAAGGCAGGTGCTCTTTACCGCTGAGCCATCTCTCGAGCCCCAAGTTTTTAAATTTATTTTGAGACAAGGTTTCTCTGTCACACAGAGTCCTGACTGTCCTGGATGCCCTCTCTTTATCAGGCTGGCCTGGAACTCGCAGTTCCTGCCTGTCTGCCTCTGCCTCCCAAGCGCTGGGATTACAGGCGTGTGCCACCACGCCCCACTGCTTTATTAGTTTTTACTAATGAAGACTGAATCCAGACCCTTTCCCATGCTAAGCAGGCTCTCTACTATAGGTCTAGCCTTGTTTTAATTTTTGAGACAGCCAGCGGGCTGGTATTTAGCCAGGCTGTCTCTTATCTCAAGATCCTTCTGCCTAAACCTATAGTGTTCTGGTAACCCAGCTGGGTTTGTTTGTCTTTGTTGTTGTTGTTTTTTGTTGTTTTGTTTTCTTTAGATACAGGGATTATATAGTACTGGTTGGTGGATAGACACTAGGGTCCCAAACTATCACTCTTTCCTTTTAAAAAATATCTATTTAAACCAGGCATGGTGGCGCATAGTCCCAGAACTCTGGAGGCTGGGACTGGAATTACAGATAGTTGTAAACTGCTAGTAACTGAACCCCAGCCAGGCTCGATCCCCAACCCTACCCCGGTCTTCCGGATCACGCAAACCATCCTTGTACAGCCAGCACTAAAGCCCCAGACTCCCAGGTCCCAAGGTGAGGGGCTGCCCAGACCTCTCCTCCCTCCTGTCACTCCAGCTCCAGCTCCCTCCCGACCCACTTTGCCCTGTGTTTGGGATTCGCGCCTGGGCGGCTGGGGGCGGGCTCTATCTGGATGCGCCCTCTGATTGGGCCGTCGAAGGGGCGGGGCGGGGTCGGGCTGGCTCGGGTGAGCCTAGTTGGAGCTCTGGCCTCCGCGCGCCAAGTTTGGGTTCCTCCGGACGTGGTGTGTCACGTGGTCCGTGGGCAGGTACCCAGAGCACGTGCGGGGCTGTTGGGGGACCCTGACGGCGCGGTACTGCGTTCCGGCAGACGCTGGGTCTCAGGTCGCTCTTCGCGCGCTCTCCGGGAAGTCAGAGATCCGCTTGCCTCTGCCTCCCGAGTGCTGGGTAGGATTAAAGTCCCACGCCACCGCCACGGGTTTAGCCCTCTTCCTAAAGGCCGGAGGACCAGGCGTTAAAGGCCAACTCCCGCCACCAAGCGAATTGAAAGCCACCGTGGACCACAGGTTGAGACCGCCGTACAAAAACCCACGCTCCTAACACTAGGTATGTAAATTCTAATCTTTGTGGCTGTTTGTTTTTGTTCTGTTTGAGGAGGGAGTCTTATGTGGCACATGCTGCCCTCGAACTTGCTGTGTGGCCAAGGATGACCTTGAACTTGTGATCGTCCTGCCTTCACGAGCCAGAGCTGGCGGGGTGGAACCCCTTGGTTTATACATGTTAGTGAAGCTTCCAAGGTTTGTCTCTAGTTCTGTAATCACTGCTTTTGACTTACTATCGTATCCCTGTGTGCCTGCAGTGTGCTGCTCTGATCTGGGAGAGAGATTGGGTTGTAGCCTTCTTACTTTGCCCAGTGCCTCCGCTTCAAGGTGTGTTAGGCGACTCTTGGTTAGCTGAAGCAAACACAAATGTGTTTATTTTACTGAGCCAGGAAGTTACTGGACTGGAAACACCAGTTTAGTTTCCTACAGAATCCATTTTAAGTTTCTTCCTTGAGGGAATGTCGAACCGAGGTGAATAATTGTGTTAACCAGAGTTCTGGGAAGTACAAAAAGTAAACTAGAGTTCAGATTCTGTGTCTTGTTATATGACCTTAGTTAGACAAAGTAGCACCATGGCCTTTGGGATCCTTTTCTGTAAAGCAGAGCTCAAACGTCCGTGTGTGAGACAAGAAAGGCCACCATGCCTGGCCCTATGACAATTTAATAGCAGTAATAGTAATAAATGAATATGAGCCTTGCCAAACCTATAGGCCTTAATTTAAAAAATGCTGTTTGTTTTCCCTAGAGTTAGCTAAAAAATGACGGCACATCTTTAGTCCCAGCACTCCAGAGGTGGAGGCAGATTCAAGGCCAGTCTGAACTTGTCCTACAGACCTCCGGGACAGCCAGGACTACCCAGATAACCTGTCTTAAAAAACAAAAAAGGCAAGCAAGCAGACTAACAAAAAAAAACACCACAAGGTAGGAAACTCCAGGGAGAGGAGTGAGAGGCACAGGGCTTTGCGATCCTGGTGAAATGATAAGAGGTCTGGCCCTCCAAAAGAGAGGATTCCAAGCGGACCTTAGCTCTTTGGTGGTTAGGAAATACTCTTTTCACAGCCGTCCTTTCTAGCTGTCAGCAGTTAATGTTTAATGAAAGTGCTGCCCTTTGGGATTTCAGGAGCAGAAGTCCAAACCTGGCTGGTGTGGGCTCTGGTTCCCACTTGTCCACAGCCCAGAGAGGTGCCGGGATCGCCTAGATGCTCACAGGGTGGCCAGAGAGGCACAAGGCATTTTGCATGCGTCTCTGAAGTCACTGTAAACCTGTCCTTCTCAGGGGGTGTTGCTGCGGCCTGCCAGGCTAAAGAAGCACATTTGACTGTAAGTGCTTTCTGTATTGGGCTGTGCACCTAATGATTTCACGCTTGTGTTAAAATAACAACTACTCTGGAAGTCCTAACTGGGGATTTTCTGTTTAAAGATGGTTAAGGCATCCTTTGTAGGCCTCTTCCAGAGAGAGGAGGAGCCCTATTGTTTGGGTCTATTTGCATTGTTTGCCTTCTGGTTTTGTCTATTTTGATGTGTGTCCTCTTGGAGAGTAGGCTCTTTGTCCCTGCTTGGCTGCTTTCTGTTGTGTCCTTTCCTTCTTGTGTCCTCCTGTCCTGGTTACCCCCAGCACTGAGGGCTTCATCTTTTGCCTTATGTGTTGCTGGTCTATGGTCCTTCTCTACCTGAGGAAGCTTCATAAAGGCAGGGCTCCCGCTGGATTGTTGACTACAGCACCAAAAAGTAGTAGCCTGTGAGCAGCCCTTAGCTGCTTGTCCCATAAAATAAAGTTTACACAGGTTAACAGAAAAGGACAGGAGGGCCACCAACTAACTACCGGGGAAAGGAAGAGCTGTGACTGTAGTGGGTTTTGTTTGTTTGTTTTTGTTTTTCCGAGCCCTGGCTGTTCTGGAACTCTGTAGACTGGCATGGCCATGAACTCAGAGATCCACCTGCATCTGCTTCCAGATTGCTGGGACTGAGTGCACTGTTTTTATATTTATTTACTTTATTGTACATGTGTGACTGTTTTGCACAACACAGCTAGTGTTCAATGTGTGCTTCCATGGAGTCTGAGAGATTGTGGAAGGCGTGCTGTGTGTGCTGGGGTATGCCCATAATCCTAGCACTTGGGAGGTGGAAGGAGTTCCTTTCTTGCTACGTGCAAACCTGGACCATGGAGAAAAATTTAGTTATAAAATATTGCTGTTTGGCGACTTGGAAGGAGTATCGCACTTGCCTGTGTTCTCTGTTAATGTATGCGTCTACCCAGAACAATCTGAGAAGTTGTTAGGGATGGGGTGTGTGCTCTGCCAATGGAGTTGATGTGAGTACACAGTCTGATCATTTAGACGTACTACTTCAAGTACACCTGTTGGGGGACTGTAGGAGATTAGAAGACAGCTGGCCGTGCTGCGGTCCCTGAGGAGCTTCCTAAGAAGGCCTTGGAAGGAGGAGGCTTTCGGGTAGGCAGCTTTGGAATGAGGGGGAGCTGGTCTGGAGTTCTGAAAGGAACCCCAAGTGATTTCAAGGGATTTATGTGCCTTTTTACCCAAAATAAAAAAATAAGAAGAGTGTGTCAGCCACTCGGGAGACCTGCTGGATGCTGATGTTGAATCCACATGTGCTTTCCCCTTTTTTAGGCAACTCTGAACCAGTGCAATGGCAAACAAGGATGCCGCCCTGTGGTCTTCTCATGAGAAGATGTTGACACAGCCCCTCAAGGACTGTGATACTGAGGTGAGACCTGTGGTGCCTTCACATGTTACATGTTTGTACATTGGCAGTCTTGTTTTGATCACTGGGGATTGTTTTTGGTTTGTTCGTTTCATTTTTTATTTGTGCTGTTGGGGGTGGAGCCGGGAGTTTCACTACCATGCTAAACTCCTGGTCTCTAAATGCCCGATCTGGTCCTGAGTTAACTTGACTGTGTTACTACTGTAGGCTCTAGTTTTTAAACTGTATATTTAGGTTTCCTTAAGCCTCTACCCCTCTCCCAACCCCCCAACCCTGAGGTAGGAGAGAAAGAAGGTTAGAAGGGACAGGGGACATACACCTCTTTAGACTTGGTTCTGGCTGGTTAGGGTCCTCGGGTTCCTTGGGAAAATACCAATCTCAGTCTCCAGGATAGCAGGAGCAGCAGCCTTCTTTCTCCACCCATTTCCTTGAAGCATCCTCGAAGTGTCCTCTTTTCGCTCTCTGCTCTGGTGTTTATACCTTCTCAGAGTCCTCAGAATTAAACTAACAGCAGCTGGTAAAGACCATGACCCTCTCTGAGATGCACAAGGCTGTTATCAGCTTGATGGACAGACTAAAAGCTTTCCCATATCCCACAGTTGGGATTTAATTAAAAACCTGTTTATATAATATAACTGAGTTTTTGTTGTTGAGTTTGTTTGTTTTTTAAAGATTTATTTATTATGGATACAATACTCTGCCTGCATTACACCTGCAGGCCAGAAGAGGGCATCAGATCCTGGTATAGATGGTTGTGAGCCACCATGTAGTTGCTGGGAATTGAGGTCAGAACCTCTGGAAGGGACATCTCTCCAGCCCCCATCACTGAGTTTTAAAGACACCAAAACTTGCCCTACAATGTCCAGCCAGCCTTGTGGAGTGACAGATTGGGGCTAGGGTGTAGCATGGTTGATAGAGCATTTGCCTAGCATGCATAAGACTCCAGCACCACCAAAGAGAAGCTGTTCCTGACAGCCCTTTGGGGATAAATGTAGGTGTTTCTGAGTTCAGAACACGGGGCTAGGTGCTCTCGGGGAAAACATGAAGAAGGTTGGCCCTTCCTTTACATTGCACAAGAACAGACCTGCTTATATGCCTAAAGCAACTTGATTATATAATCATTTTATTAATATATTGTTCACCTTTACGGTTCAGTGGCTTCAGCATACAGTGCTCCTCAATTTGTGCTGTGGCTATGTTCTAATAAACCCGCCTAGGGAGAAAACAGGCCAGACTACACTGGATCTGCCTCACCGGCCACACGTCCTGGCTTGCAGTGCAGAGCATAGTGGCTTGAGCATTTCCAATCATGAGCTCAATGGGCAGCGTGGCTTGGATCCTGCCAGTATCAGGAGAGAGGGTCAGTCTCCAGCAGGGAAAAGAGACCGATTTGAAATTTGAAGTGGCTTCTTTCTACTCAGTGCCTGGTGCATTGCCTGTAAAGCTGAGGAACTGTATGTTCAGAGGCATCTGCACTCACAGTAAAGTACAGGACATTTTCCCACCCAGGAATCCGTGAGCAGTTACCCTGTTCTCCCTTAACTTTGCAACCCTGGGCAACCATTAGTGGAGTTTCTGTCATTTGCTAAGATGTTTTTGGAATAAGGTTCACTGAGGTAAGAACTTGGTAAAATGTAAAGATAGAATTAAAAATTAGCTGGGAGTGGTGGTCACGCCTTTCATGCTGGCAGATGCAGGTGAATTTGAGGCTAACCTGGTCTATATAGTGAATTCCAGGCCAGCCAAGGCACTTAGTGAGACCCTGTCTCAGCAAACAAACAGAAACAGTAAGACTCAGGCGTGATACTAAGTCACTGTTCTGCTGTCTAACTGAGGCTGGCCTTGAGCCACAGATCGTCCTACCTTCATCCCTAAGTGTTGAGATTACAGGCTTGTACTAGCAGGCTCTGTTTATTTTGTCTTAAATTCATTTTTTTGTTGCTGTTGTTTTTCTTAAACTCTTTATGGCCAAAGGTGACCTTGAAACTTCTGACCCTACTCCCACAATCCTGAGTGCTGAGGTTGCTGGCCTGTGCCACCCTACCCAGTTTATTCAGTGCTGGGGATCAACCCCAGGCACTCAGGGTTCAACACGCAGTGCTCCAGCAGCTGCGCCTCACTCCAACCCACTCTGTTTTCTTCTGCTAAGGTTTACAGCATTATTAAAAAAGAGGGCAACCGGCAGAGGGTTGGACTGGAGCTGATTGCCTCAGAGAATTTTGCCAGCAGAGCTGTGTTGGAGGCCCTGGGATCTTGCTTAAATAACAAATACTCCGAGGGATATCCAGGCCAGAGGTGAGTGTGTGTTCCTAAAGTCCTGCTTTAACTGTTTGGTTTTTGTTTGTTGAGCCATGGTCTCCCTGTGTGTTTCAGGTTGACCTTGAACTCGGATCCTCTTGCCTCAGCCTCCCAAGTGCTGTTGTAGATGTAAGTAAGCTACAATGTCTGCTTACGTGACGTTGTCTTCCCTTCTTGCTCTCTCACCTAACTCCTCCAGTTCTCTGCTTGGGTGGCATTCCGCGCTCTTTCTCAGAGCAGTCACACTCAAAAGTCCCTATATGAGACCTGCATAGAATCGCTGCATAGAATCGCCTCTGAGTTCACGTGGTTGTAAGCAGACTTGTCTATGAGAGATGCAGTCCAGCCTCCAGGAAAGGCCACTGTCCTGTGAGAAAGCCACAGAGAGTGGCTTTTGCTCTGACCTTTATATCTGGGAAATGAAAAAAAAAAAAAAATGTGTATTACAGGCTCTGTATCTCTTCTCTAAAATGCTGACAAGCAGAAGTGTTTTTCATTAAAATAATCTACTTAATTCACTGGCTAAGCATTCTACCTCTGAAATCCAGAGTGTTTCAAAAGTGAAACTTTTGGTGTTTTGTGAGTCTTACTTGTGTTGATCTGCCTGCCTCTGTTTCTCAAGCAGTGGCTTTCAGCTATGCACCACTGTGCCTGATCTTTTTTGTTCTTTTTAGTGGTTCTTGCTGGGAGTTCAATTCTGGGCCTCATGCTCCCTAGGCAAGTCTTCTGCCAGTGCCTTAGAGACTTAGCACCTAGAAAATGGTTTGTTGAGACAGACTCTCACTGCATAGCATAGGCTGCCTCATGTTTCTAAGTTTAAGTGGTCCTCCTGCCTTACCCCCCCCCCCCAGTGCTGGGTCTCCAGGTGTGTGTCACCGCACCCCCCCCCAGTGCTGGGTCTCCAGGTGTGTGTCACCGTGCCCCCCCCCCCAGTGCTGGGTCTCCAGGTGTGTGTCACCGCGCCCACCTGCCTGCCTACTGTCTTATCTATTTATTACAGTCTTCATTAGGTAAAGAAAATACAGAATATATTAGTGTTTCTTCAAATGAAACAGGACAAAGAATCCTTTCAAGAATACAGTGCAGCATTCTGTCCTGTCCCCCTATTTTAACATTTTATTTATTTGTGAATGCTTCATCTGCATGTGCACCTGCAGACCAGAAGAGGGCATCAGATCTCACTATAGATGGTTGTGAGCCGCCATGTGGTTGCTGGGAATTGAGGGAATTGAACTTGGTCTTCTAGAAGAGTAGCCAGTGTTCTTAACCGCTGAGCCTTTTCTCCAGCCCCCACCCCCTTTAAGGTTTATTTGTTTATTTATGTGTACAATGTTCTGCCTGTATGTGTGACTGCCCACCAGAAGAGGGCGCCCGATCTCATCATAGGTGGTTGTGAGCAACCTTGTGCTTGCTGGGAACTGAACTTGGGACCTTTGGAAAGAGCAGCCAGTGCTGTTAACCTCTGAGCCATCTCTCCAGCCCACCTTGGCTGTTGTTGACCAGGGTGGCCTTGAGCTTAAAGAGATCTGCCTGCCTGTGCCTACCAAGTGATGGGATCAAAGGTGTACGCCACCACCAGGTATGGCCTCACTACTACTGTTTCACTGGATCCTCACAGCAACCTTAGAGCAGCTCCCTTTTCCTCTCGACATCCTCTGCCTACCTCTGAGCACCTTTGGCCTGTGCTCGGCACAGAGAGTGCGCCCAAAGTAGATGTCCCATGCTTCTCTTCACAGGTATTACGGTGGGACTGAGTTTGTTGATGAGCTGGAGACACTGTGTCAGAAGCGTGCATTGCAGGCCTACCATCTGGATCCTCAGTGCTGGGGGGTCAATGTCCAGCCTTATTCAGGTAATTGTTGCATCTGCATAGACCCTGGATATCTCCTTGGGCCTGGCTCTGTGGCATTATAGTCACCAAGTCAAGTCCTACAAAAGGCTTCTCAAAAATAATAGGGATAGGCAAGGGAGTATGTGTATCTGTCTCCATTGCCCTTGGACTAACTTAGCTCTGTGCTCCCCTCCCAAGAGGCACTCTGCCCTAGCACTTGCTCTCGGTGGGACAGAACAAAAGTTACTTTCTTTTTTTAAACTATTTATTTATTTATGTATTAATATGTATACAGTGTTCTGCCTGCATGTACACCTGCAGGCCAGAAGAGGGCATCAGATCACATTATAGATGGTTGTGAGCTACCATGTGGTTGCTGGGAATTGAACTCAGGACCTCCGGAAGAGCAGTCAGTGCTCTTAACCTCTGAGCCATCTCTCCAGCCCCAAAAGTTACTTTCTAAAGCTCAGGAAAATCATGGTGATAGCCTGCTGAGGGACTGTCTAGTAGCCAAGTTCCTGGACACCACTTTGTATCTCATGGGTAAAAATACTCATGGCGTCTGTTCTCCCTGTTTCAGGCTCCCCTGCAAACTTTGCTGTGTATACCGCCCTGGTAGAGCCCCATGGGCGAATCATGGGCTTGGACTTGCCAGATGGAGGCCATCTGACTCATGGCTTCATGACAGACAAGAAGAAAATCTCTGCCACATCTATCTTCTTTGAATCCATGCCGTATAAGGTGGGTGTGTGTGTGTGCTCAGAGCTTTCCTTGTCGTTTGGCACCCACGGGGACAGCTCATTTCCTCTACACAGTGCTGCTGCGCCCTCCCTCTGGATGTCACTTCATTGCCTTGAGGACTCTGCAGGTCCTGGCATACTGGGGACAACAAGGAGGGCGAGTTAAGGTTTGGGCTGAGGCTCTGCCTGCGGAGGGATCAGTTGCAGCAGAGTAGTGGCCGCCCTAGAGTTATGGAGGAGACTTGTAGCGGGAGCGCAGCTGTAGCCAGACCCCAGCAACAGCTGGTGACATAGGTCTGCCTTCACCCAGGTCAGCATTGTCCCTCTTTCTAGCATCAGTACTAACATCTTCACCATAAATAGCCTCGGGCCCCTACAGCCCAATTAGATCCAGCCCTTGCCTGTATATGTTTACAGCCCAGCCCTGCAGCCCACTACTGTCCTTCATTCACAAATTACTCTCAGGCCTTAAGACCATGCACACACCAGTGGAATCAATTCTGTCACATTCAGTGCCCACAGCAAATAGAGATAGAGATAGATAGATAGAGAGAGAGAGAGAGAGAGAGAGAGAGAGAGAGAGAGTGTGTGTGTGTGTGTGTGTGTGTGTGTGTGTGTGTGTGTATGGGGGGGGCTCTTCTATATTAACAGTAGAGCCAAAGAAATGCATAGAAGGGGCTGGGGTGTAGCTTAGCACTGTATGAGTAGGCATTCACCTGTCTGCAGTCCCAGCACTTAGAAGGTGGAAACAGTAGGTTCAAAAGTTCAAAGCTACTTTGAGGTACATAAAGCTCTGTCTAAAGAAAAGGAATGAGCGGGGGCTAGAGAGCTGGCTCAGAGGTTAAGAGCACTGTCTGTTCTTCCAAAGGTCCTGAGTTCAATACCCAGCAACTACATGGTAGCTTACAACCATTTATAATGAGATCTGGTGCCCTCTTCTGGAGCGTAGGCATCCATGTGGAGAGAATACTGTATAAATAATAAAATAAATAAATATTTTAAAAAGGGGGGGAAGGAGGGAAGAAAGATTTGGGGCCCCCCAGGCATGGTGACTATACTTGCTGTCTTAACACTTGGTAAGCTAAGGCAGAAAGGTCATGAGATTTGAGGCTGAGTAAGGCTACATGAGTTTCAGGTCAGTGAGACTTTGAGTAATAAAAATAAAAACAAAAAGATGCAAGGATTCATGCATTCATTATGATAGGACCAACAGTGGGAGCTGGAGATATCTAAGAGCTCCTGCAGAGGACCTAGGTTCAGTTCCCAGCACTCACCTGGTGCCTTTCACCTGTCTGTAACTCCAGTTCCAGGGCATCCCAAGCCTTCTGACTCCTACTAGCACCAGGCATGCATATAGTGCACACACATACATGTAGGCAAAACGCTCCTACAATACAATAAATAAATCCTAACAACAACTAGGGTGTCTGGCCAGAAGAAGAAAGCACGTGTGTTTCCTATCATCTGTGTGCTTTCCTGCTGTCCCTCTCTTAGTGTTTAATGTGCTGTCCTTGGTTGTTTTCTGTTTGCGACCATGAAATAGCTAAATGTTAGGTGTCATTTTCTTCTTTTAAGAAAATTGAGGGGATGCTGGGCACGGTGGCACATGCCTGTAACCCCAGCACTCTGGGAGGCAGAAGCAGAGAACAGCCTGGTCTGCAAAGTGAGTCCAGGACAGCCAAGGCTACACAGAGAAACCCTGTCTCAAAAAAAAAAAAAAAAAAAAAAAGAAAAGAAAAGAAAAGAAAAGAAAATTGAGGGTCAACAAGATTTCTACGTAGGAAAAAGTGCTTGCTGCCAAGCGTGGTGACCTGAATTCGGGCCCTAGGAGACTTACATGGTGAAATGAGAGAACCAACTCATAAATTGCTCTCTGACCTCTGCAGTGCACCATGGTGCTCAGGTGCGCGCGTGCACACACACACACACACACACACACACACACACACACACACACACACACACACATATACACACAAGTAAATAAATGTAATGAGTGTCGTCTTTGTGGCATCCTATACATGTCTCAGCTGTACTCTTGAGTGTGAGTGATTTTGTTTTTGTGGACAGGCTGAGGGCTTGTCACAGATCTTCTCCCCACCGCTCCCACCCTGGGACAGGGTTTCTCTGTATAACCCTGGCTGTCCTGAACTCACTTTGTAGATCTGGCTGGCTTCTAACTCACAGCGATCTGCCTGCCTCTGTCTCCCGAGTGCTGGGATTAAAGGCATGAACCATCATGTCCAGCTTCTTGTCACCGATCTTATTGGCCAGCCTAGAAACTAGATTTTTTTAAGTAAGAGTTTTGGGCTGGAGAGATGGCTCAGAGTTTAAGAACATTGGCTTCCAAAGGTACTGAGTTCAATTCCCAGCAACCACATGGTGGTTCATAGCCGTCTACAGTGAAATCTGATACACTCTTCTGGTGCACAGGAACACACATAGGCAAAATGCTGTATAAATAAATCAGTCTTTTGGAAAAAAAAAAAGAAAAGAAAAGAAGATAAGGGTCTCTCTGATCTGTATGTAGCTCTGGCTATTCTGTAACTTGTTATATAGACCAGGCTGTCCTAGAACTCAGAGATCCACCTGCCCCTGCTTCCTGAATGCAGGATTAAACTTGAAAACTAGATTTTTAAACATTGGGCAACAGTAACCTAGTGGTCTTACAGTACAGCACACAAGCTGTACTGAGCTGTTAGGCCAGGGAAGGAACTACAGGAGGGAGTAACTGCGGACGTCTCTCTGTAGCCTTGGATGACGTGTTGGCCAGTCTCATGCTGTCTTTAAATATCCCATGACGCCCACTCCCAAGCTTCAATGCCCAGCTTTTCTCAAGGGCTGTCTTTGCTGCAGCCCCTTGGCCATGATAGCGCCTGTGGTGGCCTGTTGCGTGTGGCCAGGATGAACTGGCTTGAGTCCAGGACGCACAGCCCTCTGTGGCCAGCTGTCTCTGCCGGAAGCGTGCCCAGACCATCTGCCCCTGCCCATGTCCACTGGGCCTGGTGTTTGTTTCTCTGAAGTGAGAGCAACACTGGTGTCTGTTGCTGTGTTTCTAGTCACACCTCATATCTGCTTGTATTCCCTTCAGGAATTGGAGACTCACTCCCTCTCCTTGATCCTCTTCTACTTGGTGGCCTCTGCACTGTCCTGCCAGAAGCAGCTTGTTAGCCTAGGGGTACTTCCTGGTGGTTTGTCTTTGTTGCTGGGTGTTCCCGTTTTAAGATATATTTTTAATTTATGTGTATGAGGATTTGCCTGAATGTGTGTGTGTGTGTATAAAGCGTATGTCATCTGATGCCTGAAGACGTCAGAAGAGAGCATCAGAGTCATTGGAATTGGAGTTATATATAGACAGTTGTGTGCATCCAAGTGGGTGTCGGGAACCAAACCTGGGTCCTCTGCGAGAACAGCAAGTGCTCTTACCTGCTGAGCCATTGCTCTAGCCCCTTCCTTTATTGTTTTGATTTAGTCAGTGTCTCATGATCTGGCCCAGGCAGACTTCGAACCCATGGCAGTCCTCTTGCCTCATCCTGCTTAGTGGCTACTATTACAGGCATGTGTAAGCAGGCTTGGCTGTGTCTTTCTCATTTTCCTGAGCTTTTTGTTCTGGTGTAGTGCTCAGAGCTAAGGCTCCCATTTGTCCTGAGGCCCCTCTGAGGGCTTCCAAGTCTATGTGACATTTGGCCTTTTATACCCTTGTGCTGCCTGAGTACAGTGGCCTGCCTCAGGTCCGTGCTGTGGCAGGCTGGATGGCCTCAGGTGGGTGGACAAGGGGCACTGTTTGGCCAGGGGAAGGAGCCATGCCTGTGCTGTCTTGATCTCCACAGGTGTACCCCGACTCTGGCTACATCAACTATGACCAGCTGGAGGAGAACGCCCGTCTCTTTCACCCGAAGCTGATCATTGCAGGTGAGCGTTAGGAGGGAAGCAGGCGGGGCAGGCCTCGGAGCTCACTGTGGAGAGCCTGGGACATTGGCTTGAGACATACTCTGCCCTTTTAAGGCTTGGGCTGTAAGGAGCTATTCTTCAGGCCAGACCTCTGCCATTTTCATGAGGTCAGTTTCTCTGTGTATGTAGCCTTGACTGTTCTGGACTCCTTTGTAGACCAGGCTGGCCTCGAACCCAGAGATCTGCCTGCCTCTGCCTCCCAGTGCTGGGATTAGAGACATGTGCCACCATTCCTGGCGCACGGGTCTATCTTGATTGGGTCTGTGGAGGATTGGCATTTGCCCTCAAAAGGAGGGAGCTGGAAGGGTCACTGAGCCCTCACCTGAGTGTCAGGCCACTTCTCCTAGCCATCTGCAATTCTGCCCTAATACACGTGGCCTCCACGAGGGTGTCTAGAGTATCTGGAGAGTGTCTAGACTGGAGAGCATGGGGGAAGAGTGTTCTGTGTACTATTAGGGAGAAGCCATTGTGCTGGTGAGAACTTTGCAGTACAGCTGCATTTGGGTCTCCTACACTTCAGTCACTAACCTCTCAACCCTTAAGTAAGCCCAATAAGCTCATGGTGTCCCAGGAAGAACTTGTGCTTTGGTTTGTTATTGGGACCATATGAGGGGAAGCAGACATTGTTCACATCCCTCTCAGGCTTTTAGTTTGTTTGTTTGTTTTGGTTTGTTTTTTTTTGTGTGTGTGTGTGTGTGTGTTTTTTATTTTTGTTCTTGTTCTTGTTTTGTTTTTTGCTTTTTCTTTTTGAGACAGGGTTTCTCTGTGTAGCCTTGGCTGCCCTGGACTCGCTTTGTAGACCAGGCTGGCCTTGAACTCACAGCAATCCACCTGCCTCTGCCTCCCGAGTGCTGGGATTAAAGGCGTGTGCCACCACCTGGCCCGTAGGCTTTTCTTCACATGTTCAGAAACACAGTAGTTTTGTTTGATTGGTTAATTGTTTTGAGACAGGTCTCATTGTGTATCCCTGGCTGGGCTCAAACTGGGAGATCCCCTGGCCTCTGCCTTCCAGTGCAGGGATTAAAGGTGTGTGTCACCACACTCAGCTCAGGGATGGTGTTGAGTGCATCCTGCACCTCTGTCCTCAAAGATTGGGGTGAGAGATGTGTGTCTCACTGCAGCTCTGTACATTCAGAGGCTAGCTCAGCTACCCTGGGATCTTTGACACTACCATGTCATTTCCCCTGTCTCAGGGACCAGCTGCTATTCTCGGAACCTGGACTATGCACGTCTGCGGAAGATTGCTGATGATAATGGGGCGTATCTCATGGCAGACATGGCACACATCAGTGGGCTGGTGGCAGCTGGCGTGGTGCCCTCCCCCTTTGAACACTGCCATGTAGTGACCACCACAACCCACAAAACCTTGAGAGGCTGCCGTGCTGGTATGATATTTTACAGAAAAGGTAAGTTCCTACAAGCTGGGACAAGCTGAATGGTTTTACATTTCCTGTGTGGAAGAGACTGGGGGAAAGTGGACTGTGGCTTCTGGAAAACATCAAGATTCTGTGACTTGAAGAGCTCCTCAGGAAAGCCCCAAGCCACAACTCTGGCCTCAATATGTGTGACAGAAAGGGGCAGTGTCCTGTCCACCTGACCCTCCCCACAGGAGGAAGGTCAGTTAGCCAAGAGGCTCCAGGATATAGCAACATTTTGATGAACTTAATCTAGTATATTTGTCAAACAATGGTATATTTGTTTACTGTGCATGCAGTGTTTTGTCTGCATGTGTGCCTGCGCACCAGACGAGAGCACCAGATCTCATTGTAGATGGTTGTGAGACACCATGTGGTTGCTGGGAATAGAACTCAGGCCCTTTGGAAGAGCAGCCAGTGCTCCTAAACTATGAGCCATCTCTCCAGCCCTGATTTATTTATTATTTTAAAAATTTTATTGGTGAGGGTACTTGCGTGCTACAGTGTGCGACGGTCAGAGGGCAGCTTTTGGGAGTTAGTTCGTTCTTTCTACTGTGGGGTCCAGAAATTGAGCTCAGGTTGGCAGGTTTGCACAGCAGCACTTTTACCTGCTTAGCTATCTCATAGCTCTCATAAAGAAAGATTAATGTTATGTGTAGTCCCATCTCTTGAGTAGAAACAGGAAGATGAGGAATTTGCGGCCAGCGTGTAGGGGATGACAGTGAGACTACCACAGTGACGCTTAAAGTAATGACGCTGTGAAACACTGACACAGGAGGTGTGGCATGGTGGTGCACGTCTGTAAGCCCAGCGTTTGGAGCTTGGGCGCAGGAGACAGCTGCAAGTTTAAGGGTAGCCTGATCTATATAGTAAGTTCTAGGCTAGCCAGGGCTACATAGTAAGATGGTTTCATTCAGAAAACAAATAACTTGTGTATGAGTTTCATTTTAGTGAGGTGTTTCTCTTCGTAATATCTTCCACCCCAGCTCTGCATATACTCCCCTAATTCTGGCGCTGCCACACTGATGAATGTCATGAACAGTCAGGTGGTTATGTAGCCCCTAGCCTTGGAGAAGTGGAGAAGCCTTGCAGTGTGACTTACTCTGGGAGGATCTTAATAATGCCTTAACCCACTGCGCCCTAGTAAGGGCACAACCCAGTCAGCTGCTTCGCAGTCTCCCGGGTCCTGTGCTTCTGAGGACTGTTGTCAGTTTGCTTGGGTGCAGTTGTGTTTTTTGTTTGTTTGCTTGTTTTGGTTTTAAAACAGGGTCTCATTTTGTAACACAAGCAATCAATCCTCCTGTCTCCACCTCTCAAGTGATCAGATTATAGATGTGAGCCACAAGCTAGGTTCCTGGGTCACATTTCTGAGTCAGTAGCTATTTTACTTGTCTGTTGTGTGCTGTGGGATTTGTTGACCCTCAGCCAGCCAGAGTAGATCTGATTTCTTTGGTTGCTGTGCCATTTGGGGCCACCAGCAGCTTCTCTGAGTCTTGGCTTCCTGATCTCTAGAGTGTCCCAGAGGGTTACATCCTTCTACATGGCTGCTCTGGGGATTCAGTGAGATTACCCGAAGTGCTTCTAAAGTGGTCCCTTG
The DNA here is from genome assembly GCF_903995435.1 of Acomys russatus. Classification (NCBI taxonomy): domain Eukaryota; kingdom Metazoa; phylum Chordata; class Mammalia; order Rodentia; family Muridae; genus Acomys; species Acomys russatus. The sequence continues at coordinate 41,593,468 of NC_067161.1, read as the reverse complement.
GCTTACAGGGAACTGCAGGTAGTAGTGATGCTCACCATTGGAGAGGAATTTTCTTTACTGTCAACCTTTTGTCCTGAATGGCCATCTGAGCATTGCTGCCCTTGCACTGGCATTCTAGTCTTTTTGGAGGAGGAGAAGGAAGAGGAGGAGGAGGAGGAAGAGGAGGAGCAGCGCCAAAGCATTTGACCCACTCAGGACTATTTGTCTCCTTCAGTTTTGGGATCTCATAATAATAATCTTTTGTTATTAAGAAGATGTCATCAGAAGAGACCTTTGGGCCAGTGATATAACTTGGTGGGTAGAGAGACACTTTCCACACAAGCCTAGTAACCAGGATCCATATAAAGGTGGAATGGAAGCAGAGAACTAACTCCACAAAGTTGCCCTCTGACCTTTGCCATGGTACATATGTATCCACACACAGCATGCCCACATACAACAATAGATTTGTGAGGTTTCTGGTTTTGAGACAAGGTTTCTCTGTGTAGACCTAGCTGTTCTGGAATTTGTTCAGTGCACCAGGTTGGCCTCCACTTTAAGAGATCTGTCTGCCTCAACTCTGAGTGCTGGGATTAAAGGTGTGCACAACCAGGCCCTTGCTAGGTTTGTGTTTTTGTTTTTGTAGGGGGCCAAGTTTTGTGGTCACACCTTTAATCCTAGTATTTTGGGGGATAGGCAGGAGGAACTTTTATCGTCAAGGCCAGCCTGCTCTACTTAGCATGTTCCGGGCTAGCCAGGGCTGCAAAGCAGAACTGTCTCATACATATACAAATTTTATATATTAGCGAGAAGACAGGTATACAGCTGAAACCAGCAGTCGATCCACTCATCAATCCACAAGGCCCTTTGCCCTGGAAGTGCAACAAGTCAAGACAGAGGTGCCTGCTGCCCACATCAGTTTGTCTATAAGTCAGTCTATTAATGTCTAGTTTCTTTTTACCAGGTGTACGCAGTGTGGATCCTAAGACTGGCAAGGAGATTCACTATGACCTGGAGTCACTCATCAATTCTGCCGTGTTCCCAGGCCTACAAGGGGGTCCCCACAACCATGCCATTGCTGGTAATGTCACCAGTTATATTGTGGAGCCCTTGGGTTGCTCCATAACCATTACAGCCCCATGAAGCCCATAATCCCCATCTTGCTTGTCCTCCAAAAGATGTTCCTGGACTTCCACACTGGAGAAGGGACTGAGGGGAAAGTGTCTGTATAGGAGATGATAACACAGGAAAGGGGGTGGGGGTTAAAAAGGTTCAAGGTGAGGACAAGTGTCTGTTGCACACAGACTGCCACCTCTAGGCAAAACTCTGAGCAGGGGAGATACCTGAAAGAAGAGTATGGCCTGCAGCAAAGAAAAGTAGGGCCTAATCCTACTGGACGAGCTGCTTCTCTTCTCGTCCATGGAGGCGCCCACATTAGGACCCTTGTACTTGCACCTTGAACCCTGGTTACAGTGATAACTCCTGGGTTCCATGGGTTCTTTATGGGTTCTCTTACTATTCTACTTGGACACATGGCTCACAGATACCTACAGCAGTCTGAGTCATCTTCCTGTCGTCTTGGCAGTGACTGGCACTCACGACAAGGTCAGGTTTCTTAGGCAAGATATCAGTGTGTAACTGAGACTGAAAGAAGCAGACGACAGGGACAGGAGAGATGGCTCAGCAGTTAAAGAGTACTGGCTGCTCTTCTGGAGGACCTGGTTCATTTCCCAGCATATACAGGGGGTTCACAACCATCTGGAACTCCAGTTCCAGGGAATCCAGTACCCTTTTTGGTCTCTGCAGGCATCAGGCATGCAAGCGATACACAGCCATATATGTAAACCAAACACTCATACACAGTAAGGGTTGGAGGGGGGACATGATAGCACGTCTTTTTTTTTTTAAGATTTAACTTATTTGTTTAATGTACCTGTATGCCAGAAGAGGGCATCAAATTTCATTATAGATGGTTGTGAGCTACTATGTGGTTGCTGGGAATTGAACTCAGGACCTCTGGAAGAGCAGACAGTGCTCTTATCAGCTGAGCCATCTCTCCAGCCTGATAGCACATGTCTTTAATCCCCAAATTGGGGAAGAAGAGGCAGCAATGGGGGAGGGTCTATGAGTTTAGCTTCATGCAGCACATTACTGTAGGGAGGATGCTTGGGGTGTGGGAGGTAGTTGGACCTGGGCTGATTTTCAGATTTGTCCATAGTGCTTGTATGTTTAGCTGTCATAGTCCTGCTACCCAGGTCCCATGCTGCCTTGCTGGTACCCAAGCACTGATGAGTTCCCACAAGCAGACAGGACTTGAGTACATGGAATCTGCATGGTGCTCTGCTGCTTGTGACTTAGAGTCCAGCAGTGCTCAGGACCCATTAAAGGGTGTCGGTACCCCTAAGGGGTCTCGGGGAAGCAGGCTATCTCTCCTGTGGAGCATGGCCCGGGATGCTGCATTACATTACGTAAGACACTGTTTATGCAGAGGATCATTTTCATGTATCAAGCATAAGAAGGACTAGCGCTTGTCCTTGTGGTAATCAGTGCCATTGGGCTTCCATCCTTAGAGATGGTCACCTCCATAGCAGTCCTCGGGGTGACTTCAGTGAAGTCTGCAATGAATCAGGAGTGTAGCACATGGTCCCAGGCTCTATCCCTAGCACTGTAAGAGAATAGAAGTGTGTAAATGGGCACTCAGGTGGTGGTGTGTGAGTTCCAGACACTGAGTTTCTTGAAAACAAGACTTCCTGAGTCACCACCTATCTTTAAATCTATCTCCTCGTCCAGGTGTTGCTGTTGCCCTGAAGCAAGCCATGACTACAGAATTCAAAATCTACCAGCTCCAGGTGGTGGCCAACTGCAGGGCTTTGTCTGAGGCCCTCACAGAGCTAGGCTACAAAATAGTCACAGGTATATTGAATGCACATAGTGCTGGCCTACCCTTCTCTCCTGGGTGGGCATCCTGAAGTCTTGCCTCTGGTCCATCTGATTGGGGTGTGGTTTGCCACCACTGCAGTGATACTGGTCACCTCAGACAGCATGCTCTTGGCTGTAGGTCTTTCCTTTATCTTAGTAGCTGCCACTTAACACCCAACAGGGGTACTGCATATTCTAGGAACAGCTGTTACCCACCTGTGGGTGGCAGAGCAAGCTTCCTTCCATTTGGTGCACACCATCCATGAGGCCAGGGCATGCAGGCTATCCCTGGTTCTCGTCAAGTATTGAGTATAAATTTTGTATCACATCAGCCTTGTGAATACCAGTTATTATTATTATTATTATTTTTACTTTTATTGGTTTTTCAAGACAGGGTTTCTCTGTGTAGCCTTGGCTGTCCTGGACTCACTTTGTAGACCAGGCTGGCCTCGAACTCACAGCGATCCGCCTGCCTCTGCCTCCCAAGTGCTGGGATTAAAGGCGTGCGCCACCACGCCCAGCTTATTATTTTTTTAACCTGGGCTCCTGAGATTCCAGAATGTTAGCTGATGGAAGCCAAATAGCAAATACACGGACTTGGCTGTGGATCTGCAAAACTAGGCTGCCTGACTGGGCTGAAGTGAGAGTGCTCTTCCAAGGCTTGGTTCAATGAAAGTTCAAAGTGGAAAGACCTAGATGCTCACACACTTCTTCAGAGCTCGGGCTAGGTCAGAGCATTCTGTTAGCATCTCTGGAGTTATCCGTTAGCCAGCATGTCTATAACAAGTGCCCGAGAACCTCAGCTTACACAAAGACACAGTGGCTTACTTTTGGAGCACCTGTCCTGTCCTGTCCACAGTTGATTATCCCAGCTAGCCTCTTTGCTTTTGGGCAGCGCATCATGGTAGGAGCTTGTGAAGCACAGCCATTTAGCTCATGGCCAGAGAACAAGAAACTGAGACCCACAGTATTCCAGTGACACAAAGACCTAAGTCTGTCTTTGGGGGACAGGGAGAATACCTTTTTGAGACAGGATTTCATTATACAGCCCAGGCTGGCCTCCAGTCTCCAAATACTGTGTGTGTTATTGACATGCACCACTGTGCCCAGGCCCACCTCACAGGTTCTGTCACCTTTCAATATTGCTAGAAGAGAGAGCAAGCCTTTAACACCTTGAACTTTTACAGAGCACTGGAGATGGGAATCTTAGCACTGTCTGTATCACTAATTCATGCTGAGCGTCTCTTAAAAAATCTGAAGGCTTTGCACATCAACCAGAAGCCTTAAAAGTTTTGGAATGGAATTTTTGTGCTAAGGATGCTCATCCAAATTATTAAAATGTGAAAAAACTCATCTCAAATGCTGTTTCTGGTCTCGGTGTTTTGTTTTTTGTTTACTTTCTTCCCAGACAGGGTTTCTCTGTAGCCTTGGCTGTCCTGGACTCACTTTGTAGACCAGGCTGGCCTCAAACTCACAGTGATCTGCCTGCCTCTGCCTCCTGAGTGCTGGGATTAAAGGCGTGCACCACCACACTTGCCTCTCCTTTGTATTTTTATACACGCTATTTTATAAGAGCTCTTGTCCTCTTCCTAGATTATAAGCCATCTGCCCATGTCTTTGCAGAACAGCAGGTTCTTTTCCTTGTGATGTCAACCTTCTATACTCCACTTTATCTAACTTTTTTTTTCAGGTGGTTCTGATAATCATTTGATCCTAGTGGATCTCCGTTCTAAGGGTACTGATGGTGGAAGGGCTGAGAAGGTACTAGAAGCCTGTTCTATCGCCTGCAATAAGAATACTTGTCCAGGTGAGACTCCTCCGTGGTTTTCCCTTGTACAGTTGTTTGCATTTGTTTCAGCCAGTGTTGCAGTTGATGAAAGTATTCAGCTTAAGAGACAGACCACAGTAGGGGAAGAGCAGAAAGGAAGAAGCTAATTGAGAGGCAGGGAATCTTTAAAACAAGTAGTATGTCTCACATCAGGCCCAGACAGATGTTAGTCTCTGAAGGAGCCAGGGCTACACAACATCCAGACTTAGGCAATGCAGTCACACATAATGCGTCTTTATCCTCAGACTCTCGTTTTTCAGTCAGTTGCCTCCTTGCTAGATCAAGCTGGGTCACACAGACCAGAATCTTTGCTAAACTTTTCTTTTAAAATACACAGTGGGCATAGTGGTGTATCAGGCATAGCTCAGGGCCTTGTTTGTCTTGAAGGTGACACAAGTGCATTGCGGCCCAGTGGTCTGCGTCTGGGGACTCCAGCATTGACATCCAGAGGACTTTTGGAAGAAGATTTCCAAAAAGTTGCCCAGTTTATCCACAGAGGTAAGAATGAGATGTTGGAAGTTCACACTGCCTTGCTTGTTTTTATGGACTTTCTGGTGTGTTTTAGTAGCTAAGACTTAGTCATTGGTGAGAGCTCAGGACAGGACAACAAAATCACTCTGGTCTACAAATCCCTCTTCTATGAGGTTTTTTAAAAAGTGTCCACTGCCAAGGGATACATCCCAGAGTCACCCGAGGAGAACACTGACACCTGTGAATTACGGCCACTATGTAGTGAAGGACACCCCACATAGCACTCACTGTCTTTTGCACAGGGATTGAGCTGACTCTGCAGATTCAGAGTAGCATGCCTGTGAGGGCCACACTGAAAGAGTTCAAGGAGAAGCTGACCGAGGATGAGAAGTACCAGAGTGCTGTGAGGATGCTCCGGGAAGATGTGGAGACTTTTGCTTCCAACTTCTCACTGCCTGGCCTGCCCGATTTCTGACAGAGCTAGCACAGCCTGCATTTGCCAAGGATTGCATCAGGACCCTGGGCCCTTTTGAGACCACCAGCCTGCCACTGACTGCACTGTGCCTTGGAGGGGGTTTCTGTCTGGCTGTTTTCATTTCACATATTCTGGGACAGGTTCTTAAGGACTATAAATCTGAAACTTCATTTCTCAACAGCTATAAATAATTAGTTATTCTGGGAAAAAAAAGTCCCATGTAGCCATTTGGCCTCACTCATCGACTGCCGTGTGAGGCAGAGCTATTAAAGATTCCAGAACTCTGTCTCTTTACCAAATGGCCCCTGTGGCAGGTACAGGAGTGCTCAAGTCCACCCTTGTGTTTTCCATTTTCCCTATTCTGTTGCCCAGGAGACTGCCAGAGGAGCATGGAGTTTTCTGTTCTGAACAAGAAGAGTTAGTGTCAGGGGCTGGAAAGATAACAGCATTTAAGGGCATTGGCTGCTCTTCCAGAGGGCCCTGGCCACATGGTGGTTCACAACCCTCTGTAACTCCAGTTCCAGAGGATCCAACACCCTCATCTGGCTTCTAAGGACACCAGGGACATATGAGGTACAGACACGCATGCAAGCAAAATAGCAATACACGAAAATTTTCTTTTCAGCAGCTTGATATGTTATAGAAGGGCTAGGGTCACGTAATACACATACCCGTGTGTGTGTGACGTACGATGCCCGTTCACGCTTAGGACACAAACACAGTCATGTAGAACCAGCTATCTCTACAGATGTGTGAATCCCTTCCTGGTTTGAAAATCAGCAGAGCCCAATGCTGTTTAACCTGCCTGAGATAACCAGCTCCTTCCTGTAATTAGGGACCCAAATGCCACCTTCCCAAAGAGTCTTTATTTTTCACATCGATGAATTGCAAACCATCAGTGACTTCTTTTTAATACGGCTGATCAAATTTTTACCCACAGAATGTCTACATGAATTATAGCTTTAAAAAATACAACCAGTTTTCATATTTTAAAAATAACTGAACTCAAATAAATTAACATTTTTAAAAGTACACTCCTCATACTCTGTTTGGCATTTACTCTGGCTAAATTTGTGCATAATACCTATGGGACAGGTCACATCAGCAATGCTCTGGTTCCAGTGCTGTGACTGCGGCTTGCAGGGTTGGGACACATTCACAGACATGGTGGGAACATGCAGAAATCAAACAGTTTCTTAGAAAACAAGTTTATTAGACTGTGCTGCTCACTGAACTGCCATGTGCCCAATACAGCCTCCAGCTGTCCAGCATAAGATAGTTTGGCCAAGGTTCCCTGGGAGCTGGTCCATTGTCGGTACTGTCTCCAGGAAGAGAAAACAGTGGTGCCAGTTCCCATGGGGTGTGGTGGGTTATTGGTCCCCTCATCTCCAACTGTAGGGCCACTGTGCTTCCTGCCCAGCTGACGACAGCTGGCTCCAGGCTCCTGGGGAGCCAGGGTACCCGCCAGCAGCTCAGCCCTGCAGGGTGCTCTTTTCCCACTACTGCATCTCATCTGTCTTCTGTTTCTTCCAACCCAAAACTTTAACACAGTCAGATCTTAGTGGGCCAAGGGCTCAGGGAAACAGTATGTTGACTGAGCTTTGCTTTCCAAGCAAGAGAAATCTAACCTTTCTCCTTTCTGCAGCCTGAGTATGTGTGTGTGCCCTCGTGCTCTCTCGTGTCCTTTAAAGATTCCAGTTTGATCACAGCATTAAGGTAAAGCCAGAATGCTGGCCAATGTGTTTCAAAGTACAAGCCAAGGCACTTTCTTAGGAGCTTTCTAGGGAAGTAGAAAGTAGCTGAGATGGCCTACCAGCCATGACAATTTGGTTCCTCCAAAGGCTTTGCATACCTGATGATGCATCATCCATCTTTGAGTGAACTATTGCTACCAACCTTTTTGGAGATGAACCATGGCTGCAGCTGCACAGGACACTGGACCAACGTGCAACATTCGGGCTTGGGAATGGCATGAACTCAGCATAGCAGATAGGTGTTGTGCCTACAGGACCATATAGCTTCCCTGCTGGAAAAGGAGAGGGGAGGGCCCCTGGCCTTCTAAGATTATGAAATGGGAACTGATTTAGATGAGGCTAAAATAAAGACGCTGAAGGTCAGATCAGGAATGCCAGGTCATGGCTGCAATCCAGTTCCAAGTTTAAAAGCAACTCTAGCCACTACAGTAGCAAACCATAGAGGAGTTAAAAGTTCTTGTTGAGCAGAGAGGTGGTGGCGCACGCCTTTAATCCCAGCACTCAGGAGGCAGAGGCAGGCAGATCGCTGTGAGTTCAAGGCCAGCCTGGTCTATAAAGTTAGTCCAGGACAGCTAAGGCTACACAGAGAAACCCTGTCTCAAAAACAAAAACAAACAAACAAACAAAAAAAAAAAAAGAAAGAAAGAAGAAAAAGAAAAGAAAAACCAGAACAAAACTTTCTGAAAACAGGGTTTCTTTGTATAGTCTTAACTGTCCTGGAACTCACTATGTAGATCAGGCTGGCCTCAACCTCAGATTCTTCTAATTCTGCCCCCTAAATTCTGGGACTAAAGATGTGAGCCACCACTACCCAGCTGAGTTTAAACATTTGTTTTTTCTTTTTAAAGATTTATTTATTTTATGTAGATGAGTGCTTTATCTGCCATGTACACCTGGATGCCAGGTTAGATGGTTGTGAGCCACCATATGGGTGCTGGGAACTGAATTCAGGACCTCTGGAAGAGCAGACAGTGCTCTTAACCACTGAGTCATCTTTCCAGCCCCAAAGTTTAAACATTTTAATTCAAGGTTCTACTGAAGGAAAATGGTGAGGTAACTCAAGCTGGTGTTCTACATGCCACCCAAAAACTTAGAAGACCATGGACTGACTCTACAATGGAGCATGTGAACATTCAGTAATGTACAAGCATTACTTGCACAACGGTAGAAAGAAGGTACTGACTCATTTGGATGGTTTAAAAACAGGAAGGCAAATAATTGCTTGGTAGTCAGTGAAACAAACTTCACTTACCAGTGTTAGTGCCAGGACTCAGAATGATAACAACGAAGGGGTGAGGTGCACTGTTATCCTTAAACAGTATAATTTGTTAAGTTAGCCAGGCCAGGAATGTGACTCAGTTGGTAGAGTGCTTGCCTACTATGTATAAAGCCCTGGCTTCAACCCAAAACTAGAAGCTAGGCATGACGGCCCTGCAATCTCAGCATGTGGAGGCAAGAAGTCATCCTTAACTACATAAAGTTCACAACTGGCCTGGGCTGTATGAGACTGTCTCAAAAGAACAAAACTAACAAAAGCCTTATTAGCCTAGTACTTGAAAAACACTTCAGATGGAAACTTGTGTTTTTTTGAGACAAGGTCTCATAAAGACCTGGCTGGCCTGAAACTCCTCATGTAGATCAGGTTGGCCTCAAGATTGCAGAGATTCACCTGCCTCTGCCTCTTGAGTGCTAGAATTAAAGATGTGTGCCACCATACCCTGTGACCAAATGAAACGTAAGGAGTTGAGTCCTGCTGCATAGGTCTCCACAGCATCAAGGTGTATAGATGTACTACTGGAAGATTCTAGCCCTCCAAACCAGAAGGACAGCATTAACTGCCTTTGTTCAAACTCAGTCCCAAGGACTAATACCCTCTGAGAGGAAGCATGCTTTCAGCATTAAGTAATCCTTTCAATTCACCACAACAAAGTTTTAAAGCCAGTCTAAATGTAGACACTGGGTCTACTGACACATTCCAGGATTGGATGTGGAGGCAGAATGGTTGAGTTCAGAGCTATCCTTAGCTACTTATTGGATTTTAATTCAGTTTAGGTTATATGAGAACCTGTCTCAAAAACAACCAAAAATCTGTAGATCCTGGAGTTTGATCCCTTGTCAGTCAGTCTGTACTTAGTGAAGAGCCATTCAAGAAAGGCACCTGTTTGCCATTTCAACAGCTGCCACACACAAGACTGTTCTGCCCACTCCCCACCACTCTTGGTTTGTCTTCTGAGCCTCCCTGAACTCCAAGCATGGCTATAGCTCCTCTGCCTTCCTCAAGTGCAGGGAACAGTGTCTGTCTCTGAGTCCCCATGTTGAGGCAGTAATGCCAGCAGCTGACTGCCTCCCAGCCTGGCTCTCAGACTCACTGACACATTCATCCTTGGAGGTCTGAGGAAACGGCACTTAGCCAGCCAGCCGGTCAGCATGCATCTAGAACACTAAAAAGTGGTAGCAGATGAGGGAGCCCATGAGGAGAAACCAGAGCTGCCAAGGTGTCTAAATACATAGAAGGGACACAGTGACAAACTACTGCAGGCAGTGTCATCTTTTTGGTTCTCTGTCACAACCTCTGAAGCAAAATCACACACCCTTTAACATGAAATGAGGACCATGACCTGAAGCCATCAACCAGAACCAAGAGGCCGCAATGCTGTGTCAAAGACCTGGGCAAGGAAGGTGACACAGTGACCTGTTGCAAGCCATCTTTGGTTACTTGGCTTCTACAGGGCTCCTTGAGGGACCTCAGTGGTGTGGCTAGACCTGAGTGCAAGGCACACAGCATCTAACAGATGCATGCATGGGCTGCTGATCAGGTCTATTCCACTGCAGTTTTTTGGAAGCAAATTAAAAAGCAGCTGTAACAACCAGAGTTTCTCCTATTTGGGGAGAAAACTTCTTTTAAGGTCTCACATTTTCAAGATTGTGAGCAGCATTCCATGCACACAACAGGAGCAGCTACAACAGAAGCCCAGGGAGGCCATGACCGTGGCCACCAGTGCGTCAGGTGGAGACGACAAGGTGTCTCCCCGCCAGGCTCAAAGTTCCTTGAAGGGGAAAGGACTCACATGGGGACGATTGTGAGGACAGGGGTGGACACTGCCTCCCAGATGATCTACAGAGATAGCCATCCAGGAGCTGGTATGGGGTATCCTTGCTCATAAGTTCCAGTTAGCACAGCAGCTAGCCAACCAGAACTCAGCTGTCACCAAGCCCTCAGGACAGGCAACAGTGCCTGTAGATCTTCTGAGCCAGTGAGCAGCTCCTGCCATGCACCGTGGTGATGGTCTTATGGCCTGCTTCACCTACAGCTCCCAAGGTAGTGCTCATGCTCACACTGGGTGTAGTGTCTGGCATCTGCTTCATCTCCAGGCCTAGTGACCACTGTCAACAATGACCTCAGGGACTTAAGCACTTCCTGGAAGGAGGTGAAGCTAGGACAGGGGCCACTTGTGCTCTGCAGCCCCCAGAGCCCAGATGTGTGTCTCCAGCTGACCAGAGCACTGCTTCTCCATGTCCTTGTGGAGGAGCCTACCCTCAGTTACTGGGCTCCAGAAAGCCAAGTAACGGGCCTTGGTAGAGGTAGACGGAGGCAATGGCGGTCCTGTTGCTTAGCACATTGTCACAGTCCCCAGGCTGGTTTTCCCACTCAGATGTCATTTGGGCTTTAGCTACTTAGCCTCATCCTTTCCAGCTCCATGGGATCTGGAGTTTTCTCTTCCTGCCCAGACTGCTGTTCCTTGGGAAATTAAGGACACACTTAACTGTGGCCACTTCCCTCGGGACCCATGAGCAGCTGCTGTTGTTCTTGCAGCCACCTCTGGAGAGCCAGGTGCCACCTCTGCTCAGTCTACTTCACACACTGCTCGGGGCTATGTGGGAACTACAGCTGCCACCTGTTTTCCTTCCCTCTGACACCACAGGCAACCACTTAGTCACACCAGCCCTTCTCCCTCCTCATTCCCTGAGTCACAGGTCTTGGTCACAGTGGCTGGAACCCTTAGATTTTGTACAAAAAGCTGGGGACATAGTCAAACCTGAGCAGTGGGTGGGCAGTCCCAGGTGACTCCTGCATGTAGTGCAGTTTCAACAGCTCAGCCAGATACTGCACCACTCTGATGTCCTCGTTCACCAGTCCCAGGTTCAGCTTTAGGAAGCTGGTCTGTCTGCTGGCCACTGCTTCCTGTGTCTCCTCACTGTGGGCAGGCAGATGCAGGTGGTGGCAGAAGGTGTAGAGGAATGCCTTGGAGCAGAGCTGAGTGAGCACACTCTGCACGTGCAGGTAGTACGTGCTGCCCCTCTTGATCTGAGTGCGATGGTCAGCCAGGCGGGGCACCAGCGTGCCCCTGTACAGGGGACAGCGGAGGGTCTTGCTGTCCAGGTCCAGAATGCTTGTGTAGCGGCTGTAGCGGCTCAGGGTGTGGAGGGCACCCACAGCGGAAGGGGAGGCCACTCTGCAAAAGACATGCCAAGGCCAGGGAAAAGGCAAGGGTTAGAAAGATGGGAAGACAGCTGGGCGGTGGGGCGCACGCCTTTAATCCCAGCACTCGGGAGGCAGAGGCAGGTGGATCGCTGTGAGTTCGAGGCCAGCCTGGTCTACAAAGTGAGTCCAGGACAGCCAAGGCTACACAGAGAAACCCTGTTTCAAAAAAACGAAGCCCAAACCAAGTCTTCAAAGCCAGGCAGTGGTGGCACACACCCTTAGTCCTAGCACTTGGGAGGCACAGTCTGGCCTGGTCTACAGAGTGAATTCCAGGACAGCCAGGACTACACGGAGAAACCCTGTCTCAAAAAACCAAACCAAGGGGGCTGGGGAGATGGGTCAGCGGTTGAGAGCACTGTCTATTCTTCCAGAGGTCCTGAGTTCAATACCCAGCAACCACATGGTGGCTCACACCATCTATACTGGAATCTGATCCCCTCTTCTAGCCTGCAGGTGTACACACCAATAGAGCACTCATATATGTATAATAAACAAATTCAAACAAAACAATACAAAAACTAAAATGGGGGGGGGAGCAGTCTTGCCACAAGGGTAGGCATTACCCACTGGAAGACCTTCCTCTAACAATCAGGGCTTATTTAAGACACACTATAAACCAAGAAACGCCCCTGGAGCCGCAATTTTCACTTCTTGGTGCACTTAATGATTCCTTAAGTGTCTACCAGCTAATCGGACCCTGAGCTGGGATGAGACTGAAGAATAATGTGCCAGAGCCTTGACTTGTTCCTCTTCATGGGCGAGTTGGACTTGAGAGTGGGCCCTGGGGATTACAGAAGGCCTGAAGAGCATGACAAGGTAAGGTCAGGATTCAAATAGGAAGACCCACAAAGGCCCTGACCCAGAAGCAGTGGGTGTACAGCACACCCCACTAACAAGGGAGAATTGGGGCCTGCAGGCAAGAAACAGCTCAGTTCATGGGGACAGTAAGAGGTCTGAAGAAAGTGTCCCCCACTCTCTGCCCCCACTAGTGCCTCAATGGCTTGCCTTATCACCCCACTGCACCCCCTCCAGGGGCCTTAGTAACTCCACACGAGTTCTCTATCATACTTAGTTTGCCTTTACTCCTGCTGTGGGGCCCAGACAAACCCTGAGCTCGCCAAGTGCGGTGCCTCTCCCCATTAGGCTCAGCCTCAGATCCTACCTGTCTTGTGATGTTTCAGCCTAGGCCATTTCCTGAAAAATCAGTGGGGGCACTCTCTTCCTCCCAGTGGTGGCAGGACCCTGGCTCCTTCCAAGTTCTTCCATTTGTTTCCCACAAAATTCTTCCTCGGGAAGCCAAATACACTACCAGGCCCCAGGCCTTATGCGCCATTACAGTGAACATAACCTATTCTCCCAAGCCACTGCTGCCATCCAAACCAGGGAGGCCACCAGGACTGAGGAGTCACCCAGCCAGGACTCTGTCTAACCCTCTAACCCTTACATGCACTCTCCCCTACTAGAACGGGGTCCTGTTTTCCCATCATTCCTGACCCTGTCACCGCTGTTTACCAAACCACCCACGCGGCAGACTCAGCAGCAGCTGCTCCACCCTTGTCTCCAGGCAGAAGGCCTGTACAGGTGAGAGGAATCAAGGGCCAGTGACGCTGTGGTTCAAGAAGAATCTTTAAAGCCTGTATTGAGCAGTTCCAGGTGAAGCCAAGACTTGAGGACCCAGCTGGACCCAGCTCTCAAACAGCCCCGCTGCTGTTCATAGCTCTGGGGACAAGAGTGCCACTACACAAAAGCTCCTCTCATGCCTCATCACTTTTTTTTTTTTTAAGCCACTGTCCTGCTAATATAGCCTAGACTGTCTTCCACATAGCTAATCAATTCTAAGGCCAGGCACTGTTCTAAAATAACACACTCAAGTCTGGGCCCTTCTACAGCTCCGTAAGGTGAATGCCTGGAGTCGTGTCCTCCCCCCTCCACCCCGCACAGAAGCGGAGGTACCCCCACACAACTTGCATCCAAAACCACCACAGCGAGGGTGGCAGCATCAGCCTGACCTAGGCCCCTGCTGCCCCTCCACAACAACTACACCTGACAGTTTTCACCTGATGGTGTACCAGTGTCATGGCTTCAGCTCACTTCCCCAGGGCTTCTCTGGATGCCATTTCTGGCTTCTCAGTGACCCCCAGTAAATCACCCCTTTGGGCACAAAAGACTATGTAGGCACCAACACTTGTGTAGAAATGTTCCCAACATTTGTGCCCCTCAGTAGGACGCTCACATCATATCTCATGCTCCCAATACCTCCTCACTTCAGCAGCTCTGGTGTCATTTTGAGGGCATCTCCCTGAACTCTGTGGCCCTGCCTGCCTCCATTTTTAGAGGGTGCACACTTGTAGAGGGCAGTCATCTGCTATCATGAGACAGACTTGCCAACCGTCTACAGTGGAGGAAATAGACCCCGAGGTTAAACTGGTGGCAGGGTCACAGGATGGGGGCCAGAGTCAAGACGACTGGATTACCTCGTAATTCAGGCACTTGGCAGTGACCATTCAATGACCATCACAAATCCAATGAGTTGGCTCTATTTTCCTGTTTTCTTGGAACACAGGAGTGACCTGCCTACGTATCTGTGTGAATGAGCCATGGCAGGGCAGTATCATAGCTCCTGTCTCTCACGAAGAGACTTCAAATGGGCAAAGGACAAGCTCTTGTGACTCCTCACTTTCTAAGCAAATAAAACAACAGAGTACAAGCTATTGGAGCCCTGTATCTTCCAGCGATAGCCATAAAGCTTTACCCCAGTGTGAACACAGAACACAAGATCTTCACGTCCAGTCGTTCTGACTTCACTGGACCAAAATTCCAGTTCTTACCCTAGACCAACTGAGAAAGAATCTAACTGGAATTTAGTTTTAAATTCTCCCAGAGCCAGGCGTGGGAGCACAAGGGAGGCAGAGGCAGGCGGATCTTTGTTGAGTTCAAGGCTGGCCTGATCTACAAAGAGAGTCCAAGACAAGTAAGGCTCTTACAGAGAAACCCTGTCTCGAAACACCAAAAAATAAAATAAAATAAATAAAACTCTCCCAGAGGATACAGCTTTAAGAAGTGTGTCTGTTTAGCATGCACAAGCCCTGATTCTATTGCTAGTACCACACACATACACAAGAAATTCTCTTAAAGAGTTCTGACATGAAAGTGGGGAGGGGCCAGGATTGGCATTCACTTAGCAACTATGAACCGCCTGCCTCATGATAGAGAAGGCAACAGAATCAAGAATGATTTGCCAAAGGCAAGAACAGTGAGCTGGGTCAGCCGCTGTCTAGGAAGCAAGCTTCCCTTTTTAATGCCTGCTGCTCTTCCCCACCACCTGAACCCAGTTACCTTTGTAGGCCAATAAGCTTCCACTTCTGAAAATCCATAATATGCAAAGGGGAGGAAATCCAGTGCTTCACTGGCTTGGCGTAGCAGCCATAGTTGGGCACAAAGATGGACAGTGCGGTTACAAGCTTCCTGACTATGGTTTCATCTTCGCCCAGGACCACAAGTGTCCTCCCACTAAGCAGGGAGTAGATGGCTGGGTGGGCAAAAGGGTACTGGCGGATGAATTTTAAGGCATTCTGGCCAGCTCTCTTTTTGTGCCTCTCAGAGGACAGAGCAGCAGGGTGAGCAGAGGGGGTTCTGTCCGAGCTGGTGGAGGCCACATTGCCCATGTAGCTAGGGGGATCCGAGTAGTTATCCAGGCTCGTCTTACTAACATCTCTGCTAGCCAGAAGGCAGCTTGGATCCAGCTCGTAAGCGGGGAACATTTCACAACTGTTGTCTCGGGGAGAGGGGTCAGTGTTTTCCATCACGAAGTCCACATGGAGTCCCTGGTCCTTCTGCAAGTAGCGCTGTGGAGGAATGCTCACCACACCATCCTCATCAGAAAGCGTATAAGCTGGGGTGGGGAGAGGCGCTAACTGACCCTCACTCTCCTTTCCGATGCAGCAGCTGGAGTCTATTTGAGATGCAGTGTTTTCCAGGATGCCCTCCTGGGTCTCACTGAGTTCTTGTGGGCTGACACCTGCCTGGAAATGGATGGCCCCTTCACTATCTGCATAGGTTTCTTCCTCATTAATGGCACTTGGGTAGGTGGCCTTAAAGTCATCAGGAATGAGGGCCTCAGAAGGGCAGGTGCTTAAGACTTCAATGCTGTCTTCACTGATTGTCCTGTGGCTGACCGCTTTGCTACGGACTACATGGGGGCTCAACGGCACCGTGAGGCTGGTCTGGCTGTCAGATTTAGACAGCGCAAAAGATGACTTCTCAGTGCCCAGAACCTCAATGCTTTCCCCGCTGCTGATGCTCCCTTTCATATCCATGTCCAGGTAGTCCAGGGTTTCCTGAGGGTCCAAACTGCCTGGCTCTGTTGCCTCCACTTCCTTGTACTCGTCATTTCCAAGCTCCTGCTCCATCTTGATCAACACAGACTCCACACTGGACTTGTAAGAACCAACACTAATTAACACTTTAGGAATGGGGCACTCTACCACAGGCCTGGAAGGCAGCCTGTCCTGGCTGGGCTGAGAGGCCACAGTCTCTTGCCTCTCCATCCTGTCATCAACCTCCACAAAATCTTCAAAGAGGAAATTTGTTATGTGCTGTTGTTTTCGAAGTGCTCTGTCAATCTGACTGGTCAGGAGGTAGCACAGGTCTCCTCTGAACATGTGTTCAATGTGGCTAAGCTGGGCCAGGGTCTGAGTGAAATACTCAGTGTCACAGAGTTCCTCCAAAGTCTTCAACTTCTTGTCGAAACACTTGGTGGACTTCGCTTTGATGAGTTTTGGGGTGTAAGCAGGCCTGCAGGTATAAACGTCTGCACTCACTGACTCCTCGGGGTTATAGGTAGTGGACACCTGGTCAGCCTGCTCTTGGCTATGCTCCACATCACCAGGATGCAAATCAGGCGTCCTCATCTTCTGACGAGGGTAGGAGCGGATCTGCTTCAGCAAGTCTTGGTGCTCAATGATGGACTTCTCCACGTTGGCCAGTTCGTTGGCTTTCTCAATCGCCTGAGAGGAGTAAAAACCTTTATCGTTGGCTTTCTTCTGGACCTCCGTTTCCCTGTGCAGCACTGTCCTGGTGTAATGCAGGTCTTTCAGCTTTTTTTCAAGCTCCCCAGCAAACGCCTTCCTGTTACCCATCTTCAAGCACTCCGATGCTTTGGAAAATTCGGCTGAAAGCTCTTGGAATTGCTGCATGATTTTATGCTGATCTGCGGAGATGTAAGCCATACAAAAAGGCCTCACAAAGCCGCGGGCTTCCAAGTCATACAAGGTGAGATGGTGCACATACGCAAAGGCCCCTTCCTTAGAGTCTCCCAGTACCACTTTAGAGTCCTCCACGAAGTTCAACTTGGGGTAGGCCGAACCAGGAGGATGACCCACGAATGAAGCCTGGTAATCCACTGACATGATCCGCAAGGAGAAGTAATTGAGATCGAAAGTGCCAAAAACTTTGGTGTCATTGGGGATGGTCAGCAAGGGCTGGGGTCCCACCTGCTCAGAGAACTCGGAAATAAGGATGAAGTCCCTGGAGAACTTGGCCCCAGACAGTTTAGACCAGGGGTTAGCCCCCTGGCTGGCATAGGGGAAGAGAGGAACTGAGTACTCCTCAGGCAAGGCGGGCTCATTGTAAGGTTCTTCCTCGTAGTCATCTTCCTTGGTGAAGGCCACCACATCAGGGGCGCTGATCATATTTCCTGAAATACGGAGAGAACATTGAAAAGAAATGGGAAATAATGCGGGGTTAGTCGGCAGGGAAGTCAACGCCGCTAGATGAGAAAGCCAAGTTCTTGCGGCCGCCTTTGCACTTCCAGGGGTCCAAAGCGGCCTCTCACACAACCAAGAATTCGATTTCTCTCAGACTCTCGAGGGTTGAAACCTGGGAAGCCGCATGAACTCCAAAGCTGCAGGCCCAGATGACGGAGGACGCTGGCCACTCTCTGGCTGTTTCCCCGCCGCTGCAAGGTTTCTGAACCGAGGTCACTAGCACTTCCCGGAACCTACCGACGACATAAACAGCTCCAACTCTGATCAGGTCCTTAGTCCTAGCCACGGGTTGCCGCAGAGTCAGTCAAATGGATCAGTCCACAACCTAAGGGCAGAAACTGTCGCGGCTCCTAGGACGGTACTGTCCCAGGGAAGCTACCGCGGCACCGCCATCTTGGTATCACATGACTCCCAAGCATCAGCGTCGCGTGACCCGGAAGCGCTCGCACAGAATTCCAAGTAAGTGGCTTCTTTTAAGAGGTCCTGTCAATCAGTCCCTCGTGAGGACGAATCCCATTAACTAGTCACTGCCCTACAGAAAGGGAAGGTAGAATACAGTGGCTTGGATAGAAGGAGGAGAAACGGTGTTGGGTGAGCGTGTCCGGGACATGAGGCATTCTGGGAGTTGTAGTTCAAGGTTGCTCTGTGGCCGGGTTAGCGGAAGTTGTCTGTGAGCGCGAGTTTAAGCGGGACTCTGAGTTGTGGGTTTCTGGCAGTGTCTTGGAGAAAGTGTATTATTAAAGTGGCTCTCAGAGGGGTGCCTGGTGTCTTCTCCTCTGGGTTCCCCAACATGCGCAGGTACCCGTGGAGTTGCTGTTGGCGCAGGACCTAGGGAATGATCTTGCCAGCCACACTCTTAGCGTTCCGGTGGCAGCGACGGCCTGGAGGCCGTGCCTTGTCCCGTGCTGCCATGAAAGTGGCCTTCCGAGGAGTGCGCAAAGTTCTCTGTGTGGCGGAGAAAAACGACGCTGCCAAGGGGATCGCTGACTTGTTATCCAATGGTCGTATGAGGCGGGTAAGAAGCTTTTCGGTTCAGCTCCCTTGAGGAATGCCCACAAAGTGGGGACAGTACGTTGGGTACCCTAAGCCGATGTCGCCGCCGAAGCTCTCTCCCGCCCGCCCTCACGGCCCAGGCTCTCTCTCCCTCGACTTCGGGCCTCTTGTAAATGTAGGCCTCTCCTGGCATTTGGTAGAGCTTTGCCCACCGTCTCTGATCGGCGCAGATACCCTTGGACAGTGGGTCTTCTGTGGGTCTGGAGCTATTGGGAGGAAACAGGTATTTTAAAATTCTTCCTTAGTGAGCATGAAGTTCAGCTGACTTAGAAACCCGTAACCAAACTCCTTCGACGTGGCGTTCAACCCTTGCTTGTGGCTCCTATCCCTGCATTGTGCAGTCCCTGTGACTTTTCTGTCTCTGGTGGCACCCTAGGTCTCACTAAGGTTTGGGAACTAGACGGGAAGTCAATCACTACTCTTATAGGCTGATGCTAAGATAAACGAGAGAGAGACGCCTGTCTCCTGCCAGAGGAAAAGGGGAAGATGAGAAGAGTAAAACCCCAAGACTTGTTGCATTATCACTCAGCTGGAGGCCCTTCCTATGAGCTGTTCCTTTTTCTTTGCAAGTAGTTGCATCTCTCTAGACCCCTGCTTCCAGTTCTGAAATAGTGGGATGGGGAGCCAAGGTTAAGTGGGCACTGGCCCCCAACTTCACTTCCTTAAAGTGTTGAATATCTCTGAGTTTATTATTTCAAGATTTATTATTTATGCACTCTTCTGCCTGCAGTGTGTGGCTGAAGGCCAGAAGAGAGCTCCAGATCTCATTAGAGATGGTTGTGAGCCACCCTGTATGTGGTTGCTAGGAATTGAACTCAGGATTTGGAAGAACAGCCAGTGCTCTTAACCTCTGAGCCATCTCTCCAGCCCCCCTTTTAATATTTATGGGTGTTTGGCCTGTATATGTTGGCTCTGTTTTTTAACAATTAAACTTTATTATATAACCCAACTAGCTTACACAAGAAGGAAAAAGGTTAAAGGGACAAAAGAGTGAACCTTCCAGTATCCGTTCCACGGGACGGGTCCTTAGGTGTCTCTCTGGCCCGCATGCTGGTCTGGCCTGTTCGCTGCTCCACAGGCGCCCAAGCCAGGGCTGAACCTGTTGTTCTCTCCTCCCCACCTGCCTCAGTCACATGGGAAGGGTGGTCTTCTTCTCTCGTTGAGGGTCAATTAGAAAAATAATAGCTCAGTTTAGGTTTCCAGGTCTGCTTCCTGAATTCTAGGCCCAGGATAGCTCCACTCAGTCTGTCACAAGGTATTCATGGGGTGTCCCAAGGGTAGAGCCCGCCAAGATTGCTTCCACCTGTGACAAAGCTTAATCTTTCCCACATGTATATATGCCTGTGTCCCACACATATGCCCACCGAGGCCAGAAATGGGCATCCGATCACCTAAAAGGTGGAGATACAGGTGGTTGTGAGCAACCATGTGGGTTCTGGGAATCAAAGCTAAGTACGCGGGGAAGGAGCAACAGGTGCTCTTAACTGTTGAGCCATCGCTCCTGCCCCTTCAATGTCTTTTTTAAGGCGTCTCCCCCAACCCATGCGTGTACACATTCAGGCTTCTCTCTCCTGAGGAAGTTAGCTGTTTGGTTAGGCTGCCAGGTCCACTGTCTCTGCCACCATTGGCTGTCTGGAGGTGGGCCAGCTGCCTGCGGTAGCTGCTTCCTAGAATTTTGAGCTCAGTTTCAGGGCCTTGGCTTTGGGTGAGATTCATGTTGCAGTTTGGAGGAAATGTCTCACAACAAACTTACGTATGGGTTGTATGACCTTGGTTCTGTCTGGTCTCCTTTTGGGTTTTTGGTTTTCTTGAGACAGGGTTTCTCTTGTAGCCTTGGCTGGCCTGGCCTGGGTTTGGGACCAGGCTGGCCTCGAACTCACAGAGATAGATCTTCCTGCTACTGCCTCTGCCTCCCCAGTGCTGGGATTAAAGGTGTGCGCCACCACGCCCGGGTTAAGCACCATCTTTATATCTCTATACAATGCATATTTTATCAAACTTAAGCTTGTGTGAGATAATTTCCTCACAACTGAGAAGTTGAAACATGAGTGAATCCCCCGCCCACCCCCCACCCGCCCCCAAGGTAGGTTCTGAAACTGAGCTTAATATTCCAGGAAGTTGGTATTTGTTCATTGTAGACGGCAGTTGGCCCAACACTAGACACCCAGGCCTTGAACGCTTGATCTTCCTGCTCCCACCTTTCAGTGTGATTGTTGGAGAATGACAAGATGCATGGCGCTAATGCTTGCTGTCCTCCTGGATTTGCCTATTCTAGACATTTTGTATAAACGGAACCAGACAAAGCTTGGCCTTCTGTGTCAAATTTATTTCATTTAATATAGAGTTTTATGAAATGTATCCACATTATGGAATATATTAGTACTTTGTTCCTTTTCATGGTTGGACATTTTATTGGCTAGATGGATTACATTGTGTTTATTAATTGGTGGGCATTTTTGAGTGGCTTCTACCTTTTGTTTATATAATTAGGACTGTTGTAAACTGTTTGGCAAGTGTCTATTTGGATAGCTATTACAATTATGGGAGTCCTATGAGTGGGATTGCTAGGATATGGGGTAGCTATGTTTAACTTTTTCAGGAACCACACTTTTTTTGTTTTGTTTTTTTTAACATGCTTTAGAAATGTTTACTAGCTGGGCGAGATAGGGCACACCTGTAATCCCAGCACCTGGGGAGGCTAGAAAAAAAAAGAAAAAAAAACAATTTGCTTTTTGTGTTATTTTTGCTTTATCACTACCCTAGCAGGTAAGAAAAGATATTGTGGGGTTTTTGTTTGGTTGGTTTTTTTCGAGACAGGGTTTCTCTGTATAGACTAGGCTGGCCTTGAATTTACAGAGATCTGTCTACTTCTGCTTCACTAAGTGCTGGGATTACAGGTCCACCATGCCTGGCTAAAATATCGTGGTTTTAATATAATTTTTTTTTCCCCTCAGGATTTTTCTGTGTAGCCTTGGTTGTCTTGGACTTACTTTGTAGACCAGGCTGGCCTGGCACTCACATCGATCTCTGCCTCCTGAGTGCTGGGATTAAAGGTGTGCGCCACCACGCCCTGCTTCATTTCTTTTTTTTTTTTTTTTTTATACAGGGCTTCTCTGTTTTAGCCCTGGCTGTCCTGGAACTCAGAGATCCACCTGCCTCTGTCTCTGGAGGCTTGAATTAAAGGCGTACGCCACCACCACTTCCTGGCTTGACTCACTTTTTAAAGAGATTTATTTTATGTGTGTGCATTGGGGTGTTTTGCCTTCATGTATGTCTGGGTGAGAGTGTCAGATCCTCTGGAACTGGAGCCACAGTCAGTTGTGAGCTGGTATGTGGATGCTGGGAATTGAACCTGGGTCCTCTGGAAGAGCAGGTAGTGCTTTTAACCACTGAGCCATCTCTCCAGCCCTTTGATCCACTTTTTTAGTTCATATTTCCATATTGTGTTAATTCTGTCCTACCTCATTGTTTTGGTATATGGTTTGACTGGGTTTTTGTTTTGTTTTGTTTTGTTGGTTGGTTGAGACAGGTTTTCTCTGTGTAGCCTAGGCTGTCCTAGACTTACTTTGTAGACCAAGCTAGCCTCAAACGCACAGAGATCCACCTGCCTCTGTCTCCTGAGTTCTGGGAGTGCCACTGGGCCCGGCTTGTTTTTCTTTTTCTTTCTTTCTTTTTTTTGGGGGGGGGGGTCCCAGCTCATTTTTCAAATTTTAATTTAGGGGAGAAGACAACCACAAAATGGGCTGGGGAGATTGTCAATAAAAAATACTTGCTACACAAGCAAAAGGACAAAAGTTGTATCATAAGCAACCAAATACAAAGCTGGGTGTGGCCGGGCGTGGTGTCGCACGCCCAGTTCTCGGGAGGCAGAGGCAGGCGGATCTCTGTGAGTTGAGGCCAGCCTGGTCTACAAAGTGAGTCTAGGACAGCCAAGGCTACACAGAGAAACCCTGTCTCAAAAAACCAAAACAAAAAACAAAGCTGGGTGTGGTGATATGCGCTTGTAACCCCAGTACTGGCAAGGCAGAGACAGGCTCCCTGGGGATTGCCAGCCGTCCTGTCTGGCTGACTTGGCAAGCTCCAGGTTCAGTGAGACCCTGTCTCAGACAAATGAGGAGGAGAGCAATGAGGAAGACATCTGACATGACCTCTGCCCTTTACACACTGTGGAAGGTTTCAGCCAACAAAGCACGTTCTGCCATTCAGCTACACTCTGAGCTCTCATGATCACTGCAGGCTTTTTTGTTTGTTTGTTTGGTTGGTTGGTTTTAAAATTAAATTTGATGTTTTTAGTTATTATAGTTTCATAGTGAGTTTTGAAGTTGGGAAGATTGAGTCCTCCAACTTTATATATTTTAGGATTGTTTTGGCCTTATGGAACTATTGCAGTTCCATAAAATTTTAGGATCAGCTCTTAGATTTTTATACAAAAGGCTGTCATGTTTTCATAAAGAAGCCAATGAAATGGTTACATTAATAAAGTTTTTAAAATTTTTCTAAGGATTGGAATTTGTTTCTGTTGTTGATGTGGAGATATTAAATGTCAATTCGACACAGTCTAGACTCACCTGGGAATAGATCTCCGTAAGAGATTGTATAGGTTAGACTTTCCTGTGGGAATACTTAAGGGCTATCTTTATTATGTCACTAGAGGTAGAAACTGGTCTCGGCAGAGACCCTGGGCTGTGCCAGGGTGAAGGCCAGCTGTGCACAGGAGTGCATGTGCTAATTGGTTGCTCTCTGCTGTAACTGGTTGTAGTGGGCCACTTCTCTCCCCAGCTCTGCTGCTGTGACTGTCCTGCCACATGGACGGTAACCTACAACCATGAGCCAAGTGAGCTCTCCTCCCTTACCTCGCTTTTGTCACAGCAGCAGGAAAGGACACTGAGACCCAGGGTCTCACACTGTAGCCCAGGCTGCCCTGAAACTTGCAGTGTTGCTTTTGCTTCAGCCTCCTGAGTGTTGGGCTAGCAGTGCACTTCTTCCACACCAGGGTTGCTGGGCTAGCAGTGCACTTCTTCCACACCAGGGTTGCTGGGATAGCAGTGCACTTCTTCCACACCAGGGTTGCTGGGATAGCAGTGCACTTCCACTATCCTTTAGGTCTTCGACAAGTGTGTTCTTCCCTTCTACTTACTTAAGTCTTTAACTTTTCTTTTGATTTTAGTGTGCAAGTCTTTCACCTCTTTGGTAAAGTTTTGGTTTGCTTTGTTTTTGTTTTTGAGACAAGGCTTCTCTGTGTGGCTTTGGCTGTCCTGGACTCACTCTGTAGACCAGGCTGGCCTTGAATTTAGAGATCTAACTGCTTCTGCCTCCCAAATTCTGGGATTAAAGGCATGCGCCATGACACCCAGCCTTCCTTGGTAAATAACCCCTAAGTAGTTTGTTCTTTTTGGGAGCACTGAACATGGTACAGGCCAAAGGCGTCATGAATGTCAAGCAAGTACTTTGCTAACCAAACTTGTAATTTGTTTGTTTTTGTTTTTTGAGGCAGGGTTTCTCTGTGTAGACCAGGCTGTCCTAGAACTCACAGATCCATGGGCCTCTGCCAGTGCTGGGATAAAAGAAGTGTGCCACCACCACTTGCCTTTTTGTTTCTTTGTTTTTTTCTTTTAAGTTTCCGTTAAAACCCAGTTGGTACATAAAGTAAAACAATGTTCCAAAACCAAGGTCACATCATGGAGGTCCCATATCACCTCCTCCTCATCACGAGGTAATAGGAGCACCCAAAACATACATGAGCACAGTAGTCACACTTTTAAATTAAAAAAAAAAAAAAGTCACCTGAGTTAGGTTAGCATAGGGAGAAGAATACAAGTGGAACAGGGGGAAGTGACCTGAGATATGTAGCCTAAAAATAGGTAAGGCCCTGCAGCCCGTACGGAGGGCGATTGTCAATTGGCCTTTGATTTGAAGTTGTGGCAATCCTCCTGCCTCAGCTTTCTAAATGCTGGGAGTATGTGCCATGGCCAGTTCACAGAAATTATTTTTGTGTTGAAAAACCTGGCAACTTTGCTGGATTTGTTTATTGTCACTTATTAGTTTTTTGTTTGTTTGTTTTTTGTTTTGTTATTTCTTTACGATTTTTCTCATATAAAAGATTGTGTTGGGGGCTGGAGAGTTGGCTTAGAGGTTAAGAGCACTGACTGCTCTTCCAAAGGTCCTGAGTTCGGAGGTAGAGGCAGGCGGATCGCTGTGAGTTCATGGCCAGGCTGGTCTCAAAATACTAACTAACTAACTAACTAACTAACTAACTAACTAAAATAAATAAATCTTTGCTAGGAAGATGGCTCAGTGGTTAAGAGCACACTGGCTGTTCTTCCAGAGGTCCTGAGTTCAATTCCCAGTAACCACATGGTGGCTCACAACCATCTATAGTGAGATCTGGTGCCCTCTTCTGGTGTGTAGACACACATGCAGGCAGAACACTGTACACATAATAAATAAATCTTTAAAAACAAAACAAAACAAAAAAACCAAAGGTCCTGAGTTCAATTCCCAGCAACCACATGGTAGCTCACAACCATCTATAATGAGATCTGGTGCCCTCTTCTGGCTTGCAGACAGAATACTGTATACATAATAAATAAATCTTAAAAAAAAAAAAAAAAAAAAAGATTGTGTTGTTATAATGGTACATGCCTTTAATCCCAGAATTCAAAGACAAACGGATTTTTGTGAGTTTGATGCCAGTCAGTGCTGCCTGATAAAACCCCATCTCAAAAAAGACCATGTTAAGCTGCGCATAGTGGTGCCGATCTTTAAGAGATCTCTGTGACTTCTAGGCCAGCCAGGGCCACACAGTAAAACCTTGTCTCCTGCAGCCAAAAAAGAAAAAATACATACATACATACATACATACCCCACATAGATAAATAGATAGTCTATAAATAAAAATTCTTTTTCAATCTTGTTGTCCTTTTTTTTTTTTTTTCCTTGACTAAGAATCCTAGCTGGAACTTGTAGCATAGTGTTGAGGAGCAGGACCAAGAGTGGATGTACTAATGTTGTTACAGATCTTTTGTTAGCTCGTTTTGGTTTTTTCTCTACATAGTTCTGGCTGGCCTACAACTCATTCTGTAGACCCAGCTGGCCTCAAACTCAGAGATCCTCCTGCCTTTGCCTCCCACGTGCTGGGATTGAAGTCATGTGCCACCACACACAGCTAACACAGCTGTCTATTGTGTGCTACTTGAGATTGAACCTATGACATTCTGTATGCCAGGCAAACTGTCTTCCGTTGAGCTACAGCCAAATCTGCTTAATCTTTATGTTTAGGAAATACTACTTTCGTTTGTTTGTTTAAACTTGGTCTCTGGAGCCCAGACAGGCTTCAGGCTTACAATACTCTTAGCCTCTTGAGTGCTAGAACGTCAGGTTGTGTTTGGCTTGTTGCTTTTTTCGTGTTCCTGTCTCCACTTCTCTGGGTATTCCTCAGTCTTTATGTTGGGGAGCCATTTGTTTTAAGGATGATTTGAATTTTTTACATGTTTTTCTTGCACTTTACAGAAAGAAGGCCTTTCTAAATTCAACAAGATTTATGAATTTGACTATCATCTCTATGGCCAAGTAAGTGCTAAAGCGTTTCCATCATAAAGCTGACATATAAGACAGGTGTGGTGGCTAGTCTGCGATGCAATCCTAGCCCTTGGGAAGCTGAGGCAGGAGGGTTATTTTTTAACTTGCAACTTAGCCAGGTGTCTTAGCATGACCAAAACAACTTCAGGAGGAAAGGGTTTATTCAGTTAGCTTCTACACCACAGTTTATCATCAGAGCAAGTCAGGGTAGGAACTCAGGCAAGGTGGCAACCTCAAGACAGGAGCTGATGCAGAGGCCGTGGAGGAATGCTGCTTACAGGCTTCCTCAGCCTGCTTCCTTCCTTCCTTCCTTTCTTTGTTTCTTTCTTTTTAAAGATTTATTTATTTATTATGGATACAGCGCTCTGCCTGTATGGACACACGTGCCGCCGCCACCTGGCTTCAGCCTGCTTTCTTAAAGAACCCAGGACCACCAACCCAGGGGTGATAGCACCCATAATAAGCCAGACTCTCTCCCCCACTCCCACCTTCCCCAACAGGGTTTCTCTGTAGCCTGAGCTGCCCTGGGACTCACTCTGTAGATCAGGCTATCCTTCAAACTCAGAGGTCCACTTGCCTCTCCCTACTGAGTACTAGGATTAAAGGTGTGCTCTACCACCACCCAGCAACAGCTAGATCTTACAGAGGCGGTCTCTCAACTGAGGTTTCCTCCCTTCAATTGACTAGCTTATGTGAAGTTGACATAAAACTAGCCAGGACACATAGTAAATGAATAAGTTAGTTTAAATAAATAAATATTGAACAAGTAAAAGGAAAGAAATTTGAGATGTCCTTACAAATCCCTATATCCTTTCTAAATTGCTTCTGTTTTTCTTATGAAGATTTGTGGTTACAGGTGACAATGTAGTCTTCGTAACTGAATTGCTGATCCTCTGTCTCTGCCTCCCAGGTGCTGAGATTATACACATCATGCTGGTGTACACAGTGCTGGAGACTGGGCTCAGGGGCTCCTGAGTACTTTACCAACTATGCTATAGATCGCTATTTCTGATAATTTTAAATTTCCTTTTCTTTTTCTTTTTTTCTTTTTTTGTTTTTTGTTTTTTGTTTTTTTTGAGACAGGGTTTCTCTGTGTAGCCTTGGCTGCTCTGGACTCACTTTGTAGACCAGGCTGGCCTCGAACTCAGAGATCCGCCTGCCTCTGCCTCCCAAGTACTGTGATTAAAAAATATTATTTTTATAATTTACAACTTAAAATTTTTTTTTTAGATTTATTTATTTATTATGTATAAAGTATTCTGCCTGCATGTACACCAGCAGGCCAGAAGAGGTTATCAGATCACACTATAGATGGTTGTGAGCCATCTGGAAGAGCAGTCAGTGCTCTTAACTTCTGAGCCATCTCTCCAGCCTTACAATTTCATTTTTAATAGAATATGGTCCTGTCTCCATTGCTTAATAAAAAGAAGCCAATATACAGTAATTTTAGGACTTCATCTCTCCCCTGCACACATTCCAACATTGTGTTGGAGAAAAAACATAGGACCTTAAGCCAAGCACTTAACCACTTGTCGACAGTTACAACTCTCCCATCCCTGAGGATTTTTAAAAAATAGAGTCTTACTATATTGCCCTAGCTGGCCTGGAACTCACAGAGATCTACCTCCCAAGTGATGGGGTCAAAAGTATGTGTCAGTATTCCTGGTCTCTTGAGAAAATGTTGAGTGGTCCAAAAGGCATTCGATCACTGGTATTAGAATGGTACTTGTTGGGGCTGGAGAGATGCCTCAGCAGGTAAGAGCATTTGTTGCTCATGCAAGGGACCCAGGTTCTGTTCCTAGCACCCACACAGAGGCTCACAACCATCCTAACTCTAGTTCTAGGGGATCTGGCCTCCATGAGCACCAGACGTGCACATGGTACACACACATACAAAGTATGGCAAAATATCCACACATGAAGTAAAATACATATTTTTTTCTCCCCTCTGAGACAAGGTTTCTTTCTGTGGCACTGGCTATCCTGGAACTAACTCTGTAGACCAGGCTGACCCCAAACTCAAGAGATGCACCTGCCTTTGCCTCCAGAGTGCTGAGATTAAAGGTATGCCATACCCCCCCCTTTTTTTTTAAACAAAAAATGATAGTGGGGCTGAGTGATGGTGGCGCACACCTTTAATCCCAGCACTTGGGAGGCAGAGGCAGGTGGGTCTCTGAGTTCTTGGACAGCCAGGGCTGCCTAGGGAAACCTTGTCTTGAAAAACAACAAACAACGGTGTGGGGCATGGTGGCACACATCTGTTAACCTCACTATTTGGGAGACAGAGACAAGTGGATCTTTGTAAATTTGAAGCCAGCCTAAACTATACAGGAAGGTCCAGCACGTCCAGAACTGTAGAGACCCTAGTCAACAAACCTTCCGAGTGAGGGGGGGGGGGGAGACCGAATGGTGGCTGCATCACTATGGTTTCCATTTTGCAGAGTTACATCTCTGTTCCTTCTTTTCCATCAGCTGAGTCTGTTCTCAGTGCTGTTCACTGGTCTTTTCCTTTGAAGTGTCTGGCAAAGTGTAACCACAGAAAGACTAACCTTACTGTCTGCTGTCCTTCAGAATGTCACAATGATCATGACCTCCGTCTCTGGACATCTGCTGGCTCATGATTTCCAGATGAAGTTTCGAAAATGGTCAGTACAATTAGTCGGAGAAATAAGTTGTGACGAATGTTACTGGGATTTTGAAGCATGTTGACGTTACCATGTCATTTATAATAGCTTCTAAATATTTACTTTTAATACTAAAATTACCTAGGGTTAAATGACCTGCTGTAAGCCATACCTATAGAGTAAATGCCCACTTTGAGGTGTTTCCCTAAATATACTCTTTTCAATGCAGTCCAGATTGTGTGTATTCTATTGCATATGTGCATAAATGATCACAGAGTTTCATCTCTGCATCTCCTATTAATTTGCTTGGGAGATTGGCCAATCCGTTATGCAGAAAGGCATAGCTTTGCTTTTAACCATCTCTCTTGAGACACAGTGTAGGCTCAATTTTTTTATCAATTATATTTTATTATGAACTTATTAAACAAGTCTACCTCTCTAACAACGCGACTAACTCAAAACAATCAGAAGAGGATATTAAAGAGCATTACAATGACACCTTAAGGCTATCAGTCCCTGGCGTAGTCAGCAGGGCTTCAGCAGACCAGCAATTCCACCACAGTCGCTGCTGGAACCTGGAGCAGCAGCTGGAACTTCAAGCCTCAGCTAGAGTCCAAAGCCTTCAAACTTTTCTGGAGCAGTTCTCTTTAGAAGCCTCTTGAAGTGTAGAGATGAGCAGCCAAAAGCCAAGTCCCAACCAAAAGGCCTCCTTTCCTGTTTTGGGCTCATATCCTCTCAGTCTGTTCAAGGCTGCTTTTTTCAGCAAGCTCCCCCACGAACTACTTCGGCCTCTATGTGGAAAAGCATCCTGCTTTCTCATATCTAAGTGGTAAACATCCCTCCCACACTTGGGTTCAAAACAGAAAAAAGTTTATCTCCTCTTCACCTCCCCCTTTTTATTAAGTATAATAAACTATATACAACGAAAATAATTATGAGAATTATCCAGTAAAAGTCACATTTACAAGGACCATTTGTATTTGCAATCTCAGAGAAATTATTTCACTATCTATTTTATCCTACTGAGTCTTATCCTAGTGTCTAGAGTTTTTTAAAAAAATAACAACACTGGGACTGTCTAGTCTTCAACCCCATCAGAGACCCCCAGAAGGAAATACTACCTAGTATGAAGGAAGTGCAGGCAAGCACTCCAGAAGTACAGACAGAACAGAGAGGGCTGACTGCCTGGACAGTCACAGCTTCCTCCTCTCCATTGTCAGGGCATCCAGTCTTCAGCCAGCAGGCCCAAAACAATCAGACACACTGCTCTGAAGCAGGAATCCTGAAGGACTGGCCCACCTGGTCTCTGCAAGGCTGGGCAGTCAGTGTTTCAGTATCAGGCTTGATTATTGTGGATGGTCAGTCTGTCATCAGCAGTAGAGATAAGCACAATTCCTCAGTCCAGTGGCTATCTGTCACTATCATTTCTTGATGTCCTTATAATTAGACTGGAGGTGTTGTCAGGAGTGGATGTGCCTCTGTCATCAAAGCCCTTTATTATTAAATGTAATTTTCTGTGGATCTCTGAAGTGTTTGAAGACCATCTATCCATCCTATCCATCATCTATCTATTCCTTTTGAAAACGTATACAAAAAACTAACTAAAGCTTATTTTATAAATAAGTAATTTAACATCTAATAAGATTTATTAAAAAAAAAAAACATTTATAAGTGACCGACTATCAATTTCTATTTCTGACCATCGTGAACAAGTTATAACAGTTAGCTTTCATAAGACTAGAACTGTACATCACCTTTTCAAATGAGTTGTACATGTATAATACATTAGGCAAATGTCAAACAAAATGATCTTAAGTTTCAACCAACATGCAATATATAGTTTTAAGTTTTTATCAAATACAATATACAATACATAAAGCAAAAGTTGAATAAAAGTCTTACAATTTCCATCATTACCGATGTAAAATATTTGAATACCAATGTGAAAAATATTTGAAGCTAGTACATTCAATCCCACACTTGGGATCAAAACAGAAACAAGTTTCTCTTCCCTTCAACACAGTCATTCTCCGATCTCCTAAGTGGTAGATATCTGGCATGTGCTACCTTACCGAGTTTTATTTCTTTATTTTGGTTTTACTTTTGTTGCTGTTGCTGGGGTTTTGTGTGTTGGGTTGTTGTTTGCTTGAGTCATGGTCTGCTATTCCCCCAGGCTGGCTTTTAATCCCTGGGATCTTGTGATTCTTCTGTCTTCAGCCATTTCCTATGGCAGGGCCACATGTAAGCCTGCTGTGGTTATACATTCTTAGTGTCGATGGCTCTCTGCCTGTGCTGGTAAAGGCCTTTGTGTTTTTCTTTCTATTCTAGGCAGAGCTGCAATCCCCTAGTCCTCTTTGAAGCAGAAATTGAAAAATACTGCCCAGAAAATTTTATAGACATCAAGGTAAGATCTTTGGAAGATATGGGACCCTAATATTGAAACAACCAGAAGTCATTGAACTGAATTCCTGTGTTTTTAACACACTGGAATTTCCCTGCTAATCTTAGTATTATGGTGAATTGATTATTTGTCTATTTGTTTGAGACAGGGTCTCACTCTATATGTAGCCTTGGCTGTCCTGGAATACACTGTGTAGATCAGACTAGCTCCACTTGCCTGTGTTGGACTTAAAGGTGTATATCAGCGTACCTAACCAGTATCCTGACTTTAAGATATTGTTTCCACCTATTGCATAAATAAAGTGTTTTGTTTTGAAGACAAGGTCTTGCAGTGTAGCCCAGGTTGGCCTCACCTTGCACAGATACTCCTGTCTATTCCTCTCAAGTGCTGGGATGACAGACATGAGCCACCACCCTAGGCTGAACTAAGTACCCAAGGCACTAAATAAAACCTTTGCAAATGAAATTCCAGGAATAAATGGTGTGAGAAGGTTAATTCTAGCTCCCATCTCACCCTTAGGTAAACTATAGACCTTCATTGTAAGATGGAGCAGTATGAACTGGCGTCTCTTCCAGGGGAGAGTCTCATTGCAAGTTGAAGGCCAGCGAGGACTGCTTAGTAAGACCTTGTCTTAGAAAAAGTTACAAAGTATAATTGATTGTCTAAATGTAAATTGTTACAAAGTAGACTAGCCTGGTCTACATAGCAAGTGCAAGGCCAATTAGGACGGCATAGGAAGACCCTGTGTCAAGAAGGAAAACTGTCAGGCCGACAAAAGCCTGGTGATCTGTGTCAATTGCCAGGGACCAGTATGGAGGTGGGAAGGGGCCTTGAGGTGGCTCAGGCTGGAAAGTATCTTCTGTTCTTCCAAGGATCCAAGTTCAGTTCCCAGCACCCAGGTGGGCAGCTCTCAAGTGCCTGTAACTCCAGTTCCAGGGGTCCAACATCATTTTCTAGCGTCTGAAGGCATCCACACAGCTGTGGTATATGTTCACACAGAAGAAACACACACATATTCACAAATGAAAAATACATTAAAAAAAAAATTCCCGGTTGGAGAGATGGCTCTGTGCTCTCTCAGCACTCAGGAGGCAGAAGCAGGCGGATCTCTGAGTTCGAGGCCAGCCTGGTCTACAAAGCAAGTCCAGGACAGCCAAGGCTACATAGAGAAACTCTGTCTCGAAAAACCAAAAAACATGCTCTTCTTGAAGGAGCTGGATTCAGTTCCCAGCACACACATCAGGCAGCACGTAGGCACCGGTGCCTCCAGTTCTAGGGGATCTGACACCTCTGGCCCCTTCAGACAACTACATAACATACACACCAACACACATATCTACACATAATTAAAATTTTAAATCAAATCTTTCTTTTTCTTTTCTTTTTTCCCCCCTAAAACAGGCTTTCTCTGTATAGCCCTGGCTTTCCTTGACTTGCTTTGTAAACCAGGCTGGCCTTGAACTCACAGTGATCTGCCTGCCTCTGCCTCCCTGAGTGCTGGGATTAAAAGTGTGCACCACCATGCCCAGCTCTGCCAGTGCTCTTAACCACTGAGCCACCTTTCCAGCCCTTTTAAAATATTTTTAAGGTGAAAGGCCAGAACTGACTCCACTGAAGTAGTCCTATGGCATCCACATGCCCCCCCACAATAATAATAATAACAACAACAATGGGGGGAGAGTAAATGACCAGTTCAAGACACTTAGTTCTGCTAACTGGAAGAGTTTATTAGAATGAAACTCAGGGAGTAGCCTGGGACTGAGCTCAGTCTGTAGACTGCATTTCTCTTATGTATGACGCCCTGGGCACATCGTTGTGCTCCGTAAACTGGGTGTGGTAACACACTCTGTGATCTCAGTACTGAGGAGCTGGAGACAGGAGGAGCCAGAGTTGAAGGTCATCAGCTGTGTAGCAAGCCTAAGCTTCGTGAGACTGTCTCTGGGGAGGGGGGAAAGGAGGAATTTACTCGGTGACTAAAACTTGATCAGAACCACTAGTGCTAGAGTGTTTTAGAGCTGAGTTTTGGATTTCATCATATTGATAAAGTTGTGTGCAACCCTCAGTCTTCTATGGACACACAGGTCTGGAAGATTGTGCCAGACACTGTCATGAGCAATTCTTTCTGCTCCACTACCTCCCATCCTCACCTCACAAAGTTTGAATACTCCAAGACCAACGCTTTTTTGTTTTTGGTTTGTTTGTTTGTTTGTTTTTCAAGACTGGGTCACTCTATGTAGTTTTGGCTGTCCTGGACTCACTTTCTAGACCAGGCTAACCTTGAACTCACAGCAATCCACCTGCCTCTGCCTTCGAAGTGCTGGGATTAAAGGCGTGTGCCACCACACCTGGCTCAACCAATGATTTTTTGATGGGCTCTTTTGTTGTTTGGTTCTTGGATTTATTTGAGTTTTTTGTTTGTTTGTGTTTGGTTTTGTTTTTGAAGGACAGTTTCACTCTGTAGCCCAGACTGGCCTGAAACTCACAGTGATCTACCTCAACCTCCCAAATGCTGGGATTATAGACATGGGCTATGTTGCCTAGCTAAGTCAGATTTCTTTCTTTTAAATTTAACTTAATTTTAAAAAAAGATTTATTTATTTATTTATTTATTTATTTATTTATTTATTTATTATTACATATATAGTGCTTTGCTTGCATTTACACATTCATGCCAGAAAAGGGCCATCAGATCACATTGTAGGTGATTGTGAGCTACCATGTGGTTGCTGGGAATTGAACTCAGGACCTCTGGAAGAGCAGTCAGTGCTCTTAACCTCTGAGCCATCTCTCCAGTCCCTAACTTAATTTTTTTTTTTTTTTTTAATGTGTATAGGTATTTTGTCTGTATGCATGTCAGTACACCGCATGCATCCCTGGTGCCCCAGAGGTTTAAAAAAAAAAAAAAGTCAGATCCCCTAGAACTGCAGTCACAGATGGTTGTAAGCTGCCATGTTGGTCTTCTGGAAGAGCAGCCACTGAGCCATCTTTTCTCCTAAGTCAGGTTCTTTAGTGTAAAGGAGCCAAGTAATTTCCCTCACTCTGTGCTCATTGTGCTTTCCCTGGTAACTTCAGAAAACTCTGGAACGAGAGACTCAGCATTGTCAGGCCCTGGTGATCTGGACAGACTGTGACAGAGAAGGTGAAAACATCGGGTTTGAGATTATCCATGTGTGCAAGGCTGGTGAGTCTACTGTTGAGCTCCTCTGCTTGGGAGTCCGTCTTAGGGTTTTACTGTTTTTTGGTTTGGTTTGGTTTTTCGAAACAGGGTTTCTCTTGTAGCTCTGTCTGTCCTGGGCTCGCTTTGTAGACCAGGCTGGCCTTGAACTCACAGAGATCTGTCTGCCTCTGCCTCCTGAGTGCACCACCATGCCTTGCCCAGGGTTTTATTGTTGTGAAGAGACCATGAAAAACATTTAATGGGGGCTGGTTTATGGTTTTCACAGGTTTTGTCCGTTATCGTCACGGCAGGAAACATGGCAGTGCAGGCAGACATGGTGCTGGAGAAGAGAATGAGAGGTCTACTCCTTGATCTGCAGGCAGCAGCACTAGGCACACAAGACCTCAGAGCCCTCCTCCACAGTGGCACACTTCTCCCACACTACTCCTACACGGCCATACCTCCTCAGAGTGCCACTCTCTATGGACCAAGCATTCACACACATGAGTTTGTGGGGGCCATGTCTACTCAACCCCCCCCACAGGGTCTGTAAGTGGGCTGTGGCCAAGTTCCTCTGTGTACAGGTCCTCCTGAATCATTCACAGAACCACACATGCATGTAATCATACACGTAATTAAAAATAATCACTTCTGTTTGTTTTTGAAGCAGGGCTTCTCTTTGTAGCCTGGTCTGTTCTGGAAATTGCTTTATACACCAGGCCGGCCTCAAACTCAGGGATCTTCCTGCCTCTGCCTTTTGAGTGCTAGGATTAAAGGTGTGTACCCCCACCACCTGGCCATAATTAATTTTTTAAAAGCTCATCTTTTAGGGCTGGAGGGATGGCTCAGAGGTTAAGAGCACTGTCAGCTCTTCCAGAGGTCCTGAGTTAATTCCCAGCAACCACATGGTGGCTCACAATCACCTATAATGTGATTTGATGCCCTCTTCAGGCCTGCAGGTGTACATGTAGGCAGAGCACTGTATATATAATAAATAAATAAATCTTTAAAAAAAAAATAAGCTCATCTTTTTACTCTCCTGTGGTCTTTCTATGGTATCTGACTAAGTAGTTTTTGGAGCTGAAGCTTGGTGATAGGAGTGTTCAGCCAGAGAAAAGGCTGAGACTTGCAAGTTGTCATCTGCTCTCCACAGACATGAGTGCACATATGTGCGGATACACATATAAGTACCTAAATAAATAAATAAAAATTTAGAAAGTGAGGTATAATGGGACACACCTTTAATCTTGACATTCAGGAGGCAGAGACAGACAGATCTCTGAGTTGAAGGCCAGCCTGGTAAACATACAGCACTTCAGGCCAGCCAAGGCTACATAGTGAGACCTTGTCTCAAAAAAAAAAAAGAAAAAGAAAAGAAAAAAAAGAAAGAAAAGAAAAGGAAAAAAGGAAAGATGGTTCAGTGGTTAAGTGCACTGGCTACTCTTGCAGAGGACCCAGATTCCTAACGCCTACGTGGTGGTTCACAGCCAAGTGAAACTCCAGTTCTAGGGGATCTGATGCCTTCTTCTGACCTCTGAGGGCACCAAGAGTGCATGTGGTGCGTGTGTGTACAGACAAAATACTCATGCAAATAAAAGAAATGAATCTAAAAAAAGGATGTTTGCCTACCATGCATATGAGGCTCTAGGTTCTAGTATACTTCTGTCATATGTGAGGAGGGGTGTGTGTGTGTGTGTGTGTGTGTGTGTGTGTGTGTGTGTGTGTGTGTGTGTGAGAATTTAAATAGTTCTAACAGGGTTAATGATTTTGGGTAGCTGAGAAGTGGTGAACAGCCTATCTCTACCTTAAAGATAGTTCAATTTTTGCTAAAGGAAATACCCTTAAAGAATTTTATATCTGAGTTTGTAATACTCCTGAGCATTTAAATGTGTGAATTTTTGTTTTGTTTTGTTTTGTTTTTCCAGACAGGATTTCTCTGTGTAGCCTTGGCTGTCCTGGACTAGCTCTGTAGATCAGGCTGGCTTCGAACTCACAGTGATCCACCTGCCTCTGCCTCCTGAGTGCTGGAATTAAAGGCGTGCGCCACCACTGCCCAGCAAAATGTGTGACCTTCCCAGGAAAGTGCATGTCCTATATATTCTTTCCTGGAGAAACATCCCCCATAGAACCTTTAACTGAGCCGGCAAGGTTGCTCAGCAAGTGAACACATTTATCTCATAAGCCTGGCAACCCCCAGAACCCATGTAAAAGTGGAAGGAGAGCCAGGCATGGTGGCTGCTGATCCATCTTTCCAGAGCCCTAAGAAAAATTTTAAGAGATCCTTTAACTGTTCAAGTTGTTCTTTTTCCTAAATTTAAGCCCAAAGGTCCAAATAAGATTGAAGTCTCAGATATAGGATCTTAGTTCATAGCTGAAAATGGTCCCACTGTTCTTTTTTTTTTTTTTTTTTTTTTTTTTGTTTTTCGAGACAGAGTTTCTCTGTGTAGCCTTGGCCATCCTGGACTCACTTTGTAGACCAGGCTGGCCTCGAACTCACAGCGATCCGCCTGCCTCTGCCTCTCGAGTGCTGGGATTAAAGGCGTGCGCCACCACGCCCGGCCCTCCCACTGTTCTTTCTGACAAAACTTATATTAAAATTTACAATACCCTTTCTCTCTTTATTATTTGTGTCTCATTAATTTAAACTAATAGGTGAAACGCAAACCAGCTTTTTGGACTGGTTTGCCTGGATATCATGGTAGTTTAAGAAAAGCAATTGCTTTTGTACTGAGCTGTAGTTCTGATTAAGTTTGGCATCTGTGCTTCCTTCCCTTCTGCAGTGAAGCCCACTCTGCAGGTGTTGAGAGCCCGTTTCTCTGAGATCACACCACGTGCTGTCAGGGCAGCCTGTGAAAACCTAACTGAGCCTGACCAGAGAGTAAGCGATGCTGTGGAGGTGAGGCAAGAGCTGGACCTGAGAATCGGTGAGGAGCGAGATGGGGCGGCCATTGACTTCGTGGCACCTTGGTGTTAAATTATACAACCAAAAAAACTTCCTGGTCTATTGCTTCCTTGTTCCCTTCCTTCCTCCTCCCCTTTTCCAGGAGCTGCCTTTACGAGGTTCCAGACTCTGAGGCTCCAGCGGATTTTCCCTGAGGTGCTGGCAGAGCAGCTCATCAGCTATGGCAGCTGCCAGTTCCCAACACTGGGGTTTGTGGTGGAGAGGTTCAAGGCCATTCAGGCTTTTGTGCCAGAAGTCTTCCACAGAATTAAAGGTAAAGCCCAAGGTTCTTTATGTAAGATCTGCAGGCTCCAGGAAGACAAGAGACTGCAGAGCTTAAGTAAAGGCGTGGTTATTATTCATCCTTGGTGCCCTTCACCCTGCTTCCTTACAATATTCAGAATCTTCTAGAAGGTCCCCGAGGTATCCAGAACTCCTCCCTGTATCATAACCCTTTGGTTTTTCACTGTAATACGCCATTTTCCATCTGTCGTGTGGTGGCTTCTCTGAGACAGCCTCTGTTTGTGTTTCTCTAATACAGTAACTCATGAACACAGAGATGGAACCGTAGAGTTCAACTGGAAAAGATACCGTCTCTTTAACCACACAGCTTGTCTTGTCCTTTATCAGTTGTGTATGGAGGTAAGGTGTTCATAGAGAGCGGTGATCTAGGAAGCAGTTCCTTCCTGTCGGCCAGGGTGACCCTGTTCTATGCCCCACTGAACTATGCTTGCTTGTGGGCTTAGAGTTTACAGTTCCAGGGCCTGCAATGTGGCTCAGGGCCTGCTGCCAAGTCCGAAGCCTGAATTCAATCTCTGGGAAACATGGTGGAAGGAGAAAATCAATTCCTAAAAACTGCAGTCTATATTCCACATGTGAGCCTGTGTATGCCTGTGTTTGCGTGTGTCTCTGGTGTGTTTGTGTGTATGTTTGTGTGTGTCTGTGTCTGTGTACACACCACTTTTTGGTGATAAGCATGACTAGAAGCACATGAAAACAGCACTAAAATTGTGTAAAGTGTCCAATCATGATTGTGCATGCTTGGAATCTTCAGGAAGCTGAGGGAAGGCAAATTCAAGGCCAGCACTGACTGTGTAGTGAGACTCTGTCTCAACCTCCCCCAAAATGCAAGTATTAGAAATTAATGTGCTTCATAGACAGATGCTGACAAGCAATTACCTTCAGGAAGAGCTTTATTAGAGTTTTAGACGATGGCTATGTCAAGCCTTAGTGATGCTGTGGAGGAGTGTTAACTCAGAACATGGCTGCTCTGGCAGGAGATCACACCAAAGACCTTCTAGGTCTGTGTGATCCGGCTGGAATACAAACATGCCTTTTATCAAGGAGACACTTCGCCAGGCAGAGTCTGAACTTATTCAAGTCTACTTGTAAACTAAACAAACTAAAAAAGGTTTTAATGGCAAGTAAGAGGCAAGTGACAGGTTTTGAACTTTGAAAGAGCATCTGTTCCCTACTCTTACTGGGAAAGAAAAATTTGGATTGTGGTATATGAATCTCTTCATTAGCAATCCATTCAAGCTTCATGTTTATTAACAGTGTCTTTGGAAGCTTTGCAGTTTGTATTATTTATACCTCAAGTGTAAAGTATGTGAGGCTAGGGATGGACCCCTGCGCCTCATGCATGCTCTGCCACTGACCACTATATATACCAGGGAGCATGTGCAGGTGGGAGACTTTACTCAGATGCACATCAGTTCTAGACCACGTACTTAAACACTTATGGAAATGTCTTTCAAAGTCTTGACTTGAGTGAAAAGGAAGTGATGGCATCCACAGTGTCAAGTACGCATGACACCACATGGAGTGCTCACCTGCACAAGGGCTGCAGCAGAGGGACTTGAGGTGACATACTCCAGGCTGATACGGGCTTTGTGTTCTTTGCTTCTAGAATCCCATGGCAACCGTGGTAGAGGTCAAGTCTAAGCCAAAAAGCAAGTGGAGGCCTCAAGCTTTGGACACTGTGGTACGTTCCAGATAGGTTGTTCCAAGGTACTAAGGAAGAGTTACTTCCTGCTGTTGGGGCTACAGTTCTTCATGGGTTATGGCCCAGGAAGGAAGGACTATCACCTATTTGAAGGCCACTCAGCGGCCAGTCAGTGGTGATGCACACCTTTTTTTTCTTTCCTGTTTGTTTTGTTTTTCGAGACAGGGTTTCTCTGTGTAACCTTGGCTGTCCTGAAACTCTCTTTTAGACCAGGATGGCCTCGAACTCAGAGAGATCTGCCTCCCACGTGCTGGGATTAAAAGCGTGCACCCCAACGGCTGGCCTATTTTGGGTTTTTTGAGACAGGGTTTCTCTATAATCCTGACTGTCTGGAACTCACTATATAGACCAGGCTGGCCGAGACTCAGAGATTTGCCTTACTCTACTTCTGAATGCGGGGTTCAAATCATGCACCACCATGCCCAGCCTTTGCAGACTGTCAATACAAAAGAACAGCTTGGGTATTAGAAAGCTGCATGGAAAAAAAAAAAAAAAAGAAAGAAAGCTGCATGGGATGTGTTTTAGTGTCTAGGGGAGATTTTTGAGACCTGAGTCATATTCTTCAAGTGTGGTTCTCAGATTTTAACATCATGTTCTTGTTAGGCTTCTTGTTAAAAATACAGATTTCAACTAGGAGTGGTAGCACATGTCTGTGGTCCTAGCTGCCCTGAGCTACATGTGGTGCTGTGAACCTGCTAACTCCTTGGGCAAGTATCAGCCGCACAGTATCTTGAAGAACCTCTCACTGCTTCCTTAGGAAGCCAGAGTGATAGATGCTGGTGATCATGGCATTTGGAAGGTAGAGGCAGGAAAATCGTGAGTTCAAGGACAACTTGGACTATATAAGGCCCTGTCTCAAACCAAAGAGAAACATTTTTTATTTTGTATTTTTGTAGTTTTTTGAGACAGGCTTTTACTATATGACCCTGGCTGGTCTGGAACTCAAGTGGACGAGACTAACCTAGATCTTACAGAGATCTTCCTGTCTCTGTCTCCCAAGCACTATTGTGCTCATGCTTATGTTTTTGTTTTGGCTGTTTGGTTTTTGATTATTTGTTTGGTTTTGTTCGCATTAAAATTACATTTTAAATCCCAGCACTTGGGAGGCAGAGGCAGGTGGGTCGCTGTGAGTTCGAGGCCAGCCTGGTCTACAAAGCGAGTCCAGGACAGTCAAGACTATACAGAGAGACCCTGTCTCGAAAAACAAAACAAAAACAAACAAACAAAAAATTACATTTTAAACCAAAGCCCCACTAGTTGGGATCCGCCTGGCTGATGGAGACCCAGGAACTGTCCCTTGGGCAGTCTCCCCCTCTTGGCATGACAGCTGTAGCTGAAGTGACAGGGCCAGACTCGCCTGAAGGTTAATTAGGTTCTTGTGTTGCACTTTGACACAGAAGCCACATCTTCTGTCTCTGTTGACAGGAGCTTGAGAAGCTGGCTTCTCGGAAACTGAGAATCAATGCCAAGGAGACCATGAGGATTGCGGAGAAGCTGTATACACACGGGTAAGGAGAGGAGCTCACAGGGCAACGAAGTCACCTCCCTGCCCTGCATGCTAGGAGTTCACTGTAACCCAGGGCCCTGCACACAGTAGGTAAACTGAGTCCTCCTCTTGACCCCTCAAGCAATTCTCCTGGGTCCTGCCGAGTGTCAGCCAGCAGGCAGCACCTTTAAGGGTTGTTTGCCTGTCAGGATCTTCATATCTCTGTGGCCAGTGAGTGCCCTAGCAGTGAAGTGTCCTTCCTGTCCACTTACCACTGTGTGAGAACGTGACAGGTGGGCTGTTCAAATTGAGATGGGTTGTAAGTATAACACGGAGTAGATTTTAAAGATGTATATGAAAATAAGACATGAAATGTTCAATTTTTTTCTTTTTCTTTTCTTTTCTTTTTTTTTTTTTTTTTTTTAAATTTGTTGAGACACGGTTTCTCTGTGTCCCTGGCTGTCCTGGAACTCACTCTGTAGGCTGGCCTCAAACTCACAGAGATCCGCCTGCCTCTGCCTCCTGAGTGCTGGGATTAAAGGCGTGCGCCACCACCACCTGCCTCCTTCTTTCTTTTGTTGACACTAAGAATTAAACATTAAGAACTGAAGAGAGAGGGAGAGAGAGATAGCGCGTGTGTGCGAGAGCGCAACTGGGGCTTGAGAGCGCTGCAGTTAAGTCCATTGGGGCTCACAGCACACAGACTCTGTCAGACTGATTGGAAATAGGGGCCAGTGACATGCCCTGGGCACAGAACTTCACTCTCAGCCCTTATCCTACAATGTGCTTCTTTCTATCTTTCTTTCTCTCTCTTTCTTTCTTCTTTTGTTTTTTGTTTTTTTTTTTTTTTTTCCCCAGACAGGGTTCTCTGTAGCCTTGGCTTTCCTGGACTCACTCTGTAGACCAGGCTGGCTTGGAATTCACAGTGATCCGCTTGCCTCTGCCTCCTGAGTGCTGGGATTAAAGGCGTGCGCCACCACGCCCGGCTGCTTCTGCCTTCTGTCTGTAGGTTCCCAGAATGCCTTAGCAGGAAAGCGCTGCTCTAACCCTTAGGGCCCAGCTCCAACTGCCATGGTGTCTCCACTTAGGTGGTTTACACTCACATTGGCAGTGTCAGGTGCATGAGTGGATGACTACAACTTCCAGTGGTTACAAACCAACGAAAAAGCCTAACGATGTCCTTTTGGGGTACCTTTCTCTTAGGTACATCAGCTACCCACGAACAGAAACAAACATCTTCCCCAAAGACTTAAACCTCTTTGCATTGGTGGAACAGCAGACTGTGGATCCACACTGGGGAGCTTTTGCTCAGAACATTCTAGAGCGAGGTGGCCCCACTCCACGAAATGGGAGCAAATCTGATCAAGCTCATCCTCCCATTCACCCCACTAAATACACCAGCAGCTTGCAGGTTGGTTTCTCTGAGGGTGAGTCCTGCTGGAGCACAGAGCAGTGCAGGGTGGGCGGGAAGACCAGACCTTGCTCTCTAGGCTCTAGTTTTTAGAAACAGTGATACCAAATGTCTTTCATTTCAAGAGGGGAGTCAAGGAAGCCTTTGGTGAATCTGTTTCTATGTTTTAAATTTTCCAACCTTTATGTTAAGAGAAAGTCTCAGTATGTAGGCCAGGCTCGCCTCAAACTCAGAGGTCCACCTGTCACTGCTTCCCAAGTGCCGGATCAAAGGTGTGCACCACACACTCAGCCTTAGTTGTTCTTTTTTGTTTGGTTGGTTGGTTGGTTGGTTTTGTTTTTTTTTTTTTTTTTTTTTTTCCGAGACAGGGTTTCTCTGTGTAGCCCTGGCTGTCCTGGACTCACTTTGTAGACCAGGCTGTCCTCGAACTCACAGCGATCCGCCTGCCTCTGCCTCCCGAGTGCTGAGCCTTAGTTGTTCTTATGACAAGCTAGTCATTGTGAGGGAGGGGCACACATGCTGCAGCACGCGTGTGCGAGTCAGCAGTCATTCAGAGGAAGTCCCTGGAGACCTACACACATAACTGGATTTCTGTGCATAGTATATCTTTCCTGGTTATAAATGATAGCAGTGGGCTGGGGCATGGAATGAGTAATGAATCCTCAGCAGGGGAGTTGTTAGGTATGTATGTGACTGTTTCATGGGCCCTTTAGTAGGGTGAGCCTCATTAAGTCCTGTTTACAGGTAATTCAAGGTTACCCCCAAGAACTCACTGCACACATGAAGTTAGCCCACAGCTGTCGTGTACAGTGTTACCTGGCTCTATTTAGAAAGTCTCTTGCTTATCTCTTGTGCTTTTACCTCATTTCTGTTTGCATGAGGCTCATATCAAAGAATTTTTTGCTTACTTTTCCCTGGTCAGAGTTGTGAATTTTGCATTGTGGCACACACCATTAACTCTGACACTTGGGAGGCAGAGGCAGGTGGACTTCTGTGAGTTCTATTACAGCTCTGTAATAATATATTAATATATATATTAATATTATTATTAATTAATTAATATATAATATAATATATAATATAATAATTAATTAATATATTATTAATATTATATTAATATATATATATATATGCGTGTGCCACCACGCCCGGCAATAAGACTTATCTTAAACAAACCCAAAAACCCACAAGAGAGCAGCTTTCCAGCTCACATTGTTGCAGAGCTTGAGGAGCCGTGTATTCTGTTCTCTGCAGACGCCGGCTCGCAGTGGCGTACACCAAGGTGGAACTCCACTGGTACTGTGCTCCTTGAAACATGCTATTTTGAAAGGATTCTCACCCTCTTTC
The DNA here is from genome assembly GCF_903995435.1 of Acomys russatus. Classification (NCBI taxonomy): domain Eukaryota; kingdom Metazoa; phylum Chordata; class Mammalia; order Rodentia; family Muridae; genus Acomys; species Acomys russatus. The sequence continues at coordinate 41,549,791 of NC_067161.1, read as the reverse complement.
GATTCTTCAGGGAGATGACCGGCGACTGTACGAGTTCATCGTTCGCCATTTCCTGGCTTGCTGCTCTCAGGATGCTCAGGGGCAAGAGACTACTGTGGAGATTGACATCGCTCAGGAACGCTTTGTAGCTCATGGCCTCATAATTGTAGCCCGTAACTACCTGGATGTGTATCCGTATGATCACTGGAGTGACAAGGTGATGGGAAGGTGGGCCCACCCGGGGGAGGGGCAGCCCTTGTGCTCCAGCCTGTGCTTCTTGATGGAGCAGGGCTGATGAGCGTGGTGACGAAATGATCTGAAGCTGTACCTGCTCCCCTGCAGCTCCTCCCTGTCTATGAGCAAGGCTTCTGCTTTCAGCCCAGCACTGTGGAGATGGTGGATGGGGAGACCAGCCCACCTCAACTGCTTACCGAGGCTGACCTCATCGCCCTCATGGAGAAGCATGGTATCGGTCAGTACCTTGTGTGGGGAGCTCATGGCTCTTGGGCATTTATAGGCCAGGCATGACCTCCTCGCGGGGAAGGCATTATATTCCATATGTATGTATGTATGTATACATATATACACACAGATAGATAGATGATTTTTTTGTTATTTTTTAAGATTTTATTTCAGGTACGAGTGCTCTATCTGCATGTACACCTGCATGCCAGAAGAGGGCAGTAGAGAGTACAGATGGTTGTGAGCCACTGTGTGGTTGCTGGGAATTAACTCAGGACATCTGGAAGAGAGGAGCCATCTCTCCAGCCCCGCTTCTTCTATATTTTAAGGGAAGAGCCTGTAGTGTAGTTAAGTGGCAGACCACTTGCCTACTTTACATGAGTCCCTGTGATTCCATCCCAAACCCAGACTCAAAAAAGAAAAGAAGCCAGATGGTGGTGGTGGTGCACACCTTTAACCCCACATCTTGGGAGCAGAGGCAGGGAGATCTCTATGAGGCCAGGGTGGCCTACAGAGTGAGTTCCAGGACATCCAGGGGTACATAAAGAAACCCTGTCTCAGAAAAAGAAAAGAGAAGCCGGGCATGGTGGCGCACATCTTTAATCCCAGCACTCAGGAGACAGAGGCAGGTGGATCTCAGTGAGTTCGAGTCCAGCCTGGGCTACAAAGTAAGTCCAGAACAGCCAAGGCTAACACAGAAGACCCTGTCTCAAAAACCAAAAAAAAAAAAAAAAAAAAAAAAAAAGGAAGGAAGGAAGGAAAAAAAAATAATTGAAGTCAAACCTGCAAAGGTTAAGAATTTACCTAAGCGTGTGGGGGTGGGAGGAGGGTGGCTGGAGAGATGGCTCTGTGGTTAGGAGCACTGGCTGTTCTTCCAGAGGATGCCAGTTCAATTCCCAGCATCCACATGGTAGCTCACAACTGTCTATAACTCCAGTTTCAGAAGCTCCGACACCCTCACACAGATACACACGCAAGTAAACACCAATGCACAGGGAATAAACATAAAATAAAATTTAAAAAAAACAAAAGAGATTTTTAAAAAATTAAAAAAGAACTTACCTAAGGTCACTAAATACATACTTTTTGTTGTTGTTGTTTTTCCGAGACAGGGTTTCTCCGTATAGCCTTAGCTGTCCTGAACTTGCTTTATAGACCAGGCTGGTCTTGAACTCACAGTGATCCACCTGCCTCTGCCTCCTAAGTGCTGGGATTAAAGGTGTACACCACCACCACCCGGCTACATACATTTTAATATCCAGTTCAGATAACTCCACGGGTAATGTGCTTTTTAAATTTTTTTTTAGGGGGGCTGGAGAGATGGCTCAGCGGTTAAGAGCACTGCTCTTCCAAAGGACCCTGGTTCAATTCCCAGCACCCACATGGCAGTTCACAACTGGCTGTAACTCCAGGATCTGACACCCTTACACCAATGCACATAAATTAAAATTGAATAAAATACTTTTAAAAAATTATTTTTAGGGGACTGGAGAGATGTCTCAGTGGTTAAGAGCACTGGCTGCTCTTCCAGGGGTCCTGAGTTCAATTCCCAGCAACCTCATAGTGGCTCACAACCATCTGTAATGGAATCTGATTCCCTCTTCTGGTGTATACAAAACCAGAGCATTCATATACATAAAACAAATAAATAACTCATTAAAAAAAAGAGAGAGAGAGCATTAGCTGCTCTTCCGGAGGTCATGAGTTCAATTCCCAGCAACCACATGGTGGCTCACAACCATCTATAGTGAGATCTGGTGCCCTCCTCTGGTGTGCAGGTGTATATGTAGTCAGAATACTATATACATAGTAAATAAATTTGTTTTTACAGTGTCAGGGGTAGAAACCGGAGTCTTGTGCAAACTAGGCAAGCACTCCGAATGCTGAGCCTGGGGGCCCGCCCGTCTAGTGCTGTTGATGACAACACTGCACCCTGTTTGTAGTGATGGGGATGTTTGTATGACTCCAGGCCTTTCCCTGGGATCTTCATTTTGATTCAGAACAAGTAACTCAAGAGCTGAGGCAGGAAGTGTGAAAGTTTCAAGGCCAGACTAGCAGCCCAGGAAGCCCCTGTCCCAACACAAAGTTTGCACGGCTGGGAACCTAGCTAGTGTGGTAACATAAGCCTGTAAACCCAGCACTTAGGAGGGAAAAGTAAGGCAGGAAGATCAGGAATTCAAGGTCATCCTTGTATACATAACAAGACCCTGCCTCAGGCACAGTAAAAAGTACAATTCCAGGGGCTGGAGAGATGGCTTAGCAGTTAAGAGAGCTTCCTGCCCTTGCAAGTTCCTGGTTCCCACGTTAGCTTGCTTACAACCGTCTGTGACTCCAGCTGCAGGGACCTAACGTCCCCTTCATGGGCACACACGTACACTCACATGCGCAGACCCACGCAGAGATGTAAACCTAAAAGTGAGCCAGCTCTGGTGTAGTATTTCACTGTGATTTTGGTTTGTATCTTCCTAGCAGCACAGCTACATTTAAAAGGTCTGTCGGGCCACAGCGTAAAATAGATTTGCATAGAGGTGGACAAAGTGAGCAATACTGGAGAAATGCAGTTATTACATATATAAACAGTAATAGTAATAAATAATAATAAGAAATACATAGGTGCAGTGGGCCACTCAGCCACAGTCTAACACGGGGAAAAGAGAGGGATTTAAATGAATTGCAAGGCTGGGATTGACAGTTCTGATGAGCCCTCAGGTGTTAGCAGGGCCCAGAGTAATGGTGGCCTCTGAGATTGCTAGCAAAGCTCAGATGTGAGTAAGAAAGATCTTACTTTATAAACTGCCCAGGCAAAAGAAGTATCCATGGTAAGTGAGGTACCCACAGGCTGTTCTGGTGCTGCTGTCTCTATTACGTGAGAATAATGGGGAGAGGAGATGGGCATGGTGCAAATACCTGCAATTCCAGCAGTTGGGAAGTAGAGGAGAATTCAGTGTTCAAGGACAGCCTTGGCTACATAGCCAGTTCAAGGACAGCTGGGGCTCTACTAGACGATGGTGATGATGACGACGATGATGATGAAGAAATGGTTTCTAGGTACTGATGCAACTCATGCAGAACACATCGAGACCATCAAAGCCCGGATGTATGTGGGACTCACCTCAGACAAGCGGTTCCTCCCTGGGCATCTGGGCATGGGACTTGTGGAAGGTAAAGCACAAGAAAGATGGCATTGGACAGTGGGGAAGCCAAGGTGTCCCGAGTTCCTGATGTTGTCACTTAGAAGCTCACAGCTCTACTCTTTCCCTGCAGGTTATGATTCCATGGGCTATGAGATGTCCAAGCCTGACCTCCGTGCCGAGCTGGAAGCTGATCTCAAGCTGATCTGTGAGGGCAAGAAGGATAAGTTTCAGGTGCTAAGGCAGCAAGTGCAGAAATACAAGCAGGTCTTCATTGAAGCAGTGGCAAAGGCAAAGAAGTGAGTGCCAGACCCTGCTCCCCTGTCCAAGGGGTCCTGTAGCTCCCAGCCGTGCCATGACACTTTTCACAGCAGACTGGAGTGCCTGGGGAGGCTCAGCAGGGGGAAGTTAAATGGGCCCTCCCAGTTCTCAGTCACCAGTCACCCCGGAAGGGGCCCAGCTACACAGGCACTGTGCCATGGATTTCCCCTCTGGGTTCGGTTTATTCCCTTCTAGAGAAACTGAGCTTTAGAAGTGCCACTCTCTGCCTTTACATCAGCTAATCCAGGAGCTAGTACGGAACCTAGTCACTCTCTAGAGCATCTGGAGGTGGCCAGTTAGTGAACAAAGTATGTGTTTTGTTAGAAATAATATGTTTTCACTGGGCATGGTGGCTCACGCCTTTAATCACAGCACTTGGGAGGCAGAGGCTGTGAGTTCGAGGCCAGTGTGGTCTATAAAGCAAGTCCAGGACAGCCAAGGCTACACAGAGAGACCCTGTCTTGAAAAACCAAAAAAAAAAAGAAAAAGAAATAATATGTTTTCAAGCCAAGGATGGTGGCTGCTGCATATCATCCTAGCACTTGGGTGGCTGAGGCAGGAGGATTGCTGTGAGTTCAAGGATATCTTAGGTTACAAAATGAGACTCAGTCTCCGAAAAAAAGAAAAAAAGGAAAAGAAAAATAATCTTTTCTAACCCTGATGCTGTGATTCATTAGCATAGAAACATATTTAGTTTGATTTCCTGGCATACTTGAACTCTCTAGAGTGATGATATCTTTGTTTGCCAGTCTCCTGGCTGATGGATAGCCCTGTTGAGCCACAGGCTAGGATTAGTTCCCAGGAGAAGCTTCCATAAGGCTAGGAGGCAGTACTCTCAACTACTCTATGGTGGTACTGAAGTTTAATTGGTCACCAGTGGCTCACGGTTTACCAGGTGTGCCTCAGTATTGAAGACATCATAAAAACTGGCCTAAGCTTTCAAGTAGCTGAGTGCACGGAGACCCCTGGGAAGTGGTACACCAGAGAAGGCCTAGCAACACAGTCTTGCTTGTGCGCCTTGCCCTTGCATCTCTCCTGCCTGGCTCTCTGAGTTATGTGAGCCATGCAGCCAATCAGACAGCAGAAAGACAGCTCACATCCTGAAATCTGTAGCTAGTGTCTGAAAGAGGAACAGACTTGGTCACTGAGCTGTCAGTCTTCTGGGTCTCACTCACTCCAGGTGGTGGCAGGACTGATTTGAATTAAGTACCCAGCTAGTATTCACTGGATGACTTCTTGGTGTCTAGGGGCAATATTCTATAAGACTATTTATAGGGATGGCAGGAAATGTTAGTTTGGAGTTTTTTCTTTTATGTGTGTGTGTGTGTTATGTACTGTGAGTGTGAGTACATACATGCTAAGGCAAATGTATGTAAGCCAGAGGACAATTTTTAGAAGACGTTCTCTGCTCCCACTGTGGTGTTCCAAGGATCAAACTCAGGTCACCAGGTTTGCACATTTACCCACTGAACCTTTGTGCCAACCCCAGTTTGCTTTTTTTTGGGGGGGGGGTTTCGAGACAGGGTTTCTCTGTGTAGCCTTGGCCATCCTGGACTCACTTTGTAGACCAGGCTGGCCTCGAACTCACAGCGATCCACCTGCCTCTGCCTCCCGAGTGCTGGGATTAAAGGCGTGTGCCACCACGCCCGGCAGTTTGCTTTTTTTGTTTGTTTGTTTGTTTGTTTGTTTTTTAAGATTTATTTATTTATTATTATGTATACAATGTTCTGCTTGCATATACACCTGCACACCAGAAGAGGGCATCATATTTCATTATAAATGGTTGTGAGCCACCATGTGGTTTCTGGGAATTGAACTCAGGACCTTTGGAAGAGCAGGCAGTGCTCTTAACCTCTGAGCCATCTCTCCAGCCCCTGTTTGTTTGTTTTTCAAGACAGGGTTTCTCTATGAAGCCTTAACTGACCTGAACTAGCTTTGTAGACCAGGCTGGCTTCGAACTCACAGAGATCTGCCTGCCTGAGTGCTGGAATTACAGGCATGAGCCACCACGCCTGGCCCAGTTTGCTTTATTTATTTTATTTTTTTTTTAAGACAAGGTCTCTCTGTGTAGCCCTGGCTGTCCTTTACTCACTTTGTAGATAGGCTGGCCTCAAACTCACAGAGATCTGCCTGCCTCTGCCTCCCAAGTGTTGGGATTAAAGATGTGTGCACCAGTTTGTGTTTTCTAATCCTTGAAACTACCCTATGACAGGAATATTCATTGCTGAATTTGTACTGTTTGTGTCTGCCTAGAGCTGGCATCACACTAGGAACCTGGAGCCAGGAGCAGTGGGGTAGAGAGTGGGCTTGTGCTTTCTGTGTGGCCTGTGGCTCCCTGAGCAATGTTTCCAGTCTCATGTGTATTATGGAGACCTAAGAGTGCTTTAACAGCCTTTTGAATGAAATGGCTTGTGTATCTGCTTTTCCTTCAGATTGGATGAGGCCTTGTCTCAGTACTTAGGAGAAAGGACAGAGGTGTCCCAGCAAGAAGAGATCTACCCAGCCATGCCAGAGCCTGTTCGGAAGTGCCCACAGTGCAACAGGGATATGGTCCTCAAGACCAAGAAGAGTGGTGGGTCAGTACCTGGCTTCCGTCTACTCACCCAGTGTATACTGGGCTGACCAGACAGCTCTGAAAGGGCCTGTCAGTGCAGGCCCACATCATTAATTAGAAGCAGGCCTGCTATTGGCAGACACTGGGCAAGGTGATAGAACTGGTAGCACCCGGCTACTGAGTGCTACAGGAATTTATATTCCATGGGGTGATGGTGGCTCAGCAGTTAGGAGCACTGGATGCTCTTATAAAGGACCAAAGTTTGGTTCCCAGCACCCACAAGCATCTCACACCCATCCATAACTCTAGTTCCAAGGAATCCGATGCCGTCTTCTGACCTCAGAGGCCACCAGGCACATGAGATGCTTTCCCCCTCCCTAAGGGCCATATCTACTTCACAACACTGCATTATAGGTGGGATTTAAAACAACAAAACAAAACAGTTGTTTTATGTGTGTATGACTTGTCTGTATGCACCACAAGCATGCAGGTGCCTGCAGGATCCAGGAGGTTTGGATCTCCTAGAACTAGAGTTCTCCTAGAGTTACAAATGGTTGTAAGCTGTCCATTAGAGTACTGGGAACCAGCCCTGGGTCCTCTGCAAGAATGGGTAGTGTTGTTAACCTTGCAGCCATCCTCTAGCCCTGGGGATTTTTGTTGTTGTTTGTCTATTTTCATTTTTGTTATTTGAATTATAGGAGTAGAACCCATGGTCTCATATACTTGGAAGCTTTCTACTACCTACTCCCAACCCAGAATAGGTTTCTGTCTTGTTTGTTTTGTCCTTGAGCTAGGGTCTTGCCTATGTAGCCTAAGCTAACCTTGAGCTCTGAATCCTCCTGCCTCAGCAGCCCATGTGCCTGAAATCTATTCATACATTACCATGGGCTGAGAGTGACTATTGTTAAAGGGACAAAACAGACATACAATTCTGTGTGTGCACAGGGCACATCCTACATGGCTTTACCTTGGTGGTATTTTGTTTGTTTTGCTTCTGAAACAGGGTCTCATTCACTCTGTAGCCCAAGGTAACCTGAAACCCATATGTAGCTCAGGCCTCCTTCACACTTGCTAAATCCTCCTCAGCTTCCCAAGTGCTGGGGTATGTTGGAGAAACACCACACACAGGTGGTACCTAAGTAAAGTCAGCAAGGGTTGTATTTCCCCCCCTTGAGACAGGGTTTCTCTGTGTAGCCCTGGCTGTCCTAGAACTCGCTCTGTAGACCAGGCTGGCCTCAAACTCACAGAGAGCTGCCTGCCTCTGCCTCTGGAGTGCTGGATTACAGGGGTGCACTAGCACCACTTAAGCTTGTTCTCAGTGTGGCATCCAAGCAGGGTTTTCTTAGGGTGGATGTGGTGTCACACACCTTTAATCCCAGCACTCAGGAGGCAGAGGTGCGCATCTATGATCAGGCTGACTTGGTCTATGTAGCACATTCCAGGACAGCCAGGGCTACACAGCGAGACTCAGAAAACCAAGAAAAGTAGAAGCTTCCTGGCAGGTGGATGTAAAGAGTGTGCCTTCCATATTCCTGGATTTGACCTGTCCACTCTGCTCTCCAGGTTCTACCTTAGCTGCACGGGCTTTCCAGAATGTCGGTCAGCTGTGTGGTTTCCTGACTCGGTGCTGGAGGCCAGCAGGGACAGCAGTGTGTGTTCCATGTGTCAGCCATCCCCTGTGTACAGGTGAGCTGCATGTCTCTGGGGCATGTACTGCAGAACTCGTCACTGTCCTCATTGAAACCCAGGCCAGAGTGACTAGGGCAGTGATTCTCACCCTATGGGTCACGACCCCATTGGCTTCTATTTACATCACAATTTATAACAGTAGCAAAATTACAGTTATGAAGTAGCAGTGAAAATAATGTTATGGGTCGGGCGTGGTGGCGCACGCCTTTAATCCCAGCACTCGGGAGGCAGAGGCAGGCGGGTCGCTGTGAGTTCGAGGCCAGCCTGGTCTACAAAGTGAGTCCAGGATGGCCAAGGCTACACAGAGAAACCGTCTTAAAAAACCAAAAAAAAAAAAAAATGTTATGGTTGGGGGTCCCCACAGTATGAGGCCTGTATTAAAGGCCGCAGCAGAAGGTTGAGAACCGCTGCTCTAGGGAACGTTGTTCTCAGCTTGCACTCTGAGCAGCAGCGCCAGCCCCTGGCTGGTCTAATTGTGCTGTGCTCTGTGGGAGTCACCAGGGCCTGTCTGCCTCTGCCTCCCAAGTGCTGGGATTACAGATGTGCGCTACCACGCCCAGCTTGGCACATGTTTGTTTATTTATTTATTTATTTATTTATTTATTTTTGGTTTTTCGAGACAGGGTTTCTCTGTGTAGTTTTGACTGTCCTGGACTCATTTGTAGACCAGGCTGGCCTCGAACTCACAAAGATCCACCTGCCTCTGCCTCCCGAGTGCTGGGATTAAAGGCGTACGCCACCACTGCCCAGCAGCACATTTATTTCTTATTAACACATTTTTAAAATGACTTATAGGACAAAATACTTACTTTCCAAAGCAGATATACAGCACTGCTGAAGAGAATAATACTGCTTTTCATTTAGGCAAGAAGGGATGTGTTTCAATCTCTGTCCCACACTCCACTGAACCATCACAGGGTTCATCATTTCTGGAAAACTCTCATTGTACACACAGGGAAGCACAAGAGTAGATTAGAGGCATCCTTACCCATCTTGACTTCCTAACCTTGGAGAGCCCCAGAGCCTTCAGGGGCCAAAGGTGTAGAGAAGTAGAACTTTCCAGGGGTGCCTATATTTGGGTGGTGATTAGAGGCTGAGAGTCTATCTGTACACTTCCTCCAGCTCTGTACTCTGGATGGGCTTCCTGGGTCAGTGGGGAGGCTGTGGCTGGCCACCGCAGTGTACCAGGGCAAAGAGTAACATCTTCCCTCCTCTCGGCCTCACTAGGTTGAAGTTGAAGTTTAAGCGTGGTAGCCTTCCTCCAACTATGCCTCTGGAGTTTGTCGGCTGCATAGGTGGATGTGATGAGACTTTGAAGGAAATCTTAGGCCTGCGGTTTTCACAGGCCACCCCAAGAGCTAGCCAGCCCTCTGGCCACCTACAGTCCAGCCAGGCCCTCAACAGGATGGACAGCAGTCAGCCTAGCCTGTCTCAACCACTGGCTAACAGACATACTGGACCTTCAAAGGCAATGGCCCAAGCCTTACTACCACACAGTGCTGCTGGTGAAAACAACTCTGTGACCTGCAACTGTGGCCAGGAGGCTGTGCTGCTCACTGTCCGCAAGCAGGGCCCCAACCAGGGCCGGCACTTCTATAAGTGCAGTGGTGGCGGTTGCAACTTTTTCCTGTGGGCTGACAGCAGCCAGCCCACAGGAGGAGGGGCCCACACCTCTGCATCAACTCCAGGCAACTCCATGGAAGGCCCATCAGGCATAAGCAGCCACATGGATGGGTTTGGCGGCCTTGGCGATGACAGTGGTGGAAGTACATCCTGCCTGTGCGGGCAGCCTGCTGTCACACGGACTGTGCAGAAGGATGGACCCAACAAAGGACGCCAGTTCCACACCTGTTCCAAGCCACGAGAGCAGCAGTGTGGCTTCTTTCAGTGGGTGGATGAGAACATGGCCCCAGGTGAGGCAGTAGGACAGCAGGTCACCGCATAGGTTTTCACCATGGCTACTGTTGCAGAGAGCAGTGAGAAGGAGGGAAGGCAGATCAGAGGAGTGTGAGGTCAGCAGGGCATTGCTTTGGCTGTTTGCTCCTTGTGTAGTAAGGTATGAACCACAGGGTCGTGGGTTCACATTAAAGAGTAGCTACTGTGAGGTTGGGGATTTAGCTCAGTGGTAGAGCGATTGCCTAGCAAGGGCAAGACCCTGGGTTCGGTCCTCAGCTCTGGGGGGAAAAAAACCAAGGTAGCCAGGCATGGTGGCGCACGCCTTTAATCCCAGCACTCGGTAGGCAGAGGCAGGTGGATCACTGTGAGTTTGAGGCCAGCCTGGTCTACAAAGCAAGTCTAAGACAGCCAGGCCTACACAGAGAAACCTTGTCTTGAAAAACAAAAACAAAACAAAAGGAGTAGCTACTGTGCCCAGCACTGTGACAAAATTCTCCATCAGGCATCTTTTTTTTTTTTTTTTTTTTTTAAATTTGGTGTTCAGCCTCCATGTATGTAACATGTCAGATTGCCTGAAACTGGAATTACAGACAGTTGTGAACTGCCATATCATAGGTGCTAAGATTTGAACCTGGATCCTTTGGAAGAACAGCCAGTGCTCTTAACTGCTGAGCCATATCTCCAGCCCCCAGGCACCTTTAATCTGCATTAGATCACAGTTTTCCAAACGAGGTGACGATCAGGCCAGTGAAGGTCTTCTTTATTTGGTGTCACAGTGACAGAGCCTCCCCTGCAGATTGTCACCCTTGCTAGGTCATTGACATCAGCCTCATTTTACCTGAGGGCACCCTGGCTATGACAGTGTGTAGAAATCTGCCCAGATCTACCCAGCCTTGCCACCGTCTCGGGAACGAGCGCTACAAGGACTGCACCCAGACATTGGATCACATGGGTCCATGCCACTGCGGTGCACAGCAGCACACACACCGCCTTATCTAACCCAAGGCTAACCAGCAGTTACACAGTTAAGCAGGGCTTTCCGGTCTCAGTTGTATACCTTCATACAGCGGCCTGAGCCTTTTGGCCTCAGTCTTCTCAGCAACAAGATACTACCACAAATTTCATAGGACTTCTGTTTCATAAAGAAAGGAGCCAAGTTAATCTCAGCCTGATTTTTGTTTGTTCGTTTGTTTATGGGGTGCTGGCTGGGGTGCACATTTTGAGGGATGTTATGTATATAGCCCAGGCTGGCTTTAAACTTGCAACACTTTTGCCTCAACTTCCTGAGTACCAGAGTAACAGGCATGTTCCCTCATGGCTGACTTCATGTGATTCTTGTATTTATGCCTCCAGATGCAAGAAGTACCAGAAGGCTTGGTCAACAACACAGGGCTGCAGGCACCACTCAGTGCATCCTTTGCTGTGCCAATAATTGAAATAACTGCAAAGCCCTTGGCCTTGTACACACTTAAGACTTTCTAGGGTCGGGCTGGAGAGATGGCTCAGTGGTTAAGAGCACCGCCTATTCTCACAAAGGTCCTGAGTTCAGACCCCAGCAGCCACATGGTGGCTTCCAACCATCTGTAATGTGATCTGATGCCCTCTTCCGGCCTGCAGTTGTACATGCAGGTAGAACACTGTATACATAATAATAAATCAATAAATCTTTAAAAAAAAAAAGACTTTCTAGGGTCACCAGAAGTGACATAGGACCTCCAAGCCAGACGACGAGTTGACTTCAGTGACAGGGCAGCCAGCACTGAGGCCTGTTTATAGACTCGAAGGTTCCAGTGCTCAGGGTTCCTTGCAGGCCAGGTAAAGTGAGGAGCTGGCTAGTGATCAGACTCCCCATCTGCTACTGTGTGCTTGGGGTTTCTGCTCTGTAGGAAGGGGTATAGAAAATTACACGACTGCCTCCTCATCAGGACAGTGTCTCTAAGAACTTGGGATTTTTAGAATAAGAAAGCTAGGCTGAGGTAGGCGGATCGCTGTGAGTTCGAGGCCAGCCTGGTCTACAAAGTGAGTCCAGGACAGCCAAGGCTACACAGAGAAACCCTGTCTCGAAAAACCAAAAAAAAAAAGAAAGAAAGCTAGGCTGGAGAGATGACGTAAAGGTTAAGAACACTTGCTGCTCTCCCAGAGGGCCTGAGTTTGATAGATAGCAACCAACCACCTGTAACCCCAGCTCCAGGGAGTCCAATGTCTCCTTCTGCAGACACCTGCACTCATATAAGCTGACATACACATAAGTAGAAATAAAATAATTTAAAAAGAAAAAGCAAGCAGGTAACAGGTGGTATGTACACCATGCCCTTGACATAGAGCTGGCCTTCATCAAGTAGAGGGAGTCTGACCCATGGGTTCACTTATCTTGTAAAAGTTGCTACTTCTACCCAACATAGCAAGTTTTGACTTTGGTTTGTTTTCGAGACATGACCTGTTGTAGCCCAAGCTGGCCTTGAACTAGCTCTACCCTTCAGATACCAGGGCTATAGATATATACCACACCTGGCATTGGACCTGTTTCTTGCTCCTCGATGGTTTCAATTGTGAATTCATCTTTTTCCTGTCTCTCCCCACAGGGAGTCTCGCAGCCCCACCATGGCCAGGAGGCAGAGGAAAAGTCCAGAGACCAGAGGCTACAAGCAAAAGACTAAGAGCTGGTTCCTTAGATGCAGGGCCTACAACAAAAAAGCCTCGGAAATGTAGCCTTTGCCACCAGCCTGGACACACCCGGCCCTTTTGTCCTCAGAACAGATGAGGGCAGGCAAAGTGAAGGGAGTTGCCTAAACCAGGAAATTGGGACCAGGTGGCCATCCACTGTCCTGGAAACCTAGGGAGGTGCTGGGTTTTAGAGCGGGCCTTCCTTTATTGAGGGGTACAAAGATCAGATGTTTCTGGAGAATCTGGCTCCCTCTGCTGGATGCCACTCCTATGTCTGTGGCTCAGGAGTGCCTCTAGCTGCTGCATTGTGAAAAGTGAGATGTCCTGTCAGCTTATAAGCAGGAACTGACCTTGGATGACCATTGAGGCCCTGACTGTGGCTGCCAAGTGAGAAAGAAGCAGGTAGTGCTGCCAGCCATTGGGGGCTCTGGGCAGCTATTTGAGACCTGGCTCTCCTGTGTACCCACACAAGTTTCCACTCCTGCTCCATCAAGGACACCGGAGCTCATGTGCCTTAATAAAAAGTCCATCCACTTTTTCAGGTAGCATGCCGTCTGGGGATGCCAGCAACAGCCAATGAAGGCCAAACAGGCTCCTTCCTGGGACTCCCCGCACCAGCTCAGTGTCCTGCTGCCCCTTGCAGCTGACAGAACCCGGGGGACTGACCTTCCTTCTTACTTTGCAGAGAAGGCCATGCACTTTATTTGCCCTTATAAACTTCTAGAAGAGCTGAGCTAGCGTTGTCTTACAGTTGAGAAGTGAAATGTGAGTTGCTCCCTGAGTTACTAGTTTGTGAAGCAGCTGGGGTTTTTTTCAGGTCAGACCAGTAGCCTTTGCTTAGAGGCTCTCAGCTTTGCTGGCAGCAGAGTTTCAGCAGTGACTGCTTCCACCATTGTGCAGTGCGTACCATTTGCAGCCTGCATGTAGGGTCTGACCCTGGTCTGCCACTCACCTGCGGGGCTTACCTGTTTGATCCCTTCACATAAAAGAACCTTACGTACTTTCTATGCCTAGTTTCTTTCCCTTAACATAGTGTTCACAGGATTTGAGACTGTGCTGTAACTCATGACTCCATTGTTTTGTTTTGACACAAGGTATTACTGCATAGCCATGGCTGTCCTGGAACTTGCTTTGGACACCAGGCTGACCTTGAACTCACCAAGATCCACCTGCCTCTCTGTCTCCTGATTGCTGGGATTAAAGAGGTGTGTGTCACCATGCCTGGCTTCCTTTCATTTATTTATTTGAAAGATTTGCCCAAGGTCTTTCTTGCTGCTTGGGGTTTTTTTTGTGTTTTGTTTTTTGTTTTGTTTTGTTTTTTTCCGAGACAGGGTTTCTCTGGGTAGCCCTGACTACCCTGGAACTCACTCTGTAGACCAGGTGTTAAACTCAGAGATCTACCTGCCTATGCCTCCAAGTGCTGGGATTAAAGGTGTGCACCACCATTGCCCAGCTGGTGTGTGTGTGTGTGTGTGTGTCTGTCTGTCTGTCTGTCTGTCTGTCTGTCTGTAGCAATGGAATGTTAACATTTTTAGCTAAATTTAAATATTTATAATGTTTGCACCATTTTAGTCTAACAGCAACATGTGAGGTTACCGTTTTTCCATACTCTTGTTCTTTTCCCCCTTTGTCTTAGAGCTGTGCAAGTATGTATAAAGTCATATGATCTTGAACCCCTCACCCTCCTGCCTTAGCCTCCCAGTTGCTAGTTTCAGGCATGCGCCATTACACCTAGCTCTGCTGACGATGATTTGGGGTACTGCCACAGTTCCCTTGAGGCAGGATGGGAAGAGGTATGTCTGGCTTGTGGGCCCTGCTAATGGAGTTGGAAATTTTCAGACAGCACCGATAAAACCAAAATTGCCTGTGGAGACAAAGTGTATACCCAAAGACACGCAAGGCAGTAAGTAGTCTTGCTTTCACTCAGGGCCAGGGCAATGTGTCCCGAGTCTCTAGGATGGCCTGTTCTCCAGACCTCAACAGCACCCTCATAAGCCTTCCTTAAAACTCCCAGCTTTTGGCAGGAGGTGGTGGCTCACACTTTTAATCCCAGCACTTGGGAGGCTGAGGCAAGCAGATCTCTGAGTTCAAGGCCAGCCTGATCTACAGAGTAAGTTCCAGGACAGCCAGGGCTACACACGGAAGCCCTGTATCGAAAAAGCAAGCAAGCAAACAAACAAACCAAAACAAACAAAAAAACTCCCAGCTTTTTCCTTCAATCACAGATTAATTTATAGACCTGAATATAATCCAAGAGACAAAAGGGGGTACTTTGTTAATTTGTATGTCTTCCTTGTGCAGGGCCCATGCTAATCTTTATGTTTAGTGTATCTGCTGCTAAAATGAGCACCTAAGCTATACTCTGGGCAGTGTCAGAAGTAGGGACGGACATTTCTTAGCAGGTTTAGAGATGTAATTTCAGAGCCAACATGATCCTGTGTATACACCCACACTCATCCTGTCCAGGGGTATTCATAGGTCTGATCCCTCTTGGCTCCTTCCTTCGGTACCTTTCTGCTTTTATTTTCCTGTAGAGGAATTTTAATTCAGAACATGGGTGCTCTGAAAAGAGATCACATCCAAAGACCTAGGTCTGTGTGATCCTGCTTGAATACAAACATGCCTTTAATCCAGGAGACAGAGGCAAGCAGATCTAAATTCAAGGCCAGCCTGTATAGAGCAGGTTTCAGGTAAAGAAAAGCTTAGGTCCAGGCGTGGTGTACATGCCTTTAATCCAAAACGATGAAGGTAAAGATAGTTTGTAGAAGGAAGCACCCATGTTTGAAAGTGATGTCTACTTGAGTGGCAGAAAAGGTGATGAATCAGAGAAGACTTGTCAGAATAGGATACGCACAGCTCTCATGGGAACAGAGGAAAGGGAAGCTACTTAAGGGAGCAGCACAGAATGAAAACAGGAGGCAGTTCTTCTAGGACAGAGACAGGTTGCAGAGAGAGAACTCAGGTGAAGACTGAAGGCGCCAGAGAAGGAGAAGGAGCCAGGAGATTAGAGCCTATTGCTGCAGTTAGTTGGAGACCAAGCAGAATAATTCAGGGGTCTAAAGAGAAGCCAGGCTGAATAAGTCAGCTGTGAGAGGCGTTTGAGCCAGAACAGCTGAGTTGAACCAGCCAGCCAGAGTACAGTAGGAACAAGAAAGGGTGAGCTTATTAAGCAGTAAGTCTCAGAGGCTGAAAACATTCTAGGCCTAGGCTAGACTGTATGGAGACTAGAAGCTTCCAGGACTAGGTGTGGGTTAGCAGACAGGCAGTAAGCCTCTGAGGCAGCAATTGAAACAGGCGAATTGACCCTTTCACATTTTCTTCTTTCTTTTTGGTTTTTCAAGACCAGGTTTCTCTGTGTAGCCTTGGCTGTCCTGGACTCACTTTGTGGACCAGGATGGCCTCGAACTCTGACTGCTGGAATTAAAGGTGTGCACCATCATGCTCGGCTACCTTCCCACTTTTAAATAAGTTCAACTTTGATTTACAGTTGGCTTTCCCTGAAAGTAATTTGTCAAAGCCACTGTCCAAGAGCAACTTGGGGAGGAAAGAGTTTATTTCATCTCACAGCTCCTTCCATCATGACGGGAAGGCGGCGGGCACTGAAACAGAGACCGTGGAGGGAGGCTGCTTACTGGCTTCCTCAGTTTTGTTTTCAGACAACCATCTGCCCAGGGTTGGCACTGCCAACAGTGGACTGAGCCCTTCCCTGTCAATTATTAACCAAGAAAATGTCTCAGACCTGCCTATAAGCCAGTCTGATGGAGACATATTCTCCATTGAGGTTCCTTTATCCCAGGTGACCCTACCTGTGCCAACTTGGCAAAAGCAAAACAACAAAAAAACCTAACCAGTGGTCATTAGTCCCATTTTGCTTGGGTAGAAATCTCAAAAAACAACTCTAATGGCAACTGCCAAATGTGACTATCCTAGGACAATGACAATCTGACAGACAAATCATGTCAGGCTGAATGCCTGCTAGTCCCTAATTCATTTTGTGATGGTGGATAGGCCCTCTGCTGCTGAGCTCAGTTGCCTTTAATTTGTGCAGATGACTGAAGTGAGGACCTCATTCTAAGTGTAGGCCCTGCTCCTGAGCTATGCCCTACCCTCCTGCCCATTTGTGCTAACAGTTTCTTCTGAGCATGACAGTCATGGACCAAACCTTCAACACGAGCCTTTTTTAAAAAGTACGCTTCATAGTTATACCATAAAGTTCACAGGTTCAGAACCCTAAGTACCCTGGAGATCTTTTTTTTTCCAAGGCAGGGTTTCTCTGTGTAGCCATGGCTGTCCTGGAACTCTTTTCAGACCAGGCTGGCCTCAAACTCACAGAATGCCTCTGCCTCCAGAATGCTGGGATTACAGGCATGCCACCATGCCGGGCTTTTTTTTTTTTTTTTTTCTTTCCCCCTTAGTTTTTCAAGACAGGTAGCCAATTCACAGCAATCTGCCTGCCTCTGCCTCCTGAGTGCTGGAATTAAAGGGCGTGTGCCACCACGCCTGGCCAAGATTTTTCAATCTACACAGGTAACACTCCAGAACTGCTGGGCCAGGCTGCACCAAGGAAAGGGCTACAAGTCTGGCCGCAGCTTAGCTACTCACTCCCCTACTCCATAGCCATTGGAGCCTCAGTTCCCTCATCTGTGAAGATGATCTTTTTAGACAGTGTGCTGGCTAGTTTTGTCAACTTGACACAAGCTAGAGACATCTGGAAACAGGGAACTTCGATAAGAAAATTGTAGGACTAACTAACATGAACTCTGGTGCCCCCTATTTGACCACTTCCCCTTGGTGGGGAGGCCTGGTGGCACTCAGAGGAAGGGGAAGCAGGCTACCAGGATGAGACCTGATAGGCTGTGATCATATGGTGGGGGAAGAGGTCCCCTTTTGTCACAGACCTAGGGGAGGGAAATAGGGTGAAAGAGGGAAGGAGGGGGGACCAGGAAGACACAAGTGAAGGAATAACAATTGAGATGTAATCTGAATAAATTACTTAAAAAAAAAAAAAAAAAACCCTGGGAGGGGTGGCTCATGCCTTAAACCCCAGAGGCAGAGGCAGGTGGATCTCTGTGAGTTTGAGGCCAGCCTTGTCTACAAAGTGAGTCTAGGACAGCCAAGGCTACACAGAGAAACCCTGTCTCGAAAGAAAAAAAAAATTGAGGTGCCATACAACAACAAAAAAGAAAATGTTTGCATCAGATTGGCCAGTAAGCAGGCTCACAGGGCAGTGTCTTGGTTTATGACTAATGTGGGAGGGCCTGGCCCGCTATGGGCAAGGCCACTCCAGGGCAGCTGTTGCTGAGTTCCATAAGAAAGCTGGCTGAGCAAGTCATCAGCAACAGACAGTAAGTAGCCTTCACGTTCTGTGCATCAGCTCCTGCCTCCAGGTTCCTCCCTGCTTGAGTTCTTGCCTTGGCTTCTTCCAGCTGACTGTGACTCAAGCTCCCTGAGAGCTAACTAAACCATTTCCTCCCCGGTTGCTTCCGGTCATGGTGTTTAGGAAACCTAGACACCTGCTTCCTCTCAGCCATCCCTGGAAGGGAGAGAACTGCCCCATCCCTTAGTTGTCACAGAGGCCATATAACCGTACTTTAAATGCCAGCGTACGCACTGGGACACGGACTCTGCCTGCAGTCCAACTGTGGAACGTTCCTTCTAAAATCCATGAGAGTGGAAAGCCTGGGTGTCGGGCCATCCACCAAGGCCCAGCCTGTGAGCTAAAACTAAAAGGACTTGCCCATGTTGCTAGTCAGGCAATATAGAGTATCCTCGGGTCACCAGAGTGACTGATGTTGCCTTGGGCTATGTGCCGGGCCTTTTCTATGCTGCAGGCTGTCTCAAGAAATAAAGGCTGTGCCTGGTGGTGGTGGTGGCGGTGGCAGTGCACGCCTATAATCCCAGCACTATGGAGGCAGAGGCAAGTGGATTGCTGTGAGTTCAAGGCCAGCCTGGTCTACAGAGTGAGTCCAGGACAGCCAAGGATACACAGAGAAACCCTGTCTCAAAAAACCAAAACAAAAAACAAACAAAACAAAACAAAAAAACAAAGTACAAACGTCAGGCTGGAGAGATAGCTCAGAGGTTAAGAGCACCAGCTGTTCTTCCAGAGGTTCCAGGTTCAAGTCTCAGCAACCACATGGACCATCAATAACGAGATGGTGCCCTCTTCTGGTGGGCAGGCACACATGCAGGCAGAACATTGTATACATAATAAATAAATCTTAAAAAAATAAAAGTATGGGGCTGGAGATGTGGCTCAGAGCTTAGGAGCATTGCCTGCTCATCCAGAGGTCCTGAGTTCAATTCCCAGCAACCACATGGTGGCTTACAACCATCTGTAATGTGATCTGATGCCCTCTTCTGCAGATAAAGCACTTATATACAATAAATAAAATAAATATATTTTTTTAAATATTTTATTTAATTCTAACTTATGTCTGTTGGTGTGGGAGTGTCAGATCTTGGAGTTACAATTGTGAGCTGCCATGTGGGTGCTGGGAATTGAACCCGGGTCCTTTGGAAGAGCAGGCAGTGCTCTTAACCACTGAGCCATCTCTCCAGCCCCAAAAATAAATATTTTTTTAAAAAGTATAATCATCATAGGCCATGCAAAGAGTTTAAGGCTCATTTTAGAGACCAGAGTAATGAGGTAGTTCTTTCTCCACCTCTGGCTGTCTACCCTTGGGCCATCCTGCCCCACATATGCCCTAGATTTCTCACAGACTAAGAAGTCTGGAGCATGAATTCAAGGCCAGATAAAACCACGGTTGGAAGCTAAGTTGAGGCACGGATGATCTGAACCAAAAGATTGGGCAGTGTCCCTCGAACTGCTGGCTTGAGCTGAGGCAGCTGCATATCATGTGGATCCTGGGTTACTGCCGTGACTACTGAGGGCCTCTCAGGCTGAGACCCAACAACTGTGCTCCCACAGTACAGAGGGCAAATCTCAGCCCTGTTTGTACCTGATAGGGGTACACTCAGTGAGCTATCTCTTCAGCCTAAAGACTGAAAAGAAAAAAAGAAAGAAAGAAATCTGGCCATCCCCAAGATGACTCAAGCCTCCACATTCAGCCACAAGACTTGTGAAGCTCCAAGCAGCCACCTAGGAAGAATCACGCATGTATAAAACTTTTTCTCCTTTTATTCACACTCTTCAAGGCATAGCTCTGTGTGTGTGTGTGTGTCTGTGTGTCTGTGTGTCTCTGTGTCTGTGTCTAAGGGGGTGGTACCTAAAATAGAAAGGCCCCCCTGGCAGAGGAGGTAGTCTGCCTCCTACAGCCATGCCACCTTGACCAGGGTGCAAGGTGAGGATACAGACATTTATCGTGAATATTTTGGCACGCTGCGGAGGCCAGGGCTGCACACAGGCCTCTGGGAGGGCACGTCCTCTGCCCTGCAGTGAGGTCCAGGAGCAGCCACTAGGCAGCAGCCTTGCATAGGCAGCACGGAGCTCAGCTCCCCAGTGGGAAAGGAGCTCCCCCAGAGGTAATTCACTCAAACCTATAGAGAAAACCAACCACGCAGGAGGGTGTAAGGTAGGCAGCAAGTGAGTCAACTTCTACTTCAAGGCCTAAGGACTCAACTAGAAAAACAAATGCATGACCATCAGGAAAACAGCGTCCTTCAACAGCTAAGAAGCCAACTCCAGCCCCAGGAAGTAACAAACACAAGCGACTCTGTGACCGGCTGTGGCTGCCGCCAGGATACACAAGGCTGCTACCCAATCAAGAACATCAAGTTTCCTTCCAGGCAAAATGTTGGAACCACCCTTTGCCTAGGCGAAGCCACACCCCATTCTTGATGAGCTGATTGCTGGTGATGGTGGCCTGAGGCAGGGCAGGCCAGCCACATTCAGGTGACAGCAACCCAGACGTTCTAGGTTTGAGAATGTTGGTCACCGTCACCCAGGCACATGCCCACCCTTGGGCTTAGGTAATGTATCCTCCCCTCCATTCTGGCTATAACAAAGCAAACCCCACTTTGCCCTTTCCTGAGAGGAAGGTGACTGCAGCTCTCCAGCATCAGAAAACAAGCCAATCGCAGTCGCATTCACCTAGAGCAGGCTCTCGGGGACCTGGAGTCCACTGTACAGCACGAAGCCAATGTCATCGATCTCCTCTTCGCGAAAGCTGCCCAAGAGGTTCACACTGGGGTTGAAGTGACAAGGCAGGCTGGCCTGCTCCAAGCTTCCCACCAGAAACTCCAGGGCTTGCAGAAAACGTTCTCCTAAGGCGTCCTCTGTCCAGGCCACTTCCTCTTCACCCAAATGCAGAACTACCTGAGTCAGATGGCTCCAGCCCAGCTGCACCAGAGCTGGATGGCCCCGGCACACACCACACAGCAGAAGCAACAACCTCTGGCGAGTACCGGCATCTTGTTCATCCAGGGCCCGCAAACAGGCAACTTCTACTGGATACAGATCCTGCAGCCAGAGATTGCTGGCCAACCCCTCCAAGGGCCAAGCCAGCAGAAGCCGGTCATCAGTGCTGGCCCCAGGGACCACCATGAGCACAGCTAAAGTGAACTCCAGGCACTCATGTTGCACTTCCAATAGCAGCTCCTCAGAAGCCACATTGGGCCTGATCAGACACCCGAGCAGGCTACCAATGACTGGCCAGTTGACGGACGCTGCCAGAGCCTTCCGTAGCAGCTCCAGCAAGACACGGGAGGAAAGGTAGCCCCCCACCAGGAAGCGGTCCCATGGGCTGCGCCCACGGGGATGGAACTCAAGCTGGGTCCTGCGCACAGCCCAGCATCGAGGTTCCCTGGCCACAGTGTCCATGCCAGGTACCAAGTTCCATAGACCTGGCTCCAACTCCAGGGGCGCTAGTAGGCGCACACGCTCAGCAGCCCCTGCCTGCAGCCCATCGTAGAGAGGCCCACCTGGCACAAGCGCACCAAAAGGCAGTTCTGGGAACTTGCTCCTCAAGTAGGCCTGCAGCTCCAAGGCAATGTCTCCAGCCAGCTGTTTCACCAAAGTCACATGGGCTTCTGGGATAATCACATGGGTGCGCTCAAATGCTAGCAGCTTCTCCTGGAACGTCAGGCACAAGGGTGCTGGGGAGCTGAGCTTAGGTGTTGTCTGGGAGTGGGTGGGTGTGGGCCCCACTGCAGAGGGAAGCATCCACAAGAACAAATCAGAAGGCCCCACAACGAGTTAAGAAAACTACCTGGTGACTAGCTGTCTGGTGGTCCCTGGCTTCATCCTCACCTGTAAAGGTCACCGAAAAAGCCCTGAGGTCAGGTCAGACAAAGAAAGTCTCACTGGCCCACAGTCCCAACACTGTGGCTTCTACAACTAAAATAACTCACAGAGAATGGTGAAGACAGGTTCTGTCCCTCTCCAGGCCTCAGTTTCCCCATGTGAGGCTCTCTCCTATCATATGGTACAACCTTGCTATAGTAAAAAGGAGACAGGCAAAAACAAGGACCGGACCCCAGGGCCGTGATGTAACTCAGTGGTAGGGTGCTTGCTTGGCATAGGTGAGGTCCAGGCACACACAGACCTATGATACCTACTAAACATCTGAGGAGCCCACAAGCAAAGGAGCAGAAACTTGTGAAGGCTGCACCGCCCACACATGCACGTGCAAGGGACTCACTGCGTTACAGGGAAGTAGTGCAGCTCACCTGGGGCAGAGGGTAAGGGGACCACAGGAGGTATGTGCTGGCTGAGGGCAGCAGAGGGGGGTTGGGGCTTTTGGAGTGACGTGGCTCTCAGCAGGCTCAGTTCCTTCCAGCTGTCCCCCTTGGTATCATCCTCATCCCGAGGGCTGGTGGCCCTGTCGATGAGCTACAGGCAAAGTGACACAGATCAGAGCATCAGGGGGCCATAGCAAAGCTAGGGGGGAAGGGTGGGGGCAAAGCAAACCAGGAAGCTAGGGTGAAAAAGCAGGGGCCCTGAGTTCTAGTCCCGCCATCCCAGCTCCCCAGTCCTGGCCTCCTCCCATGGTCTCAGGCAGACCCTGCCCACCTTGCCTTACCCGCTTTACAGCCAGGGTTGCTATGCCCAGCGCTGCAGCCCCACCAACACCTAGCACCAAACGAGCATTAGCCAGGAGAAAGTCCACCACACTGCCCAGGCCCTCGCCACCACGTTCCTTCCTCTGCTTCTGGGAGAACTCTGCCATGGTCACCTGGAAGAGAGGCAACTGGTAGGAGCAACATGCACAGGTGCTTAAACAATAATCAAGAGAAGCTGGGCGTGGTGGGCACACCTTTAATCCCAGCACTCAGGGAGGGGGAGGCAGAGGCAGGCGGATCTCTGTGAGTTCAAGGCTAGCCTGGTCTACAGAGTCCAGTATATCCAAGGCTATACTGAGAAACCCTGTCTCAAAAAAGAAAACAAAATGCCAAAACAAAAACAAACAAACAGTCATCAAGAGGGTGGCTTCCTGAGGACTCAGGAGAAAGGGGGTGCTCAAGAGTGGGTTTCTTGGAAGGAAGCTGGGGAACTGCCAGGCCCCTCCCTGGAAAAGGGCTCAGATTTGAAGGCTCCAGGCCTTCCTCCTGACTTTACCCTCTAAGGTCTCTGACATTTATCAAGAGGCTTACCGTCACCACCCTCACCCCACAAAGACACAAGCTGCCAAGCCTCAGAGTGAGCACGGAGGTCTAGGACTCACAGCACAGCCCCCAGACTCTCCCAGCCTCAAAGCCTGAATATTTTCCCCATACCTCCTGGTCAGGTTCTCAGACCCCTAACCAGGACCCACCCAAAACAGCCACCCTATCAGGAGGAGCCCAAGGACCCAGAAAAACTTGCAATGGTTTCTAGGAAGCTTGCCTGGTGGGGCCTTTCAGACCTTTTTTGTTTGTTTGTTTTTGTTTTTTCGAGACAGGGTTTCTCTGTGTTAACAGCCCTAGCTGTCCTGGACTCACTCTGTAGACCAGGCTGGCCTCAAACTCACAGAGATGCAGCTATCCACCTACCTCTGCTTCCTGAAGTCTAGGATTAAAGGTGTGCGCCACCACGACCAGCTGCCTTTCAGTCCTTTGAAAGACCCTCAGCAAACTCAGGGGTCCAATTACTGCCCCCCACACAACCGAGACAGGAGAACTCCAGGGGCAGGGCACCACCATCACAGATAGGCTGAGGACATGGAGAAAAGTCCCATGGTCCAGTAGTAAGCAACAGAATCCAAAAGAGCCCACTGAATCAGGACAGGCTGGCCGCGGCCCGTGGACTCGGAACAGCGTTGAGGATAAGAAGGTGAGAGAAAGGCCTAAAGCCATGGGCTTCCGTTTCTCTGTAGGGTGTCACCAGTTCGGAAGACTCAAAAGTGTGGGGCTGGCCAGGGTCAGGAACTTGGGAAAAGGAGACCAAAATCTCCAGGCCCAGTCCACTAAGCCAGAAGGTCACTGCCTGCTGGGGCACCAAGGACTCCAGCCCTTCCTTCAGGGCCATCAGCCTTGGGACCCAGTTGCCAAGTGACAAGATGCCTGGAGTAGCTGAAGCCTGAAGCATTGTGTGACTCAGCTGGGACATATGTCCACTCTCCCCAGACTAAAAATAAGGCCCTGTCCTGGGGCCTGGCAAGGTCAAAGGCCAGCCAGGGGGCCCACCACTAGCTCAGAAGCGGTTTCTGCTTCATTAACACTGACCAGGAACCCTCAGACCAGGAACCCACTTTGCAAACTAGAGGAGCTTACACTCCATTATATGTCTGAAACGGGACTCAGCCCTACACCTGGGAGGTCTCATATTCAAACTCCGGAAAGGAGGGACTATAATAGGTGGCTAAAAATAACCAACTCAGCAGTGCCTGTGGTGGCGCAGGCCTTTAATTCTGGCACTCGGGAGGCAGAGGCAGTCAGAGCTCCGTGAGTTCGAGGACAGCCAGAGCTACATAATAGAGGCACTACTCAAAACAAAACAAAAGAAAACAAATAACAAAATAACCTGATTCTTCACAGACTGGATATTGCCTGTTCTTCCCCTTGGGCCAAAGCTGACAGCCCTAGAGTAGGGCTGAGCAGAAACGTGTAGCTACGTCCAAACTGCTCTTAGACTCTATTCAAGGGGGAAGTCTCCAAAGCCCTGGAAATCGTGTGCAATGCCCAACTCGGGAAGGGGCAAGGCTGGGATTCGAACTCGGGACTTCAGTCGCCATGTCCTCCCTCCCACTGCAGTGTGACCACAGGCCACGCCCCCACCTGCACAACGACGAGTGCCACGCCCAGGACAGGGAGACCCCGCGCTGCCACAGTACCTACGTTCGGGCGTCAGCGCATCGATCCCAGGACACAGCGACTAGGACCCAGGAGGCCCCGGGCCCGCCTAGGAATGGAACGTGCAAGCCCCGGGAACCGAACGCCGAGGCCCGGGTAGGCGAGTGACCTGAGAGGCACCCTGGATAAGCAGGCCCTCGCTCCAATCGGAGCGCACAACTCCTGCGCACACGTGCTCAAAACTACGCAGCTCAGCCAATGACCGCCAGGCACGCCCCTCGGCCGCGGGGAGCGGAAGCCACAGACACTCCGGATTTAAAGGCGCAAGGTTATGTTGTCAGAGCAAGGTGGGGGTGAGGTGGCAAGTGAGTGACAGTCATTCGGAGCTTGCTCTGGTTTATTTTGTTTTTTGGTTTTTTTTTTTTTTTTTGAGAAAGGGCCTCACACGGAAGCCAAGGCTGGCATCGAATTGTCAGCAGTCCTGGCTGAGCCTGACGTCTGACCTTGTGTGTACTTGTAACGGGAGCCTCGCTGTAGAGAAAGCTGCCTGGGGCCCCCGTTCCCTTTGTGAGCCTGGCAGACAAACTGCACTTAGCTCAAAGGCCTACATTCAGTATTTGCCTCTGAGAGAGGCCTGCCTGACACGGAATGGCAAAAGAGCTCTGCCACCTGTCGTGAGACCTCTCCCAGTCTTGTAACACTCCCGTGACACTGGATGCCGAGACCCTGTACTTCCATTGAACAGTTGTGTCTGTTTAGGGAAACCCTACCGTGCGCTGGCCAGGGCAAGACGCTGGTCGCCTAGAGCACGAAGCTAAGCCAATAACGATCGGTGGCGGGAGTCCTGATGCAGAGGGAGAATTCTCAAGTTTGTGCATCCTGACCTCAAAGCTGCCACATACTGAGTCCTCGTTTGCTTCGGACAACTTTGGGGAGCACGGTCCGCACGAGCAAAGTTTGAGTCCAGAAGCTTCCAAAGACCGCGGATCTGTCACACACAAAATGCCAGCGCCCCTGACGGTGGCTCCATAATCTCTCCGGGGTCACGGCCAGCGTCAGAAGCCACAGTGCCTGGACCCACCCTCCAGGTTGCGACTAGAGACCGGACCCCTGCAGGTCTCGCCAGTACCTGAACTCGCGGAGGAGTCTGGTCCCCGGCGAGGCCTTGCGGCTCCGCACTTCCCGGAGAGGCCGCGGCCGGGAGGAGGCGCGCGCGGGTTAAAGGGGCGGGGCCGGCGCTGACCCAGCCCGCGGCTCCCGACCGGCCCGCATCCTCCTCCTCCTCGCCCGCAGAAGAGCTGCGCCACCATGGAGGCCACCGGGGTGCTGCCGTTCGTGCGCGGCGTGGACCTCAGCGGCAACGACTTCAAGGTTAGCTGAGGGGCGGGGGGCGGAGGAGGGAAGGAGGAGGGTGACCCCTAGGCTGTCCCTCTGGGCCGCGCCCTCTGCGCTTCCGGGGCCGGCGGACGGGGCGGGCGGGCGGGCCTCCGCGAGTCTTCCCGGGCCTGCCCCGCCCGCGGCCGAAGACCTGGGCCGGGGTTCCGGGGACTAGGGCGGCGCGGGAGAGCGGCTGGCGGGCCGCGCACCAGACCCTGTGCCACCCGGGGAATACGCCCTAGCCAGCCACCGCCCCACCCTGTGGTCACGGGCCAGTCACCTCTCCCCTGGCAGCCCCCGGGTTCTCATCTGCCCTAGGGGCTTTGGAACAGCCCGTTTGGAGGCGTGGAATGGAAAGGGATCTGTTAGTGTGGAGGGTCGAACAGGTGTGCGAGGTCCTAGGCGTGTGTCTGCGCAGCTGCTAAACTGATGGGTCAGGAGACAGGCAACCGGCAGCCCAGGTTCTTGACCGTAAAGACGGAGGCAGGCTATGGGCGTAGGGTGGAGCACGCCTTCAATCCCAGAGGCAGAGGCAGGTGAATATTTGAGTTCGAGGCCAGCCTGATTTACAAAGCACGTTCGAGGACAGCCACGGCTACACAGAAAAACCCTGTCTTGTCTTTAAGGGGGAGAAAAAGAAAAGATGTGTCAGGCTGATATCACGCCGACCCCTGGAGGGGCAGCACAGAGGCTTAGACCCTCCCCTTTAGATGCCAGATTGGGGGCCTAAGGAGGAGGAAGTGGGCTCCTCCTGAGCTCACCTGCATGTGGCTGTACATTTGACCCTGTGCACAGGTGTCACTGCTTTACCCTGTCTACATTGCAGCCACCCTTACTTGGGGTCTCTCTGTGTCCTCTCTGGATTGGCAACATCTGAGTCACCCTGAGGAATGTGGAGGGAGGAGAATGTTATAGTGGTAAAAGGCAATTGAGCGCGGGGCGTGGTGGCGCACGCCTTTAATCCCAGCACTGGGGAGGCAGAGGCAGGCGGATCTCTGTGAGTTCGAGGCCAGCCCGGTCTACAACGTGAGTCCAGGACAGTCAGGGCTACATAGAAACTCTGTCTCGAAAAACAAAACAAAAAGCAACTAAGCTTCATGCTTGTCAGATGTCAAAGCAACCAGGTGTAGCCTGGCAGTGGTGCCAAATGCCTTTAATCCCAACACTGCAGAGACAGAGACAGGCACATCTTTGTGAGTTCCAGGACAGTCAGGACTTCACAAACCCTGTTGGGGCGAGAGGGGACTGGAAACAACCAACCAAACAACAACAAAACCCACAGGCGGGTATTGGTGGCTCAGGCCTTTGATCCCAGCACGTAGGAGACAGAGGCAGGTGGCTGTCTGTGAGTTCCAGGCCAGCCTGGTCTACAAAGGCTACACGGAGAAACCCTGTTTCGAAAAAAACAGAAACAGACAGGGGTGCTGAGACGGGCCTTACATGTGAGGAACGAATGAGTGAGAGCAAGCTGGGGACAGTGTCGGGGTGGGCCCTTTGTGCTGTCGGTGGGGGGGGGGGGGGTAGGTATCCTTGGGAATCTCATCCCTGATAGCCACAGTGCCCAGAACCCCAGGCAAAGCATTGTGAGTGCCACTACCCACAGTGGGGTGCTGCCTATCCCCTGAAACACACCGGGTCTGTCTGGCATCCTTGGGACACAGACTCCAGCTGGAGACACAGATTTGGGCCTGTACTTTTGTGCTTCGGGGACTTTCATTCAGTCCCATTTTGTGAGTAAGAAAAGAAAATAGAAAGCCAAGTGTCTAAGGGGTTGATGCTGGCCTCTAGGCTCTCATGGGGGCCACAGAAGGTGTTGAGAGTGGGGGCCCTCTTCTCCCAGACCGTCCTCACCATGACTACCCCCACCAGGGTGGCTACTTCCCTGAGAATGTTAAGGCTATGACCAGCCTGAGATGGCTAAAGCTGAACCGCACAGGCCTCTGTTACCTGCCTGAAGAACTAGCGGCTCTGCAGAAGCTGGTAAGGGGGCATCGGCAGCAGGAGGCTCCTGTCGCGGGGTTAGGCCAGGTGGACATGCCCTGCAGAAATGATAAGTCACAAAGGGAAAACAGAAATAGAGGGGGGCAAAGCTGGTGGATGAGGAGTGGGCACCCGTCTGGGAGGTGTACAAGGAAAGTGAGGGTGTGTAGAGGAGGGGAGACTGTTGGGATGGCCTCCTCAGATGGTGCAGAGTTACAGGGGCAGCAGGCGCTGTACACCTTAGGTCCCCACCTGAGCCTCTTAACTCTGTCCTGTCCAGGAGCACCTGTCTGTGAGCCACAACAACCTGACCACGCTGCATGGGGACCTGTCCAGCCTGCCTTCACTTCGGGTGAGTGTCGGCCGGGGCTTTGGTAGGGTCAGGCTTGGGCCAGAGTCTGCTCTCCTCTCCTCTGAGTCCTGTGTTTGCTGCAGGAGGGCACCATTTCTCCTCCTGTGGAGGATTTCATATGAGTGAGAGAACTTTCTGGGAGAAAAGCAAAAACGTTCTGAAGCCCACCATGTCTTTGGACAGTTTGAACATGGCCCTGCAAGCAGAGCATGGTGCTTGCTAGTCCACATTAGTTTGTCATGAGCTTCTAACCTTTAGCACACAGCAGTGTGGCTGGTGTGACTGGGCCTAGAATGGAAGATGGCGTGAAAATCAGACCCCTGGCTAGCCTTACAGGCTTCAGCCGAGATTAGCCTTTGTGGTCTAGGACCCCAAGGTGTTCAATGACCAGGGTCTGACTTGGGCTCCCTGCCTATAAACCACGGCTTTGCCACTTACTAGCTGTCTTAGTTACTTTTCTATTGCTGTGACAAGACACAGGACCAAGGCAACTTACAGAAGAAAGCACTTAATTTGAGAGCTCACGTTTCCAAGGGTTAGAGTCCATGACCATCCCAGTGGGGGCATGGGCTGCAGCAGTAGCTGAAAGCTCACATGTTGAGACAGCAGTGGTCAGGCAGAGAGAGCTAACTGGGAGTGGTGCAAAGCCTGCTTCCAGTGATTTGTTGTTGTTGTTGGGTTTTCTGTTTTTGTTTTTGTTTTTGTTTTTGTTTTTTTGGTTTTTCAAGGCAGAGTTTCTCTGTGTAGCCTTGGCTGTCCTGGACTCACTTTGTAGACTAGGCTGGCCTCGAACTCACAGAGATCTGCTTGCCTCTGCCTCCCAAGTGCTGGGATTAAAAATGAGCGCCACCACGCCCAGCTCAAGCGTCCCATTTTAATTAAGTTATTTATTTACTTTACATCCCAATAGCAGCTACCCCTCCTCCTCCCTCTCACCTTCCCTTGCCTCCTCTTCTCTTTCTCCTCAGAAAAGGGGAGGCCTCCCGTGGTTGTGGTTACACACCAGCCTTAAGGCCACACCCCCTAACCCTTCCCAAACACTTCCACCAACTGGGGACCAAATATTCAAACACGAGCGTCCATGGGGGCCGTTCTCATCCACACCACCACACTGGCTAAGTAGCTTTGGACAAGTCCCTGCCTTTCCTCCAGCAGGCAGGCTGCACCTAAACACATAGCAGATCTGTGGGCAGTGGTGGTGCACACCTTTGATCCCAGCACTCCGGAGGCAGAGGCAGGTGGATCCTGAGTGAGTCCCTGGACAGCATTCACACAAACAGAAAGAAAGAAAGAAAGATGTATTCTGCTGAGCCAGTGGCTCAGAGACTATATCCCAGCTATGAGAGGCTAACGTAGATAAAGAGGAAGTTTAAGGCCCTCCTGGGCTACAGAGTGAGTGCAAGGTCCCCTGGACAAGTTAGAGAAACTGTGACTCAGAATAAACTGTGGAGCTGAACGTAGTGGCGCACGCCTTTAATCCCAGCACTCAGGAGGCAGAGGCAGGCGGTTCTCTTGAGTTCAAGGCCAGCCTGGTCTACAGAGTGAGTTCCAGGACAGCCAGAGTTACATAGTGAGATCCTGTCTTGAAGGTAAAAACCCAAAGTGGGTGGGAACGTAGTTCACCGGCAGTGTGCGTGCTTGTGACATACAGAGCCTCGGGTTTCCATCCTGGTACTCCAACCCTGAGGCCCCATGTTGAATTCAGGCACCTTGGCATTGGGTTTTAAGGGGTCAAGAGGCACTCACCAGGAGCATAGGAAGAGCCCAGCAGATGGACTGTGTGAGCAAAGGCCAGAGGTGGGAGAGTACCCAGACCTGGCCTCCAGTTTCTGAACAGGCACTCCACCTGCCTGTGCTGCTCTCTGAAGGCAGAAAGTGAGGCTCACGAACTCTTTATTATATACCTAGGCCATTGTAGCCCGGGCCAACAGCCTAAAGAACTCCGGAGTCCCTGATGATATCTTCAAGCTGGATGATCTCTCGGTTCTGGTCAGTGGTTCCCTGCCCGTCCAACCCCTGTGATGCCCAGGCATCAGTCCTCACTCAGGAGGGCAGTCAGACAGTGCGGGGCCAGTGTCACTCACGCAGTCGGTTCCCTAATCTGGGCCCCTTCCACTCAGGATCTGTTTCCCTCCTGCCCTGCGTGCTCTTACCACTCTCTCTGTTCAGTGTCCTGCCAGATCCCAGAGTATGGCAGAGGCCACCCTGGAATGACCTTGTCTCTGCTCCCTAGGACTTGAGCCATAACCAGTTGACAGAATGCCCACGGGAGCTGGAGAACGCCAAGAACATGCTGGTGCTCAACCTCAGCCATAACAGGTGCTGGGAGCTGAGTGGCGTGGCAGGTGGGCAGCGTAGAGCCAGGCGGGATGGAGTAGCGACCGTCGGCCTTTCTCTCTGCACTACAGCATCAGCTCCATCCCCAACCAGCTGTTCATCAACCTGACGGACTTGCTGTACCTGGACCTCAGTGAGAACCGCCTAGAGAGCCTTCCACCTCAAATGCGCCGCCTCGTGCATCTGCAGACGCTGGTGCTGAATGGAAACCCGCTGCTGCACGCTCAGCTCCGGTAAGTGCCTCGTTCCTCCTTGCTTCCCAGGGGTCCTGACCCTTTCCACCCTAAGCCCTCAGGCCTCTGCTGGCCTGTGCTTGCTGAATGTCATGCCCTGCCCCAACCCCCCCCGCCCCCCCCCCCCCCGCCTGTTCACCCCATCCCCAGCTGCACCCCTGGAGTGGACTTGCCCTAGGTGACAACTCCTTTTTCACAGGCAGCTCCCAGCCATGATGGCTCTACAGACCCTGCACCTGCGGAACACTCAGCGCACCCAGAGCAACCTCCCCACTAGCCTGGAGGGCCTGAGCAACCTTTCAGGTCTGGACTATCTGGGGATCCCCTAAGTTTTTACCCCTTTAAGCTTGCCTACTTCCTTGGGAGTGAAGGGGCAGGGTCCCGTCTCTTCAGTCACATCTCCAAGCTATGTTAGACAGTGCCTTGATGTGTGACTCTGCTGCCTGGCCTGGCTGGCTCTCACTGTGTAGGCAGGTTGGCCTTGAACTCATAACCCCCTGTCTTAGCTTCTCAAGCGCTGGGACTACATTTCTGTACATTGTGGTCAACTTCCATTGGGTTTCTGTCACAGACCCTCTGAGGAGTTTCTCAAACCTAGATACTTCAGGTCATGAAGGTTGTTCCATGCCTAAGACCATACAAGCGGGTAGAATATTTGGAATTCACACTGAGGCTTGCTTCTTCCGGTGGCTGCTGTGTGCGTCTCAACTGATGTGCCCCTCCAATGCCTCAGATGTGGACCTGTCGTGCAATGACTTGACGAGGGTGCCAGAGTGCCTGTACACCCTCCCCAACCTGCACCGCCTCAACCTCAGTAGCAACCAGATCGCCGAGCTGTCCCTGTGCATTGACCAGTGGGTGCACCTGGAGACCCTGAATCTGTCTCGCAACCAGCTCACCTCACTGCCTGTGAGCCTGTGCCCGGGACATTGGGTGGGCTGGGCAGGAGTGCTGGGCCCCACCCTGACTGACACCCCGCCTTCCCAGTCAGCCATTTGCAAGCTGACCAGGCTGAAGAAGCTATACCTGAACTCCAACAAGCTGGACTTCGATGGGCTCCCTTCCGGCATCGGCAAGCTCAGCAGCCTGGAGGAGTTCATGGCTGCGGACAACAACCTGGAGCTCATTCCTGAAAGTCTCTGCAGGTGCTGTGCAGGCCGGGCAGGGCCGGGAGCCCAAGCTGGAGCCCAGGCTGCAGCTGGGTGACCTGCCTGCACCCTGCTAATGACTGAATTCCCTTCAGGGATGAGGCCTTGTCCCATCCCACTTGGGGCTCCCAGAGTACCTTTTAGGAAGCTGATGTTAGGGTCTAGATCAGAAGGGCTCCAGCACCATATAAATTTATGGGTCCCATCCTCCTGTGAAGATCACTGACCCTCATGTGGATCCCTTGCTTTAAGATAGAGTTGGGGAGACCCCTCACCCTGACCCCAATTGCAACACCATATCCCCTAAGGCCCTGGTTGGCCTTGTTTTTGAAGCTTGCTTTTTTTTTTTCCCCCCTTCAAGACAGGGGTTTCTCTGTGTAGCCCTGGCAGCCCTTGACTCACTTTGTAGACCAGGCTGGCCTTACACTCACAGAGATCCACCTACCTCTACCTCCCAAGTGCTGGGATTAAAGGCGTGCGCCACCACCTCCGGGTGGTTGGCCCTCTTTTTGCAGGTGCCCAAAGCTGAAGAAACTGGTCCTGAACAAGAACCGCCTGGTGACCCTCCCAGAGGCCATCCACTTCCTGACAGAGATCGAGGTCAGGCAGGCTGGGCCAGCGTTGGAGTGGGGACAGGGTATAAGGACAAACAGAGCAGAGGGTGTGCCTGTATCTCGGAGTGAGAGACCTAGCAGTAGCCTGTAGGGGCTGTGCCCAGGTGCCACCAAGGAGAGCACCTTCTCCTCATTACACCGTAGTGTCAGAACGTAGTTCCTGGGCCCAGCTATAGACCAAAGCTAGAGGCCAGATATGAATGTGGCTGGGAGGTGAGCGTCCAGCCCGGCATCACCTCTGCTCATCTGACAGGTGCTGGACGTTCGAGAAAACCCCAGCCTGGTCATGCCACCCAAGCCGGCTGACCGCACTGCCGAGTGGTACAACATAGACTTCTCACTACAAAACCAGCTGAGGCTGGCAGGTGCCTCCCCTGCCACAGTGGCTGCCGCCGCCGCCGCTGGTAAGTAGATTGTGGTCTGGTCTGGGAGCAAGGGCACATCTGTGGACCGCTGCTTCCTGTTTTGCAGACTGGGGACAAGGATGGGGTTGGCCTCTGAATGTCCAGTAGCCTTCCCAGTGGGGCTTCAGGCACCTCCATCTCCTATAAGTAGGGAGCGGGTCCAAGGATCCCTTAGCTCGAAAGACGCGGCTTCGGAGGCGCAAGGACTCAGCCCAGGATGACCAGGCCAAGCAAGTCCTAAAGGGCATGTCAGATGTTGCCCAGGAGAAAAACAAAAAGCCAGAGGTAAGCCGGGCGTGGTGGCGCACGCCTTTAATCCCAGCACTGGGGAGGCAGAGGCAGGTGGATTGCTGTGAGTTTGGGGCCAGCCTGGTCTGCAAAGGGAGTCCAGGACAGCCAAGGCTACACACAGAAACCCTGTCTCAAAAAAAGCCAGAGGTGGGCTGGAGAGATGGCTCAGAGGTTAAGAGCACCGCCTGCTCTTCCAGAGGTCTTGAGTTCAATTCCCAGCAACCACATGGTGGCTCACAACCATCTATATGTGATCTAGTGCCCTCTTCTGGCCTGCAGGTGTGCATACAAATGGAGCACTCATGCACTCATGCATAAAATAAATAAAATCTTAAAAAAAAAAAAAAAGCCAGAGGTAAGTCAGATCAGGGCTGGGGCAGGGCAGACCTGGACTCCTGGAGGAAGAGGGGCCCTGAACAGAGAGAGTGGCAAATGCAAAGGCCCTGTGGTGAGCACAAAAGAAAGCCAGTCTTAGTGTGTCAGTAAAGTCAAGTACTGCTCCTGTGTCCCCAGGAAAGCATAGATGCCCGGGCACCTGGGGGAAAGGCGCGGCGCTGGGACCAGGGCTTGGAGAAGCCACGCCTTGACTACTCAGAGTTCTTCACGGAGGATGTGGGCCAGCTGCCCGGTTTGACCATCTGGCAAATTGAGAACTTTGTGCCTGTGCTGGTGGAGGAAGCCTTCCATGGCAAGTTCTACGAGGCTGATTGCTACATTGTGCTCAAGGTGGGGCTGGCTCCTTGTTCTGCATGCTGTGCTGCAGTGAGGCTGGGGGCAGGGGCAGGCTGGGTTTAGAAACCCACATGCATTCTCTGGGGCCGGGAAGGCTCTCGTGGCTGATGCCTTGGTCTCCTCAGACCTTCCTGGATGACAGTGGTTCCCTGAACTGGGAGATCTACTACTGGATTGGTGGGGAGGCCACACTCGACAAGAAAGCCTGTTCTGCCATCCACGCAGTCAACCTGCGCAACTACCTGGGTGCTGAGTGCCGTACTGTGCGCGAGGAGATGGGCGATGAGAGCGAGGAGTTCCTGCAGGTACAACAGCAAACCCAGACAGCGGGGAACTCAGGCCTTGTGTACAGAAGTAGGGCAGGGAGCAGAGGCCAGAGGGAGCAACAAGAGACTTCAGGGAGCCTGAGGTCAGAGTCAGGAATTCATGGCTGCCAGAGAAGGGCTGCCAGGATTGGGAATGTGGCTGGGACTAATAACTCTTGGTGCAGGTTACAGGCTCAGAGCTAAGGGCAGGGCCAAGCATAAGAATAAGCCACAAAGCCAGTTGGCAAACTGGCTTTCCCCTATTGCCTTAGAGGTGGCATGCAGCTGGAGTTTACCGCAGGCTTCCATAAACAGCTCTCGGGCTGCCCTCCACGTGTACATAAGCCTGTGCTCCACTGCGTGTATCCCATTCTGCGTAGACTCATTCTGGGTGTGGGCACGTACTTCAGCTGTGTGAACTCCACCAAGCCTGACAGGTACTTGGTGGGGGGCAGGGAACAACTCAGTGATGAAGAGCCATTGTCACAGGTGTTTGACAATGACATCTCCTACATTGAAGGCGGAACAGCCAGTGGCTTCTATACTGTGGAAGATACACACTATGTCACCAGGTTAGCATGTCGAGATGGCTGGCATTGGCTGGGCCTGCCGGGATTGGGTGGAGGCAGAGGTCTTAGGGTCAGGTGCCTACAGTGAATCACTCTTGCCCTGCCTTCCAGGATGTACCGTGTATATGGGAAAAAGAACATCAAGTTGGAGCCTGTGCCTCTCAAGGGGGCCTCACTGGATCCAAGGTGAGTGCCCTGGTAGGACAGGTGCTTGTCCTCGGCTGCCTCCTCACCTATGAGGAAACAACCTTGTTAACTTCTCCTTAGAGCTTGGCAGAAAAGGGACCAGAGCCCCATCTTTTGGGCCAGGACAGGGAATTACGTTACAGCTCTTCCTGTCCTATCCAGGTTTGTGTTCCTGCTGGACCGAGGACTGGACATCTACGTGTGGCGGGGGGCCCAGGCCACGCTGAGTAGCACCACCAAGGCCAGGTACATGGGTTCTGTGGAATGTTCTGGGCAAAGGAAGGTACCCCTAAGAACCACATGGCCTTGCTGAGGGCTTTGCATCTGTCCTCAGACTCTTTGCAGAGAAAATTAACAAGAATGAGCGGAAAGGCAAGGCAGAGATCACACTCCTGGTGCAGAGCCAAGAGCCCCCAGAGTTCTGGGAGGTGCTGGGTGGGGAGCCCTCTGAGGTCAAGACGCATGTGCCTGATGACTTTTGGCCACCCCAGCCCAAGCTATACAAGGTGAGTCATGTGCTTGTGCTGTGGGCATCTGTCACCTTCTGGACGAGGAGCTCAGGTCTGGAAGCCAGCTTTGAAAATGGAGCTAGTATGCTCTTCTGGAAAGTGGGCTAGAAGCTCCAGGGTCCCAGAGCTGAACATTTGCCTTAGTTTTGTGACTGACAGGAGACAAAGGTTCCCACGAGCAGGAAAGAGACAAGAAGTCAGAGCAGCAGTAAGGACCTAGATCAGACAAGAAAGGAAAACTTGTATTTAACTGCTGTCTGTTAGGCATGGTGCCGCACACTTTTAATACCGGCACTTTGGAGGCAGAGACAGGCAGATCTCTGTGAGTTTGAGGCCAGCCTGGTCTATATAGCCAACCAGAGATACATAGTGATTCCTTGTCTCAAAAATAGCCCTTTCCAGGCTGCAGATGGCCTAGTGGTTAAAAGCACTTGTTGCTTTTCCAAAGTACCCGAGATCAGGTGGCTCTCACTCCAGGGGGTCCAACACACCACCTCTGGCCTCCCTCCGTAGGCACCAAGGAGGGGCCTCTTTGGGTTTTTTTTGGTTTTTTGGGTTTTTTTTTTTTTTTTTTTTTTTTTTTTTTTTTTTTTTTGGTTTTTCAAGACAGGGTCTCTCTATTTTAGCCTTGGCTGTCCTAGACTCACTTTGTAGTGTAGGCTGGCCTTGAACTCACAGCGATCCACCTGCCTCTGCCTCCCAAGTGCTGGGATTAAAGGTATGCGCCACCACGCCCGGCCTCTTTATTTTTTTAAATAAATCTTTTTTTTCTATTTTTAAATACATAAATAAATATTTATTTATTATTTATACAGTGTTTTGCCTGTTTTTATGCCTTCAGGCCAGAAGAGGGCACCAGATCTCATTATAGATGGTTGTGAGCCACCATGTGGTTGCTGGGAATTGGCTCTTAACCTCTGAGCCATCTTTAAAACAGCAGCTAAAAGCCAGGTAGTTCACTTTTTTTTTTTTTTAAGATTTATTTATTGGGGGCTGGAGAGATGTTTCAGAGGTTAAGAGCACTGTCTACTCTTCCAGAGGTCTTGAATTCAATTCCCAGCAACAACATGGTGGCTCACAACCATCTGTAATGAGATTCGGTGATTTGGTGCCCTCTTCTGGCACACATGTAGGCAGACCATTGTATATACATAGTAAATAAATAAATCTTTAAAAAAGAAAAGATTTATGTATTATATATACAGTGTTCTGCCCGAATGTACACCTGAACACCAGAAGAGGGCAGCAGATCTCATAGCCACCATGCGGTTGCTGGGAATTGAACTCAGGACCTCTGGAAGAGCAGCCACTGCTCCTTAACCTCTGAGCCATCTCTCCAGCTCCAGTTCACATCTTTTAACCCCAGCACTTGGAAGGCAGAGGCAGGTGGATCTTTGAGTTTGAGGCCAGCCTGGGTTACAGACAGGGAACTCTAGGAACTCTAGGACAGCCAGGGTTACACAGAAAAACCCTGTAGGGGTGGAGGGAACCTTAAAAAGAAAATTTCAAGAATGCCCTACCAAGCCTTTAATCCCAGCACTTGGAAGGTAGAGGCAGGCAGATCTCTGTGAGTTTGAGGCCACCCTGGTCTACAAAGTGAGTCCCAGACAGCCAAGGCTGTTGCACAGAGAAACCCTGTCTCAAAAAAACAAAACAAAAAATGCCCTACTACTGGCTTGGCGTGGGACTCTGTAGTAGAACACATGTCTGGCATGGGCAAGGCCCTGGTACTGCTCCCTGCACTAGAAAAAAGCTAAACCCCTCCTTCCACTGGAAGAGCAACGTCAAAGGGCATTCAGTTTGAAGGGAAACTGGTCCAAACAGCAAAGTGGGGAACCAGGCCCCAGTGTGGTGGGGTCTGCCATGCCCATCTCTTCTTCCCTCCAGGTGGGTCTGGGTCTGGGCTACTTGGAGCTTCCGCAGATCAACTACAAGCTCTCGGTGGAACATAAAAAACGGCCAAAGGTGGAACTGATGCCAGGAATGAGACTGGTGAGGTGGTGGCAGGTGGGCGTGGGTCCCGTGTGATTCTATGTTGGCCAGGTCCTGACCTTCAGCCACTGTCCTCCAGCTGCAGAGCCTTCTGGACACACGATGTGTGTACATCCTGGACTGCTGGTCTGATGTCTTCATCTGGCTTGGGCGAAAGTCCCCACGCCTAGTGCGTGCTGCTGCACTCAAACTGGGCCAGGAGCTGTGCGGGATGCTGCACAGGCCACGCCACGCAGTGGTCAGCCGCAGCCTGGAGGGCACTGAGGCGCAGGTATGCCCCCATGCCCGGAGGCTTGCTTTCCGCTGCCCACTATGCCCTGACCCTTCTGCTGGTCTACGGTACTGCAGAGGCGGCCAAAACCCACCTAGCTTTGCACAACTACCCACTCTACAACCTGTCCCGACTTCTTTTGCTACGTTCCTGTTTAGGCCCCCGCCCCTTGAACACTGACCAGCTTTTCCAACCCTTGCTTAAACTGTGCTGTACCTCTCTCTCCAGTTATGGCATTTTACTGTTCTCCACAGGTGTTCAAGGCGAAGTTCAAAAATTGGGACGATGTGTTGACAGTGGACTACACACGGAATGCAGAGGCCGTGCTGCAGGGCCAGGGGCTCTCTGGGAAGGTGAAGCGTGACACTGAGCAGAAGGGCCAGATGAAGGCTGACCTCACCGCACTCTTCCTGCCTCGGCAGCCGCCGATGGCACTGGCTGAGGTGGGCTGAGGCCTTGTGGGGGGATGGGGGAGAGGTGGGGGCTCCCGCACAGCACTGTGCTCAGACCTACTTGGGGCTGGCGTGACAGGCCGAGCAGCTGATGGAGGAATGGAATGAGGACCTCGATGGCATGGAAGGCTTCGTGCTGGAGGGGAGGAAGTTCACCCGACTGC
This sequence comes from Acomys russatus, assembly GCF_903995435.1. Classification (NCBI taxonomy): domain Eukaryota; kingdom Metazoa; phylum Chordata; class Mammalia; order Rodentia; family Muridae; genus Acomys; species Acomys russatus. Next base: position 41,511,008 of record NC_067161.1, on the reverse strand, counting down.
CAGAGGAGGAGTTTGGCCACTTCTACACACAGGACTGCTATGTCTTCCTCTGCAGGTGCTACAACAAACCCTCACCCTCTTGTCCTTCCCCCTGTAAGGCCCCTGCTCATTACTGTCCGAATCGCAGGTACTGGGTGCCTGTGGAGTATGAGGAGGAAGAGAAGTCAGAAGACAAGAAGGCGGCCTCGGCAGAGGGCGCAGAAGGGGAGGAAGCAGCAGCAGCTGAGGCGGAAGAGAAGCAGCCCGAGGAGGATTTTCAGTGCATCGTTTACTTCTGGCAGGGCCGGGAGGCCTCCAACATGGGCTGGCTCACCTTCACCTTCAGTCTGCAGAAAAAGTTCGAGAGCCTCTTCCCGGGCAAGCTGGAGGTGTGTCTCACCCAAGCCCTGGGCTGTGCCCCGTAGCCTATGGTTGGGATAATAGCAGGATTAAACCAGACCTGAAAGGCAGGCCGGGTCTCGGGAACTAGCCAGGCACCCCTCATCCCCAGGTAGTGCGTATGACACAGCAGCAAGAGAACCCCAAGTTCCTGTCCCATTTCAAAAGAAAGTTCATCATCCACCGGGGCAAGAGGAAGGCAGCCCAGAGCGCCCTTCAGCCAAGCCTCTATCAGATCCGCACCAATGGCAGTGCCCTCTGCACCCGGTGAGTGCCTGGGCAGGGCAGGGGAGGGGGGAGGGCAGGATTCGGTGGTGGGGGTAACACTGTTGGCCCTCCTCCTCCCAGGTGCATCCAGATCAACACTGACTCCAGCCTTCTCAACTCTGAGTTCTGCTTCATCCTCAAGGTGAGGCGGGCAGGACAGCAGAGCAGGGTGCTGGGCGAGACACTGGACCTGACCCAAGCCCCCTGTGCGTGCCATAGGTCCCCTTTGAAAGTGAGGACAACCAAGGCATTGTGTATGCCTGGGTGGGCCGGGCATCAGACCCCGACGAAGCCAAGCTGGCAGAAGACATCCTCAACACCATGTTTGATGCCTCCTACAGCAAGCAGGTGACTGAGGTGAGGGCAGGCAGAAAGGTGAGAGCAGATGAGGGCCCTGGCTGACCAGCCCTCCCCACAGGTCATCAATGAAGGCGAGGAGCCAGAGAACTTCTTCTGGGTAGGCATTGGTGCACAGAAACCCTATGACGATGACGCAGGATACATGAAGCACACGAGGCTCTTCAGGTGAGTGCCTTACCCCTCCTCTGGCTTTCATCTGTCCTCCAACCTTGCCCTTCACCTTGGCTGTTGCCCTTTAGGTGTTCCAATGAGAAAGGGTACTTCGCGGTGACTGAGAAATGCTCTGACTTTTGCCAAGATGACCTGGCAGATGACGACATCATGCTGCTAGACAATGGCCAAGAAGTGAGACATCCCCCACTGAGACCTGCCTGTTGGGTTAGGAAGCTGTAGATGGGAGTAGTGGGGTGAGGGAGCACCCGTCCCCCGAGTCACAGGCACAGCACCTGAGCATCATACACAAAGACCCCGGGTTCAACCTTTAGCAACACAAAATACCAAGAAGGCCAGCACACCCACGTGACCATTCCCTCCACTGTTCCTCAGGTCTACATGTGGGTTGGGACACAGACCAGCCAAGTGGAGATCAAACTGAGTCTGAAAGCCTGCCAGGTAAGGAAGGGGGAGACTGAGGCCAGCCTGATGGTTTCAGGAACCACTTGCCCCTCCACCATCCTGGACAGAAGTCTGGGAACGGGCACTGTGGTCAGTCCAGCGGGATTCAGAGGACTACCCAGGCCCACCGGTTCTCCTTACCAGGTGTATATCCAGCACACACGCTCTAAGGAGGGTGAGCAGCCACGCCGTCTGCGCCTGGTCCGCAAAGGTAACGAGCAGCGGGCCTTTACCCGCTGCTTCCACGCCTGGAGTGCCTTCCGTCAGGCCCCAGCCTAGGCAGTACCTGTGACCTCAGACTCCAGTGAGGAAGAAGAGGCCTTGCTTCAGCACCCCACATCCTGCAAGTAGCACACAGTCCCAAGCCCCACCAGTGTGTCCACATGTAGTTTAAAAGATATTAAATGCTTTTATTTTCAATATTTAAAAAAATCAGTACTTTTAATATTAAAACAGCTAGTTTTTTAAAAAAAGACAGAAAAGCCCAAGGTGGAGTCTACAGGGAAGCCCATCCTCACCGCCCGCGCACACTCACACACCCCTAACCAACTCCAGCCATGATGCCTGCAGTTTCCAGTCACATGAGCATACACACAGGCCAGGAGCAAGTACCAAAAAAACTGCTGTAGAAATGGCTGGCCAGCACAGTCGAGGAGTTAGAAAAATACTGTTTGAGAAAGGAAGGGTAGTATGGAGTGCAGTATCCTAGCACACTCCCGCCAGCTAACTTTCAGGCTGGAGATGTCTTCAGAGCGCAGCATCAGTAAGACTGGATCCCACAGGTTAACAGGTGTGGAGTCAATGTTAAGGGGCTAGGCAAGACCGACAGTGGGCTGGGGTCAGCAGATGGGGAGGCCTACCAGTCTGCAGGGTGGACAGCCTGAGATGAACTTGCTGGGGGTCTAGGACAGTACCAAGTAGCAGGGTAAGGGGAGTATCTATGCCCAATGTAGGTACAGAGGCACTAGCTACCAAGGTCCAGAGAGCTCCAGGCTCCAGCTAGGCTGGGCCCATAGCAGGATAAGGTACTTTATGGGCACATACAGTCCATGTGCTGGCTCAACGGGCATATCTGCCTCGGTGACTCTCCTGTGACATGGGCTCGGTGAACAGGATGAGCCTCAACTCCTACGCCCACAGGACACAGGTGGCCCAGGAGCACCTCAAGGCTGACAGGCCAGCCCCTTCATAGCACTGATGACCGTGACTGTGGGTCTCTAAGCCTCTGGCAGCTAGTCTTCCTGGAGTGACAGCATTAGAGCCCTGCCAGGGTCCCCGCTGGAGCGAGGAATGGCAGCTGCTGTGTGGTAAGGCCTGGCTGCCCCCGCAGCACCTCATTTAATCAGAAGAGTGTAGGCTCGGGTCTCATCTGCTCCCAGGGTCCTCGGGCTCTTCTCAGAGTCCTCAGGAGAGCTGCGGTGGCAAGACCCCGAGTTGCCCTGGGGATGGAGGCTTGGGAGAGAGCAGCTGGCCTCACCCCAGGAAATCCTTCACATATTCCGCTGTGACGTCTCCTGTCGTGTCCAGCGTGGTATCCCCACTCGTAGCTGAGTCAATGGACACAGGTGAGAGTGTGGCCTCGGGTGCTTCTGTGGTGTCTGCTGGAAGAAATGCTCCTCAGCGTCTACTGTGCACCCAGAGACCTGGCCTAACAGCCCACTGCAGAACATGCATGCAGACACACAGGCACTGGCCACTTCTAGCCCTGGCCCAGTGGCACCAAGCTTATGTCTTGACCCGTCTCCCCCAAGTACCCTCACAGCCAATGGGTGCCCGACCCTGAGCCTTCTCACCAGCTCGCTTGCTGTGGGCAGAGTTGGGGCTTCCTTCACAGCTCTCTGGGGCCAGAATAATACTCCGGGTCCCATTAGCCTGGCTCAGCTTCGGTGACTCTTCAAGCCTTTGGCTAGAGAAATGGCTGTGAGTGTAATGGGGACTATTGCAGGCGCTACACCCCATCCCCCAACCAGAAATAGGCATTAACCCCTGGGAGTGAAGAACCCAGGTGGCTATGGGGCCCACTCCTCACCTACCTGGGCTGGGTGGCATTTCGGGGCCAGCTGATATCTAGGGAGCAGAGTGGTTCTGTGATATTGCGAGCACTCAGGGAGAAACGCTCGAATTCTGACGGAGAGATCAAGTAAAAGCCTGTGCGCAGGAGAGGAGGACCGTGTAAGGAAGAGAGGCTGCCCTACCCTTGGCCAGCACGAGCCTGGGCTTTGTGCTGTACCCAGCAATTGTTCCCAGGCCCTGTCCTGGCTCACCCTGGCCATGGCGTGTGAAGACACAGGAAGCGATGCCACTGATGTCCTCCTTTCGGATACAGGCGTAATGCACCTGAGGCCTCAGGCCAGGCACAGAGAAGACATGAACATCACCCAGGTTGGTGAGGCAGGCAAGGCAGGTCTCAGCATAGTCCTCGGAGATCACACTGGCGAATGTAGCCAGGGCTACCTTCCGCACACGACAGCCTTCATGGGCAGTCAGCTTGAATTTGGTCTTAGCACTCACCTTGGGTAGTGTGAACACCTGGCAACAAACAGCCAGTGAGTTAGGCCCAGCCTTGCCCTAACCATAGAGCTCCTCTGCAGACACCCAGCTAGGCCTGCAGGCCTCAGCCCAACTGTGCAACCAGTCAGCCCTTCCTATAGACCCAGCCCAGGGTTCATGGTGTGCTGTCCCTGCCCGTGCCAGATTAACTAGACAGTCGTGTGTTCTATGCCTGGTACTGTAAGGATTCAAGGAGTTCCCATGGGAGTCCTGGAGAAGGCGTTAAGGTAGAAAGCCTCGGGAACCTGGTAGGTCTAGCGTGCACCCAGACTCTTGAGGGGCTGCCACTGGCTGAAGGCTCTTTGGTGGAATGTGAGGGATTTAGGTCTCAGCAGGTAGGGAAAATGGGCAGAGCAGGGGTTCTAAAAGGTCCAAGATGGGGGCCTAGATGGATCTGCACCGTCCGCACCATCCATCGATGCTCACCTTGAACTGTTCCTCAGATGCAATAAGCACAGCATGCCCACCCTGCATGTCGGGCGCCTGAGCCAGGTCCCGGGAAGCCTCATAGGGCTCAGGCAGTGGACGGCCACGCCCATCCAACACAGCGATGGCCACCACAGGTGCCCGGTGCATCAGCTGTACCTCCTTGCCCAGTACAGCCTCCACTGCCTGCTCAGGCCGCTTTTCACCACCTGCTGTGGCTGCTGGAACCTCCAGTGCATAGGCAAATACAGAGCCCGAGTTGGTGCCTGCCCACATAGTGGGCCCGTGGTGGGTTGCTGTGGGGGGCAAGCAAAGTGAGGGGGGCCTCCTGATGAACCCCATTCCTCACAGACCAGCCTCTCACCTGTACCTTCATTTCCCAGCTGCTTGTAGGGAGTGGTGCTCCCTCCTCTCTCACACCTGCTATGTGGCCTTAACCCACTAGTCTGAGAAACCAGACTCACAAGCCACCTTAAGACATCTTCAAGGTAGGTATCAGGGCCACAGACTAGTCCCTGATACTACCAACCCATCAACTACACCCTCAACTGATTCCAGCAAGTGCAGTGCCCTCCAGCAAGGCTGGGCATCGTAGCACTCTTTTAATCCCAGTACTCAGGAGACAGAGACAGATCTCTGTGAGTGGAGTCCAGCCTGATCTACATAGCAAGTTCCAGGCAGCCAGAACTACATGGTGAGGCCCTGTCTACTGGACTATCTTTGCTCTCTAAAGTGTGGAGAGGGTATACGATGGTAGCAGATACCTGGGGGTGGCGGCTGAAGTATGTGGCTGACTGCACACTATTTTCTGTGTTTCAAACTACCAAAGAGCCACTAGCCTGAAATCCCAGCACTTGGTGAGACCACGGCAGGAGAATCTCTGTGACTTCAAGGCCAGTCTGGTGCCTGGTCTACAAAGCAAGTCCAGGACAACCAAGACTACACAGAGAAACCGTCTCGACTCAGAAACCAAAAAAACAAAACAAAAGAGCCACTAACAAACCCAAGGCACAAAGAGGACTTTCTACCACAGAGTCGATGCCAAGTCCCTGAATGAATGGGCAGGACCAGGGCCTGGGTGAGCCAACCCTGTCCAGCTCATCACGGCTCCTTTGCTGTTTATACAACCCACTCAACAACCCCCCAAAATATGTCCCCATAGGAAGCTATCCAGGTGGCCAAGGAGTCCCACAGTGTAGCTCAGAACACAGTGGGTGCTCATAACGCCCCTTCCCCCACCAGCACACAGAGGCCATCTAACCTCTCCAGCCCCTGTCCCTCCCCTGGCCTCACCATCTCGAAGGAATGTGTCAGCAAAGTAGAGGCAGCGTACAACGCCAGAAAGGGAGTCATCAGCAGATCGAGGCTCGATGCGACGCTGCACAGGTGTCATCTCCACATCGTGTGGGCAAGTCTGCTCTGCCAGCTGTGCGTTGGCCTCCTGCAACTGGATGAGCCAGAGGGCCTCAGATGTGCTCTAAGAGCCCTTTGTGCCCAGTACCCAGGAGGCATCGCCATCCCTGCACCTGCTCCCCGGCTCACGACAGGAGCACGGCAACTGAACAAACCTGAGGCCTCTGGGCCAGGGCATGGACATGGCAGCCAGTCCCAGCTCACCTTGCTACTGGCAGGAGTAGACCGTTTCTTGCCAGAGACACGGCTCTTACGGATACGCCGGAATGACTGTCGCAATGACTTCTTGAGGGACTTCACCCGTGACAGTGGCCCCTCCATGGCCAAAGAGTCATTGGGGTGAAGGGTACACCTGGGGATGATAGGGCCAGCTGTGCTGTGGAGCTACACTACACTCCTGCTACCGGAAGCCAGATACCAGAGCCCAGGTCACCAAGCCGGAGCAGCCTGGTGCTAGGCCTTGTGGCCACAGCAGCTGGAGTGGCTGAGAGTTCTCACAGGATGAGAGAGGTTATAAGGGGCATTTCCAATCAGCCTGCCTTTGCCACACCAAGCTCTGAAAAGAAACTGAATCCCAGACCGTCTTCAGGGTTTTGGCTGCCCACCTCATGCCACATTACCTGGCCAGCACAGGGCTCTTGCGCTGGTAGTCAAAAAGGCCAAAGCCGTGACTGGTCCCAAAGGCCACGAGGCTCCACTCAGCGTGGAGGGTGACGGCGGTGACGGCAGCGGGCGGTAGGCACTGCACCAGCATGCGGGGCTGGAATCCGGCAGGCCAAGGCAGCAGCCCTGGGTGCGGGCTCAGCCGCTCATGGCCCTTCCACGTGAAGCCCTCACGATCCTGAAGGAGATCCACACTGGCCACACTGACGGCCTGCTCTGCCGGCACATCACTGAGCTCCAGCACCAGCACCTGCAGCCCAACAGGAAGCAGACTCAGCAGAAGAAGGGCATGCTGGACCCTATCCAGACACTGCCAGAGTGGGCCCATAATGTCTTCATTCACCCACCAGCAAGTACCCTTTGAATACCTACTATATGCCAAAGGCTGCATTGAGCACCAAGAAACTGGTGACCTAAAAATGGGCTGGCCCCTGCCCTCCTGGAGCCCTTGACTCTTTACTGAGTCTGTCTCCCACTAAGCAAGGAGCAAACACTAAACACCTTGTACACGGTCAGGCACTAAATGTAGTCAGTGACTGAGACCCAGTAGGCTCTGCTACTGCAGAGCACATCTCATACCCATATTCCTCGGCCAGCCTCAGGTCTCTGTGGTTCCGCTACCCTTCCTCAAGTGATAGCTCCTCCCACTTCCCACTGGTCCTCACCCTGCCAACCATACCCAGTGCTTCATTTCCACTCTTTATTTATTTATTTATTTTTTTATTTTTCAAGACAGGGTTTCTCTGTGTAGCCATGGCTGTCCTGGACTCACTTTGTAGACCAGGCTGGCCTCAAACTCATAGCAATCCACCTGCCTCTGCTTCCCGAGTGCTGGGATTAAAGGCCTGCGCCACCACGCCCGGCTTCACTTTCCCACTCTGACCTACCACCTGTCTTGGTTCCATTTCACCACACCCTACAGGGCCACCTCCTGCAGAAAGCCTCCCCCGTAGCCACACCTGGGGACACCAACCATACCTGGCCTGCAGTGCCAGCCACCACCATCTGGGCTGTGTACTTGCAAAGTGCAACCTTCTGTATCCCCAGCCGTGGATCATCACTGTAGGGATCAAAGCAGCCCACCTGAGGGGACAAGATGCGATGCTGCTGCTGTGCAGAACTTAAGTTCAAAGGCCAGGCCTGAGGGGAGGGAAGGGAGAGGCACCTTTCGGAAGGGCGGCCAGTCATCCTCCACGGCCTGAGCCAGGCTGTCAGCATGCTCACAATCCGTCTGGAAGAGGCCAGCTGTGCTCAGTTTGTAGAGTGGCCTTAGCGCCACACCAGAAGCATCCCAGAACCGTACAGTGCCATCCTCATGGCTGTGGAGAGGCTGAGTGTCAGATCCACACCTTCTAGATTATTCCTCCAGTGGCCACTATAGGTGCTACTGCATATGCCAAGCACTAGCTGGAGCCACTGTGCAGGAAGTGGGTACTCAGTGCACACTGCATGCCAGACTATACACATATCTCATGGCCTGAGCGCCCTCTGAACGGGTTGGAGGGAGAAGGGATGACCGCCCTGACAACTAGGAGATGGCAGAGGGGACAACGGGCACTCAGAAGTCACAGCATATGCCATGAACCCAGGAAGGGCAAAAGGCCCAAGGAGGCAGTGGGAAGGCTGGGCAGCAAAAGCAGGGGGAAGCAGGGCGTGGGGGGGAGGAGGGGGAGAAGAGTAGACAGAACTAGGGTTGGGACACAGCTTTCTCAAGACAGACAGACGCCCAGGTAGCTGAGGAGCTAGAGTGACGTGGTTCAGGCTCTCCAGCATCCCTGAGGCCATAATAAGCTCTCCACAGGAAGAGGCAAGTTGCCTTCAGAGGCCTGAGGGTCCCAAGACAGGCAGGAGGGAGGGGCAAGGCTGTTACTAAGGCCTGAGTCACCAGTGCCCAGACCTAGCCTGGCTTTCCAGCACCTGACTGGAGGAGTCAGCAGAGGCCAACCCAGATTTTCCAGTCCATGACAGGCAAGCCAAGTGGGTGGAGCCTGGGCTGGGCTGGAACTCAGTCCAAGGCCAAGAGGAAGTGCAGGGCAGGGCTTTGAGCCAGAATGTAGGGAGGTTTCCTTACAGGAGCAACCCGACTTTGCTACGACCAAGCCTGAGTCACTGAGCACTTTAGCACCCAAAGAATCTGGGGCATCCAAGAAGCAAATAAGGCCTCACAGGGCCCTGTCTATAGCCCACACCCCACACCTACCCGGTCAGGAGCAGCCCACGCTGAGAGGGTTCCTGAGCCAAGTTCCGGCCCCCAGTAATGGGCCAGCTCTACGAAAGACAACAAAGATGAGCACTTGAAGCTAAGATGACGCTTTCCCTCATCTGGTCAGACGCCCACCATGTTCCCATCTCCAGTCTGGGCTGGACGCTACCCTCCACCAGCAACAGCCCTCACCTGACCAGCCCTCCTGGGTCACAGGACAGCCACACTCACCAAGGCACTGGAGGCAGGCTGTGGGCTCTGCTGCTCACCAGCTCTTACGATGCGGGCCCACAGCTTGCTGGGGACATTAGCAACATGGGCAGAGCAAGTGATGGCTGATGAATGCAGTGGGGCCAGGTAAGGGGCAGGCACAGCTGGCCAGCCTGGTGTCTGCAGGTCCAGCACCACCAGCTCCTCCTCCAGAAGCACAGCTAGGGCCTGGGGGTTGTCAAACTCTGTGGAATTGGGCGAGTGAGTGAGTGAGCGAGCTCAGCTTCCAGCCACAATGGGCTCACTGGGGTGAGGGAGGTGGGGTACGCACCATCCTCAGGTTGTGTGCTGTGCACTGTGAAGAAGTCAATGACGCGGGAGGTGAAGTCCAGGGTCACCAGTGTCTCTGCTCGCAGCACACTCACACAGTGGCGGTCACCATAGCTGGCACGAGGCATGCCGCCACTGAAGATGATGAAGTGGTCTCTGCAAGGGAGGGATGCCACGTGAACCAGGAGCCCCTGGAGAACTGGGCACACGCTGGATAACCCAGTAAGGGCTTCACCCCGCTACACCCAGAGCCTAATCCTCTAGTCCCCAGCCAGACAAGCCCCTCCCACACCGCCCCCTCTACCTACCCTGACTCACAGCTCCGCCACAGAATCTTGTTGATGGCCTTGCAGGGGAAAGGGCCTGGGGGTGGGGAGAGTGTCAGACCTCCCAATTCCTCATCCATGTGCCTCTCCCCAAAGTATGGCCCATGCCCAGCAAATACCCCCCGGAGTCTCCTTCTATAGATTTGGCTAGGCAGTACCCTCATCAAGGCCAGACAGTCCTCCAGTCCCACCCTCGGCTCAAGCCTCCCCAGTGCTCACCATAGGGTGTGGTCACTACAGTGGGCTGCAGCGTTGGGGGGCTGCCAGTGTCTGTGGGCCAGATGGCATAGCTGCCATCACTGTGTGAGCTGATAACGGTGCTGCCACCACGCCCCCAACACAGGCTCTCCAGCTGCTACGGACGAGGATAGGATGGCATGGTGAGCCAGCAGGTGTGTACAAGGGCCTGGAGGGAGGGGCTCACAGGCCTCCCTTGCTTACCTGGTTCCCCAGGAAAATGCGATCCACACACTGTGTAGCCTGGCTCCAGATGACCAGTAAGCCCCGACTATAGCCTATGAGGATCTTGGTGGGGTCTTGCAGATGTCCCTGGAGCGATTCCACAGGGCCCAAGGCCTTCCCACAACGGTAATCATCGGGCACACTGCAGAGAGTGGCCCAGAGTCAGGAGAACTCCCCAGGAATGGGAAGGTCCCCCTGCCTGCTGCTCACCTGCCGCTCACCTGTGCAGAACCTCATCTGGGCTGAGAGTCTGCCCCTCAAGCAGTGTCAGGGTCGCAACATCCAGGAAGAAAATGCTGCCACTCTCAGTTCCCAGGGCCACTGTGTTGCCAGCTACCAGCAGGACCACAGTGACACGGGTCAAACTGGCAGGGGCGCTGCAGGCAAGAGGGAAAGTGAGTAAGGTGAGCCCACCCCTCTGCTGGGGAAGGCAGGATGGGCTGAACCCTCTCTCTGGGCTCTCTTGTGCAGTCACAGGGCCTGTTCACAGCACAGGCTGACACCCTGGGAAGGCAATATGCAGTGTAATTAACCCACTCAATTATCCCCCAGCATGCCAGCAAAGAAAGGGACCAAAAAAAAAAAATCTTCCCCAGGTCTCAAAGGACTCACAGCTCCTCTTACTACTGGGCCACTCTCAGGCTAATAGAACACTGCCCAAGCCAGGGTACCCAGGGGCCCCTCCAGTCCCTGCCTACAGTGACGGGGACAGCCTAGGGACTAACCTGTGCTCAAGGACTAGCCCATCCCAGCCATCTCCAGCAGGCCTGAGGGCCAGGTCCTTTACCTGGGAAGCCTGGCCTGCTGTGCACCTCACTGAGTGTACCCCGGAGAACCCTCCCAACTACCAACGGTGACGTGGCCTATCCAAACTCAAGAAACCAGCAGGAAGGCCAAGCATGGGAGCACACACCTGTAGCCCCACACTTGAGAGACTGAGGCTGGAGACCAAAACTAGCCTGAGACTCTGCTCGTGTCACCTTGTCACAGAACTGTCCCAAATGCCTAGAGAGTACAATGCCAGCCTGCTAAGGAGTTGGATATATAACATATTTTATTCACTGGGACCCCAAAACTGAAAGCTCCCACAGTGGGAAGCATAGACCCTGCCTACTAGCCTGAGACTCAGCTAGTCACACCTCTGACCTTCACTTCAAAGGGTACTGCTGTGAAGCAAGGCCCTACCCAGGCAGGCTTCCACACCCCACCCTGAGTGGGCTCAGAGGCTCTCTCTATCACCCCTAGCCGGTGGCTAGCCCCAACCTAGACTTCCAGTACCTGGCACTGTCAAAAGCGGGCCGGCTGGGTGGCTGGAAGCTGAGCCCTTCCTTCAGGTGGGCACAGCCACTATGATGGACGATCTCCCACAGATGCAAGCTGCTGTCATCCAGCAGTGTCAAGAGGCGGCCCTGAGTGGGGGGAGCAGAGACCAAAGTGGGGATAACCTGGAGGGGAGGAGGACATTGGGATGGGGACCACCCGGTGCTGGTGAAGGAGGGCAGATGTTCACCTGACCAGGCAGGAAGTGCATCTGGGTGACGGTGGCTGTGTCCCGATGCAGGCCTGTGAATTCCACGCCAGGTGCACCATAGCTGAGGTGACTTGTCAAGGACAAACACACGCAGGCCAAGCCAGGACGGTTCTGACAGGCCTCTCCCAAGACCCTGCCCGTCCAGGAGTCCAGCGGTCTCCTGATGAGCCCCGTTCATGAAGCAACGCTGCTCCTGTGCGTCCCCAAGGTGCCCAGACTCTACACGCCGCCCCCCAAAGTAGCGTGCTGCTGTAGGTCTCTCAAGCCCTCATCTGTACAGCAAGCTAACAACTCAAACTCAGAAAGCCGGTGCGGATAGAGCAAGAACAAACACGTGCTCAGCACTGTGGCTCCAGGGTGGTACACACCGGGCCTTGGAGCAACCTGCGTGGACCGAGCACCTTGCAGTAGAGGCTAAACAGGCCTAGGCAGAACAGAGCAACACTGGATCAAACAACCCCAACTGAGGGCAAGAATCCCAACCTCCACAGCAGGCAGCCAGCAGCTTCCACTGCCCATCTTACAGATGAACACGCTACAAGACTGGTCACCTGCTTGAGCAAGTGCCCTGAGACGCAGCAACCCCAGGATCGATGGTGGCCAGCAAAGCCGGAAGGGGCCCAGGAGAACTAAGATGAGTCAGGGATGTTGTCCCAGTGACAGGGCAGGGGCGGTTGCCTGGGTACTGAGCTGGGACTCCCTGCAGTCCTGGCAAAGACGACAAAGAGAGGGCAGGGGCAGCTGGCGGGAGGCAGGGTCTCCCAGGAGATGAGCCTGCCCTGCAGGGGGAAGGGAGGCTTAGAGACCAAGGCTGGCACTTTCCAGCCTCAGTTTCCCAACCCTGGGGCGGGCTCAAGGCTGTAGGAATTTAAAGGAAAGAGGGACGAGAAAGGCCTCCTCATCTGTACTAAGCACGAGGAGCCAGTTTCCACAAGGACAGCGCCAAGCACCTGGAGGTGAAGACTGGCCACTCTGATGTGGACACCTCTAACACAGTACAGGGCCTTTAATCTCGGCACTCGGGAGGCAGAGGCAGGTGGCTCGCTGCGAGTTCCAGGCCAGCCTGGTCTAAAAGGGAGTTCAGGACAGCCAAGGCTACATAGAGAAACCCTGTCTTGAAAAGCCAAACAAAACAAAACAAAACAAAAACCCAAAACAAAACAGTACAAGGCCTCAGAAGTGGACTGGCAGCACAGCACCCACAGGGCTTGCAATGGAAGGTGGGGTGGAAGCCTACTCACTGTCTCACCACAGAGGGAAGGACATCCCCATCCATCCAGGCACATTCCCTAACACGAGACACCAGCTCATAAGCAATGAGCCGTATTCCCACCCCGACCTAGTGCTCCTAGCTCTGTCTGGGTGAGTGAGGTGAGAGAGATAAGCACCTTTACCAAGCTGCTTCTAGCCAGGCCTCGCACCTCAGTTTTCCTGAAGGCAGGTTAGGGTGGTAGTTCCAGGGTAAGGAGACACTCACTCAGCAGCCTGCTGCCCCACCCCCTCCCGAGACGGCAGGAAAATGCCTGCTTTGTACAGCCCAGTCGGTCTACTGTGCAGCATCAGGGTCCAATAGGGGCAGTGTCACTCTCACCATGCTGAGCCTGGCACTGCCCTCGTCCCCTGGATTGAACACATGGATCTTCATACTTGTGTTTTTGTGTCTGTGTGTGCACACAGGCTCACCACCCTCTCACCAGGGCCCATAGGCTAACCCTAACTGCCCCAGTCACAGTTTGCCAACGTGATGGTAGGGTCACCTAAGAATTGGCAGGCTGAAAGACTGCAAGGTATAGCTGTGGTCGCTGCTACCTGACGTCCACTGCAATCACCCATCTCCCAACAAAAAGACCGGATCATTTCTGAAAGGAGTCATGGGCAAGCAGGCACAGCCACCCTCTTCAGTGGCTCCAACACACTCGGCCATCTCCACGAAGCACCTGGCACACTAGGAACCCAGCATGAAGGTCCTCACAATCCCTGAGTGCCATGGCCGCAAAGGATACATCTTAACAGCCCCAGACCTGGTGCCGATAGCCATGATGCGAAGCTCGGGGTCGAAGGCCAAGGCACTGGGCTGGTTGGGGAAGCCATGCTCCACAGTCTGTGAGGAAGGAGAAGGCGACATGGGCAACACACCCTGGGACTTCTGTTTCCGCTTGGCCCAGAAGGTGCTGCCTACCTCCCCACGTGGAAAGAGCCAGAGAGCAGGAATCCCAGCCCAGCGCCATCAGAAGAGGGGCTAGCCTGGGCACTGTCAGCGATGATGTGCCCTGCCTGCTTCTCTGCTCTCTGTGAAGCAAGCGCAGCACCCTGCCTCACGTTGGTGTGGCCGTGCTTCCTCCCACTGGCCCACCCATCAAGTACCAAGTGTGGTAGGGACATGAATACCCTCATGAGATGTCAAATGGAGACTGGAGCACACGGCTATAATCTTAGCATCTGGAAGGCTGAGGCAGGAGGATTCTGAGCTAGAAGATAGCATGGGCCACACAGTGCGATGCTGTCTCAGAAATAATAAAAACATAAATAAAACAGGCCATCCCTGTGGGAACAGCCCTCTGGATAGGTGGTGTGGCAGAACTTAACTATGCACTCTTGGACTGGTCACAGTACTCCATCCGGCCTGCTTAAACTTTGCAGTGACAGTGAACCCATTGAAGAGAGTAGGGCCACCAACCCCTCCCCATCCCTGAGCTGGTAAGGGAATTCCCTTTCCCATAGTACTGCCATACCCTGTCTGGACCTGACCCCTCCAGTTAGCCCCAGGCTTGCAGTCCAGTGTCCAGGAGACACTAGGACAAGACAGCAAGGCAAGTCCCCACGGTCCTGAGTGGGCACCATCAGGCTCATCTTATGGAAGAGAAGGCTAAATCCCTTATTTAGTGCCTGTCCGTTGCACCTCAAATCCAATCAATTCCTGAGCTTTTACTGTCTTAGCTTTAAGACACACAGGAGTTGGCCTTCGCACACCCTGCTCCAGGCCTAAACAACGCCTGCCTGGACCAGTGCTCACTCAAGAGGCGGCTACCTATGGAAAACCAGCCAGCCATCCCTACCTCCTCCACGTGGGGCCCTCCAGGAGATTTCTGCTGATCCTCGGCCAAAGCCAGAGTCCTCACTACATGATTCCTCTCTGGGCATCTCCGTTCGCCCACCCCCCACCCCAAAGCCCTTTGCTCTTTTCCTAGGCAGCTTCTCCTGCACTCCTTCTGCCCCCTCCCCCACCACACTGGCAACTCTACAAGGCCTCCCTAACAGGTCCTGTCTACATCATCGTCGCAGTGCACACTCCCACACACTCATCACACACACCATGGTTTATCATTAGCACTAGCCAATCTTGTGAACTGACATATACTGCACTTCTCTGTGTAGGCTTTTCGTCCTGGTCCTTTTCCCAATGAATAAGCCACCTCCTTCAATGAAGAGCTGTCTCCTTTGGATTCCACTGTGTCCCTAGCACCGAGGAGGCAGGGATCCAGACTAAATTAGCATGGGATGCCCATCAAATTAGCATGGGATGCCCATCGTACAGGCAACCTACAGTCTGAGCTGAATTTGAACCCAACAGGCAGAGTTAAAAGAAAATGGGTGTTCACCCTGGACCACAAGCCCAAGCTCAAGAATCTGAGGCCTCTTCCCTAGAGATCTAACAGCTCCTCTTCCCCAAGATGACCTAGCTAGCTCCCATCACTGTTGCCCCACTCCCATCAGGCCCTAGCCTCCTCAACTGTTCCCACTGTCGCACCAGCCAAGGGGAGGCGACCCGCAGTGCGTCATCACCACATCTGTGCAGGTCCTCACTACAGACCCCCACTCACTGGCTGAGACTCATTTTCTTCTTGTTTCATGGGGCTCACCCTCATGGCCACACCAGCAAAAGCAGAGGCTCACATCTGAGGAGCCTCTCCTCACAGGTCTCGCTGGCAGGTTCTTAGTCACAGTGTCGGTGAGCCCTGACAGCACCATCAGCGCTGCCTGGGACCTCAACAGGATGAAATGAGCCATGGCAGGACCTCCCCTGAAACATGGCTCCTAAGAGAAGTTCAGGGCCCCTAAGTTCTGTTTAGGAGGGTAGCAGCTGCCCCAAAACTCCGGGCCCATACTCGACTGTCATTACACAGCAAGGCAAGAAAGAAAAGTGTCCCACTCTGGATTGAATCTCAATTCTTTTCATGTGTGTAATAGAAATGAGAAAGCCAATCCTTAATGACAGAGTGCACACTGAGTGCACATCCAACCCAATCCGAGCCCCACCACTACGAATCAGAGGTAGCCTTGCAAGGCTCTATATTGGTCACTGCTGGGGAGGTGGAGGCTGAGGCCCTTCCCAGGGTTTCTTTTCGCCCTCACAGTCTCTCCAACTTTAGTAAGATTCGGCCGCCTGGCCTAGTTGCAAGGAGATCCAGAATCTACAAGAGGGAAACTGGTCTCATATCATGGCGGGGGAAACTGAGGCACCACGGTTTGAATTTATAGTTGGGCACACAGACCCGCACATCCCCTAGACTAGGGACCCCAAAACAGGGCAGAGCCTCGGGAGAAGGGTGGAAACTCGGCGCTGGGATTTCCCAGCCCCACCCCCACCAACCCCCACTTCTCCCACTCTCGCCCGCCTAGGAGTTAAAGAAAAACAAAACCTGGCCTTGGGTGCCTGCCCCTCGGCCGAGGCGGGCCACACACCAAAAGAAAAAAGAAGAAAAGAAGAAAGAAAGAAGAGAGGCAAGAAGAAAGAAAGGAAAAAGAGAGGCCAAGAGTGAAAGGCAGATAGGTAGGGGGACTCCACTGAGCCCAAGGGACACCCCAGAGAAACATCAGGGGTTCAGAGATCAGGAGCAGAGAAATAAGAGGAGCCAGAAAGCGCACAGCGCGACGCAGGGCACAGCCTGAGACCCCAAGCAGGCACACCGGAGCAGCGCGGAGCTTGCAGGGCAGAGGCGGCCCGCCGTGGCCCGCCCCGGCCGCCGCACCTTGTGGAAGGCGAAGAGCTCCTGCTTGAGCTTCTCGCGCTGCGGATCGGCACCCTGCCGCCGGAACCGAAACTTCATCATCTTGTGCCCGCCGCCGCCACCGCCGCCGCGGGATGCGCCCGGCCCCGCCGGTCCTGAGGCGCGGGGCGGGGCCTTCACGGAGGCGCGGGACGCCACGGACGCCCGCCCGATCCACGACGTGAGCGTGCCCGCCGTGCCGTGCCGCCCCTTGCTCGCCAGACAATGGGCGAGGACCGGGCCCCCGGGCTCGCCAGGCTCGCCAGGGGGCCCCAGTCACGCATGTGCAGTAGTGCGGGGCCTGCTGGGACTTGTAGTCCGAAGGTGGGTCTCCACTCTAGGAAGCTTGGAGAAGGTTGTTTTCCACTCACGACTGAGCTACACGAACATGTTCATAATGCGAGGGACAATTCCCTAGCCCCTACAGGCCCTACTTTCGCCATCTTTGCCGAGGTTACCAAGTTTGTGTGGCCAGTTTTCACTGAGGTCTATGCCCTCAGTGCATCTCCCACATCATGTTTTTTGTGTCAACTATGGATTAGTAAAAGAACTCCTCTCTAGGACCGGGAATGGTGGTGCACACCTTTAATTTCAGCAATCAGGAAGCAAGCAGAGGCAGGCAGATCTCTCTGAATTCCAGGCCAGCCAAGAGCTACATAGTAAAACGATGTCTCAAAAACCAAAACAAAACAACTCTCAGTCACTCGGGGAACTTCCATACATTCTTGACGGCCCGACACAAAGAGCTCGGTTTGCACAGGCTCAGAAGAACCTTGAGAGGGTTGTGAGGCAAACAAAAGGGGCAGAGAGCTGCAGGAGGTGGTATGTGGGGCTGAACCAGATCTGGAAACCGCTTCCCGCCCTCCCCCTCCCGACAGGGAACTCTGAGAACAAAGCTGTGCCCCGCCCCCACTTTCTTCCTGTCCCACCCACCTCCCCGATACTTTTCTCATCTGGACAATGGCCTCTAAGCTGAACCTTTTCCTGAAAGCCCAGGGGCTCAATGTTGGAAGAGATCCCGGGAGCTTGGGCAAGCCAAGCCCCCATCCTACCAGCAGTGTCGGGAGAGGAGGAGTTGACCTCTAACCCTGAGGCAGCTGCTCAGCAGCAACAGGGACCTGGCTACCCCAGAACTGCCCACGCCAGCTTTGCTCAGCCCGCCCTGTGAGCTAGGGCTCAGTACTCACAGTCTTTTCCTGTGGTGTTGCTAAAGTGGTTGGCCCGACAGCCAAGGGCCCCTCCTGCTCTTAATGGGTTTAATGGTGTTTCGAGCTCTGTGAGAGAGGCACAGATATCACGCAGTTTTACAGCGGTATCACCCCAGATTAACAGAGGAGGAAACTGCAACAGCCAACACAGACCAAGATAAGACCCCAGCCGTGGTCAGAGCATCACCGAGGCCTAGGCTGCCGTCCTTGTCTCACCCCATCGGGTTGTGTCTGCTCCACAGCAGCATCTTTCTTTTCTTTTCTCCCCTCCTCCTACTCTCTCTCTCTCTCTCTCTCTCTCTCTCTCTCTGTCTCTCTGTGTCTCTATGTCTCTGTCTCTGTCTCTCTCCCCAACCCCCTCTCATAACTGCAGTAAAAGTTTAGCAGGAGGTTCCCTTGGTACCCAGTACTGCAGTCACAAAAAAAAAAAAAAAAAAAAAAAAAAAAAGAACCACAAGACAGTAACAAAACAACATTTTGGGCTTTTTTTTTTTGGTTTTTGGTTTGTTTGTTTGTTTTGTTTTTCGAGACAGGGTTTCTCTGCGTAGCCTTGGCTGTCCTGGACTTACTCTGTAGTTGAGAGGCAGTGCAGTGGAGTGGAGTTCATGGAATTCAGAGGCAGTTTTACCAGGACAGTTTTACAGAGCCAGGTTGAAGAGACAAAAAGCTGGGCACAGGGCTACCCAATGAGATCCTATCATAAACAAATAAATAATGAATGAATAAATAAATAGAACATAAAAAAATAAAATATAAGTAATTTTTAAAAAAGATTTATCTCCAGGCGTGGTGGTGCATGTCTTTTATCCCATTCTGCCTGCATGTGTGCCTAACCCCCAGAAAAGGGAAATAGATCTCATTGCAGATGGTTATGAGGCACCATGCAGTTGCTGGGAATTGAACTCAGGACCTCTGCAAGAGCAGACAGTGCTCTCAACCTCTGAGCCATCTCTCCAGCTCCATAAAAGTCATTCTTATTGGCCATCAAACAACAGAAGTTATTTGCTGTTGTTTTGTTGTTCTCTTGGTTTCTTGTGTGTGTGACTGCAGTGTAAAGGTGAAGACAGAACGAGCCAGAGAATGAGAAGAACCCAGATTAGAACAGATTGCCAAAGTTAGCATAGGGCCAAGCAGAGCAGTTCAGACAAAGACTGAGAGGCGCTGGATTGGATCAGTCACCTTGGAGAGGAGTTTGAGCCAGAACAGCTGAGTTGTACCAGCCAGCCACAATTCAGAAAGAACTAGAAAGGGTGAGCTTACTTAGCAGTAAGTCTCAGAGGACAGGATGAAAGCATTCTAGGCCTAGATTAGATTGTGTGGAGGTTAGAAGCTTCCAGAATGACAATGAGGCAAACAAAAGTTACTTTAACACTTTGTCCTCAGTCTTCTTACTTGCTGCTATTACAGGTGTTTACTGAATTGAAAAAAGAAAAAGAAAAAATAAAAAGGAAAAGAAGCATGATTGGTCCCAGGTGTAAGCAACAGGTGAATGAAATAAAGAAATAAAAGGAAAGGAAACTGACCATTCCTAAGTATGATGGAGGAGAAGGTTTATTGTAGCTATGTGGGAGAGTATCGTAGGGGCAGAGATATCTGGGAGGGTCCTGCGCTGTGTCCCACAGACTGAGCTGTGTCATGTGGGAGAGGGGAAGGGGAAGAGAGAAGGGAGAATAGGGAACCGAGGTACAGCAGCCAAAGGGTCCAGAGGTGCAAGGAGAGTGGGGAACCACAATGTCTGGATTATATAGAAAAGAGCGGGGGCTGGAGAGATGGCTCAGAGGTTAAGACCCCTGATTGCTCTTTCAAAGGTCATGAGTTCAATTCCCAGCAACGACATGGTGGCTCACAACCATCTATTATGAGATCTGGTGCCCTGTTCTGGCCTGCAGGCAGAATACTGTATACATAATAAACAAATATTTGAAAAGAAAAGAGTGGCCCAGCCCCCTGTGCTCGAAAAGTTTAGGGTGGTTGGGTGGGTGGGTATTCCAGCCAGGAGGGCCCTGTCACAGGTAGGAACTGAGGGATGCTGGGAGAATCTGGTGGCCAAGTCTGCTTTGATATGTTAAATAGACACCTCAGCCTTTTGTCCCAGGTTTGAAACCCAACATTTACCACCAGACCAAGCTTCAATGTTTTTCTTTTCCTTCCTTTCTTCCTTTCTTTCTTTCTTTCTTTCTTTCTTTCTTTCTGTGTGTAGCCCTGGCTGGCTTGGAACTAGCTCTGTAGATCAGGCAGATATTCTCCGCCCTCTGCCTACTGAGTCCTGGCATTAAAGGCACGCACCTAGCAAACATAGTTTTTAAAGCTTTGCTAGCCTGCCAAAGACCAGTATATCATAAACCTCCCCTACTTTGTAAAGCTCTTATGCAAAAAACTTCAATATTTTAAAGATTTTTATTATGCATGCATGCGTGTGTGTGTGTGCGCGCGCACGCGCGCGCGCCTGCCATATATATGTGGGTGCCCATTGATGAAGACAGCATGAGATCCTTTGGAACTAGAGTTACAGGTGTGGTGATGCACGCCTAAAATCCTAGCACTTGGGAAGGCACAGGCATTCAGATCGCTGTGAGTTTGATCCCAGCCTGGTCTACAAAGAGAGTCCAGGACAGCCCAGGCTACACAGAGAAACCCAATCTCAAGAAAAATAAAAGTAAATAAACAAATAAAAATGAAAAAAGAAAAGGAAATAGAGCCACAGGTGGCAGTTTACCACCTGAAGTGAATGCGGGGAAATGAACCCAGGTCCTCTAGCAGAACAGTCAGTGCTCTTAACCACTGGACTATCTATCTCTCCAGCCCATGTGTAAATAAAAGGTTTTACCAGGTGGAGGAGATGTAAAGATTCTACTTCCTGGGGCTAGAGAGATGGCATTGGATTCCCTGCACCCACAGGTGGCTCACAAACATCTATAACTCCAATTCTGGGGAATCTGACACTCAACTCTGGCCTCTGAGGGCACAATGCAGTACATAGACAAACATGCAGACAAAATACTTACTCACATAAAAATTAGGAAAAAAAGAAAAAAGAAAAAAAGAAAAAGAAAAAACAAGAACACAAAACCTTTTGTTTCCACAAAGGGTGTGCTGTATTGCTGCAGCCAGGTGGCTCGGAGAGGTTGACCCTGGCCAGTTCCCTTCATTTCCATCAGACAGCTTTCCAAACCAGGAACAGGAGCCTGGCGTGGTGGCGCACACCTTTAATCCCAGCACTCAGGAGGCAGAGGCAGGCAGGTCACTGTGAGTTCGAGGCCAGCCTGGTCTACAAAGTGAGTCCAGGACAGCCAAGGCTACACAGAGAAACCCTGTCTCAAAAAAACAAAAACAAGAACAAAAATAAACAAAAAAATCCCAACAAACCAGGAATAGACTGTTAGGAAATGCCCCACTCCCCCTTGTTGTAAGGATAAAAGTCAGGGGCCATGACAGCACACACATTTTACAGAAATCTGGCCTTCCCTGGCTGCTTCATTTATGTTTCTCTTGGTGCAACACCAAGAACAGTCTTTTAACACAAGCTTCTGCATATAGCCTGCCTGATTGTCCATGTGATCAGTCAGCCGTCTGCAGCCTCCCTACTGCGGGACTGTAAGTGTGCACTTCCCTACTGCGGAACTGTAAGTGTGCACTTCCCCACTGCGGGGACTGTAAGTGTGCACTTCCCCACTGCAGGACTGTAAGTGTGCACCACCAAGCCCCATTGCATACCACATGAGAGATCCTTCAGCTCAGAACCCAGTGCCTGTGAGATGAGCAGTCTAACAAATGAGCCACAGCCCTATCTTAGGGTTACTACAGCTGTGATGAAACACCATGACCGAAAGCAATGTGGGGAGGACAGGGTTTATTTCACTCACAGTGCCTTGTCGCAGTTCATTGTCACAAGCAGTGAAGATAGAAACTCAAAGAGGGCAGGAACCTGGGGCCACCAGCTGATGCAGGGACCATGGAGGAGGGCTGCTTGCTGGCTTGCTCCTCATGGCTTCCTCAGCTTGTTTTCTTATAGGACCCGGGACCACCTGCCCACAATGGGCTGGGCCTTCCCCCATCAATCACTAATAAGAAAATGTCCTACAGCTGGATTTTGTTTGTTTGTTTGTTTGTATTTTTGTTTTTTCAAGAGTTTTCTCTGTGTAGCCTGGCTATTCTGGAATCCCTCTGCAGGCCAGGGTGGCCTTGAACTCATAGACACCCGCTTACCTCTGACGTCCTGAATGCTGGCATTACAGGCCTGTTCCACAGTGCCAAGTGTATTTTTTCTTTAAATAGAATTTGGTTTTTGGTGTTTTGTTTGTTTGTTTGGTTTTTCGAGACAGGGTTTTTCTGTGTAGCCCTGGCTGTCACTCTGTACTGTAGACCAGGCTGAACTTGAACTCAGAGATCTAACTGCCTCTGCCTCCTGAGTGCTGGGATTAAAGGAGTGTGCCCAATGCACCCAGGCTATTCTATTTTTAAAACTATGTATGTGTGCGTGGGCTGGCGGTGTGCATGACTGCAGGCCTCGGCAGAGGCCAGAGGCTTCAGATCTCTTGGAGCTAGAGTCGCAGTTGCTAGGTTCCCAGTGTGGGTGCTGGTAGGCAAACTTGGCCCTCTGCAGGAGCAGTTCGCGTTCTCACACATCCCTTCAGCTCTACAGTAGATATTTTTTTTTAAGTCTGAGAAGCATAAATTCATAGATGTCTTGTTCTGACTGCAGACATAAATGTGACCAGCTGTGTACCCTGCCTTGAATTGTTTGTTTATTATGTATAGTGTTCTGCCCGCAAGTGTGCCTGCAGGCCAGAAGAAGGTGCCAGATCTCATTATAATAGATGATTGTAAGCTACCATGTGGTTGCTGGACATTAAACTCAGGACCTTTGGAAAAGCAGCCAATGCTTTTTTTTTTTTTTTTTTAGTTCTTCGAGGCAGGCTTTCTCTGTGTAGCCTTGGCTGCCCTGGACTCCCTTTGTAGACCAGGCTGGGCTCGAAGTCACAGCCATCTGCCTGCCTCTGCCTCCCGAGTGCTGGGATTAAAGGCATGAGCCACCATGCCTGACTCAACCAGCTCTCTTAACCTCTGCACCATCTCTCCTCTGCCCTGTATTTTTATTTTTAATTAATTTTATATATTTATTTATTAAAGATTTAGTTGTTTATTATTATACAGTGTTCTGCCTGCATGTACACCCATTGGCCAGAAGAGGGTATCAGATCACATTATAGATGATTGTGAGCCACCATGTGGTTGCTTTGGAAGAGCAGTCAGTGCTTTTAACCTCTGAGCCATCTCTCCAGTCCCTGATTTATTTATTTTTATTTCATGTAGTTACAGACAGTTGTGAGGGGCCATGTGGGTGCTGGGAATTGAACCGAGGTACTCGGGAAGAATAGCCAGTGCTCTTAACCACTGAACCACCTCTCTAGCCCCTTATGCCTTGAATTGTATGCTAAAAGAAACTCTTTCTTGCCGGGCTTGGTGGCACACGCCTTTAATCCCAGCACTTGGGGAGGCAGAGGCGGTGGCTATTTGTGAGTTCAAGGCCAGCCTGGTCTACAAGGCAAGTCCAGGACAGCCAAGGCTACACAGAGAAACCCTGTCTCAGAAAACAAACAAACAAACAATCAAACGAAAGCATTTAATTGGGACTGGTGTAAAAGGTTTGGTCCATTTTGTCATAGTGGAATATGGCAGCAGCGTTCAGGCAGACATAGTGTTAGAGGAGGAGCTGAGGGTTCTACACTTAATCTGCAGGTGACAAAAAGAGACCATGTGTCACGCAGGGCATAGTTTGAGCATGCTCCAATAGTGACACACTTCTTCCAACAAGGTCACACCTCCTATAGTGCCACTACATGGGCCAAGCACTCAAACACATCAATCTATGGGGACCGTGCCTATTCCAACCGCCACACTAAAGATGTCCATCAGCTAAGCTAGCACACTTTTGTTTTGTTTGTTTTTTCGAGACAGGGTTTCTCTGTGCAACAGCCCCGGCTCTCCTGGACTCCCTTTGTAGATCAGTCTGGCCTTGAACCCACAGCAATCCTCCTGCCTCTGCCTCCCAAGTGCTGGGATTAAATGCCTGTGCCACCAGGCCCAGCACCTGTTTTGTTTGTTTGTTTGTTTGACACAGGTTTCTCTTCATAGTCTTGGCTGTCCTGGCCTCACTTTGTAGACCAGGCTGGCCTTGAACTCACAGAGATCTGGGACTTTCTTTGTTTCTTTTTTGTTTTTGTTTTGGAGACAGGGTTTCTCTGTGTAGCCCTGGCTGTCTTGAGATTCATTTTGTAGACCAGGCTGGCCTCAAACTCAGAAATCCACCTGCCTCTTCCTCGTGGAGTGCTATAATTAAAGTCATTTGCCACCACACCACTGCCGGCCTAATGTTAAGCTCATTTTTACAGAGGAAGAAATGAAAGCCAAAGAGGTGGCCACTTGCTCACCGCATAGCTGCAGATTTAGGATTTGACACTGAGTGTGATGTTAGAAATTGTGGTATTGAATGGGACAATACATTAAGTAGGAAGCCTTATTCGGTGAAAAAGAGGAATGTCTTAGAAATTCAGTCTTAGAAAAGGCTGGGCAACCTCAGGCAGGTTATGTGACCCCCAACGCATCAGGAAACACCATCACAGGGGCTCTGCTGCCACACTGAGGACACGGGCAGAACTGCAGCAATGAATGTCTGGTGCTGAGCTGGTGGATCCTAAGGTGCAGGGCTGAGGTACCCACACATATGTCTGGGATCCTCAGCTCCCTGGCTTTACAAAAACCTCCCAGTTGCTTGGCAGTGCCGTGTGACCTTCCTACTGATTCTGACTATCTTCACAACAGCCCCCTAGATCCTAAGTCAGACTGTTCCTTCTGTCAAAAGCCCCCAAATGGGAACCCGGCACTACTTGCCAAAACTCAACTGGCAACCCATGTTTTAGAGGATGTAGTTCAGTGGTGGAGTGCTCGCTCAACTCATCAAGTCTTTGGATTAATTCTCAGCACCAAAATAAGTAAAGTGCGTGTGTGTATAAACCAGACTCATTACTACAAACTTCCCGTGCCAGTTAACAATGGCCAAAGAAAAGCAGAGATTGAGAACAGGACTGTTTTACTGTGTTTTCCTAACATGTTCCCTGTTCTGAGTTTGGTCCCTAGCACTGAGGGAGGAGAGAAGAAAAAAAATTATATTAAGTTGGGGGGCTGGAGAGATGGCTCAGTGGTTAAGAGCACTGCCTGCTCTTCCAAAGGAATTCCCAGCACCCACATGGCAGCTCACAACTGTCTGTAACTCCAAGATCTGACACCCCTACACCAATGCACATAAATTAAAATTAAATAAAATATTTTTTAAAAATTATATTACGTTGAAATTATATTAAAAACCAAGGGTGTTCGCAGCCACCGCTGTCCTCTAATGCCAGCTCTGCCTCTCGCTTGCTGATCTCCAGCTGAAGGAGAAGCGGGGTAGGTAAGGAGGTGCCCTTAGCATGGCTCATACAAAGCAGACTGCCTGCAAATCCACCTGTGGTAAAGCACCCAGGAAACAACTAGCTACAAACGCTGCTCGCAAGAGTGCGCCCTCTACTGGAGGGGTGAAGAAACCTCATTGTTTCAGGCCAGGCACTGAGGTACTCTCAGATGCTGTCAGAAGTCCACTGAACTCATTCGCAAGCCCCCCTTTCCAGCATCTGGTGCGAGAAATTGCTCAGGACGTTAAAACAGATCTGCACTTCCAGAGTGCAGCTATTGGTGCTCTGCAGGAGGCAAGTGAAGCCTACCTGATTTGGCCTTTTTTGGGGGGTGGGGTGGGGGCGGGTTTCAAGACAAGGTAGAGTCCACTAAGCCAGGCATGGTGGTGCATGGCTTTAATCCCAGCACTGGGGAGTCAAAGGCTGGCAGATGGCTGTGAGTTCGAGGCCAGCCTGGGCTACAAAGCAAGTCCAGGACAGCCTAGGCTACACAGAGAGATCCTGTCTAAACAAAACAAAACAAAAAAACAGACCAAACAAAAACCCTAACACAGATTGGAACAAACTTTTTCTTGAAGGATTGAACACAGGTTAAATAAATCTGGAAAACCATTAATAAGAAAATGTGCAGCTCCCCGGGATCCTATTTCTTCTGGCCTCCTTAGGCACCTGTACTCATTGCATAAGCCCCAACCAGACATACACACCAAAAACTTCTTAAAAGAAACTCAAACAGGTGAAATTAATTTAAATAATGTATTTTATTTAACTCAGTATGTCCAAAATAGTATTTCAACATGTAATCAATATAAAGTTATCAATTATATATTTTACATTCTTTTTTCATACTAACTTCAAATCCTGGTGTGTATAAAGCATATCTCAATCAAAACTAGCCACATTTCAAGTGCTCAAAAGCCAGAGTCCAGTGGTTCCAGGTTGGACAACACAAGTCTAAACTTAAAGAAATCCATGAGCTTCTAGGGGCAAAGCTAACATTTGCAAGGCCTAGAATGTACAAGGCCCTAGATTCCATCCCCCAGCACTAAAGGAAAAAAAAAAACAAAAAACAAAAAACAAAACAAAACAAAAAACAAACAAAAAAACCCAAGCAACGAAGTAAATATTTTCATCCAGATTAAAATTTAAGATAGTGCTGAGGGTGAGAAATTTCAATCCAATTACTACAATTTGAAGAACAATAGGTCACAGATTGAGTAACATTTTTTTTTTTTTTTTAAGAGCAGCACAGCAGGCTGCATAGTGGCCCCCGAGGCGCTCACGTTCTAGCTTCTGGAAGATACACACTTTACTTTTGTGAGGAGTGGGAGTTAGGATGTGGATCAGTGGTACGTAGAGTCCTTGCCTGACACTGGAGAGTCACTGGACCCCATCCCTGGTACTATGGGGCGGGGGGTATGTAGCTGTGAATTTGTGGGTGTTCCTATATCCAATTACAAATACCTAATTAAGACAGGGATAGAAAAGGTTGAATGCAGTGGCAACATTGCCAGTTCAAGGCTAGCCTGGGCTAGAGACCCTTCCTACACACACACACACACACACACACACACACACACACACACACACACACACACACACACACGCACGGCAGAGAGGCACTGATAAAGATGTAGTATACAAAAGAGGCCATGTGACTAACAACCTAGCGTACCTGCAACTACAGTGGTTAGAGCAGCACGAAGCTGCAAGAGGCAATAGGCATCCCACCACAGCCTCAGAGGGAGCGTGAAGCAGTTCACATGTTTGTCTTGAGACAGGGTCTCACTATGTAGACCAGGCTGGCCTTAAATTTTCAACACTCCTATGGCTTCGGTTGGGATTATAGACAAGCACCATGCCCGGCTGCTTTGCATTTTGAGATAAGGTCTTACTTTTTATTAGCCCATGCTGAACTTTTCTGATGCTTCTTCCCCAGCCTCAGCTGGAATTATTGGCACGCACCACTACACCCAGCTAATTTCTTTTGCTTTAAGGTCTCAAGTTTGTGGTAATGTCTTGGCAGCCTTAGAAAACTAAGGCAAACTGATAAAATGCATCTCTCTCACATGGTGTTTGAACTACAACCACGGGTAGATGATGAATTCCACACATCAACAAAAAGCCAATCAGTGTTCTGTGGCCAACAGATAGCTATGGAGATTTACAAGCACACTGTACATGCTATTTACACTTACAGTTAACAGGCTCTAGCGCCTTCCTATCTATACATTATAAAATACCTTATGTGCACCTAAACATGTCATATACAGGGCTCTCTCCCTTCCTGAGCATGGCCTATAGGACACTCTTTATTTTTCTGAACTCTCTAGAGCTGTTTCTTCCTCCACACAACAGAGGAATGGGATGAGCTCTTCGGTGGGAAGGGCTGGTACCAGCTGCTGTTGAAACTACTACTATGTAACAGGAGGCTGAGTCAGGGCTGATGAACAAAGTTCTGGCCCAGTGCCTAGACTGGAACAGGGACGACTCAGGGAGTCAGGTGTAAGACTTGTTTAAGGCTATTACTTCATGTGGATGGGTCACTATCCAGGTAGAGATGGAAATCTAGATCACTGGGGTCAAGAGTATCTCCCATCCCTTGTGCCTAGGGCACAGCACCCAAGCATGGAGTGGGATCACCTCTTCTGCAACACTATGGTTGGGATGACATTTGGTGCTGTTCTCTCGGTTCCAATGCTATTCCAGTCCAGTGCACAAATCATAGAGGCCCTGCCCCTTCCTGACTGACCACTGCTTTTCAAACTGTTCTGGCCAGTTGTTTAATGGGCTATGAAATGGCTTGGCCAAGATTCCACAGTGGCAATTTGACTAAACTGTCTCAGACCACTGGAGAGGTGGGGAGGTACAGCTGGCAACACTCTGGGATCCACATTAGGGACCACAATGTACTAAAGCCCACTGAGTCCCCAGCCTCATCCTATCCTATCTGCCTCATCTGTCAATGTTCTAGCCAGGTGGCTCAAAAACCTGGCCACTGAGTGCAAGAATAGCCATGTCCTTTACATGGCTCCCCGGTCCCTGCTCTAGCCTCACCTGTGGTGTTAGGTGTGTCCCTGGCCACTGCAGTTTATTGAAGGCCATCCTCCTGGAAGGGAAGAGGGAAGCGGGGAAAGGCAAGTCCACCTTTAGCCATCAATCAAGAGGTGTCAGTGACCACTGTCTTCAAAGCACTGGTGGGCAATAAATTCAATTTCTCCAAATCCAGTTGGAAGGGTAAGAAAATAAATTAAGGGACAAACCAAGGTCAGGCTTTCTCTTATCACAGCATCAGACAATTGTTTCAAAATATATTAGATTTGGTTTTTATTGTAGAGCACACACATATTAGGGCAAAGTGCTGCACAAAGAACTACAAATCATTTTGGGGAAAAGAGCAGTTTAAAAAAAAAAAAAAAAAAAAAAAAAAAACCAGAACCAAAAAAAAAAAAAAGCAAAAAAAAAAAAAAAAAAAAAAAAAACCCCAAAACCCAAAACCACAGAAGACCCGCAACTGCTTTAGTTATGCAGTCTCAACTTGATGGCTCCACACGGGCAAAGGATTTCTGACCCCCAAGAAGGACTTCCTGATGGCTGGTTGCTCCCACATCTTTGAAGCCACTGAGGCCTGAGAGGCAGGCCTCTGTGCACCGCTAGAGTGGTGGTAGCATGGCTGCTCCAAAGGCCTCTGTTTTTGGCAGGCCCAGTCTTGGCCTAGCTGGCAAAGTCACTTAATGAATGTGGATCAGCAAAACCCCACAGCCTTCCAGGATCTAAACAAGCGGAAACTGTCAAAGACGTTGCTGTTCTGGCTTTTTCTTTCTATTATTTTCAGAAGTTCCTTCCCCAGCACCCAGGCCCCTGAGGCAGAGGAAGTACTAACCCAATATACAGGTCTGACTTCTGGCCTTGGACATATGCTACAGGTGGACCTTCTTAGATGATGTGGGAAAAGATGGAGAAAGGAAAAGGAGAAAGCCAAGAGACTAAAGGGAAGGAAACATCTCAGAACAAACAAAACAAACAAACAAAAAACAAAGCTCTACCACACACCCCAAGTTCCCATAACTAGACTGGAAGCAAATCAGTTCCTCTAGCTAGAAACAATTCCTACAAATGACCCACTGCAGCAAGTCTAACTGCTCCATACAACCACACTCACATGGCTAAAAGGAGCAACCCAGCAAATAGGCATGCTCTTGGCAAAAGAGGTCAGGACCACTGTGCTAGTCCCTTGACCACCCAGGACTGGTGGGCAGAACAAGCCAGAGGGCATGCAGTAAGCCTGGGGACTCAGATATGGGATGGCAGGGGCTGGCACTGTTTAAGCCCCATACCCAGCCCACCTGAATAGTGGGGAATAGGGCATTTGCATGAGCTCCCAGAGCCTGGACAGCAGGTGAGATGTTGGGGCAGCAGGCCCAATGCAGGGCCTGTGTAACTCCAAGAGACCTCATCCAAGCATGAGCATCAGTGGAAGAAAAGGCTGGCAAAAGAAAAGACTGTTTAAAACACTGCAAAGATTTACATTTAAAGCCCAAACAAGAATTCCTTAACCAGAACATTTAGTGTGTTTAAATAGCCTTAGCCTGATGAAGTTCCACTTGAAGACAGGTGTCCTCACTGTCTCTACTGGCTACTCTGCTAAGAGCTTTCCCCTACAGAAGCTTACAGCCTTTCCCATCAAGGAGGAAAGCCAAGAACATAAGAACTCAATTTTTTGCCAATTCTGTTCTTTAGCCTTAATGGGTAACAAAGCAAGGAAAACGTATATAGGACCAAAATAACAAACAAACAAAGAAAAACACTCAAACAAAACAGAAGATGGGGCAGCTACATCAGGATTAGCCAGAGTCCCAGAAGGGCATGCGGCCTCAGTGTCTTCGCATCTTCACCTTGCGGGTGGGGCTGCTGGCTGCCTCTGGGCAATCTTCTGAGGACTCATAGGACTTGCGCCAATAGTTCTCAGAGCTAAAGCTCCCCCTCCGCCTGTGTGAGGGCAGAAGCACAGACCTCCGATTTTCTTCTTTGTCCATCTCCAGGATACGGGGCCTGCAAACAATGGGACAAGCTGTTACTTGAGAAGCCAGGAAGGAACTGGTCTTGCCACCACTGAAGGGGACTCAGAAGGCCCTGTCCTTGAATTGGGCTGCTTTGCTCTGCAGGTCCTAATGGAGACACACTAATAGCAGTGGGGCCTGCCCACTAAGTGACAGTGACCAGGCCTTGTCTTGGGGGTGTCTCTTCACCGTATAGAGTCTGCTTAATTCTGACTTGGTGGCCAGTACTGTGTCAGGTGTTCTAGGCTTTCCTTCTCTCAGGTCCTGCCATACACCTTACCTCTACTTACCTCCTCCTCTCCTGCTCCTATCACCCCTTCAAAGCTAGTCTCTGAAACCACTGTGCTCTTTTCTGCCTCAAAACCTCAGCTCTTTCAGTACCTCCTTTTCCTAGAATGCTCCTTCCACACAGAGTTCTCATCCTTCTGGGTGTCATTATAAATGCTACCCTTCCAGAAACCCTCTCCAAGAGATCCTCAGTTCACTTCTAAGTGCCAAGAAGCAAACAAGCCTTCCCCCCACCCCCGTCTTTTTGAGATAGGGTTTCTCTGTGTAGCCTTGGCTGTCTTAGAGTCCACTCTGTAGACCATGCTGACCTCAAAATCAGAAATTTGCACACCTCTGCCTGCTCGAATTAAAGGCATGCACCACCACTGCCTGGCTCCAAGATACAACACCTAAGTATAAACCTACAAGTGTGTCCAGATTAAGACTGAACATGGCTAGCTGTGGAGAGCCATGACATTTTCCATTTCTTTTCTTTCTTTCTTTTTTTAGATTTATTATATACAGTTTTTGCCTGCATGTACATCTGTGCGCCAGAAGAGGGCAGCAGATCCCATTACAGATGGTTGTGAGCCACCATGTGGTTGCTGGGAATTGAACTCAGGACCTCTCGGAAGAAGAGACAGTGCTCTTAATTAACCTCTGAGCCATCTCTCCAGCCCCAACATTTTCCATTTCTTAGACTTCTGCTGAACCCCTTCCTCTAAGGGGCAATAAATATGCACTGGCTGGGTGTCTTGTCTGTTGTGTGCTGTGTGTGTGTTCCACCAATGCCACTTTCCCCAAGGAAAAAAAGACAAGGTTTTAAAGTAAAGGACAACCCAGGTTCCTAACCAGCCCTCACACAGACCATCAGTTACTCTGCTAGCCTGTAGTGAGGCTTCTAAGTACCTGTGGGCAGCATCAGGGTCTGCCTTTCGGTGGGACCTTTTGGGTTTCAGCGCAGGGTCTCTGTTGTTTCCTGACAAGCGATCTGAAGTATAGTTGGGTGGCAATGTGGAGCTGCTCAACGACTTTGTTTCCAACCGCGGTGCATCTAATCTTGTCCTGCAAAGGAAACACACATACGTGGTCTCAAAATGGCCTCTGGTAAGGTCATAAGCCCCATCAGAACCGATCTATTTCCAGTAAAGACATACTTGGCCTGCAGGCCAGCAGTCTATGTTCTGCACTTTGGTCTCTTCATGGTTCAAGTAGAGATTAATCTAGTGATTTCCAGAAAAATCACCTTCAGGCCTCAAAGTGGAGACTGGGAGTAACTTGACATACAATGATTAGGATTTGCTATGCATGCAGACAGACCCCAGAGCACTCTCAGCCACAGAAGGCAGCATTTCTCAACCCAGTTAGCATTTCTCAACCCAGTTAGACTTCCAGTTTCTCTGGGAGCATCTACCCAACCTGCCAGTGAATTGTGGTCATGCGCCAATGGCTGCTCTCATCCCTGCAGCAATACAAACACAGGGAGGGTTTGCCCTAGGACTCTAGAGATGGAGGAAAGCAGAACCACCATACTTTCTTGAAGACCAAGTGGCAGAGCAGGGAACGGAGAAGCCTAGCCTACTCCACACCCCTGCCACAACCTAGCTGTGGCCCTCTGGGGAATGCTAGACAAGCAGAGTCCAAAAGGGCTTCCTTTTATTTACTGGGGGGGGGGGGGGGGGGGGGGGCGCGACGGACGGACACACACACCTTTTAAAAATTATGTATATGTGTGTCCATGAAGGCCAAAGAAGTTGGATCACCTGGAGTTGGAGCTACAGGTGGTTTTGAGCCTCCTGACATGGGCACCGGGAATTGAATTCAGGTTATCTGGAAAAGCAGTGCATGCTTAACCACTGAGCATCTCTCTAGCTGCTCCCCCAACCCAAGGGCTTTTGAAATTTTGCTCTGTGTGTGTGTGTGTATGTTGTGATGCATGACTTTAATTCAAAACCTAAGAGGCAGAAACAGAGGCAGGCAGATCTCTGAGTTGGAGACCAGCCAGGCCAAACAATGAGACTCTGTCTTTTTTGGGTGTGGGGGGGGGGGGGGGGGGGGGATTGAGACAGGGTTTCTCTGTATAGCCTTGGCTGTCCTGGACTCACTTTGTAGACCAGGCTGGCCTTGAACTCACAGCGATCCACCTGCTTCTGCCTCCCGAGTGCTGGGATTGAAGGCATGTGCCACCATGCCCTATTCAAGACCCTGTCTTTTTTTTCCTAAGATTTATTTATTATTTATACAATATTCTGCCTGCATGTGTGCCTGCCGGCCAGATCTCATTACAAATAGTTGTGAGCCACCACATGGTTGCTGGGAATTGAACTTGGAACCTCTGGAAGAGCAGAAGGTGCTCTTAACCTCTGAGCCATCTCTCCAGCCCAAGACCCTGTCGAAAGAAAGAAAGAAAGAAAGAAAGAAAGAAAGAAAGAAAGAAAGAAAGGAAGGAAGGAAGGAAAAGAAAAGAAAAGAAAAGAAACACAAGTGCAAATTTTAAGAAACACATTTCCCAGTAAAGGCAAAACATAAAGGGACAGAAAAGTGATGATTTGCCTAGCAGGGCTGAGCTAGGGGCTCAGTTTAATTCTGTGGTAGAGAGCTTGTCTAGCACTTGCAAAGTCTTGGGCTCAATAACCAGCACAAGAGGAAGAAGAAAGAAGGTAAGCAGACAGAGTCCTTATGAAAGGAGACAGCCAGCCTGAAGACTGCCACTCCCAGAGCTGCAACCCTTTTATCAGGACAAAACAAATCAGACCAAGGTACAGATCAGACTGGAACAGAGAAGATGGTCAAGGGTACACGAGTCAACATGGACTGGGGTATTAGCTCAAAGAGTTAAAATGCTTGCCAGACAAGCAAGAGGAACAGAGTTCAGATCTCCTGGTGTATATAAATGCCAGGTAGGTATAGTACCTCACCTGGAACCACAGCTTCGGAAATGATCTCTGGAGCAAGACGGTTAGAAAGATGCCATTCTCACAAGCTCTCAGTTTAATTGAGACAACTGATCAATGAATACAATAGGGACCAGAAAGAAGGCTTGGGGGTTAAAAGTACTTTTCCAGAGGACCTTGGTTTGGTTCCCAGCACCCATATGGCAGCTTAGAACTGTCTAACTCTACTCCAGTGGTTCTCAACCTGTGGCTCACAAGCCCTTTAATAAATCTCTATCTCCAAAAATACCTATGTAAAGTTTGTAACAGCAAAATTACAGCTATGAAGTAGTAAAGAAAATAATGTTATGGTTGGGGTCATCACAACATAGGGACCTGTATTAAAGGGAAGGTTGAGAACCACTGCTCTAGTCCCAGGCATCTGATGCCTTCTTTTGGCATGTGGCCACCAGGTGCAGGCAAAATATCAATATGTGTAAAAATAAAAACAAATTTAAAAATGAGCAAGCTGGTACAGTGGTGCATGCCTGTAATCCCAGCACTCAGGGAGGCAGAGGCAGGTGGATCTCTGTGAGTTCAAGGCCAGCTTGGTCTACAAAGTAACAGTCCAGGATAGCCAAGGCTACACAGAGAAACTCTGAACCCTGTCTTGAAAAACCAAAAAAAGAAGAGTAAAATAGAGATGATAGAAGATTCCCAATATCAACTCTGGGTCTCCAATGTGTACCCCAACACACATGCACATATACCACAAACACAAGGAAAAGAACAGAACAACAAAACAACATCCAACACATTCACACGTAGACTGTGGGTAAGGAATGGATAGACTTGTCCAGGGCCCCTCTTATGTTCCTTAACCACTCGTTTAACAACACGCAGAGAAGCTGCTGAAGGTAGGAACAATACTAAACCAGAGGTCAGATCCCTGGCTTCAGTCGCACAAGGCCTCTAGCAGAGAGAGGTAGTACTTACTCACTGTGGTGGAGCAGAGATGCCTAGGGCCAGCACCACAGTTCTGGGAGACAGGAAACCAGCCTATATTCACTATGTTCCAGAGGTAGCAAGTGTCTCTGTGGGGCAATAGCTTAGGCATGGTCACAGCTAGGGAAACCAGGATTTAACCACTCATACTTTCCTGCGGAACAGCAGAGTGTACTCCCCACACCCACCCTCTGTTCATCTATACATTTAACTAGGACCTCTGGCTCCAGTGGTAAAATAAGCCTTTCAACTTAGGCTCCTACAACCTGTCATGTGTGAACCCCACATCCCGTTGCTTTTGGTGGCTTCCTATTGCCACCCAGGTTTCTACCAATTTCTACCTCATTTCTAATCTGTTCCAACATAAGGTATGCCTTAGAGCCTGCCTTCCTTCTCTGTGGTGCCATGAATAGATCCATGGCCTCATACAAACTAAGCAAGCCTTTAACATGGAGCTACATCCCTAGCCCAAAGAGCACCTCTCTGCCAAACTGCCTCAGCCCCGAGACCCTTCTGCTCCTGAGTAAGGCCCAACCACTTGAGTACTTCCTGCATGTCTCTGAAATGTCATTCTTGACTTGCCCCTCCCTGGTGAGCATTCCGTAGCTAACTTTCCCAGAGGACACAGATAGGAGATCACCTGGGCTGGGTATAGCTCAGTGGCCCACTCAAACCACCACCAAATATAACCATCCTTGTAGGCCCAGTTTTTTTAACCAATATATTTTATTATGAATTTATTAACCAAGCATACGTCACTTATAACCTAACTAACCTAAACGATAGGCAAAGAGGATTAAAGAATAACAAAACTGTAAGGATATCAGTTCCCAGGAACGATTCTCCTAGCGTAAAAGCAGGATTTCTTCTGCTGGAACCTGGAGTAACCAGAACCTGGAACCTCAGCAGGAGCCCTGAGCTCCGAAGCCTTATCTCGAGCAGTTCTCTCTAGGAGCATCTCAAAGAGGAGCAATGAACAGCCAAAATTATTCTAAGTCTCCAAAGGCCCCGCCTCTAGTTTTGGGCTCATTTATGTATCTCCTCCCAGAGTCTGTCCATGGATCTTTCAGCTGGCAACAATCAACCTCCGCACGAGGCAGTTTGTCTTCTAGAAGATTAACTTCACCTGTTCTCACAAGACCACTCCAATCCTACACTTAGGATCATAACAAAAACATGTTTATCTCTCCTTCAAATTCTCCTAGCACCAACACATAGAACCTAGAACATACTAATGGTAGCTAACTTTTGGTAAACGGATCTCTAGCTATTTCTTCCCTAGTGCTTCAGAATATTCGTAAGACCTACTTTATCAAAAGCAACCTATTTATACTGCCTTGTCTCACTTCACCTATTTCAGCTGGTTAGTTCAATGAACAGTGTCATCTCAGGAATTCAAGTGTAGACAGACCCAGTGCAGTCCTGAAAGCTCTCCAGAGGTGCAAATGCTAATCTAAGCTTTCTTACCACCCCATAAGCTGCACTAGTGAGTCTCCCACACTTCCTGGCCTTCCAGCCACTGAACATACCATTTCTGTCTAGCCAGTAGTTTCTAGCTCTGAAAGCCAGATGTGTCAAGCCTTCTCTGATTCTCCCACTAAGAGGAATGCAATTAATTTTTATTTCTTTCTAGTGGGCCCTCCAGGAACATATTCTGTGCTTTCTATCAGTGTGTCCTTTGCTTTGTGCTGTAATGGCAAGCAAAAATAGAACTAGGAGTGTCTTATGGTGCCTATCCTGGATGCCTATATACAATAAAAACCTGGTGACAAGCCAGAAATCCCGGCTCAAAAATCATCCCAAGCAGCTCACATCCTGCCTGAGTCCCTTCCACAGCTCACACCTCCTATTCTTCGGGTTAATATGTGAACACGTGCAGCAAGCCAGGTCCTCCAAGGAGTATGATGACTGACATCCAGGGACACTGCTGGATACAGGAACTTTTAAAGACATGCTACTATTTATTCCCTCTCACTGTCAAGATAGTGGACTCTCCCCAGTATTATAATTCTCTCTCTCTCCCACCTCTTCCCCTCCCCAGGGTCTCTATGCTGACAGGTCTGGAATTTGCTATGTAGATTAGGTTGGCCTCAAACTCAAGAGCCTGCTTCCCACACTACAACCCTCTTAGTTAATTAATTATTCTGGTTTTTCAAGACAGGGTTTCTCTGTGCAGCCCTGACTGTCCTGGAACTCTGTAGACCATGCTGGCCTTGAACTCAAGAGATGCATTTGCCTCTTCTTCCCAAGTGCTAAAATGAAAGGTATGAACCATCAATGCCCAGTTAAGTGTTTTTTGTTTGTCTTAGTATTTTATTTTTATTACCTATATGTGTATTTTGCCTGATTATAAGTATATGCTGAGGCCAGGCGTGGTGGCACACACCTTTAATCCCAGCACTCTGGAGGCAGAGGCAGGCAGATCGCTGTGAGTTCGAGGCCAACCAGGTCTACAAAGTGAGTCCAGGACAGCCAAGGCTACACAGAGACTCTGTCTCAGAGAATGCAGAAGAGGACATTAATCTCCTTGAACTGGTATCACAGATGGTTATGAGCCGTCACGTAAGTGCTAAAAACAATCAAGTTCCTCTGGAAGCTGTTTCTCAGAGCCTTTTTTTTTTTTTTTGTTAATTCTTAGTGTGGTAACATGCATCTTTCTTTAAAAAAGATACTTAATTTTTAATGTATATGAGTGCTTTATCTGCATGAATACCTGCATGCCAGAAGAGAGCATCAGATCTCACTATAGAAAATGATTAAGAGTCACCAGGTGATAGCTGGGAATTGAACTCAGGACCCCTGAAGAGCAGGTGACACTCTTAACCTGATGAGTCATCTCTTCAGCCTGAATGCACCTTTCTGTTTTGTTTTTTGAGACAGTTTCTCTGTGTAACAACCCTGGCTGTCCTGGAACTCTTTGTAGACCAGGCTGGCCTCAACCTCACAGAGATCCAGGCGGCATGCACCTTAATCTCAGAACTCAGGAGACAGAGAAGGGAAGGGTCTTTACAAGTTGGAGGCCAGCCTGGTCAGCAAGAGCTACACAGTGAAGACTGTCTCAAGACAAATTTGTGTGTGTGTATGCATGCATGTGGACATGTGTGTAACTTCATGTAGAAGACTATGGAGGCAGGCTGGAGAGATGGCTCAGAGGTTAAGAGCACTGACTGTTCTTCCAGAAGTCCTGAGTTCAGTTCCCAGCAACCACATGGTGGCTCACAACCACCTGTAATGTGATCTGATGCCCTCTTCTGGCCTGAGGTGTACATGTAGACCACTGTATAAATAATCAATAAATCTTGAGCCGGGCGTGGTGGTGCATGCCTTTAATCCCAGCACTCGGGAGGCAGAGGGAGGCGGATCGCTGTGAGTTCAAGGCCAGCCTGGTCTACAAAGTGAGTCCAGGATGGCCAAGGCTACACAGAGAAACCCTGTCTCAGAATAATCAATAAATCTTAAAAAAAAAAAAAAAAAAAAAAAAAAAAAAAAAAAAAGGCTATGGAGGCTGTAAGAATGTGTTGGAAAGCCGGGCGTGGTGGTGTACGCCTTCAATCCCAGCACTCCGCTGTGAGCTGGAGACCCACCTGGTCTATCAAGGGAGTTCAGGACAGCCAAGGCTATCACAGAGAAACTTTGTCTCAAAAAACAAACAAAAATGTGTTGGAGTCCCTTAAACTGAATTATAGGGAGTTAAGAGTTGCCCAGACTGATTCTAGAAAGTGAACTCAGTTCTGGAAGAGCAGCAAGTGTTTTTTTTTTTTTTGTATTGGTTTTTCGAGACAGGGTTTCTCTGTGTAGCCTTGGCTGTCCTGGGCTAGCTTTGTAGACCAGACTGGCCTCGTAATCACAATGATCCGCCTGCCTCTGCCTCCCGAGGGCTGGGATTAAAGGTGTGCACGACCACGTCCGGCTGCCCGGCTTATTTCTAATTTAAGTACCCACCCCAGTGACACATGTTCTGGGAGGTAGGTGAAGGCAAGCCCTAGAGTACCCCACTGTGCAAACCACTAAGCCAGGAGGCTTAGGTTCAAGATCTCACTCAACCACCTACTATGATGACAAACAAACTGGTTTGTAGTCTGAGGGTTTTACTTCCTTCAAAGGAGCCACATTTTGTTCAGCCAAGCACATGGCAGAGATCCATCTACATCTCTTCAGGATCTTGTCAGCTGACTGATTTGAGCCGGTGTTAGAACTACCAGGTCCTGTTGTGCGGTGGTTGCGCATGCCTTTAATCCCAGCACTCGGATCACTGGAGTTCGAAGCCAGCCTGGTCTACAAAGCAAGTCCAGGACAGCCAAAGGTAACACAGAGAGACCCTGTCTCAAAACCCTGCCCCACCCCAAAAAGAACTCCCAGGTCCTCCCTCTGTAGTTTATGCCATCTTTATCTAAACTTTAGGCAATACTGACTCTAACCCCTGCATATAAGGAACAGGGCAGATTCAATGTCCAGACTCTACTCACTAGAACTTGGGTCTTACCAAAAGACATCAAATCACCAGGTACTACAAGCCATGCCTGATCTCTAAGTAATATCTGGATGCTCAAGTTAGGAGGCTTTCACTACCTCATTTCATCCTTTTATAAGACAAGTCCAAACAGCTATTCTAAAACTACTCTTTGGCATTCCAAAATTACTCTCCACTAATCAACTGATGTCTCATTTGGCTGGGTGGCAAACTAGGCACCAGATACATCCTCAACTATTCCTGAATATGAATTTGGAAATTCACAATTGCCATGTATATGGGCTGTGCAGCCTAAAGAGGGGTGGTGTGCTGAAGGGCTACAGGTATGCAAGGTGCCCTGAATGTAAACACCTGGGCCTTGAAGGATGGCTAGGGTGACCAGTGTGTATATGTAGGAACTGGAGAGTGGCGATGTGGACATGAGCATATGTTAGAAAAGTGTTCTAGGCCAGCACTGTGGCGCACGCCTGTAATCCCAACACTTGGGAGGCGGAGGCAGAGGCAGGCAGATTGCCATGAGTTCAAGGCCAGTCTGGGCCACAAAGTCCAGGACAACAAGAGAAAGGCTGTCTCAAAAAGCCAAAGTGCTTCTAACAAAAGTCGTCTTGCTACAGAACCAGGTCAGAAGTTCCTGATGCACTGGGGCTGTGGGTACTTCAAGGTAGAGTAAAATAAAGGGAACTGCAAGAGAGTTCAGAGCAGCCAAGGGTGTCTTGAAAAACTGAAAGAATTTCACTCCTTAGGCAAGACATCAATGTCAATCCTTGGATTACTCTGGGTTAGCTGATGTTCACTATCAATGGTGCAAGTTGTATTCATAGTATATACCATTGGTATGTGGTAAAAACGGCACTTGGCTTCTGTGATCTTTTTCATAAAAATATAAGCCTAGTCCAAGTATAAGAAAAATCAGGCCACAGAGAAACCCTGTCTTGAAAAACCAAAATCAGGCAAATCCCACTGCAACAGTCTATAAAATACCCAGCCGATCAAGACTGAGAAACTGTTCTAGCCAAGTAAAGTAACATGACAACTAGATGCAACACAGGATGCACCTTGGATGAGAACAAGGACACATGAAAAAAATTAAGTACACCTAGTTGTGATGGTTAATCTCAATAATCATTTTATTGATTCCTGAGAGATAAGCCTTTGGACATTGAAGTTTATAGAAGATTATCTTGATTAGGTTGAGCTGGGAAGGCCTGCCCACTGTGGGCGGCACCATTCCCTGGGCTAAAGATACTGGACTGTATAAAGACAAAAGTGAGCTGAACATAGCATTCATTATTTTCTGCTTGCTTACTCTATATGAAATGTGACCAGCTACCTGAAGTTTATATCCTGGAACTGTGAGACAAAATAAATTCTAAGTTACCTTTGTCAGAAACGTTTACCACAGAAACAGGAAAATTAACTACAATACTAGGTAAATCTAAAACTAAGGATGATGGTGAATGGCTCCCAAAGCCCCAGGCAGGCTAACAAATACTTTATCACTGGGCTACATTTCCAGCCACAATTGATTTCTTTTCTTTTGTTGTTTGTTTTTAGAGAAAGGGTCTTGCTATAATGCCAAGCTGGCCCCAATTCCTGGGTCCCAGTGACTCTTTTTTTTTTTTTTTTTTGAGACAGGGTTTCTCTGCGTTAGCCTTGGTTGTCCTGAACTCACTTTGTAGACTAGGCTGGCCTCAAACTCACAGCGATCCACCAGCCTCTGCCTCCCAAGTGCTGGGATTAAAGGCGTGCGCCACTACACCCAGCGTCCCAGTGACTCTTGCCTCAGACTTGCAAGAAGCTGAGATGACAGGCACATGCCTAGCTACTACTATATCTGTCTATCTCTCTGTGCTGGGAGTTTAACTCAGGACCCTGATTACCAGGTAAACACTCTACCACTGAGCTATATCCCAAGCCCAGCATTCTTTTTACTTTAAGACAGACAGGGTCTCAGCTAGCCCTGGATGCTCCCTATAGTCCAGTGACATCCTATACTTATACTCTTCCTTCTTCAGCATTAGTCTTTTAACTGCACAAATATACCACACTAAATTGAAGACATATATCGTCAATAGCGGAAACGAAATAGAGGGCACGTGGGAACTCTAACGGTTTCACGATGTTCTACACATCAAAAACTATCAAAAAACAAAAAACCAAACCCAGTGTATAAAGTTTTCCTAGTTCTACCTATGTCATGAGTCCCTTTGTAGACCAGGCTGGCCTTGAACTCACAGTCATCTGACTGCCTCTACCTCTCTAAATGTTAGGATTACAAGCATGCGCCACCATGTACTTTGTATGCATTTTTAAATTTTGTTGCAAGCCAAGCCTGTTGACTGTAATCCCAGCATTCAGGAAGGCAGAAGCAGGTGGATCACTGTGAGTTTGAGGCCAGGGTGGTCTACCAAGGGAGTCCAGGACAGTCAAGGATACACAGAGAAACCTTGTCTCAAAGGAAAAAAAGAAAGAACGAACGAACTAACAAAGGAAAAGGCAAGCAAAGCAAGCCCACTGTACAGGCTCAGATTATGCTTGGTAGGATGTATATTGTTTGCTTTGTTTGTTTTTTTACTGGAATCTGATGCCCTCTTATGGCATGCAAGTGGACATACTGGTAGAGGATTCATATATGTTTAAAAAGGGGGTGGGGATGGGGACTGGAGAGATGCTGGCTGCTCTCCCAGATTTCCTGAATTCAATTCCCAGCAACCACACAGTGGCTCACAAGCATCTGTTGCCCTTTTCTGCCCTGCAGGTGTACTGAATGGCAGAGCACTATATTCATAATCAAATCTTAAAAAAAAAAAAAAAAAAGATAGGGTCTCTCATCATGGTGGCATATACTTTTAATCCCAGAACTTCAGAAATAGAGGCTGGTGG
The DNA here is from genome assembly GCF_903995435.1 of Acomys russatus. NCBI lineage: Eukaryota > Metazoa > Chordata > Mammalia > Rodentia > Muridae > Acomys > Acomys russatus. Next base: position 41,469,068 of record NC_067161.1, on the reverse strand, counting down.
ATCTCTAAGAGTTCAAGACCAGCCTGGTCTACATAATGAATTTGAGGCCAGCCAAGACATTATAAAAAGGATTAAAAAACAAAATAAAACCAAAACCAACCAAACAAACAAAAACAAAACCAAGACATGACAGACAAGACAGAAAGAAAACAAGCCAGCCAGCCACTGCCAACCTCATGTGGCCCAGACGGCCTTGAAGCCCTCTCCTACCTCCACTTCTTCAGTGTCAACACTTCAGGAGTGGCTATGTCTAACTTTTCTCTTTTTCCTTCCTTCCCTCCCCCCCCTTCTTTTCTTTTTTATTCTATGACAAGCAAAGTCCCAATCTTTCACCTTAGCCTCCCAAATGCTCAATTAGTTATTAATGAGTGACCATGCCCAGCTAGGACAGGGCAGGTTATAAATGTTAGAATGTCCCCAAGGCCCCTCACCAGAGAGGGGACAGCCACATCTGTGAGCCAGCTAAATACTGCATCCTAACCTCCCACTCTTGTCACCTCTCCTCATTCCTTGCTCCTTCTAGAAGTGAAAGCCTAGGCATTTTAAAAGTAGGCTGCTACAGTAGTCTAAAAATAATCACTGAAAGTGCACGTGACAAATCAAAATAGGGGGTAAAGAAGGGCGGGGGTGGGGGTTGGCTTAGAAAAGTACTCCCCAACTCCCCAAGTCCTGTTTTAAGATTGTGCCCAAAGAGTCTGGAGACAACTCAAGATTAAGAGAAGACACTTGTTCTTTTTCTTTTCTTTCAAGATTTATTTATTTATTACATATACAGTATTCTGCTTGCAAGTACACCTGCACACCAGAAGATGGCATCAGATTTCATTATAGATGGTTGTGAGCCATCATGTGGTTGCTGGGAATTGAACTCAGGACTTCTGGAAGAGCAGACAGTGCTATTAACTGCAGAGCCATCTCTCCAGCCCATAATACAGTGTTCTTGCAGAGGACCTAAGTCTGGTTCTTAGCATCCATGTCTGGTGGCTCACCACTACTCTATGACTCCAGGGGATCTGACTCCCTCTTCTGGACTCCACAGACACATGTACATACACTCACACACAGATACACATATTAAAAATAAAATACATCCTTGAAAGAAGAGAAAAATTGTGTCAATAGATATCAGGAGCATTTTGTTCAATACTGAACTCCCTAAACAGTTTAAGGATGTAAAATAATTCCATAATGACATACCAGAAGTAGAGAGAGGTAAATTCTAAAAGGATCCAGACAGGCCCACAGGTAAGGCAGAGAATGCCAGACGTGAAGGTACTTACTTCCTGAGAATGATGACCGCCCTGCGTTCCTTAATGTCCTGAGGCCGTATGCAGTGAGTGATTTCATCAGCAGCATACCCACTAGAAAGCAACAGAACAAATAACCATAAGAGAGCAGACAACCAAAGTTCATGGGGGACAGGAAAAGGATCATGTCTTATGGTTGCCTTCTGCCTACTATTTGAGAAGTTCATGAAAGGAAAATATCACATTTAAGGTCTAAGAAGTGTCTGCCTAGAAACTATTCAAGGAAAAAACTGGCACAGAAGACTCATTGGTCACTTAACAGTCTGAATTAGGACTCTTCTAGCATAGACTAGAATCCTTTAAGTTTGCAGCTCTTAAGGTCAGGGTATAATTCTGAAGTAAAGCACTTGCTTGGCATGTATGAAGCCCTGGGTGCAATCCCCAGCACAAAAACAAATATAAAAACAAATTCTTTCAGCAACTGGAATGAAGGTGAGAGTCCTTGGTGAAAAGACAGAAAACTGCCCTCACCCATGCATAGAGAGGAAGTGGAGGCACTTACTGACAACACAGAAATACAGGGAAAACTAGGATCATTAAGTCCCAACACAGAACTTTCTTACTTGGAGAAAAAGCTTTCAAAAGCCTCCTCCGGGGAGATTCAAAAACTTACATGATTTTAAAACTGCTTAAAGGCTAACAATTGTGGTCAGGTCACTATCCTCTTCTCACCTGACACTCTTCTGATTTGAAGTTTTGGGAATAATTCTGATTACTGAGCTCCTCACATGTTCTCAATGAGCACCTCCAAGACATCTCTACTAAGCTGCAGAGATGAACACAGCTGGATACCTTCCCAGAAGATACGAGGCCTGATGGAAGAGCTTTCCTTCCAGCTTCCCCATTTAGGACTCCCAGCTGCCCCTGAGCATACACCTTTTCCTCATGGCTGCTGATCAAGCTACTTCTCCTGTGTAGATGTACAGGTAACACATGCCTCACTAACTGAAAAACAAAACATCTGGGAATGACTCTGTAAGGGCATGGCTGCCCCAAGAACAATGCTGGATTCAAAAGCCAGTAAGAAATACAAAGCCAAACTGTTTCAGGGTCAGTCCTCAGAGGAGTGGCTCTCAATTTCCTAATGCTGCCACCCTGTAAGACAGTTCTTTATGTGTGGTGACCCCCAACCATTACTTTTACTATTACTTTATAACTGTAATTTTGCTTCTGTTATGAATTATAATATAAATACCTATGTTTTCCAGAAAGTCTTAGGTGACCCCTGTGAAAGGGACATACAACCCTAACGGGCAGCGTCCCACAGGTTGAGAAACACTGCTCTAGAACAAAGTGCTTCAGATTTAAAAATCTGATTTAAGCTGGTTGTGGTGGCACACACTTTTTTTTTTCCAAGACAGGGCTTCTCTGTCAGCCTTGGCTGTCCTGGACTCACTCTGTAGACCAGGCTGGCCTTGAACTCACAGAGATCCACCTGCCTCTGCCTCCCAAGTGCTGGGATTGAAGGCCTACACCGCTGGGCCTGGTCTACAGAGTGAGTCCGGACAGGTAGGGATATTGCATACAGAAACCCTGTGCCCAAAACCAAAACAAAACAGAACAAAACTTATTTGAAAATCAGGTTTGATGGTGTATGTCTTTAATCCCAGAACTTGGGAGGCAAAAGCAGGCGGATCTCTGAAAATTCAAGGCCAGACTAGTCTCCACAGCAAGTTCTAGAACAACTAGGACTACATAGAGTTCCCCGTCCCCCAAATTCTGGTTTGAGTCCATGCTGGCGATAGAACAAACCTCTTTATAAATGCCTTACCTATTCCTATCCCCACTTCTAGCTGTTTCTAGATGACCTTTTTTTAGTGTTTTTGTTTGTTTGTTTGTTTGCATGTGTTATCTCCACCAGAGACTATGGACGAGTATCTATAAGCCAATCAAGTTGAAAAATATTAGAGTTTCAAAAAATACTGTTATGTCAAAGGATCTGAGAATTACTATGTCAAAAGACTCACTGACTGAGTACTGAGTAAAGCACCCGCGCTTCACTCTTACGAGACACACCACATAGGAGTTACAGAGGTCTTGGGTTCAGGACTTTATCAGCTACAAGCTTTTTGGTCTGGCTGTCCTGGATGCAGCTCACTATGTAGACTAGTTGTCCTTAAACTCAGTGATCCACCTGCCTCTGTCTCCCAAGTGCTGGGGGCTAAATGTGTGTACCTTCATGTTCTACCTAGCTGTAAGTTTTGTGACCTCTGTTAAGTTGCATGCTGAACAGAAAGCCTTAGTTTCTTCAATGCTGGTAAGGAGAGCAGTAGATTCTCCACTGTTCATTTTGTTATGCTTTATAATGTAGGCACTCATTTCTTTGATCACTATTAAGGACTCGGGATGTTAAAAGGCATACAGATACTGCTTCCTTTCAAGGCAGAACCAAAAGTTAGACCAGTTACATGACTGTACGGGAGCAGTTGGAGGCCTACTTGAGGGTTGAGAATGATACTGCATAACTCTGAGTATGTCAGACCCTCCTACCTAAGAGCCTAAGGATCTGGCACCGCAAGGAGGCCTAGACCACTTCAAGCCAGAGCCTGGGTTCAGCTCCTGCAGAGGAAACACAATCTCAGATCCCCTTCAGAGTTCTACACTAGGGCTTCTTGGCCTTATTTCCAGACTAGGTACTAGCTCTGGGTTCCACTCAAAAAAAAAAAAAAAAAAAAAAAAAAAAAAAAAAAAAAAAAAAAATCCTACTTGCTGCAGGAAGACAGTGAAAATCTCATTCTGCCAGTCTGAAATGTAATATGCCCTGGATCTGGTTCTACCTTTGATGTAAAGGAAAGTTCTACGGCTTTCTACTGCTGTTTTCACAGGGAAAAATAGAGGAAATATACTGGCCTGCTCCTGGGCTGAGCCTCCATGCTTAGCAATGACCATCAAGTAACATAACCTAGCTCTGTCACTCACTAGTATATCCCTTAGAATAATTCAAGGGAGCGCCTCTCTCTTGGTAAAATTTCCCTAAGCCCCCTCCCCAGTTGATTTCCTCCATGCCACCTAGCCACACCATCCCATGATTCTTACTATATTTGGACTACGGAAATTGTGTTTTCCTTGTAAGACAACACTGCACCGTACACAAAAAATTAAGTATGTGCCAATGTTCTACACCAAAGAAGTCTAAACACTTTAAAGCCTCTTTTTTTGTTTTTTTTTTGGTTTTTCGAGACAGGGTTTCTCTGTGTAGCCTTGGCCACCCTGGACTCACTTTGTAGACCAGGCTGGCCTCGAACTCACAGCGATCCGCCTCCCTCTGCCTCCCGAGTGCTGGGATTAAAGGCGTGCACCACCACGCCCGGTGAAGCCTCTATTTTAAAACCAACACAGCTGGACGTGGTGGGGCACGCCTTTAATCCCAGCACTCAGGAGGCAGAGGCAGGCGGATCACTGTGAGTTCGAGGCCAGCCTGGTCTACAAAGCAAGTCCAAGACAGCCTAGGCTACACAGAGATGTCTAAAAAAAACCAAACCAAAACAAAAACAAACAAACAAACAAACCAAACTAAACAAAAATCCCCACACAGATTAGAACAAACTTTTCCTTGAAGGATTGAACACAGGTTAAATAAATCTGGAAAACCATTAATAAGAAAATGTACAAGACTATGCACATCTCCTTTAGGCACAGTCTTAGAGATGGAGCTGCTAAGGCTCATTTCCAAGATGGCCACCATTCCCAACTGTTCCATGTCCTGCCTAGACCAGGACATGGCAAAATAGACAGACAGACAGACAGAAAGAAAAAACGAACTAGACAAGGGAGCCTAATGCCAGGCTCCCTCTGATGGGCTAGTTTCCCTAGGCAGCCCCCTTGAGTCTGCCTCACCACTGTCAGGCTTGTACGGGGAAGAAAAGGGCTGAGGGTGGGGCAGGAGCCACAGATGCACAGGTAGGACTGTGAGCTCAAGTCTCCAGGAAAAGAAATGGCTTAACTTTAAAGAAGTCTTGGGGCTTTGTGGCACAGATACATCCCATTCTAAGTATTGACAGCAGCTCATCTCTTGATACATCTTTAACTAACCTTCAAGAACTCAGCAGTAACAGAGTCCATCTTTTCTAACTCCTCTAAGGCATCACTGGCTTCCTTTTTAGCAAGAGAAAAGCAAGGCCAGTGTGCACATGCCTCCCGATACTCACGGAGCCTCTATACATGTGAATTCTAGGGCTATTTAGTCCTGTCCCCCAACCCCACAAGTAATTTGCTTATGTTCAAACAGCTAAAATAGTAATGCAGAAACTTTCACCAAGTTTGCTATAATCTTTTCATTTTTGGAGGCTGAATGTGGTAAGAAAAAGTGAAAGCAGGTGATGCACACCTGTAATCCCAGCACTCGGGAGGCAAAGGCAGGTCAGCCTAGTCTACAAAACGAGTCCAGGACAGCCAAGATAACACAGAGAAACCCTATCTCAGAAAATCAAAAAGCAAGTGAAAGCAGAAAGCCCATCTGTGTTTCTTGGTAACAAAAGGTTTAATTTGTCATGGGGCCTTGCTGGCCTCATCAAAGAATATGGGAATAAGTACCAGTCTCATGAGACAGGGAGGATTATATCACACAGAAAAGCTGTGCACTAATAGCTTAGGCTAAAATGGCCAGCCAGTCAGCCCTGAGATTTTCATGGCCTGTTTATATTCCTTGCTTGCTCTGAGCTTCCTGCTGAAGACCATGGGTCCCAGCTAGCTGATTCTCCTTTGCTACTTTCTGCCTCGTTTGCCTGGCAACACAGAGGGGAGCAAATTCCATTAACTAACAACCTAGCTGAGGGTGCACAGTTCTGACTGCATCTCATGGTAATAGAAAATTTCAAACAAGAGGCAAGTGAGATGGCTCAGAGGATAAAGGTTCTTTCTGCCAAGACCGACTACCTTAGTTTGATAGTAAGGACCCACGCAGAGAGGACCAACTCCTGAGTTGTTCTTTGACGCACCATGAACACATAAGCACACACACAAATAAATGTTCATAATGAAACAAAATCCAAATAAGAGGTGCAGTCCAGGACTTTTCTGCCCTACTTTCTCAACTATTTTAAGCCACAAAGCTAAATTTTGCTTTCAGTCAGCTAAATAAAATCAGCTATTAGCCCCAAATGGACAGGGATGCCCAATACCCCAATACTTTTAAGCAGAAGAGTAAAAGAGTAAGCTCACTCATATACAATGGATGGCTAGGAGAAGACCTGGTGGCTAAGACCTAGGCCTCTGGGAATGATCACAGAAAACATTTGTAAGCAGTTAGCTTTCTCTGAGTGGCCCTGGCTATCCTCAAACTCCATCTGCAGACCAGGCCAGCCTTGAACTCAGGAAGATCCGCCTGCCTCTGCCTCCTGAATGCTGGGATTAAAGGCATGTGCCACCAACGGCCAGCTTGAGGTGATTATTTTAACTAAAACAATTTAAGCCCTTTTTGTTTTGTTTTGTTTTGTTTTTGTTTTGGTTTTTCGAGACAGGGTCTCTCTGTGTAGCCTTGGCCATCCTGGACTCACTTTGTAGACCAGGCTGGCCTTGAACTCACAGCGATCCGCATGCCTCTGCCTCCCAAGTGCTGGGATTAAAGGCGTGCGCCACCACGCCCGGCTTTGTTTTGTTTTTTTGAGAAAGGGTTTCTCCTAGACTTGCTTTGTAGACCAGGCTGGCCTTGAACTCACAGAGATCCACCTGCCTCTGCCTCCTGAGTGCTGGGATTAAAGGCATGCACCACCACACCCTGCCTTTTTTTTTTTTTTTTTTTTTTAAGAGTCTCTCACTGGTTAAGAAGGCAAGGTTGGGTAAGTGGCTAATGAGTCCTGTCTCCACCTCTCTGGCCCTGGATCACAAGTATGGGCCATCACATCTGGCTTTAAATAAGAAAAAAAAAAGGGGGGGGGGGGATGGAAGATTCCTAGGGAATCAAACTTAGATTCTTATGCTTCTAAGCACTTTGCCAACTGAACTATCTACAGCTCTAAGATGTGCTTTAATCTGTCCTTTTCCCTTTACAGAGCCAGGACAAAGAATGTGGGATGAATTGACATGAAGAAAAGGTTAACACTAGATCCCCAGAAAACAGCAAAAAAAGGGAACGTCCAGGGGCTGGAGAGATGGCTCAGCAGTTAAGAACACTGACTGCTCTTCTAGAGGTGCTGAGTTCAACTCCCAGCAACCACATAGTGGCTCACAACCATCTGTAATGAGATCTGATGCTCTCTTCTGGCCTGCAGGTGTACATGCAGGCAGAACACCACATACACAACAAATAAATTTAAGGGAAAAAAAAAGGGGGGGGGGGGAACACCTCCTTCCAGGCTCAAAATGAGATGGTCACCAACACAGTCAAAACCTGCCAGTTGTTTTGTTTTTGTTTTTTGAGACAGTATCTGGAGCCAAACTCTGACCGCCATAAAGTGTTATTAGTTTCTAATAGATAATAAATAAATAAATAAATAAATAAATAAGAGCATTCCTAGCCTTTAATACTGCAAGGACAGTCCATCCAGAAATGAATTTACAAGCAGCTCCAGGTATCAACAGTAGTTGAGAAACTACTATTATCACCAGGATAACCCTACCAGAATCTCTGATAGGGAATACCACCTGCCTCACAGCAATCATCTTTATTAATGACCGAGGTCTACTGCTATGTAACTCTGCTACTGTGTGCATCCACCACTCTGGCTAATTTCTACTCATTCTTTATGTTCCAGCTTCCTTCCTCCCAAGAACTTCCAATATCTCACAGTGAGTAAGATGTCCCTTTCAAGCTGGGTGTGGTGGCGCCTGCCTGTAATCCCAGCGCTCAGGGAGGACAGCCAAGGCCTCACAGAGAAACCCTGTCCTGAAAAACAAAACAAAAAATGCCCCATTCAGCATGTTTCTCTGATTAGCTTTCTGGATTCTGATGATCCACCTGGTCTAAAGCTTCTACTGAGAATGAACTGTGAAGATTGGAGCCATGTTTCAAGACCAACCAACTCCCTAGCTGCTTTCCCAAGCAGAGCAGGGCCTCACTACGTGGTTGTGTAAACACCTGAGTGCCTATTCTGTACCATGCTGTTAGACACCAAACCATTTAACTAAGACTTCAAAAGTTGGCACTATCTCTGCTGTACAGCTAATACACCTATGAGATCCCAAGGAAGGCTAGCCATGATGGCTTACTCCTGTAATCCTTGCACTCTGGAAGCAGAGGTCATAACAGTGCTGAGTCCAGCCTAGACTACAGGGTGAAACTGTCTCAAATAAATAAAATCCCAAAGCAAAGGAGTGCTGGACTCGAAGCCTGGGGCAGCACTTTTCAGGATGTGGCTGGGCCTCCCACACCAACTCTGGAGCCAAGTCTGAATCCAAGAAGGGACTGGGAAAGCTTTAGGACTTTACTACTGCAAAGAGAAGATGATTTTCCTGATGATGCAATCTTGTTAATCACTAACAGACCTGCATATTGGGAATTTGAAAGTTCTGCTTTTAAATCTAAGAGTGTGACTGTTGGGGGAGTCTCAAAGTGCCTTACGAACTCCCCACTTAAGCAACCAGTCACTGCCAAACTTTTTTGTTTTTGTTTTTTCGAGACAGGGTTTCTCTGTGTAGCCTTGGCCACCCTGGACTCACTTTGTAGACCAGACTGGCCTCGAACTCACAGCAATCTGCCTGCCTCTGCCTCCCGAGTGCTGGGATTAAAGGCGTGCACCACCACGCCCGGCCAAACTTTTATATAACCTAAAAGGTATGCGACCACGAGAAAAAATATCCCACTAGATGACCAAACGTCCTTTATGTGAAATCCTTTGAGCACCAAGAAACTTCAACAAGGGAGACCCCAAAATCTTCCTTACACAACAAGCTCCCTGGAAATTCCTTCTTCTGGGAGGGTAGGTGGATCTTTTTGAGACAATGTCAAACTCACAGCAATCTTACTGCTTCTGCAGGGAAAGTTGAGCATTGACTACCAATTGGAAATCCCTTTTAAGCCTTTTAAGCACATTTTCTCAAGACATCCATCTGGAGCTGAGTGTGGTAACACACACCTGTAATCCCAGCCCTTGGGGAAGCAGAGGCAGAGGGATCACTGGGTTTGAGGCTAGCCTGGTCTACAAATCAAGTCCAGGACAGCCAAGGCTACACAGAGAAAAACCTGTCTCAAAAAAGAAAAAAGAAAAGGAAAAAGATATCTATCTGGAAGCACCATGCATATCTGAAACAGTCAAAAACAGTTGTTATTGTATACTAGGCCTCATTTGGAGGGTTACTGAAGTACATTAACTAGGCTTACCTTTCTCAGGGCTGAAAGAAGACAGCCTCCGGAATAAAATTTCACTTCATTTAAACACCAGCAGTGTTCCAGCAGATGATTTACTCTGCTAGCCTGGGCACTGAGCTAATTCTTAGCAGGACCTGGGGCCCCAACTGGCCAAGAGCCTAAGATGTGGTCACCGAATCACAAGGCCAAACACCAGGTCAACAAACCAGCTGTATTTTGTTTTACTGGATCCCAGTAACAGCTATGGCATTTCTACAAAGTGCCTCAGAGGCCTAAAACTAACGGAGAATTTTAAGAGCGTGCTGCTCTTTATTTCTGGACAAACCACTAAAATATTCAATCCTGAAGAAGTCATTCTTCCTGAGAATGGAGAAAAATCTGTATCAAAAAACAAACCAAAAAAACCTCCAGGGCTTTGCTTTTTCTGTTAAGGAATCCATTACACTTTACTAAACCACAAACAACAGAACAGAGAAAACTTCGATGGACAAACAACAGAACAGAGAAGATAGTTACACATAGATTTCCTTTCTTTTGAAGACATGGAAATGAAGTCCAAAACCGAAAGTGATTTGCTTAAAACCACAAGGAAAATACGAAGCCTTGAGGTCTTCTATCTCTAGGCACCACAGAAAACCCGGCCAGTGCACATCTGTAATCCCAGCACTTGGGAGAGGCCGATGCAGGAGAACCAAACATTCAAGACCATCCTTCTTTGTGCAGAAAGTTGAAGGCTAGCCTGTGCTACTTGAGACACCCCCCCCCTCAAAAAACAAAACGCAGGACAAGCACCACACACACACAAGGCGAACTCCTATGCTAGCCTTCAGAAAATGCTTAGCCTCTCACAAACAGGCTTTCAGATGAATTCTCAGATAAGCTATTATAGCAACTTCAAAGCTGCCTGCAGGTACAGAAATCCATACTGGTTTTATCCTGCTAGGAGCTTTAGGCACAAGCTTCCTATGGTCTGCACGCAAAAAAGATGAGTCAGAGCCATAAAAAGAAGCGAGGTCCCATCAGCTGCGGCTTTCTGGACCCGGCTGGATAGTTTGAGGAGGCAGGGTACAGGGCCAGTCCCCTCCTCCCAGGTGTGTTACCTGAGCACAGTCACACTCCCTCTGCGCACCGGCAGAGAAAGTACAGGTTCCGACACCCGGATGGGCTTGAACTGGAACTTGCAGCCGAAGCAAAGTGCCGAGTCGCTAAAGAAAGACACGGACACGATCGGGCGCTCGAAGATGTGGATGGGGTCGACGTGAGAGACGATGCAGCCGCCGGGCTGGTAGTCGTTGATGACTGCGCTGTTGACGAAGCCCTCCGGGATGACGCGGTGCTCCACCAGCTTCTGGATCACCAGCTGATGCACCCATTCGGGGATCTCATCGACGTCGCCCGGCGGGTAGAGGCGCTCCTGGCCCGGCCCGCGCTTTTGCAGCTGGGCGCCGTACGTGTAGCCCTCCCCGAAGAAGTACTTGTTGCGCAAGGGGGCCCGGTCCACGGTATGCTCGTTGTACAGGCCCTTCTCGGCGCGGGACACCACCTCGTCGATGCGGGCCTCGATCTTGGAGCACTCGTCCTGGCTGAAGAGTCGGATCTGCCGGATGCCGCTTTTCACCTTGCGCGCCTCCTCCTCCTTCTGCGACTGCTGCTCCTCGTAGTCGCTGCGTTCTGGGTCCGAGTCCTCCTGGTACTTCCGTTTGGTGGTCCCGGACACCGGGTAAGGCTCGGCGGCGGCCGCGGCAGCCGCGGCGGCGGCCACGGCGGCGGCTGCAGCCGCGGCGGCCTCCCGGCTGCCCGCCTTGTAGTTGTCCCGGGACGTCATGGACTTGAGCTTCTCACGCAGGTCCGTGTAGCCGCTGGCGGCCGCCATGGCCCCCCGCAACTCAACTCTAGGGTCCTCCGGGGCGACCCGGCATGGCTCTTTGGGGGACGCGCCCAGGGGCCCGGGAGGGGAGCGGACGTCCTCAGTGCCAAGCCCCCATGCGTGGCTCAAGGAACCAGCGGTGGGGGTGGGGGGTGGGGGGGCTTTGAGGGGCCAGGAAGGGGGTCGAACCTCAGCAGCGGCCGGTCATGCAGCACAAGCGACGGAGCGCGCTTCCTCCTCCTCCCCCTTCTCCACGGCCCGAGGAGCAAGGGCGCCGGCAGCGCCTCATGCCGCGGAGGACTTCGGCGAAGACTCGCCCAGACTCTTGGGTCGGACCCTCAGACGTCCCGACCGGCCCGCACTTTAAAGCTCTCCTCACGACGTCACCGCCTGCCCGCCCGACCTCCGACAGCGCCGCTCCTTAGCGGGCTTCTCGGCGCGCATGCGCAGCGCTGGCGGCCACGAGACTCCACGTACACGGAGCATGCGCGTGCGTGCCAACCCCGGTCAGCGAAGAGGCCGGCGCATGCGCACACGAGGCCCGCTCCGCCGTCCGCCGCCCTTCTCTCCCCCCCCCCCCCGCTCCCCCCACCCCACCCGCCGAAGGCTTCGAGAGAACCGCTCTCAAAACAACAATTTGCCTTTACGCCAAAGCCGCCTCCGGGGCCGAAGGACTCCACCCGCTGCAGTGTGCTCGCGGTGCTGCCCTGCCGCCCCGTGGCATCGCGCGGATGCCCGCAGGCCCCTCAGCTTCCAGGGCACAATCCTCGGGAATCACCACAACCCAGTCCGCCCGGTGACCGCCCCCTTTGGCGCTTCCACTTTCTTAATTGGACTGGCGGCCACGCGTTGGGCAAACATAGACCGGAGTTTCCCCGAGTCGGTTGGTAAATCGTGCCTGTCAATCAACTAGTCTCCTTGGCTACTGCGTCCATCACTTAATTAGCTTCGGGCAGCAGCTCGAGGACCCCTGAAGGGTGAATGGGTGGCCAAATAAGTGCCTGAATGGAGTTTTCGGCGGAGGAAAGCCCTCGGGACTCCCGCGAAGCTTCGGAAACAGTAGGAAAGTTTTCAAATTGCGGGCTGGAGAGCATCGGACCCAAACTGCGGAGCAAGCCAGGACAGCAACAGAAGCTCGAGGCGCGCACTCGGGGCACCCCACACCCTATTCCCCCACCGCCATCGTTTCTCAGAGCGGACGTTCCACAAGTCACGTCCCGGGACTGCCCACCGGGCGCGCGGCGCGCACTCGCGGGGACGCGCACGAGCGTATCTTGTCTGGCCGAGGGTGGGCGCTGTCATGGGGGGGGGGCGGGGCGACAAAAAGGCCCTCTTGCCTGAAGAGCACAACACGGATTAGCCCAAATTGGGTATCTTAGACAGTTAAAAAAAAATTTGAACAGAGAGGTGTGAAGTGCGCCTGCAGCCTCAGCGCTCTGGAGGCAGAGGTTGGAGGATAGCTCCCAAGTTAGAGACCTGCATAGGCTACATTACTGGCCTCTGACTCAAAAACCACAACAACCCCAAGGGGGTAAAATCCTGGAGCAAGCACGCCTTTAAATCCCAAAACTTGGGCGGCAGAGGCAGGTGGATCTCTGTGAGTTCGAGTCCAGGGCAGCTAAGGCTACGCAAAAAAAAAAAAAAAAAAAAAAAAAAAAAAAAAATTCTGTCTCAAGAAACAAAACATCATAAATGGTTGGGAGCCACCATGTGTTGCTGGAAATTGAACTCAGGACTTCTAGAAGAGCAGCCAGTGCTCTTAATCCTCTTAATCGCTGAGCCATCTCTCCAGCCCTCAACAAAACGAAAAATCCTGAAGCAGCGATGAGGCCTGAACAAAGGTGTGGCCAAGCTGGAGGCCCCTGGGCACTCCAGCAAGTAGATTGCTGCTCTGGACCTCCTCACGACGAGCCCTGAGGGATTCCCAGTGCCTTTTCCATTCTTTGGTACTCTGTCAGATTTTCAAACATCCCTGTCTTTCCTGGCCTTCGCCCATGCCCTCTGTCACCTGTGATGCCTGTCCCCCTACAGGGCCTTTTGTTCAGTTCCCCTCTTTGTCTTGAAGCCATCCCAGATTCTGGTGTGTAAAACCAGGAATCCGTATTTACCTCAAGGGTGCTTGTGAGGATGCCGCGGAAGGATTGCTGATACGAGCTTCTGACCTCAGTTTTTTAAAATCTGTAAACCGAGGGTGGCACGGCAGTCTCTGTTGGAGAGTGGGGATCGTGTGATGACTTAGCAAAGTCTGTGCGATGGGAAGCCAGGCCACTAGGGATCCAGGCCACCCTCTCTCCCATGCAGCAGGCAGAAGAAAGGGAAATGGGACAGGCACACTGGGGATTCCTGGTGCAGTCCATTGACCCAGGTGAGAGACAGAGGGTGGAAGGGCAGCTGTGAAAGGTGGACTAGAGGGCCTGGCCAGCTGACCTGGACTTTGGTGGAGTCCTGCCCGATCTGTACTGTGTCAACACCTGCTGGGTCTCTTACCTGGGCAATAGGTAGTTTGGCTCTTCAGAAGCTCTGCTCTCTAAGCATCTGATCTGCCTTTCACAGCTGCGTGGTGGGAGCTCTTTATCACCACACCCAGAAGCACTTAGTAGCTACCCCAAGGACCTCATCTCTGCTCACCTATGCAAAAATGTGACCCTGCATGAGTGTGGTGCATACCTTTAAACCCAGCAGTGTGTGTGTGTGTGTGTGTGTGTCTCAGAGTTCAAGGCCAGCTAGGGCTACATAGAGAGAATCTGTCTCAGAAAAACAAGAAAAAAAGCAACTCTTCTATAGGTGGACTCTCCAGTCCCAAGTAACTGTACTGTGTTTCCTCCTTGACTATGCTTTTGAGTCAGGCCCAGATACTATGGGGGAAAGCCAGGCTGCCTGGGTTGGACTTCACAAGGCTACATGCACAAGTCCAATACTGTTAGCACTCCAGCAGCAAGTTCCCTATTATACCAGCATCATTGGAGTGCTTTAAGAATTACAGAGTTGCCAGGCATGGTGGCACACACCTTTAATCCCATCACTCGGGAGGCAGAGGCAGGTGGATCGCTGTGAGTTCGAGGCTAGCCTGGTCTACAAAGTGAGTACAGGATAGCCAAGGCTACACAAAAAAACCCTGTCTCAAAAAACAAACAAACAAAAAATTACAGAGTTATTAAAGAGTTAGTATTTGCAAGGGGTCTGACACTGTAATGTTTGTTCGTTCGTTTGTTTTGAGACAAGGCCTTTCTGTGTAGCTGAGGGTACCTTTGAGTAGATCTTCCTGCCTTTGCCTTTAGGAAAACTTGCTTGTATGTATTCATGTTCATGTGTGTGCAGTGCATTTGTGTGTAGGTACATTGGGGCATGCATATTCAAGGCCAACCTCAGGGGTTATTATGGAGTGCTGACTGACATATTTTGAGGCAGGGTCTTCTATTGGCCTGGAACTTGCTAAGTAGGCTTAGGCTGGTCTGAGACTCCTGTCTCTGCCTTCCCAGCTGCAGAATACAATTGTCCACTTTTTTAAAAAAAACCTGATTCTAGGGATTGAAACCTCAGGTTTACCAATTGAACCTTCTCCCAAGCTCCTAGAGTTACCTTTTTTTTTTTTTTTTTTTTTTTTTGGTTTTTCAAGACAGGGTTTCTTTGTGTGTATCCCTCGCTGTCCTCGACTCACTCTGTAGACCAGGCTGGCCTCGAACTCACAGGGATCCACCAGTGTCTGCCTCTTGAGAGCTGGGATTATAGGCAGTGCTACCACGCCCAGCTCTAGAATTACCTGTTAAGACAGTGTGGGGCTGGAGAGATGCCTGCTACAGAAACATGAAGATTAGGGTTCAGATCCCGAGCACCGATGTAAAAAAGCTGGATGCTGCATGTCTGTGACCTGGGCAGGGGGGCAGTAGGGCCTTGGTCAATGGTTTATGGAGACAGATGGCTGGGGTTCATTGGCCAGACCGTCTAGTTGAGTTGGTGAACTCCAGGTTAAATGAGAGACCATGTATCACACCATTAGCATGGAGAAAAACCAAGGAGGACCTTGACATTGACATCTGGCCTACACACACACACACACACACACACACACACACACACACGTCCTCACATGCACACACAAGTACACATACACAAAACAACAGCACCGTATGTCCATTCCCTAACACCCATTTCCGGCCTCTGCTGAGAGCGTTAACGAACACTTAGAATGCACTTATCCCAAGCAAAGACTCAGAGGGCGAGCTACCACACAACCAGTGAGCAAACAAGCGGAGTTTGAACACAGGCCTCTCTGGCCTTCAACCACCCAGACACGGTACCCTTAGGAGGCTGCTGAGCCTGAGCAGGAGAGAGCTAGAGGTGTACATCAACCTCAAATTAGGGCCAGCCAAGTCCCTTGTCCACAGGGGGAGTGGAGGCAGCAGAGAGGTCATTTTGGTTATTTCAGTATCCTGAATTATGATGCATCCTACTGTGCTTGCCTGAGCCCCAAGCCTTTGGGAATTTATTGCTTTAATCTTCCATGCTGCCCAGATATTCCTCCTTTATTGTCCCACACTGGGCCTCACGTCACCTGTGCCTGGTCTCAGTACCCTGGCTAGGGGTGTTGAGGGAATGAAGAAACAACGGACACACACACACAGTAAAGCTCAGGTCTGGTGGGATTATCAAGGATTATTTATGTAATGTTAGCAGGTGAGACAATCTGATCATAAGCCTTTTGTATTTTTAGGATGTCCTGACATAATTGGACCATATCCTTGCTATCATTATCGTGGGTCCAAACACCAAGGAAGTGAATCCCAGTTCCCAACTAAATTCTCATTTTAAGGAGCTGTTATCACACATCTGTGTTGGTAATCTATGTGACATATTAACTCCTGTCTAAATTGAAGACCTGTAGCCCACCCCCAAATTGTTGAATGAGTCTCCGAGGACTCAAAGTGAAAGGAGTCATCAGTCATTGGTATAAACAAGTTTGGGAGAATTTGACCAAACGAGTGGCCTAGGCATGTGCGTCCTGTAGGTTTTTGTTTTTTCGATACAGGGTTTCTCTGTAGCCTTGGCTGTCCTGGACTCAGAAAAATCTGCCTGCCTCTGCCTCCCAAGTGCTGGGATTAAAGGCATGTGCCACCATGCCCAGGGAGATTACCGTAATTTCTATAATAGCATGGTATTATGATGAATATTTTGTGAATAAACCGATCATATGCAGGCACATCTGTGGACATCCTTATTGCCGAGCACGTCATAGTCCACTCGCTGTTCCTCTGATGCTAAGCTGCCCTTGCCAGTTCCCAAACCTTGTGTCTTCTACCAGCCCCACAGCACCAGCACTTCCCATCCACATTTATTCATTTTATTTATTTTTAATTTTAATTTTTTTATGTGTATAAGTATCTTGCCTGCACATATGTCTGTATCACATGTGTGCCTGGTACCCCTGGACAACAAAGCCCATGATGGAACTAGAGTTACAAATGGTTGTGAGGCGAAATGTGGGTGTTAGGAATTGAACCCACATCCCCTAGAAGAGCAGACAATGCTCTTAACTGCTGACTCATCTCCCCAGCACCATTTCCCCCCCAGACACAGTCTTGCTAAGTAGCCTGGGTTGGCTTTGAACTCAGCAATCCTTCTGACTCAGCCTCTGGAGTACTGAGATTACAGGTGTACACCATCCTACCCAGTGCTTCTTCATTTACCCTTTCACTTCTATGGCAAGTATTTTTAAAGGGTCTGTTCTGCATTAGCCATCTTTTTAGGCTAGACACTCCATCTTTAACTCCAGCAGGAAACTATAGTTTCCTCTAGAATGTCCATCCTAACCCTCTATTTCCATCTATTCTTAGCAAACTTTACTCATTCTTGGAAAGCCAGTCACAATGTATCAATCTCTGGGAAGCTCTTTTCCAGCCTCTCTAGCCCTCACCCCCTGAAATAGAACATCTCTCTCTACTGTCCCACTCTTGTGCCTTGGGTGGTCCATCCTGTGATGAAAGCTGGGGTTGGGGCTACCGAAAAGATTGTAGAGTGGGGGACAAGGGTCCTTAGGGAGGGGTAAGGGCAGATGTGTCTGCTGGAAATGCTGTTCATAGAGTGAGTCTGGTACATCTGTGTCTCTGCCTCCTCTCTCAAGCTTGCTTTTCAGCCACTGAGCAGCTCCACAAAGGACATGGCTCCCAGGAATACCTCTTATTTGCAAAGAAATGACCAAGGATCAGAGGCCCAGGCTGAGGGTACCTGATAAAAACACATGGAATGCTGGGGTGTGAAGCTGGGGCAGATTTGAGTATCAAGCCCCAAGAAACCAGAGGTAGGCCCCAGTGCTTTAGACTACTGGTGTGGGGACTCCCTGTCAAGGGCAGCTGTCAGGGCAGGGTCTGCCTTCTGGAGGGCCTGTGGTCCAGCTTTTAAAAATTACTTCTGCCAAGTAGCCCTTGGCTGTATCATGATTTCATCCCAGCTCCAGATAGGTTCTTAAGTTTTTTCCTGTCTCCTTGGGTCTCCTCCAAGGTTCTGGCCCTAGTCTAGGGTCACTGGTCCAGAGAGGCCCAGCAACTACCCTTAGGCCATGGAGCAAATATTCTGGCAGGAAGCCTCAAAAAGAAGGTAGGCCATGTCAGAGCAATGTGATCTCACTGGGGGGCAGTGTGAGCCTCTCTTCCCGAGCACTGAGCATGCTCTCCACATGTACAGCCACCACACGACACAGCTCCAGACCCTGCAGAATAGGGGACACAAAATAGTCAATCAGTCCATCTGTGTCTATGTCTGTCTGTCTGTCTCTGGTTTTTTAGAGACAGTGTTTTGGGAACTTGCTTTGTAGATAAGGCTCACGTCAACCACACAGAGATCTGCCTGCCTCTGCCTCCCCAGTGCTTGGATTAAAGGTGTGTACCACCACTGCACAGCCTAGGATTTTATTACATGGAAATCCTTTAGATTTAAAAAATAGTCTGGGGCTGGAGAGATGGCTCAGAGGTTAAGAGCACTGACTGTTCTTCCAGAGGTCCTGAGTTCAATTCCCAGCAACCACATGGTGCCTCACATCCATCTGTAATGAGAGCTGGTGGCAGGCAGGCACACATGTGGGCAGAATACTGTATAAATAATAAATAAATAGTCTGTACTAGAAAGATAGTTCAGCAGTTGGGAAGGCTTACTGCTTTTCCAGAGGACCTGGGTTCGATTCCCAGCACCTACATGGCAGCTCACAACGCTACCACACTGGGAAACCACCACCAATTGCCTCTTATAGAGATCAAGTCTCCTGTGCACCCCTCCCAGTATGGATCATGGTTATGCAGAGAGAGTTTTACAGATCTGAGATTGTGGTGAGAGCCAGTATACAGGGAACTCAGTCACACTTGTTAAAGCATGCTGTAAGAGACGCTCAATGGCTGTGTGCTGAATGAAGGGATAAGAAAAAGACTGTATCTCTTCACCCATACAGGACAGAGGCCAGAGCTTCTTCAAAGGAGGGGACTGCAAGGAACTGAAGAAGCCAAGAAGATTCTCATCCGACCATTTGTGCACCTGTCTCCTCACTCTCTCATCCATCCAGCTACCCATCTATTCACCCACCCAGCCCACCCATTCATATACATACCAACCTAGCAAGCACACACTGAATACCTACTATGTGCTGGGCACTATGCTTTTGAGGTGGTGCAGATAAGATGGATAGGACCCTGTCCTCCTGCAGCTGATGCTCCAGTGGGAAAGCAGGCAACAAGCAAGCAAATGCATGAATGAAGTGCAAGGTGGCATGCTGAGGGTCACAGAAGCAGAGTTGGCAAGTCATCAGGAAGAGGGCCAAGGGAGGCTTTTGCCAAGAGGGGCCCTTAGGATGAAACCCAAACAAAGCAAGGGAGAAAGCCTGTGAGGAGTCAAGGGAGAAAGAACATTTCATGTAGAGAGAACAGTGTGTACAAAGGGTCTAGCTAGAGTAGGGAGGGGAGCTGTAAGAGGCAAGGAAGGTGGAGTGATTGATGGGGGGAGGGCGGGGCAGGGGGGAGGAGAGGCTGCAGATTGGATGGAAGGATAGTGGAGTCAGAGGAGCCATGGAGGAAGCCTAGGGCTCAGGCTAGGGCAGGAAGGGGGAGTATGACCCTCGAGCTGCCTCGTCTTATGTTAGCTTGACACAAGGTAGAGCCATCTGAAAGGAGGGAACCTCAACTGAGAAAATGTCTCCCTAAGATCCGACAGAAGGTCATTTTCTTATTAGTGATTGATGAGGGAGGGCCCAGCCCATTGTGGGTGGTACTGTCCCTGGGCAGGTGGTCTTGGGTTCTATTAAAAAAGCAGGCTGAGCAAGCCAGGGAGAGTAAGCTGGTAAGAAGCACCCCTCCATGGCCTCTGCCTCAGCTCCTGCCTCCAGGTTCCTGTCTTGACTTCCTTCAGCTATAGACTGCGATATGGAAGTTTCCTTCCCATCTTGCTTTTGGTCATGGGGTTTCATCATAGTAGAGATCATTTTGAAAGCCCTGGGGACCGAGAAGTTGCAGGGAAAGAAACCATGGTAACCAGAGGAGGGAGACAGGGCCAAGGAGTGTAGCGCAGGCCATCCAGGAGCCTCATCCTGGGTCACAGGTTCTCTATGGGGCTCGATTCTGCCACCTTCCTCTTCAGCAGCAGAGCTGGTACAGTGGAACGCCCAGCCTCACAGGGGAGGTGGCAGGCTAGAAGGGACACCTGAGGCCAGCCTCAATTCTGTTCCTCTCTCTGCCTCAGCTCTGTCTCCATTTCTGTTCTGATGCTAGGGACCATAACATTTAGCCAAGAGTCTAGTTTCCTAGTCTAGATGTCACAAGGAAATTTACTTACCTTGCTTCAGTCCCAGGCCACCACCATCCAGGTGCCATCTTAGCACACGGCAACCTCCCTAGACCTCCTGTGCTAAACCTGTCCACCTGCCAACCTTCTATGCTCCCTAGTGGCCTCAGAAAACTTCAGACTAATCTTATTCCTTCTCCCTCCTCTTCCTCCTCCTCTTTCTTCTTCTCTAGACAGGATCTCTAGCCCAGGCTGGCCTTTGTAGCTGAGGATGGCCTTGAACTCAGGATCCTCCTGTCTGCCTTCTGAGGTTGCTGAGATTACAGGTGTGTACCATGGACCACTGTGACCAGTTTTGTGTAGCACTAGGGGTCAAACCTCTGGCTTCATACATGTTAGGCAAGTAAGTACTCTATCAATTGGATTATACTCTATCTCCCAGAGTTTTGTTTGCTTGTTTAGTTTCTTTCTTTCTTTCTTTCTTTTTTCTTTTTTCTTTCTTTTTTTTTTTTTTTTGAGACACAGTGTCTCTGTATAGTCTTACCTGTCCTGGAACTTGCTCTGTAGACCTGCTGACCTTAAACTCACAGAGATCTGCCTGCCCCCCCCCGCTTTTTTTTTTTTGGCTTTTTGAGACAGGGTTTCTCTGTGTAGCCTTGGCTGTCCTGGACTCACTTTGTAGTCCAGGCTGGCTACGAACCCACAGCGATCCGCCTGCCTCTGCCTCCCGAGTGCTGGGATTAAAGGCGTGTGCCACCACGCCCGGCTTTTTTTTTTTTTTTCTAAGGTTCTAATGTGTTTTTATTGGTTAGACTTGTATACAATTGTACTCCATCTTACATGTAATACACAGTACCTTTCAAATACACAACCAAAATAACTTACTGACAAATTCTAATACTGAGCACAGAGTAGGTTCTATATTGATTAAAAAAAAAAAAAAAGGAGTGAGATTATTTTGAAAATAATTAATCCAGGCCATTACTTTACAATTTGGAAGTCTGAATAATCCAAGTTTAAGATGACTTTCTCATTGTTGAAGTTTGCTCTGTTGATGTGTGACTTAGGACTGCCTCTTCTCGGCAGCCATTCTTGCATGTGACCCACCTTGGAGATGGGACCTTGCAGTTGTCCTTGCACTGTGCCCCGATCTGTATTCCGGACCCAGCCTACCAAACCTAGCCTTTTACCTTCAGCCTGAGTGTACTTGCAGAAAAACACTCCTTGAACCTTCCCAAAAATTTCGTAATCCACTGAGACCAAGGTGTCCCCTTCTGCCATGCTTAAACACTTGGATGATCTGAGTGGTGGACACTCAGGTTTTCGGAGCTTCCCCACTAGCCGCCGATATGCTACCTCTGTCTCTTAAGTGCTGGAATTAAAGGTGTGCACAAACACCCGACTCCCAGAGTTTTATTTTAACATTTAAAGAGCTCTGCTATCTCTCTTTCCTTGGTGATTCTTCCTAGTATCCTGCCGAATGCCTCCCTGCTCTGCAAACAACCAGTATCCTTCTCCACAGAGCACTGCTAAATCACTTCCTGGGAAGGCCTCCATGATAAATAACCACTGCTCTGTTGCCTGTATTGGGTTGTTTGCTCCCTGGGCCATAGCGCAGGCTGGAGAAGAGTCCAGGGATGAGAAAGCCAGAACCGTATGACAGGGTCTGACTGGCAGGACCGGGCTCACCTGCTCCAGCTGGAGCTGCATGGTACGCTGGGCTGCCACATCCCCCAGCGAGATCTACACATACGGGTAGCTGGAGTTGGCCGTGGGCTGCTGAGTCCACGTGGACTGGATCTCCTTCAGGGGTATCTTCACAATTAGCTCCTGGGGATGAGGACAGAAGAGCCAGACAGGTACAAGGGTAAGAGAGTGGTCTCTACCCTGCAAGCCGGATCAGAAAGCAGAAGGCCCAGCTCTATGTCAGTTCCTCGGGCGCTCATTGGCTTTGTGACTTGCAGCAACTCACCTGACCACTCTGGATCTCGTTTTCCTCACTAGGGGAAACTGAGTCAACAAATACTGATGCTTCATGCTTGAGATGCAGAGGGCAGTGGGTGCTGTGGGTACTCCAACCTTTATACCAGAGCTACTTCAGGGAAGGCCCTGCATCCCTTCCTCAAGGAGCTTTATTTCTGGCCCCCGTGCAGAAGGTGGAGTGATGGAAAGTAGTGCCACCCTCAACTCCTGACCAATGGGGACAGAGTCATGGCATCTCCTCACTCCAGCAGAAAAAGCCACACTTTAGCAGGCGTGTTCGGAGTTGTCGCCCAGGGTCTCCAGCCACTGCACACCTGCCCTTTCTCCATCCCATTTGCTTCTCTAGTGTCTCCTAGACTCACCTCTAAGCAGACCTCCTGGCCCCAAACTCACAACCTAGGTTTCTTTTTTCTTTATTTTATTTTAATTTTTGAGACAGGATTTCTCCGTGTAATAGCCCTGGCTGTCCTGGACTTGCTTTGTAGACCAGGCTGGCCTCGAACTCACAGCAATCCGCCTGCTTCTGCCTCCTGAGTGCTAAGATTAAAGGCTTGCACCACCACGCCCAACTCAGGTTTTTCTTTTTACCTTCCTTCCTAAATTTCTTCCTTCCTTCCTTCCTTCTTTCCTTCCTTCCTTTCCTGGACTCAATTTACAGACCAGCCTGGCCTCAAACTCACAGAGATCCACCTGCCTATGTGCACCGCCAGGCCTGGCTTGTTTTTTTGTTTTCTTTTGTTTGTTTGTTTTTCTGTGTAGCCCTCGCTATTATTTTGGAACTCCCTTTGTAGACCAGGTTGACCTCCTTGAACTCAAGTAGGTCTGACTACCTCTGCTTCCAGCGTGCCTTTAGTGGGACTAAAGGTGCCAGGTTTGGTTTGGTTTTTTTTTTTTTTTTTTTTTTTTTTTTTTTTTTGAGACAGGGTTTCTCTGTGTAGCCTTGGCCATCCTGGACTCACTTTGTAGACCAGGCTGGCCTCGAACTTGGTTTGGTGTTTAAGAGCAAGAACTAAGAAAAGAGTGGCAAGTCCAGCTCCTTCATGGCTGTAGAAAGCCCCAGCCCCCTGGAACCTGACTATATTTGGAAGAACTGTAAAAAGGGGTTAAGGGGTCAGGGATAGAGTGCTTGCCTGGTATGGGGGACCCTGGATGCCATCATCAGTATCACAACATAGGGAGATAAAAGGTAGGCATGGTGGTGTGTGTCTGTAATCCCACTGAGTCAGGAGAATCACTGAGGGCCAGCCTGGGCCACACATTTATACAGCCCCCCCAAAAAGAGGTTAATCAGTTAAAATGAGGCCACTAGGTTAGGCTCAATTCCAGCATGACTAGTGTCTTTATAAGAAGAGAAAAGTTGGACACATGGACACCAGGGATGTGACCACACAGAGAGGTCATGCGAGGACACAAGAAATTACTGTCATAAGCCAAAGAGAAGTGAAAGCTCCCAAGCTGTAGAAATCTTGCAATTTCAGCCTCCGGAAATGTGAGAGAATGACCTTGTGTTGCACGGGCCTCCCAGACTGTGGTATGAAGCCTCAGCAGTGTGACACACTACTCACATGCTCTCCGTGTGTTTTTCTACATGTCCCTTCACATGGAGGCCAGTGGGGGCCAGAATTCTATTATATCCACCTTCCAGATGAAGGCTCCGAAGGGGAGAAGGGATTGGCTGCAAACCCCGCAGGAGGTAAATTCGAAGCAGGCATCTTTGTCCCCCTAGAGTAGGCGGGAGTGCCAAAGGGCAGACTGGGCAGGGGGCAGGTGGGTAGGGCCACTCACATGGGTCTTGGTGCTGAGGAAGTTGAGGCCGTTATGGTTGACGGCGAGGATACATGGAGCTGGCACCGTGATGTTGCTGCAGCTCTGGATGAAGAAGAAGGAGGAGCCAAACAAGGGGAAGGCACTGAGGAGGCCTGCAGTGTGGGGATCCAGTTATCAGGACACGTGCGCCAGGACAGCGGCTGCCCTGAGCTGCCAGAGGCTGCCCGCAAAAGCTGCTGTCTGCTTCAGTTGGTTCCGACCTCCCTTCCTCCCCTCCTGGCCTCATTCTATACCCGAACCCTCTCCTTCCGCCTTTAGCTCTCTGTCCAACATTATTTCCAACCCAGGTGACATTTGTAGGGAAGTGGAAACAAGTCTTTCCAGATAGCTAGGCAGCTGGGCTACCACCAAAAACTGTTTTCGTGCAAAGAAGATAGTATTCCCCCAGCCTCCTTCCGGCCACCCTCAGCTCAGCTCCCCAGCCCCACATCTCCAACCCTCTTCTCAGCTCTCACCCAGGAACTGAGCACGGGCCTGGTGGGGGCTGAGCGCTTGAGTCTGCTGCCGGTGTTGGCTAACCAGGTTGAGCCAGGTGTCACTGGCTGTGGTGTGGTAGAGCTGGGCTGGGATGTACTCTTGGACTTCACGCCTGTGAACAGAGGGGTAGAGGGTCCTGAGCACCAACCCACCTGCCGATCCCCACTGCAAAGCAGGTACGACACTAAGCAGACATCATTGCCCTCCCTGTCTGGGGAGCTTGGAAAGGACATGTGGGGTCCCTACTCACAGCTGAGGGAGCTGAGGCACTGAGGTGGTCCCGACTCACAGCTGAGGGAGCTGAGGCACTGAGGGGGTCCCTACTCACAGCTGAGGGAGCTGAGGCACTGAGGTGGTCCCTACTCACAGCTGAGGGAGCTGAGGCACTGAGGGGGTCCCTACTCACAGCTGAGGGAGCTGAGGCACTGAGGGGGTTCCTACTCACAGTGGAGGGAGCTGAGGCACAGAGAGGCCCAAGGTGACTGAGAAAGGAAGTGTGAACAGGGTAAGGGTATTAATGAATCCAGACTGGGTTTCTTAGTTCCTGCACCCAGGGAGGAGCTCAAGGCAAAGGTGTGAAAAGCACAAAGGTCAGGGAGACATCCAGGTGTGCAAAGCAAGAAACTTGGGACTGAGTCCCCAGGCCCCTCACCCCCACTTGTCCCAGTCCCTGCTCTCACCCTCCTCTTTGACATATGCAAAATCTCTCAGGACAGACCTATTGCTCTCAGGCATGTAGAGACTAACAATAGGGGTCCCAGGCCATCCCACCTGCCCTGGGCTGCACTTGGGGAAAGAGCAAGGAGAAGTGGAGGCAGCCCTTTCCCCTCCCAGAGTCCCCTACCCTGCTGGGATAAGAGGCCAGAGGTAATTCCTCAACTGTTTCTATTATTATTGTTGTTGTTATTATTATTATAATTATTATATTGATGTGTGTTTGTTTGATTGTTTTGAGATAGGGTATCACTCTGTGACTTTTGCTGGTTTGAAACTCACATGTAGGGGTCGGGTGTGATGGCGCATGCCTGAGGTCCCAGCACTCTGGTGGCAGAGGCAGGCAGATCCCTGTGAATCTGAGGCCAGCCTGGTCTACAAAGCGAGTCCAGGATAGCCAAGGCTGCACAGAGAAACCCTGTCTCAAAAAAACCAAAAGAAGGGCCTCGAGAGATGGCTCAGAGGTTAAGAGCACTGGCTGCTCTTCCAGAGGTCTTGAGTTCAATTCCCAGTAACCACATGATGGCTCATAACCATCTATATAATCTGATGCCCTCTTCTGGCCTGCAGGTGTACATGCAAATAGAGCACTTATAGACATAAAATAAATAATTAAAAAAACAAACAAACAAAAGAAAAAGAAAGAAAGAAACTACATGTAGACCAAGCTGGCCTCCAACTCATAGAGAGTTGCCTGCCTCTGCCTCCTGAGTGCTGGGATTAAAGGCCTGTGCCACCATACCTGGCTTTAATTATTTACTGAGACAAGGTCTCTCCCTGAGCATGGAGCTCACTGATTGGCTGCACAGGGTAGCCAGCAAGCCCCAGGCAGCCTTCTGTCTGCCCTTCTGATCACAGGCTCATGCTACCATGTCGGTCATTTTTGTGAGTGGCTCATGCTACCATGTCTGTCATTTTTGTGGGTGGCTCATGCTACCACGTCGATCATTTTTGTGGGTGGTTTGGGTCAAGCTCAGGTCCTCATGCTGTTGTGGCAGCACTTTATGGGGTGAGCCAGCTCCCAGCCTCTGAAATTATCCTTTTAAGGGTTTCTTCAGGTTTATAGTCGGTCCATGAAAAGTGCCCTGTGAGCTGGGTGTTTTGGTTCTGGCCTGGAAGTCTTAGCCCTTGGGAGGTAGAGGCAGGAGCTCAGGGTCATCCCCAGTTACATACTGAGGCAGCTTAGACTACATGAGACCCTGGTGAAAAGAAAGAAGAAGAAAAGCATGCTTAGCATTTGGCCTTGGGTGGTAGTGGCGTGAGATACACACTGTGAAGATAGTATCTTGCCGGCTGGAGAGATGGCTCTATGGTTAAAGAGCACTGGCTGCTTTTCCAGATGACCCAGGTTCGACCTCCAGCACCCACATGACTGCTCACAACTGTCTGTGACTCCAGTTTCATGGGATCTTTCACCCTCACACAGATACACACGTAGGCAAAAACACTAATGCACATAAAAAAAAAATTTTTTTTTTAAAGGAAGGCATTGGGCTGGAGAGATGGTTCAGCAGTTAAGAGCATTGTCTGCTCTTTCAAAGGTCCTGAGTTCAATTCCCAGCAACCACATGATGGCTCACAACCATCTATACTTGGATCTGATGCCCTCTTCTGGTGTGCAGGTGTACATGCAGACAGAGCACTCAAATGTAAAATAAATACATCTTTTAAAAGGAAGGTGTCTTGCTGCTGTTCACACAGGGCTTCTCAAAGTGTGGTCCAGGGGCAAGCTGTGAGGCCACAACCTTTTTCACAGTGAAGCCAACACATCATTTGCCTTTCCCCAACTCCCATCATCTCACAAGTGAACTGTGAGGCTTCTCAGAGATGGTGAGCAACGGATCTGTTTGCACAGTGAGATGGTGGCAGACTGACCTCTGGCAAATCAGCCAGGGATGGCCTTCTCACTCAGGCATCATGGCTAGTTTTCATCACACTCTACATGTGTTAACATGTAACCGCTATACTGTTATTATAGTGAACTGGCAAACTCTTGTCTTGATTTATGTTTTCACATGGGGTTCTCACTATGCTGCCCAGTCTAGCTTTGAATTCCTGGGATCGGGGGATCCTCCTGTTTTAGCGTCTCTGTTTGCTGGGATTATAGGCATGAGCTACCACACCTGGCGCAGCGAATGTTTATGTGGCTAAATCCTCATGGCTGTGTATGTTTTCTGGCCTCCAAGATATGTGTGTCTTGAAAGTTCTCATGGATCATTAAATTTGTTCCAAGCAATGCAATAACAATGTATCGCAGGAGAGAAAGAGCTTCAAGGCCAGGAAAGCTTTTTCTAGTCTAGTTGGTACAGAGGGGAAACTGGGGCCTAGGACTGGCAGTTGTAAAAAAAAAAAAAAAAAGGGTGAAGGTAGGGTGGGGATGATGAGTGGCCTGCCCTCCCTCACAGTTGAGACAAGCAGACAGGTGCTCACACACTGGGCAGGTAGAAGTGGTCCTTGGCGCGGTGCTGCAGTGAAGCCAGCTTCGACACCTGCTGTAGTTGTTGCTCACTGGGCTGGTGGGCTGGCACACTGCTGAAGAGGCCCTTCAGGTAGTCAGGCAGGACCTGCAGGAAGTGTTGCGTGAGGGGCTGCCAGGCAGGGACGCACTCGGGCATTCGCTGTCAGGGGTTCTGAGGCAGGCAGTCGCGTTGACTCCAGCCCTTCCCACTTGTAGGAGTTTATGGTTCATCACTTTTCTGGTTTGTGGGGGATGGGGATGGATGTATATGGGAACAGAGCTCTGAGAGATGAAAACTAGGAGGGAGTTTCCATAGTAACATAGGAAGAGTGGGCTAGGTAAAACATAACATAAACAGTACATTATACACACGTATACATTCGATACATGCTTCTCAAAACTGAGATCTAAGGCCGGGCGTGGTCTCACACGCCTTTAATCCCAGCACTCCAGAGGCAGAGGCGGGTGGATCGCTGTGAGTTCAAGGCCAGCCTGGTCTACAAAGCGAGTCCAGGACAGCCAAGGATACACAAGGAAACTCTGCCTCAAAAACAAACAAACAACAAACAAACAAACAAAATGAGATCTAAGATAGAGAGTGTATCAAACCAGACTTCAGAGTTGCATCTAGAGCCTTCCATCCTGTGGATCTGGGGCAGAACCAGTCTGTCCAAGCTTTTGGTGGTCTTTGAATAGCAACTAACAGGCTATGCTGAGGTAGGTCCCCAAAATGAAGGTGCTATGTGTTTGAGAAAAGGTCTCTCTCTATAGTCCTAGCCAGCCTAGAGCTTGTTAGGTAGGCCAGGCTGGCCTCGAACTCACAGAGATCTGCCTGTCTCTGCCTCCTGAGCACTAGGATTAAAGGTGTGCGCCACCACATCCAACAATGTGGGTCTTGTTTTTGTTTGTTTGTTTTGTTTTGTTGGTTTTTCGAGACAGGGTCTCTCTACATTAGCCTTGGCTGTCCTGGACTCGATTTGTTGACCAGGCTAGCCTCGAACTCACAGTGATCCGCCTGCCTCTGCCTCCCAAGTGCTGGGATTAAAGGCATGTGCCACCATACCTGGCTTTTTTTGGGGGGCAGGTTGTTTTTTGGGGGGGCGTTTGAGACAGAGTTTCTCTTTGTATCCTTGGCTGTTTTGGACTCACCTTGTAGACCAGCCTGGCCTCAAACTCACAGTGATCCACCTGCCTCTGCCTCCCAAGTGCTGGAATTAAAGGCATGTACCACCATGCTTGGCTTGGTCTTGTCTGGTAAGTAGAATTGCTAAAGCTTTGGTATGAGTTCCACCAAAATCTGGGCGTGGCGTGTGTGGTATGTTACCTAACAGAGCCCCCAGCAGTTTATAGGGTTCAGAACAGCAGAGAGGCCCCATCTCTGACCTGGTTATAGTGCATGGTCACGTACAGCTCCTTCTCAAACTTCAGCGGCTGGTCCCAGAGCACCCGCCGGAACCAGAGCGTGTAGCCACCGTCTACCTGCTCCATCTCGGAGGCCACATCCAGGATGTAAGCCCTGCAGCTCAGTGGACACACGTGCTGGCCTATGGGGAGAAAGAGGCAGGGCTGGGAGAAAGAACCTGTGGGACATACAAGTCACATGCAGCACAAGCCTGTCAGCCGTGTGTCACCGCCAAGGATGCACCTTCCTTAATTCTTCCAAACTTACAGGGGAAGTAGTTCCAATTCACAGGAACAAGTGACATTGCGTTTCTCCCAAGGAAGGAGCCTTGAGTGCTCTGGAAAGGGTCTTGGAAAGGGCCTTAGATTCTGCACTGAGAAATCCCAGCTCCTTTCCAGGGGAGTCTGGGGTCACAGAGATGCCCCAGCAGGCCTTAGCCATGAGCCTTTTTGCAGGCCTCCTTCAGGGGAGCCCCCTTGCTAGACATCTGTGGTAGATAGTGTGGAAGGCCTGAGCTCTAAGCTGGGACAGAGGTACACACGGTTCTCGCTTGCTTTGATGCTCTGCTATCTGTCTGTGGTGATTTGACTAGGAATGACCCCCATAGACTTGTGTATTTGAATGCTTGGCCCATGGGGAGGGACACTATTAGGAGGTGGCAGCATTGTTGGAGTGGGTGTGGCCTTGTCTGAGGAGGTGTGGCCTTGTTGGAGGAGGTATGTCACTGCGGGGGTGGGGGAGGGTGGCCTTTGAGGTCCTCTATGCTCAAGTTCTTCCCAGTGTGGAACAAAATCCCCCTTCTGCTGCCTGCAGATCAAGATGTAGAGCCGGGCGTGGTGGCGCACGCCTTTAATCCCAGCACTCGGGAGGCAGAGGCAGGCAGATTGCTGTGAGTTCGAGACCAGCCTGGACTACAAAAGCAAGTCTAGGACAGCCAGTGCTACACAGAGAAACCCTGTCTCGAACCACCCCCCCCCCCCAAAAAAAAATAAGATGTAGAACTTGGGGCTGGAGAGATAGCTCAGTGGTTAAGAGCACTGTCTGCTCTTCCAAACGACCCAGGTTCAATTCTCAGCACCCACATGGCATCTTATAAACTGTCTGTAACTCTAGTTCCAGGGGATCAGACACCCTCACACCAAATGCACATAAAATTAAATACATTATTAAAAAAAAAAAAAAAAAAAAAAAAAGCCGGGCGTGGTGGCACATGCTTTTAGTCAGTTATTTGCTTTGCAGGCCTAATGGATACAAAATACTGTAACACTGTGGTATCTGAGAACAGTCTCTCTAGATAGAGCAATACCCTGACGCCTAGGACTTGGGATTCTGTCACCTACTGGCAAAAGGGAACTTTGTGGATGTGATTAAAGGGTCTTAGATTTCAGGCCAAATGAAAACACTAAAATTCCTAAAAGAGAGGCGAGAGGCTCACGTCAGAGGTGTGGGGCCAGAGTGGAGAGGTTGGAGCAGGAGGGAGACATCTGAGGCTTCAGAGACAGGGATGGAGCCCCACGCCAAGGAGTGGGCAGCTTGGAGGAGCTGGGGAGGGGTGGAAATGGAACCTCCCCAAAACTTCCAGAAGAAAGCGGGCCTGGCCATGCTCCTGCTTTCAGGTCCTGATCCATCTGTGTTACTCTAAGTCACTGGGCCTCTGGCTGTGTGGTACAAGAGTCATGAGAACAGAGACAGCTTCGCTTCCTCAACTTCCACAACTTTAAATAGCGAAGAGGAGAGAGTTGTTGTGGGAGTTAAGAAGAGCTCATAGCACTGGAGTCTGACGTGGGGCATTTCTCAGTCATAGAAGGCTTGCCTAGGATGCCCAAAGGGCTGCACATCTCCAAACAAAAACAAAGCAACCAGCCACGGATGTTCATACCATGAAATAGTTTGGATCGTATCTACGATATGGTCAATCAGTGTCTGCTGTTAGGGCCATTCTGCTACCTGTCGTCCCCTCTGTCCTGGCTGGACCTGGGGTAGGAAGAGCTGCGGCACTCAGGAGGGGATGGCTGGAGATGGCGGTGACTGCCAGTTGGTGGAAGGCAAGACTGGCCTAGAATGAGCATGCTGCAAATTGGAGAGGTTTGGGGTTGTGTGAGGAGGTTCCCTGTGTACCTAGGGGCCCTTGGGAGAAGGCCTCAGGAGGGGCTCACAGGCTACTCTGAGGGCCTCAGGGCTGGAGCAAAAGTCCTGTGTGGGATTTCAGGAATCTGGTTTTATGGATGAAACTTTTCCAAAATCTAGAATCTAGAGTGTAGCTTTTTTGACTAAGGAGACCCTCAGGGGCCCTGGAGACCAAAGCAGGACTCAGAGGTTCAGTCTTCCATGAGCCCCAGTCCGGAAGGGGAGACAAATTTGTACAGACCATAACAAAGTGGGAGAAATGAAAGGCTTGGGGGGAGCACGCAATACACAGAGGTCCTCTCTCACGGAGTGTAAGGGCTTCAGAGAAAGTGACCTTCGGCCTGGCCATCAGGGCAGGGTAGAGAGGCTCCCATGGCCAAAGGTGGTGCTGGGTTATGAAGGAGTCTAGACTGTCCAGTCCTCCTGGAAACTCACCTCGGTTGGTGACAACAAAAATGACATACTCATCGAAGGCTTCAGGACGCGTCAAGGCCATCTCGGTACAGAGCCCCTCTATCACATCCCGGGCCACCTGGAAAGGCCAGAGAGGTAAAGCTGGGCCTTAGCCACTAACAAAGAGACACAGGATTCTGTGCCTCAGCCTAGCAGAGGGTAGCTTTTGGAACTGGCTCCTGATTGGCCTTTTCATACTCTCTGTGTGGCTCTAGGCTACATGGCTCTTAGCCTCTTGGAGTCTCAGTTTGCTGTTACCCACTCAGAATCTATAAGGCACCTATGGCAAGATGCCCTGCAGACACCAAACTCCCAAGATGCCCTGCAAGTGCATTACTTAAAATTGTGTAGTTATTTGCACCTTACCCGCACATCTCCTTCCTGGACTTTCAATCATCTCTGGCTGATAATATCAACTATAGTAGAATGTTGTGTGGACGTTGTCATACGCTATTGTTTAGAGAAAGGCAAGAAGAGAATCTATATTGTTCCAATGTGACTTTCCTCAAACATTTTCCACGTCCGGTTGGTTGAATATGCAGATACTGAACTCACAGTAGCGGAGGTGCCACAAACGGCAAGCCCTGCTGCACGGGGGCTGTGTGAGAACTTCTGGACCACTGATGCTCAACCATTCTGCCCAACCCAGAGCCTGGTATCCCTATCCTTCTAGCAGCAGCCTGTTGAGACATTTCCTCACTTACAGTGCACGTTTTGATTTTCAGATGGCGTTCAAGGCCTCCGGGAAGAAGAAAGAGCTGTCTCTTGGAACTGCGGCCTGCCTGGAGTAGGTAAGCAGGAGAAAGATGAAAGCCTGGACCCTCTTACCCTCATGGGAGAGGCATGCCTGTGCAGGAACCTTCACACACGGGGATCGACAGGGACCACCCTCATACACCATGCACGGCACACGTATCTAGCAAGAGGTTCTGGGCAGAGCTTGTGTCTGCCATTCATCTCAACCTTCCAGCTCTGCTGTAGGCTTACCAACATAGCTCGAAGCTCCATATTGCTGGGGAACTCCAGACGGCCTCCAAAACGTAAGGTCTTCTGCAGGTTTTGTTCACAGGCTTTGGCAATGCCTGCAGAGGCAAGAAGAGAGCTGAGGCCTTGCTTAAGGTTGTCCATGAAAGGAAAAGGCTCCTCTCACCCCAGCCATGAGCCCCCTGCATCCCTTCAACAAGGAGTAGATATTATGTCCTTTTAGCTAGTTGAGGACAGTGAACTCGGCAAGGGCCAGTGATTCACCTAGTTTAGGACCCAGAGTATAACAGCAGGACCCAAACCTACATCTCATAGGGTGATAATCTTGTCTTGCCCTGGGCTTTGTATGGACCTAGCGATATCTATGCTCCTTAGCTGGTGACTGTCTATGTTGCTCACTCCCAACGGGCTCAATGGATGGCACAATGGTATCCTGTCAACTGAGACTGCAGCCAAGTGCCCATCACAGGGCAGAGACTCCCCACCATCAGCGCTCCATGCACCTAAGCTAAGACCACACTCTTTTTTCTCCCGGGTGGTGTCAGGAATCCATGACACATTCTGCAGTCGCCTCCCACCTGAGAGCCCTTCCCTAATTATCCCTGTCAGTTAATCAGAGAAAGACTCACAGGGAGGGGCTCCCCTTAGTTTTCTATGGCTTCCATCACTATAATTGATTAGAGGGCCCTGGGCCCTCTGTTTTTTTTAGAGATAGGGTCTCTGCATGCACTCAACTTGACACAAATCAGAGACACCAGGAGTAGGGAACTTCAGTTGAGTAAGCGTCTCATCAGGTTGGCCTGTGGGCATGTCTATGGGACATTTTCTTGACTAATGATTGGTGGGGGAAGGCCTAGCCCACTGCAGTTGGTCATGCCACTGGGCAAGTGGGCCTGACAGGTATAAGAAAGGCAGCTGACAGCTGGTCAGTGGTGGCGCACATCTTTAATCCCAGCACTTGGGAGGCAGAAGCAAAAGGATCTCTGAGTTCAAGGCCAGCCTGGTTTACAGACTGAGTTCAAGGACAGACAGGGATACATAGAGAAACCCTGTCTTGAAAAAAAAAAAGGAGGGAAGGAAGGAAGGAGGGAAGGAAGGAGGGAAGGAAGGAAGGAGGGAAGGAAGGAGGGAAGCCTAAAAGCAAGCTGGTAAGCACACCTCCTCTATAGCACTACTTCAGCTTCTGCCTCCAGGTTCCTGCCCCACCCTTCCCTTCATGATGGACTGTCAGCTGTAAGATGAAATGAACCCTTTCCTCTCCACAGTTACTTTTGGTCATGGTGTTTTATCATAGCAGTAGAAATGACAGTAGGTATCCCCAGCTGGCCTGGAACCCCTAATTTTCCTGCCTCGGTGTCCTGAGTGCTGGGATTACAGATGTCACATCTTTCTTAGAGTTGCATAGACACAGGCTGGAAGTGGCCCCTTCCTCCGTGCTACAAAGGTAAAGCTGAGACATTGCTACCAGCAGCAAGCCGCTGCTGGAGTAGGAGCAGGGCCCTACTTTGGTGTTCTGAGTTCTTGTCTATCTCCTCCATTTCTCTTTCCTTCTTTCTTTTGTTTTTTCTTTTTCTTTCTTTTCTTTTCTCTTTTTTTTTTTTTTTTTTTTTTTGTTTTGGTTTTTCGAGACAGGGTTTCTCCGTGTAGCCTTGGCTTTCCTGGACTTGCTTTTGTAGACCAGGCTCAGAGTGCTGGTTTTACAGGCATGCGCTGGTTTTACAGGCTGGCTCCCTCCATTTCTCATACATGTCATGCACTCCGTCTCTGGGCTTTGACTCTTACAAAGTCTACCTGGAAACTCTTTCTGTGCATTCACTACCCAGGGCAATCCCTGCTCCTGGAAGCCTTCCCTGGCCGCCCCCACATGAGAGCAGAGCCACCCCTGCATCAACCCCCTTGGGATCTTCATGAGTGCCTTGGCACCTGCCATAGGGCCAGGCTCTCTGGTTGTCCCAGCCCACGGTTGCATGCCCTGTCCCTGTGTGCGAGTCCCCACTCACAGCTTCTCACCTTGGAAGGGCAGACCTGGGGTCCAGCTTACGTGTTGGAGGAAACGCCTGAGGTATGGATAGAAGACCTCAGAGCAACTGTAGTAGGCAGTCACAATGTACAGCAGCCTCCAGCCTCGCTGACAGCTGTCCCTGTAAGCACACAGGGGTCACATCATAGGTGGCTTAGAGGTGGACACAGGATCCAAGACTCATCAATCGGAGTTCAGATGCAGCTGGGCATGGTGATCCCACCTTTAATCCCATCACTGGGGGGCGGGGAGCAGAGGCAGGTGGATCACTGTGAGTTCAAAGCCAGCCTGATCTACCAAGCGAGTCCAGGACAGGCACAGCTACACAGAGAAACCCTGTCTCGAAAGACAAACAAGCAAACAAAAAACAGAGTTCAGATCCAAACCAGCCAACAGCTGCATCCTGAGCCTTTGTGGTACGTTCAAGAATGAGCCACAGGGCGCTAGAGGGATGGCTCAGAGGTTAAGAGCACTAATTGCTCTTCCAGAGGTCCTGAGTTCAATTCCCAGCAACCACATGGTGGCTCACAGCCATCTATAATGTGATCTGATGCCCCTCTTCTGGCCTGCAAGTGTACATGCAGGCAGAGCACTAAATAATAAATCATCTTAAAAAAAAAAATGAGCATGGGACCAACTGGGGCTGATATAGCTAGATTTGGGGGGTTTCTTTTACTTTTGAAAGTGGATAGGCATATTTATTCAATGTGGCCGCACTGAGAAGAGGACTAACCAGTCCTGGCATGAGGTTTGGGTTTAAATAGAAGGCCAGGGATGCAGTCCTGACCAGATATGGTCCCATATCATGGTTTTCTCGGGCCTAGTCTGTCCTGCAGAGTAGCCTGACAAGTTGTAAGGACTATGATACCTCTTTCTGCGAGGCACTTTCCTCCTCTGCTGGCGCCAAGCTTTAGCCTTTTCTTTTGAGATTTCTCATTGTTTCAATAGTCTGATAGTTAGAGGGCGGGGCCTTCTGGTCTTCATTCATGTGTGGTCTCATTTCCCCACTTTCCGTGTATGTGTGTATGTATTTTGGTTTTTCAAGACAGAGTTTCTCTTGCTACCAGCTGCAAGTCACTGCTGGAGGGTAGCCATGGCTGTCCTGGAACTCACGCTGTAGGCCAGGCTGGCCTTGAAGTCAGTGATCCGCCTGCCTTTGCCTCCCAAGTCCTGGGATCAAAGGCGTGCGCCACCACAGCCTGGTTTGTTGTTTTTTTGTTGTTGTTTTTTGGTTTTTGGGGTTTTTTTTTTTTTTTTGCTTTTAAAATATAGAATGTTTCATAAATTAACATGTCATCCTTGTACAGGGGCTATGATAATCTTTTTCATATCATACCAATAATTTTAGTATATATACATATGTATATACTATATATATGTTATATATATTATATATGTTATATACACACATATATATGTTACAAAAGTGAGCACCCTATTCTTTGTTTTATACCTTGTGTCTATGACTGAAACAATTATCATAAGCAGAACACAAGTAGGAACCAAGGATAAAAGACATTCTGTTGGGGCTGGAGAGATGGCTCAGAGGTTAAGAGCACTGACTGCTCTTCCAGAGGTCCTGAGTTCAATTCCCAGCAACCACATGGTGGCTCACAACCATCTATGATGTAACCTGATGCCCTCTTCTGGCCTGCAGATGTACATGTACACCACTGTATAAATAAGCAATAAACAAATCTTAAAAAAAAAAAAAAAAAAAAAAAAAAAAGACATTCTGTTAATGTTGGGTAACAGGTATAAGAATAATTTTGCTGGGAGTGGTGGCGCACACCTTTAATCCCAGCACTGGGGAGACAGAGACAGGCAGATAGCTGTGAGTTTGAGGCCAGCCTGGTCTATAAAGTTAGTCCAGGACAGCCAAGGCTACAGGGAAACCCTGTCTCGGGGAAAAAAAAAAAAAAAAAGAATTTCTTTCTTTTTAAAAATGGTGTGTGCAATATTTGCATGTTTGGCTACGGGTATGCCATGTAGAGTACGTGGAGGTCACAGGACACATTTGTGGGGTCGGTTCTCTCCTCTCATTTTTACATCAGGTCTGGGGATTGAACTCTGATTATCAGGCCAGCAAAGCAAGCACTTCACTCACTGAGCCCTCTTGCTTGCCACATAAGGACCATTTTTCAGTCTGAGAGATGCCAAGGTGGGTAAAGTGAGTTTGGATCTCCAGCACAGAGGTAAAGCTGGGCATGTCAGCATGTGCCAGCAACCTCAGGTCAGTTCTTGCCCACTTCTGCCACAAAGTTCACTCCTAGCCATCAGGAAATAAAATGCTTTCCCTGCTCCTGGAAGCCTATCCTTGGCCACTGGCTGGGTAGATCCCTGGAGCTTACCAGCTAAAACAGTGAGAACTTAGTCCAGTGTGAGACACTGTTGAAAGAAGAAAGAAAGAAAGAAAGAAAGAAAGAAAGAAAGAAAGAAAGAAAGAAAAAAAGAGAGGAAGAAGGAAGGAAGAGGAAAATAACCAAAGTTGACCCCTGGCCTCCATGTATGCATGCATTTGCAAGCACAGATAGAGAGGTGTTGGGGGCAGGGATAGAAGAGGGGAGAGAGAGAGACAGAGATAGAGATAGAGAGTGTGTGTGTTTTGCTATAAGGGCCAGGCTGACACCAAACTTCTACTTCAGCGAAGTGCTCGGATTGCAGGCAAGTGCCACTATGCCCAGGGTGACTTGATTTCAACCCCTACAGCTTCCCGTGCCCGCCCCCACCCCCCATTCCATTTCTGAACAATATCCTCTGAATACATAGCTCATTAGCTCTCGGTGGTTTGACCAACTGTCCCTCGTTGTGGGAATGAGCTCTGTCCCAGTTGTTCTGATCTGATCCCTCATTCAGAGGACAAATGCAGCTAAGAAGTATAAAAAGAGTGACTCTTAGGCCAGGAATAGCTGGAGCCTTTGTCTGCTCTGTATGTATCAGCATTTCAGAGATACTGTGGACCAGAGGATGGAGGGAGCATGCCATCATTCTAAAGATTTGTTTTGTTGTTGTTGTTGTCGTCCTCGTTGCTATTGTGCCTGTGTGTGGGCATGTGCACATGAGTGCATGTGTCCTAAAGGCCAGAAGATAAGAGTTGGGTCCCTTGGAGCTGGAGTCACAGGCAGTTGTGAGCTGCCTGGCACGGGTGCTGGCAACTGAACTTAGATCCTCTGGAGAGCAGCAAGCACACTCCACCTCTCAGCCATCTCCCTGAAAGCTTTCTTTCTTTCTCTCTTTTGGTTTTTCGAGACAGGGTTTCTCTGTGTAGCCTTGGTTGCCCTGGACTTGCTTTGTAGATCAGGCTGGCCTCATACTCACAGCGAACCGTCTGCCTCTGCCTCCCCAGTGCTGGGATTAAAGGTGTGTGTCACCAAGCCTGGCTCAAAAGCTTGCTTTCTAATGGTACCTGGACCCAACTGTGCCTGAAAGCACATCCTGACTGAATTTTGGCTGCTTGAACCAATAGGTTCTTGCTTTCACTCAAGCCGCCCTGAATTGGATTTCTGTTACACGCAGCCAAGAACCAGTCCTGCATCCCACACACTTGTGGACTGAAAATGGAAATTGTTGGCAATGAAAAGGGGTTGCCTTTTTCATGGAGGAAGAAAGGGCAGAAATGGCATGGTTCGGACAAATGGCAACTCCCAAAACAGAGCAGGGAAGAAGAGAAGAAGGGGAGTGGGGCAAGGCTGAGGAGGGAGGAGTTCTGAGATGGGGCAGTGTGGGCTGAGAGGCCTAGGTGACTCACTGCTTGGAGCTGCTGTTGTCTGTGATCTGCTTCACAATCTGGCAGTAGCATTCATCTCGCATGATCTCATGATCCCCACAAAACTGAAAAAAAAAAAAAAAAAAAAAAAGGCAGCCTAGATCACCTGCTGTGCCAAGTGTGGGAGTTCTCGACCCTCCAAGCACCAATGGGATGCATTCACTCCTCTCTGGGCAACATGGAGGTTTCCCACTGCTATGCCTGACAGATGGGGGGAAACCAAGGCATAGAGCAAGCAAGAGACACACACGCTTCAGGACTGACCTTCAGGAGGGTGCAGAGGACATCCAGATCACTCTGCCCCTTTAGTGGGGCATCTCCCATGAACCTCATCACAGCTGCAGAAAAGACCCATCCTGCTCAGGCTCACCACGCCCTCAGCTGCCCATTCCCACGGGGCTCCAAGGTCAATTCCTTCTCTGAGAGGCTGCAGCTGACACAGCTAGAGCCCTCCATTCTCTTCAGAGTGTCTCAGGTTTGGGGACAAGAAAACTCTGAGAACCAGAGGGGGAAGTAACAAACACAGGTTACACAGTACTGCGTCCCACACACCTAGGAACATGTCAACGGCCATCTTGTTGAGATTGCTGTCACTGAGTTCAATGAGGGATTCCTGGATCGGGGCCTGTGTAGAGACCAAGGGGTTGTATCACAATGGAGTTGGGACAGAACAGAAGAGGGACTGTACCATGCATTCAAGCATCACAAAACAGGGACAGACACTGTACTGCAAGGAACCCTGGCTCCAGATGCTGAGAGCCAGAGGCTTTCAATGGGGACAAGTATTTGCTCTAGGGCATAGAAGGAAGGTTTTTGCATCACCGCTTTACAGATGAGGAAACTGAGGCACAGAACGTGCACCTTAGTGAAGCAAAGCATGTCCTCCAGAGTTTTAGACTCCCGGTCCTCCTTAGACTTCAGCTTGAGGCCATCCCTGCAACAAATGGACGCCTCTCTACCCAGTCCTGCCTCCCAGCCTTTGGCCACCTCTCTTCCCCTTCAGTGGGTCTTAACATAGGAAGGCACCCAGAGGCTGAGACTGAGGGGACTCTGGATCCACCCTCCAGAAGTAGGGCCGCAGCCAACAGCCTACAGCCTGAGTGACTTCAAGACAACACAGAGAAGGGGACGAGGAGGACGGGTCACAACCCACCGGGGACGCCTCCGAGGGTCTCGGAAATACTTCTGAGCAAATTCGAGCATTGTGCTCGGTGGGAGCGCCACGGCGTCCTCTCCGCTGTCAGCGGAACGCGCCCTGACTGGGGGACCCTGCGGGATAGGTGTAGTTGCCAAGACACATCGCCACCAGCACGCTGACCCTTCTGTGAAAGCCACGCAGCAGGACCCTTCGAGCCTTCCTCACTTACCACTTGGCAAAGACTCCGCTTCCAAGTCAGGCCCCGCCCTTTAGGCCAGTCCCTTGCACGGGATTGGCTGTATCCTAGGCTGGCCCCGCCCCTGGAGTCTCCTCCTGGCCCCTCACCTCTCTCCGGCGCCCCACCTCCCGTGCGGCTGCTGCGGAGGCCACGGCGGCGGCCACCGCGGCAGCGCGCCCCCGGCCCGGCTCGGCCGGGAGTTGCAGGAAGTCTGGAGCAGCGGCAGGCTGCACGAGCTCTGAAGGGAAGCGGCCCACGCGCCCGTGGACGGCCCCGAACCGCCAGCCTAGGGACAAGTAGAGGAAAACCGGATGGTCTTGTCTTAGGACAGACAAACTTTTGAGGTGGCTTGGACGCCCCCTTGAGCCATTCCTAGTGCTATTTTTGTCCTTGGTTTTTTGTTTGTTTGTGGGTGTTTTGTTTTGTTTTTTTGTGGGGCTGGGGATGAATGCTAAGAGCAATAGGCGATAACGGATGGCATGGAGACACACTTCAGCCATTTTTTGCAGGCGGAGATTAGGGTGAAGGGCTGCTGGCTGGCAGGGTCAGGTCACCATAGGAAAGTAAGGGGGCACCAATAGGTTCTTATCATGCATCTGCAGTGTGTTTGGAAGCTGGACTAGCACCCCTGT
Source organism: Acomys russatus (assembly GCF_903995435.1). Lineage (NCBI taxonomy): Eukaryota > Metazoa > Chordata > Mammalia > Rodentia > Muridae > Acomys > Acomys russatus. Next base: position 41,428,673 of record NC_067161.1, on the reverse strand, counting down.
CTGGTCCTCCAGGTTTGGGGTACCCACAAGCACCCACCAAAGTCAGGGCCTCTCCGCCGCAGCTCCTCCAGGTACACCAGCTTCTTGCGGACTACACAGCCTGCGCTGTATCCTGCGGAAGGAGCTTGCGTTAGCGCGGACCAGGGAAGGACTTTTCTCAGCCTTCCTTCTTTTGTGTACTTCCACCCAGCCATGGAGCTGACCCACTCTAGGTGGCTCCAGGCCCTGCAGGTGGATGATGTCGCCCTTGTGGAAGGAGAGCAGTTCCGGGTCTTCAGACAGGAAGTTCCTCACCGCCACAACGTAGTCAGAGTCCTGGAAAGCAAGCACCAGGAATAGAGTGCTGAGTACTGCCCTTCATTCCAGGGGCGTCCAGCACCTCTACTGTCCCTTCTCCTAACCCATCAGAGAAGGCACATTCCCTAGGCGGGCGGGGGGGGGGGAGGGGGGAAGTGGGTGGGGCATTCCTTAGATAGGCAGAGAGTAAGGTGTTACATAGGATGCAAGCCTGAGGTTGCTGAGCACACTCTTGTGCCTTAGCCACTGGTCCCTCCCTAAACCCTCTTCTGGAACCTCTTGGGTTGGGTGCTGGACTTGGGGCATATCCTGGCGCGGTGCAGGGGTGAACAGAGAAGGAGGTTCACAGGGAAAGCAATGCAGTTTTGAGGAGACAATTGGCTTGGGGCTTAGAGGAGGTGCATTCCAACCAGCTGAGGGCAGATGCTGGGAAAGCAAAAGAAAAGGCACGGCAAAGGGAAGACACAGCTCATTGGCAAGGAAGTCAGTGGATGTGCTCGGAGGTGTGCGCCTGTGGTAGTGTAGTCACAGTGTCTGGGCAGAGGGGCTGCGACGCATCTGTCTTGCAGTGGCAGGCAACACCTGCGAAGGAACCCCAACCTTCTTCAGCTCCAGAATGAAGCTGTCTACTAGGGTCTTGACCTGACGAGCGCGGGCTGAGAAGAGGATGATCTTCTCGTTGGTCAAGTTGAACTCTAGCATGTTCTGTGATGGCATGGTCACAAATAGGATGTCAGCAAAGCTGGGGAGAGAGAAAGTGGCATGAGGGCAGGACCCTGTGGCCAAAAGGATGCCTGCCTGCTGTAATGGAAGTTTTGGTTTCTTTGCAAACTTGGTTATATTATGTAAGTATATTTTTTCGTTTGTTTGCTTTTTTTTTTCTTTTGAGAAGGGTTTCTCTGTGTAGCCTTGACTGTCCTGGACTTGCTTTGTAGACCAGGCTGGCCTCGAACTCACAGAGATCTGCCTGCCTCTGCCTCCCAAGGGCTGGGATTAAAGGCATGCACCACCACCACTTGGCAAATATGTTTTTGTTTTAATCCCAAGGGTGAGATTTTAGTTTGGCCTTTAGTTTGTCCACAGCTGATAATTGTCTTGTGCGGGGCGTGGTCTTTGCCAGCTGGTAATGGCCTGCCTCTTGGGGCATGGAGAGGGTCGTGGTCTAGGACTCTGGGGAAGATAAATAGATCTAGGCAAGAGAAAGTGCGGCATGCGGTGGTAGCTTGTGGCGTGTAGCAGTTTGGAGAGACCAGAGATTGGTGTGGTGCATGGAGAGAAACTTTTTTAACGAGCCTGTTGTGTTTGCTGTTAACAGAGATTGGTCCAAGAACTCAACTGACCTTAAACTGCCAGGAGAAGTAAAGGGGTCTGCACCCCACCTGTCTGCACCCCACTTCCCTGCTACCATTCTTTCTCAATCTCAGGGTTACAGGGTTGGTGGAAGGGAGGTAGAGGCTTCAATACCCGAAGTAAAATAGAGTTTAAAAACCAAGTGTCAGGGCTGGAGAGACGGCTCAGAGGTTAAGTGCACTACTGACTGCTCTTCTGGAGGTCCTGAGTTCAATTCCCAGCAACCACATAGTGGCTTACAACCATCTATAATGTGATCTGATGCCCTCTTCTGGCTTGCAGGTGTACAGGCAAGCAGAACACTGTATACATAATAATAAATACATCTTAAAAACAAAACAACCAAGCATCAACAGCCTACAGGCATTTTCTGAGCCTATTTCCCCTCTCTGACTGTCTGTGGGTTCTGTGTATCTCTTGAAACCCTTTGTACTGAATTCCAGTCTCTCAGTCCAACCACAAAACCAGACTTTGCTCACACAATACCTTTGTCTCATCCGTTGGCCCAGTTTTATCCTTCAGAGCAAGGAGTTTCTATCCATCTAGTGATCAAAGCTCTTTCCTGACCTCATATTGAAAGGGACAAAGGGTCTCCCGTAGGGAGTCTCAGGGCCAGGGCCATCTCTTCTCCCAGATGCCTGAGGACTTGCTTAATCTCAGCAGTCCTGCCTCTGTACAGTGAGCTCTGGAGGCAGGGCTCCCACCACAACCACTTCCTGCCTATGTGACCCCACACCACCAACTTTTCTCTGTGCCTCACTTTCCAACTCTCTGACATGGACTTAAGTAAAAAGGCTTGGCATAGCACATCACAGGTGCTAATAACAGCCCCGAGGAGCACAGTGAGATGTTGATGCCAGTCTGTGCCTATGTCCAGACAGTACCCTCCCACCCGTCTGCCAATCACCTGTATGCACACAGGACCCGAAGCTGTCTGCTTGTCTCCCTGCTGCCTTTGGCCATCCTCAGGAGCTTGATGCCCGTGTGCGATACAGCTAGGATCTGCACGCCAGTGCCCACGCTGCCCTAGGGAGAGGGTGAGCCTGGTTGAAGCCTTCCATCTTAATCCCTGGCTGCACTGGGCGGGCAGGAAGGGGTGAGCAGGGGCTCATACCATCGCTGGGAAGAGGCGGGAAAAGTAGATCTCCCAGCTGTCTCGGGCCATGCTGATTGCAGCCCGTTTCACACTTTCCGTTACCAGCGGTCGCTGAGTGTCCACCTGGTTTTGGGCTAAGGGAAACCAGTTTTGGTCAGGACCCTCTTTCTCCTCCTTGCCAGCTCACGTCTCAGGGGGTTGAGGGTGAGAGGCTGGTACCAGCAATAAGCTGTCTGACCAATGTCTGTGCTAGGAACTAGAAGCCACAGATAGATGGAAGGGCCATATTGTGTGGATGTTGCCTTCCAACCGTGCAGCCTGGCGAGGCTGAATAGTCACAGGCGTGTGTGGGAGGGAAGAGGGCAAGGCGTGTCTTTAGCTTTCTTCCAGCCAAGGGCAGGCCCCCCCAGCAGCCCTCCCCTTCCCCAAGATACCAAACAGGGCCTTCATCTGGAGCCGCTCCTCTTCAGATATGCGAAGGCAGGCCTCAGACACTGTGTCATGCAGGATCTGCAGGGACAAGTGTGCCCCGCTGGCTGAGGTCTATGGTCTAGGTACGTGGGTGGGAAGGGTTCCTGTCCTGCAGTTCTGGGGCCATCTGTCAACTGGGTGCCTTTTGTTATCCTATCCCTATATGGCCGCCTTCTAATCCCTCCTGCCTTTCTCAGGCCTTAATTTCCAAATGTATCCAGTGAGGCTGGGATTTGACCTCTAGGCCCTGCTGAACTCAGAGTGACTGTTTATATTTTTGTTTTGTTTTTTTCCCCCTCCAATACAGGGTTTCTCTGTGTAGCCTTGGCTGTCTAGACTCACTTTGTAGACCAGGCTGGCCTGGAACTCACAGAGATCCGTCTGCCTCTGCCTCCCAGTGCTGGAATTAAAGGCGTGTGCCATCACACCTGGCTGCTTTGTTTTGTTTTGTTGATACAGGGCCTTGTATCAAAACTCCTGATCCTTTTTCCTCCACCTTCTGGGTTCTGGGGTTATAAGCGTGTGCACATATGGCCAGATTGAATTGTGATAACTCATTAGTTGGATGTGTGGCCCTTCTAAACTTGTTTGTGGGAGTGGGAGAATCTGTAGAACAGTGCTCAAACCCACGGACGCTGCAGGGGGGGAGGAAAGAAGGCCTCACCTGCCGGAACAGGAGGTCTAGCTGCACCGGGTGACTGTAGCTGTCCTTAGGGTAAAATACCTGTGTGGGAAGGTCTTAGTTACCCATGGGTTGCTCCACCCTCAAATGCAGCCCCTGGCTGTCTCCTACCCTAGCTCCAAGCCCCATTCTCATTCTTCACGGTTCCTCAGCTCTGGCTTCCTGGATAGCCCCGCCCATATCTGGCCCCGCCCATATCTGGCCCCGCCCATATTAGCCTATCTTCTGGCCTTCGAAGGCACCTCTTTGCGCAGGAATATCCGCCAGGGGGCGTCCTGGTAGCCGTAGAAGTTGGGGTTGACTAGGCGGTGCAGTTGTGTCTGCACAGGATCCTCTGGAGGCTCTAGTGACCTTGAGGGCTGCACTATGGAGGGCAGGAGCAGAGAGGAAAACGGGGGCTTCCTAGGACCCAGCAGGAAAGGCAGGACCAGGGAGGACTTTATAGTGCTTCTGGTGATAGGAGGTATGGGGAAAGTACAGCAGGCTGATTCAGGTGAGCTGACACCTGACTGATGGGCAAGAAAGAGCCAGACACTTTTGGTGCATGGGTCTGATACTTTCAAGCTGTGTGGCCCTGGGAAGCAACTTGATATCTGTGCTTCCCCACCCACCCACCCCCGTTGTTACCAGGTAGAAACAAATAGTATTATTTCCATGCGTTTCAGTAGAATTAACTGAAGCCAAGGTGGGGCTGGCCCAAAACCAGTGATTTAAGTGCTCTCCCGCCCCCCAACAGTGTGCACTTTAACTCAGAGACAGACACAGCCCCCAAAGACTCCTGTGTGCTCACAGGCTCACTCACTCACTTGGACACCACTTGTATGTCTCCTCTTCCTGGCCCTCATGTGGAGTGGGCCCCGTGCATGGCCTTGGAGCACTGGTCACCGGCTTCACCAAGGCCACAGCTTCTCTGGACACCTGTGCCACCACAAAACAGAGCACTCATGAGGCAGTAAGCAGGCCGTGGAGGGAAGGTATAAAGCCATGCTGAGACAGCAACTGGTTTCTGAGGCTTCTATCCTCCTGGGGGTACCCAACCCTTTCCTCACCTGAGTGCCAGGCACTACCGCCAGGTGAGCCTTCTGTCCCTTCAGGATCATTAGGGCCTCCTCATGGGGGTCAGGTGGCCTCCTGAACACCTTCCCACCATCCGTTCTAGCAGGTAAAGCATGGCAGGTTAGACACTAGGTATCCCCTTACCCACAGTCCCCATGGTGGAGACCCTTCCACCATGGCAGCCCTGGCCTCCCGTTTCTCAGAGGCCCATCTTGATGGTGATGAGGGCCAGCACAGAGCTGCTGAAGGTAAGCTGAGGGCTGGTGGCTGGACCCACCTGCGGGCCTCAGGGCGTCCTGCGCAGGGCGGCTGCTTGTATTGTTTGATGATGCTTCTGATCTGCTGTGTGGGCTGGGGGAAGTGCTCTGAGTTGAGTGTGGAATACCGGACCAGCTCTGGGGAGGCTGAGTCTGTGAGGAGAGGTAGCCAGGTGAGGCTATGAGGCCCAGATGCCCCGGCCTGTTTGGGCAGTCTCTGGTCTTAGATGAACACTCACTGGATTCTGGAACAGTCCAATCCTGAGCTAGGATTGGAGCAGCCACTGGCTTGCTAGGGATCTTCGGGGCCTTTGCCACAGAGCCTGGGGCCAATGACTGTGGAGTGGGACGCACGAGCACAGGCTTGGCTGGAGGGCCGATGCCTACACACTTGGGCCGTGCCTCTGGAGCTAGGGGTCTCTGTGGAGAGTAGACCATGACATACAGGACATACTGGCTTATTCCCAGGCACCCCATCTCTTCCCAAAGTGGACTACGGGACTCCTGGCCTCAGAGAGGCACAGTAAAGCCCTGGGGTATCACAATATTCCTCTTTATCCTGGGTATCTCTGCTCACCTCTGGGAGCTGGGGTCTTGGGCTTGAACTCAGGGGCTGCTGCTGGAGTGCCAAAGCCTGTAGGGTCATCTCCCGGGCCTGGGAATAGGTGGTCATGGTGACCAGGTGGACTTATTCCTGTGTACACCACTGGTGCATGCACACAGACACACACACAGGCACACACACACACACTTTGTGCCCGGTCCCCACTTACCAGTAGCACAGCCTGCCTGTGGATGAAGGCTTGCTGCAGAGCCAGTGTGGAGGCATCCAGGCCTGGGACTGGGGAACCAGGCAGATGGCACAGGTGGGCACAGGTCTTAGGGAGGCAGGAGCTCCCCCCTGTGTACCGCCCACCCCTAGCCCAGAAGCATGCTTAAGGAAGCACTGACTAGGCTTGAGCTTGGGCTCTGGAGGTCTCCTGGGGATGTCTTCAGAAGCACTGCCACCGCTTCCACCTGGCTGGCCCCCACCTTTCATGCGGTAGGCGATGGCTGTTGGTTTCTCCAAGTCCTGGGGCAGCAGTGACTGCCTCACTGCTGTGATCCCCAGGACCCATGGCAACAGGCACCTGACACCTGACACCTGCTCCCAATCCACCCCCTCCGCATGGAACTTCTGTGGGGAATCAGTGTCTATGCTGGGGTTCCCTAGGGCAAGGAAGTCTTGGGAGGTGATCCAGCCAAGCCATCCTATAAGGGTGGCTTCTGCCGCATGCGACAGCTAGGGTCCTGACATTTAGCTGTGGCTCCTTCCAAGGCAGCCAGGGACATCCCCAGCTGCCAGGCTGTGTCAAGGCTCAGGTGTCACCCTAAGACATGAGCTATGTCTCTGGTGGGGCATGTCATTGAGTCTGCCACCTGCAGACACCCCTCTGCAACCCTACCGCATCCCCACAGGCCAGCACGGGGTCGAAGAGGCTGTCCAAGTAACCATCCAGCTCCCTTGGGGGCACAGCGGGCTCTCCAGTGCTGTCCATAGCTGGTGAGGGCACAGAAGGGCCAAGTTCACTTCTTATGTGGGTCTCCACACCCCCTTCCTCTTTTCCCTCTGCTGCAATGGCCATTGCTGGCTGACCTTGGCGGGTTGCTGTCCATCTCTGGGTCTCCGTGTCCCCTGTTGTACCAGCCTCATTGTGGATGCAGTACCCATCAAAGGCAGGCGTTTTGGGCATGTGGTCCTGGGGCTGGGGTCTTGTGGGTGTGTCCTCATCTGAATCCCAGCAGTTCCTAAACACCCTGTGGATGGAAGGGGAGGCACAGGACAGCTGAGCCCAAAGGAGTCCCATGGAAATGGCTGTGTGTCCTGGTTTGGGTGGCTTCCACAGTTGAGGGGCAGAATTACTAGGCATGGTGGTACACACTGCAGCTCCAGACTCCAGAAGCTGAGGTAGGAGAATGGCTTGAGCCCAGGAGCTCAAGGTCCACTTAGGTCAAACCACCAAACAAACAAACAAACAAAAATGGATCCCACTCCCAGAACTCAGCCTTTCCCACCAGCTGATGAGCAGAGCCAGCTGCCCAGGGGAAGTGGTCTGGGCAAGTAGCTATCTATGTACCCTCTGTTGTCTCCCCTGCCAGCCAAAGGCCCTTCTGCGCCCACAACGAAGTAGGATTTCTGTCGAGGAAAGTCCCTGAGCAGTTCCAGATCTGACACCAAGTCCAGCACATAGTCATGTCCGGCCAGCTCTGCCCACTGGACTCCATTCTTCATGGCCACTGTCCAGCCCCTCCAACCATCAGCCAGCCCCCTGGCCAGTGTTCAGAGAAATAGAAATAAAGAGTGAAATTGTTAGGGACTGCCTGGAGACTGTGGGGTATGAGTCAGACCTCAAGCATGGCCAACGTGGTCCTCTGGACCCCCCCAGGGATGGTGTCTCCTGCCCCTCCTTCCCAGGTCATGGGGGTGCTGGATGGGGCATCCTAGGAGGAGCCAACCTGTGCTTCAGAATGTCTCCAGCCATTGCTTCCCCCGTACTCCAGGCGTGCACCGGACAGGAGAACTGGTCACCTGGCACAGCCAGTTGTGTACTCAGTCTAGGGGCATCTTCGGGCCAGCCTCACTGGCTCCCGTGCCCCTATGCCATGTCTCAACCCCCACTTCTTCCCTGCACTGCCACACTGGTATGAGCCCCTCCCTGGCTTCAGAGCCTTTTGTGCTTGCTGCTGACTCTAGCTGCTCTTCCTTTCGGAAGCAGCCTGAGGGATGAGCCTACATACCGTTGAAGCAGCTCACATCTAGGGCCATACTGGCCTTCTCCTGAATGGCAGTCCACTCGAGCTGGGTCGGGGGAAAGGTGCGGGCAGCCCCTGAGCCCATAGCCTGCAGGAGGCGATGCTGGCACATAGCCTGGAAGCCATTCTGCCCATAATCAGACACAAACCTGGCAGGAGGAATAGGGAGTTGGATCCTACTGGAGCCTCAGGCTAGCTCTTAGCTCTAAGGTGAAGTAAAACAGCCTCAGGTTAACTCACAAATGGGCAAGGTAAGAGAGCACCCTAATGGTCTCTCATAGCCGAGAGTGCTGAGGCTGGCCTAAAAAAAAGGAAGTCCCAGGTTAGCCCAGAACTGTCTAGTCTAGCACAGAAGTCCAAGGATGGGGTAGAATGTCATTGTTCAGATGGAGTGTATGAGCAAGCATAGGCTGGAACCTGGGCTGTGGAGGGCTGTGCCCTCATCTCTTCACTCTGTAGTCTGGTGACTACCTACATTTTGTCTGGCCTCCTAATTTTCCTCTGTGTAAGAGACAGATGGCTGTGGGGGTCCAACTCAGCTTAGGGCAAGTGAGCTATTCCCACTAGTAGGTCCTCCTCGTGCCCTTAGCAATTTTGTGCTGAAAGGGGCCAGGGTCACGTTTTCAGAAAGACCCTACACAAGACAGTGACCTTACCCTGCTGTTGGAGTCCCCACAGCCACAGTACTGGCTGAGGAATGGCCGCCTTCTGCATGCAAGCCTGGAGAGGTTCCTCACGGTCTGGTGCTCATTGCTATCCTGCTAGGTGGGTCCTGTTACCACCACCCACTTACAGCAGAGAAAAGAGAGGTACTGGCCCTGGGTCATGCAGTGTACTTGGGCACTGTCTCTCACAGGTCATAATGCTTCACCATCAGCGGGGACGTATTGCCATAGATGCTCATCTCTGTTCTGGGTACTTAAAATGTGCTATAGAGTTGTTGCTATCATCTCCCTCATATTATAGGAGATGAAACCAAGGCCTAGAGAGGTGAAGTGACGTGTCCAAAGTCACAGAGTTCAGCTTGGGATTCGAATCCAGATTGCCTGAGTCCATGCTGTGTTCCTAATCCCTGTCTGCCCCCATGACTTAAGAAATCTAAGAACCGAGAACTCTTTTCTCAGTTCTCCACATGCCCGTTTTGCCCAACCCTGGGTTCTGCCAATTTTCATCCATTTTGACTTTCTCCTGGCTCTGGGTTCAGTTACGCGATGGCATCTCTGGCTGCCATCCATGCCTGCTCTTCTGGCAACACAGAGGCACCCGCTTGCCTGACCTCCAAGCTCCTATCTGGCCACCTACCGCCCCGTGGGTTGCACTCACTTGAGGAGGAACTTGTCAAGGTGCGAGGAAGGTGCGAAGCCGCTCAGGCAGGCGGCCAGCAGCAACCAGCCACGCTTGGCATTGTACGGGTTGTGATTGCGCCACACTTGGTTGGCCAGCTGGGCTAGGATCTCATCCCGCAGATCTGGCTCCATCAGCCCCTGGTGCACAATGTAGTTCCCCAAGATCATCTCCTGGGTGCCATGTAGGTGGGGGTCTCCCATGAAACGCAGGATCTAGAACAGGTAGGCTCTCGTGGGCTTCTGCCCACCTTCAACATGCACTCCTGGCATGTTCCCCTGTCTATAAAATAGTCCCTTGTATTTCAATAACACACTAGTATTCCATGTCAAACAACCAGCAGGGAAGTTAGGATCCAAAGGGTACACTGACTTCCTCTTCTACCCATGAGCCTCCTGTGGCCCTCACTCATTGAAACATCCTCTTATACCCTTGGCCTTCATATTGGTTGCACTTGGTCCAGAAGGTTCTCTAGTGTTCAGGTCTGACCACATCACTTCCAGGAAGCACCTTCCAGGGCTCCCCAACTCTCTGGTGAAATGGGACCTGGGAGCCTGCAACCTAAGCTTCACTGGCCACTCTCCCTCTCACCCCCACATCTCTCTTGTCCTGCCCCCTCTGAGTTCCTGCTTTTCCTAATGGGTAAATGCCTCCTCCTCCAGACTGCTTTCTGTAGCTTGCTTGCCTCGTTTGGGTTCCTAGCCTCTGAACTTCCCTCTGCACATGTTGGTGGTCCTAGGTTAGACCAGGGACTGTCCCCCTCAGCCTGGGGAGTCCTTAGGAGGTGCCAGAGAGCCTCTGAGGCAGCATTGCCAGGAGGACCACTGAGGGAAAAAGACCTCAGATCTTTTCGCTGCCATAAGCTTCTGTCCCCAAGAAAATGGGACTCAGGAGGTGAGCTTGAAGGCCACAGAGGCTGTCCAGGGCATATGGGGGAAGCTTGTAGCTACTCATCAGGCCAGGCTATGCACTTGGCACCCAGGGGCAGGAGTGTTTGTGGCCTGTTTTCGTGGTAGGCCTATGCACTTGAAGCCGGACTGGGGCAGCTCCCGTACTAGCTTAAAGACACTTATGGCTTCTGCATGGTGTTCCACAGGCAGCCGTGTAAGAGGCATCTTCAAGGGCGCTGTCAGCATCCCAAAGGAGGGTTCCTGGAGACACAAGGAGGGTATGGGAGGTGACATTGGGGACAATAGACATACCTATGTCTACCACTTCATGTTGGGCAAGAGTACAGGAGACCATGAGGCTGACTCCTCATATCAGTGCCTAGATGAAGAAGCTGAGGTCTGGTGAGGGCAGGCTATGACCCATAGAGAACAACTGAGGTAGGGAGTCACAACAACCCAGGAGGACAGGACATAGAGGCAGGTTCTGTGCCATGTCCTAGTCTGGCTGTGGTTATCCCATGCTGGTTGATGAGCTAAATAGCCAGGGTCCAAGAAAGTCTCACTACCATGAGGGCTCTAGGCCCTCCAATGGGTTCACATCCACCCCACAAGAGCTTTCAGGGAGGCTGTGTCAGGTCTCAGTGTCAGTGCCCCGTGGGCCAGGCTGCTTGTGCCAGCCTTTACCTTGAAGTGGCACCGGATGAACTTGGCCATGGGGTAGTTGTTGATGTCAAGTGGAAGCATGACACAGGGCTCAGCCTGGAGCCTAGGGGTTCGAACAACAGCCACTCGGGGCACGCTGGACATCTTGAGGCCTGTGGATGGTGGATGCCTGTAATGACCGCACCTTTCTCCCCAGACCTCCCCACACTGTGAGAGATCACACACCTGCTGCAGCTTGCAGGAGGCCAGCCACCTCAGCTGGCACCTCCAGGTGTTTCACTGGCACCACCTCACGCTTGTTCAGCTCCTGGGGCAGGGGGCAGGGGATGGGTAAGGGGTGAAGGGACAGCTGCCACACCTCACTCGCCGCCCAGTTTCCCTCCCTGTCCCCTGCTGTGGCTTGGACCCTGCACCAACCTCCTGCTCACGCAGCCATGCCTCCTGTGCCTGGCGCCTCCGCTCTGCCCTCAGCTGCAGGAGAGCAAATGGTCAGGGCACAGGGGGCAGAGACCAAGGCCAGGTAGCCTGGGCAGGCGCGAGCAGTAGGGAAGGGCCTGTCGCCTGGAGGCTCGCGGTGGCACTGATAGGACTGAGGTAGTGACAAGGCGAGAGAGGCAAAGGTGTAGCCAGAGACGGGAGGAGATGACAAGTTGGCAGGGGGACCCGAGGAAACTTTGACTGAAGGCATTGCATGCTTTCTGAGCTTTGGGAAGGACATTTACCACTGGTAGTTGGTTTATGTGACAGAGGGCAAGACTGGCAGCGAGCTAAGTACCAGATCACACTAAAGAGACTCAAGTCATGCCTGCAGCTCACTATGCCCCTAGTGCTGGCTACATCCCTCCACACAGCCTCTCCTCCCACCCCAAGGGACATGCCAGGAAACAGACCCGAGAGGAGCCACCACCAGCCAGCTGAGGAAGAGGGCATGGCAGGGGCTTGCGCTGGGGTAAGTGTCCTCCCAACCCGGGCAGGCGTGTACCTTGAGGTAGCGGCGGCGGTTCACGTAGGTGTGCACAAGGGAACGGAACTTCACCAGGCTCTGCCTCATCTGCTGGTAGCGTTGTCTGAGGAGTTAAGAATGAGGCAACGGGGCGACAACGGGTTACAGATGCCTGTGCCACTGCCCATATTTCACTCGGGGACCCTTCGTCTCAAAGGAGAATGAATTCAATGTGGGACAGAGAGACACGGGCAAATCCACATGGCACATCTAAGTGGCAGGGCCTGGGTTGATCTCACAGTGGTTATGTGTTAGCCCCAGGGCCTGATGGGTAGGTATCAGGAATATCCTCTAAACTCCCACAGTCAGAGGACGGTGACTTGGAGAACCCTATTTCAGCTTGCATGCCTCCAGAGACGGGAAGCTCCAGGCTTGAGCTCATGTTCCTCCGCACCTGGAGGACACCAGAGACTTACTCTTCTTTAGACCTCACCTGGCCAGGAAGCCACGGGCCCTGCTCTGCAGTAGGATGATCTTCCGGCGCAGGGAGCGGAAGTGCCGTTGGATGAAGAAGCCTCGCAGGTAGCGCTGCAGCGTGAGGGCAGCTCGGTTCTGGACTCGCTCCCGCATGCTCTCTAGTAGCTGGTACAGGTGCTCCTTGAGGAAGAGCTGGAGGTGGGAGGCAGCAATGGATACCCCTTCTGCGAAGCCCACAGTAACAGAGAAGACGGCGGGGCTTCCCAGAGCTTGGCCGGGAGTTTGGAGCAGCAAAAACTAGGGTTCAGGTATAGCAGACACATGGCAGGGGGCCTCTGAGCAGAGCCAAGGTGGATTAACACCCTAAACTGAGGCATCTGCCAGGCAGTGGTGGTGCACGCCTTTAATTCCAGCACTCGGGAGGCAGAGGCAGGCGGATCGCTGTGAGTTCGAGGCCAGTCTGGTCTACAATGCGAGTCCAGGACAGCCAAAGCTACACAGAGAAACCCTGTCTCGAAAACCCAAAACAAACAAACAAACAAACAAACTGAGACATCTGGAGACACCCCTTGGATATCTCTGGATGTGAGGTCTCCGGAACTCACCTTGCTAACCCCAACACGGTACATGTCTGGAGTGACTGTGCATAGCCGGCTCAACAATGACACACACATGTCCCCATCTGCTGGCACGTTGAGCTTGAGGGACACCAGGCAGCGGTATCTGGGGAACCAAACTCAGCCTGAGGGCCGGATGTTATCCCATCCCCGTGTCTGGGGGGTGAAGCTTGCCCACAGCACTATCCTCAATACCAGCCCAGCGTGTCAAAACCGCAATCTGCTATTTTAGCGGAGCAAGACCCTTTACTGACATCTGCTGGAGCTTGTGCTAATAGCTATCGGAGCCACCCCGAAGAGATCCAACACAGACTCGGCTATGAAAGCAAAGGTTCCTGTCACCAAGCCTGACAACCTGAGTTTAATCTCTGGTGAACTCCTTGTCCTGTAACCTACACACATACTGTGCCACGTTTGAGCCACGTGTAATTTTTTTTTAAAGATTTATTTATTTATTATTATTTATACAGAGCTCTGCCTGCATGTACCCCTACAGGCCAGAAGAGGGCATCAGATCACATTATGGATGGTTGTGAGCCACCATGTGGTTTGCTGGGAATGGAACTCAGGACCTCTGGAAGAGCAGTCAGTGCTCTTAACCGCTGAGCCATCTCTCCAGCCCCGTAATTTTTTTTTTTTAAAGCAACACAACAGCTATATTTCCCATGTCGAATCTAACATGTTTTGTATAGTGTATGACCTAAGCAACAGTGCACGACAGGTCCTATGTTGCTTAGGCTGTGGGGACCTGGAGAGGAATCTGTACAGCTAGAAACTACCTGATGGAAATACCTGTCGATGAACACCTGGAAGGGCAGCCGCACCGGAAAGCCTTCCTTGCGGATCCGCACAGTCTCCAGAACCCCTGAATAGCGTAACTGTGCCATCATCACATCCGGCTCAAAGAGACCTGGCTCCTAGAAGGATGCCCAGAGAGGAGGACGTTTGCACATTGGCCGTTCAGCTACAAAGGCACTCTTGGTAGCGAGTAGTCCCGGCAGTGGGCAGGTAGGGGCCAGAGGGGCCAAGCCACTTGCCCAGGGTCACACTTCACAGGCAGAAGGATTTGGCTTTCTCAGGGGTCTCACCTTCTTATGGTTTGGTTTCAGGCAGCGCACGAACAAGGGGTTACACCTGGGGCAGCAGCAGGAGAAGCTGTGTGTGAGATCTCAGAGAAAGAGAGTGGCGCTAATCCACCGAGGGCCACGGGGCGAAGGCGAGACTGGATGCTCTGCCCTCCCACCCAACCCACCTCTCCATTTTTTCCACCAGATCCAGAAGCGACTGCTGGAATTTGGCTGCCACCGTGTGAGCCTTGTAGAGCCGGGTAATGGAGCTGCTTTTGCCCAGGCGCGGAGGGGCGGTCTGTGCAGCATGGCTGGCGAAGAGGTGTGCCACCACCTGGAGGGGCCAAGGTGTTGGAAACCAGTGACAGATGGACAGGGAAACAGACAGAAACAGCAGGTTTAGGGCAAAACAGGGATGGAACAACAATATTCAAGTCCCTAGACTGAAAGGTGCTGAAAACAACTTGACTCTAGGTGTCCCTATCATCCCGGCTTGCATGTGGGCTCAGCACCTCCTGGAGAGCAGCCCCCATTGAACCTGCTTTCCCCTCTCATTCTGGGGAATGCACAGCACTGCTGCGAACCTGGTCTTGCTTGGGAATTTTGGCCCCTTTGACAGAGGAGGAAAAGGATGGCCCACAGGGGAGGGGATGTAACTGTCCCCTGTCATAGGTCCACCTGCTGATGAGCAATGGAGCTGACCTCCGCGCACTCCACAGAGCATCGGGCTTCCAACATAAGTCAGGAATTCAGAGACTAGTCTCCGTGGCGTGCTGGTTAACACTGTGAGCCAGGCTGGAAGGGTCTTATGAGAGACTGAGGTGGGGCCCATGGCGTGTGTGCTGGCAGGTGGCTGATGCAGAGGTGAAGAGGAGGACTGGTGGGGGGGATGGGGGAGGGGAGCTGGAGAGATGGCTCAGTGGTTAAGGACACTGACTGCTCTTGCAAAGGACCCTGCTTCAAATCCCAGCACCCACATGGCAGCTCACGGTCTGTCACTCTAAAGTTCTGACACTCACACACAGATATATGTGCAGGCAAAAACGCCAATGCACATAAAAGTAAAGGTAAATGAATTAAGAAAAGAAAAAAGAACTTTAAAAAAAGGAGCAGGACTGGGTTAGGGGCATCCTGTTTCCTGGACTGGGGAGAACCAGAGATAGAGCCAGTGGAGGAGGGGGTGCTGCCAGGAACGTGGGCAGGGGTTGGGGTGGGTACAAGGCCAGCCTGGCTTACCCTCGTGCGGCTGTGCACGAACAAGTCCAGCACATCTTGGCGCACTTGGTCATGGTTCTTGTCCAGGAACTTGTGCACCTGAAAAAACAGGGCACTAGTGCATCTGTGGCTGGTCCCACTTACCCAGCCCTGTGTACAGCCAGGATGCAGCAAGAGCTTGTTGCCAGTCCTCTGCATTCCTTCATCTCCCAGACTCCTCTCTGCCTTCTGTCTTAGGAGGGAATGGATTCTCCCTTCTGTCCTGGCCTTTCCCCATCCCCTCCACCCTGCTCACACTTCCAGGAGTGGGGCGGGGCGGTGCTTTCACTTCCTTTTACCCATTCCACAGATGAGGAAAATAAGGCTCAAATGTAGACAGAGGCTTGAAATCCTACGTTGTGACTTGGATCCTAGTGACCACGTGACACCGTTCCGAGTAAGAGGCTCTCCGTCAAGTCTACTCTGAGTCTCACATCTACCTCAGAGGTTTAGCATTATTAGCCCCATTTTTTTTTTCAGATGAGGAAACAGGATCAGTGAACTTAAGCCGTTCCCCAGAGGCTGAGGGGGCTACAGGGCTAGAACTGGAGTCATGATGAGGCCCAGCCTGCAAGCCACAGCACCCGAGGCCATGCTGGCTGGCTCCGCTCTCACCTGGTAGGTGACCTTGCCTGCATAGTGCTTGATGGTAAACTCTGGCAGTGGCATCTTGGGCTTAGAGTAGAGTGGGTTGGCGCCGTGGTGGTAGTGGCACTTCTGCAGGAATGTGTGGTCTGTGGCCTGTCAGGGGAGAGAGGAAGGGGGCACCCTGGGCACCTGCTCCTGGCCCAGTGCCAAATTCTTCAGCCCCGATTGCTGGGCTTCCCAGAGGATGCTGGAGGAGATGGCTCATGGTCCTGGAGGCTGACTGAGTTCAGGGAGACAGGCCCTAGCTGTGGCTGCCTATAATGGCATCATCCCCTGTGTTTAAAGTCAGAGTACAAGGCCCAAGCCCAGGTCGCCTCATCTGGAACTTCCATCCTTAGTCATTTCCAGGTGACTGTAGATGGTGGTGTCCTAACACCACACTTCCTGCTCCAGGCCTGAGCACAGAGGGGTGGCCTCAGGCTGGGAGTCAACCAGAGGCGTACCTGTGGAAAGCAGCACTGGTCATCCAGGATGCGTAGGATGCCGTAGGGTTTCAGGGAGATGAGGTTGATGCAGGGCTGGTTGTCGGCAAAGGCGATCTCCCGCCAGTCCATCTGCTCTCGGATGTACTCCTCCTGTGAAGAATGTAGGCTCAGCCACCCAGGCTGACTTAGCTCTGTGTCCTGCCTTCTGTAACAGGAGCCAGAATCCTACTAGGAGCCGGGCGGTGGTGGCGCATGCCTTTAATCCCAGCACTCGGGAGGCAGAGGCAGGCGGATCGCTGTGAGTTCAAGGCCAGCCTGGTCGACAAAGTGAGTCCAGGACAGCCAAGGCTACACAGAGAAACTCTGTCTCGAAAAACAGCCAACAAAACAAAACAAACAAACAAAAAACAACAGAATCCTACCAGGGCAACATGGACCCTCACTCAGGGCCTCTCTTTCCCAGGAGGAGTCCTCTGCAGGCTCAGCAAACCTTTCCTTCCAATCACAGGCCTCATACGCACTGCTCCTGTTTATATTGTTTTTTGCTCTATGTTTCCTACTCTCTTTGTGTCTTTTTTTTTTTTTTTTTTTTTTTTTGTGCCCTTAACCTCTGAGCCATCTCTCCAGCCCCCTCTCTTTGTGTCTTAAGGAAGGCCTTGACCAGCCAGGATGGACAAGCAGGAGTGTGGAGGCTGCATACCTGTTCCTCCTGGAATACAATCTTGTTGAACAGGTACTGAAGGTTCTCGTTGGCGTAGTTGATGCACAGCTGCTCAAAGCTGTTGAAGCTCAGGTCCTGCCAAGCACACAGAGGCCAGGTCTGGCTCCTCCTTGGTCAGCAACCCAGCTGTCCCCACCATGGGCGCTGTCCAAGCCCAGGCCCCTGCCCGAATTTTATGGCTGCAGTTTCACAGACCCCATAAGGCTCTCTGCACACCAGATGGGGCCCATAGAAGAGCCAACAGCTCAGGCCATCATGCCTTCTGCCTGGGCTCCAGTCTTGGCTTCACCACTTTCTGGTTGTTTGTGAAATGGGGACCTTGGCAATACCTGCCTTACATGGCTTTTGGTGGAGTGGGTTAAAAGCAATAGTGCCTTTTAAGTGTCTGCTATAGCCATGGAAGTTTTACCCAGTCTTTCCCCACCATCCTCCCTGAGTACAACAATCTCCCCACAACAACACTAGCTCCCCCAAAACGGTCTCGTGCCTCCTACCCCTACAGTTACCCCTCCTTCACCTAGGAATGTTTCTTTCTTCCAGAAAGTTGTCTCTGATCCCTGCCCAGCTCAGGTAAGGACTTGAAGGTTCCGCGGTGCTAGCTAGCTACATGTCAGTGCTGCGGTCACAGAAGCCTGTCCCCATGCACTGCCTCCAACCAGCCTCACTGAGTAGCTTCCCAAGGGCAAGGCCCAGTCTGGTCTTACTCAGTCCTACCTCGAAGCCATATATGTCCAGGATGGCGATGGACAATGTGTCTTGTTTTGGAGATACCAGAGCATTGACCCTGGTGATGAGCCAGCCAAACAGCAGAGCATACAAGACCTTAGCGATGGCATCCCTGGAGCAGAGGCCATGTTGGACTGAGGGTGAGTGGGTTCAGGGCAGAGGTGCTCAGGGGTCTAGGAGCCAGGGCAGGAGGGACAGAGCCTTACCTGGCATCTACAGCACTCTCTACTGTCAGGGGTGTGAAGATCTTCTCTCTGATTGTCTCCTGGGAAGAGCAGGGCCTTTGAGTGACAGCTGGCTGGCCAGTGCCTCAGGAAGGCCCTAGAGGCTGGGGGAGGGGGGCTTAGGAGCGTGGGAAAGGGATGCCGGAGATGCGGGGTAACTGGTCTCAAGCTCACTACTGGCCAAGGCAGGATGGAATGTTTTATCTGCACCTGGCCAGTCAATCAGCAGAGACAGTTGCTGGTGTAATGGGGGAGATGGGCATGAGGAAAGATCAGCCTTGGGATCAGCCTGGAGGAGGCAGGGCCTTAGAGGAAGCACTGGCCTAGTCAGGATGGGAAAAGGTTTCCTGGAGGTGAGCATGTCATGCGTGGCAGTGTCCAAGCCCCGCCCCAACCCCTCTGTCACTCCAGCCACGCTGACAGGAGTGACAGAATAAGACTGGGTAGGTGACCTAAGAGGTCAGGAGAGGGAGAGGGAGCTGTGGCCCCAGAGCAATGGGCCCTTGTCAGGATGCACGGCCCTCAGACTCACAGTCACTTTGAAGGTAATGGCCTTCTGCAGGCCCTCAGGAGAGACCTGGAGCAGTTCTGCCACAGCCTGGATCTCCCGGGCGCTCACCACTGAGGCCACCTCCTGGGCATCAGTCTATGCAAAACACCAGGGCAGTCAGCTTGTGCTACTCCACGGGGGCTGAGTTTAGAATTCTCATTAAAGCAGACACAAGCTAGAATGGCAGAGAAAACCCAGAGAAGTGGAGGAGGCTCTCTGAGGTAGGAGAAAGAGAGTAGAGCTTTGTGTGGGGGTGTGGCTCAGGAGTAGAGCATTTGCCTAGAACGTGCAGGGTCCTAGGTGACATCGTCAACACCCAAATAAATAGGCAAAATGAAACAGATGAAGAGGTGGCTTGGTGGATAAAACACTTGCTGCGCCGAGGATCTGAGTTCAAATCCCAGAAGGAAGGAAAAGCCAGGCATGGTGGTGCTTGTCTGTAATCCAGCACTGAAGGGACAGACCAGTTCCAGGGGCTCAATGATCAGTCCATTGGAAATGGCAAGTGACAGGTGCAAGGAGAGGCCCTAGCTCAGGACATAAGGTGGGGAGCAAGAGAGATACTCAGTGTTGATCTCTATAGCCTCCATCACGTGAGTGTGCGCGCGTATACCACAGAGAGAGAGAGAGAGAGAGAGAGAGAGAGAGAGAGAGAGAGAGAGAGAGAGAGAGAGAGAGAGAGAGAGAGAGAGAGATATGGAGAGAAGGGGGGAGCTGGAGAGATGCTCAGCAGTTAAGAGAACTTGCTCTGGGCTGGAGAGATGGTTCAGAGGTTAAGAGTTTCGTCCTTCCAAAGGTCATGAGTTCAATTCCCAGCTCACAACCACCTATAATGAGATCTAGTGCCCTCTGCTGGCATGCAGGTAGAATACCATATAATAATAAATAAACGCATCTTTAAAAACATAAAAATAAAAAAATATAGAGAGAGAACTTGCTCCTCCAGAGGACCTGAGCTCAGCTCCTAGCAGGCAGCTCACAACAATCTATTTCTGCCTCTGGGAGATACAGCACCCTCTTCTGGTCTCCCTGAGCACTTGCACATACATGGCACACAGACAGACATAGAGTTTTTTTGTTGTTGTTGTTTTGGTTTTTTTTTTTTTTTTTTTTTTTTTTTTGGTTTTTCAAGACAGGGTTTCTCTGTGTAGCCTTGGCCATCCTGGACTCACTTTGTAGACCAGGCTGGCCTTGAACTCAAAGCGATCCACCTGCCTCTGCCTCCCGAGTGCTGGGATTAAAGGCGTGTGCCACCACGCCCGGCTCAGACATAGAGTTTAAAAGACAACTTCTTAGCAATGGCCAGCTATAGAGGCGCATGCCTACAGTACCAGAACTTGGAAGGCTGAGGCAGGAGAACTACATAGCAAGACCTTCTTGCAAACCAAACCAAACCAAACCTAACAACAACAATAACAAAATGCTAAAGTCTAGGAGCAAGCAGAAACATATCTTTCAGCTATGTACACAGCACAAGTAAGTACCTGGTTCTCAAATCAAGATAAGGACAATTGCATAAGCGTCTGGAATTAAGTAAATTGGATTCCTATCCCATACTTTACAATGGATTATTATTTTAAGATTTATTTTAAATTGTGTGTGCCTGTGTGTGTGTGTGTTTATGTATGTGTGTACTCACATGTAAATGCAGATGATTACAGAGTCCAAAACAAGGATAGTCAAAGTCAGGTCCTTTATAAGAGCAAGAAATGTTCTTAACCACTTGAGCCTTTTTTTGGGGGAGGGTGGGGGGTTGAGACAGAGTCTCTCTGTGTTAGCCTTGGCTGTCCTGGGCTAGCTTTGTAGACCAGGCTGGCCTTGAACTCACAGCGATCCGCCTGCCTCTGCCTCCCGAGTGCTGAGGTTAAAGGTGTGCGCCACCACGCCCAGCTTGAGCCATCTTTTGAGCACAGTTTTTAAAACGTTTTTTAGCCTAGTGTGGTGGTACATGCCTGTAATCTCAGCACTCAGGAGGCAGCGGCTGGTGGATCTCTGAGTTTGAGGCCAGCCTGGTCTACAGAGTGAATTCCAGGACAGCTAGAGCTACACAGAGAAATCCAGTCTAAAAAAAAAAAAAAAAAAATCAATCAAACAAAAAAGTTCTTTTCTTTTTTCTTAACTTTATTTGTTGTGTTGTTATATGTGCATATACGTGACATGTTGTGCCTGGAGGTCAGAGAACAACTTGCTGCAGTTAGCTCTCTCTTTCCACCATGTGAGTCCCAAAGTGCTCTTACCACTGAGCTATCTAACCAGTCTTTACTTTTTTGCTTGTTTTTAATTTATTATTATTATTATTATTTGTTTGTTTTTCGAGATAGGATTTCTCTGTGTAGCCTTGGCTGTCCTGGATTTACTTTGTAGACCAGGCTGACCTTGAACTCAGAGATCAGCCTGCCTCTGCCTCCCAAGTGCTAGGATTACAGGTGTGAGCCATCACCACCCGGCTGCCTAAAAGTAATTTAAAAATAATCTACATAGCAATACTTATAATAAACAAAATCAAAACATAAATGGTACATTTTCAGTCATCTGAAAATAATTGTCTGACTTTTCTAACATATATAAAGATTTCTCACATATCATGAGAAAAGAAAAAGCAGGCTTAGAAGAAATGTGTGTTCCCTGTGTAACCAGTGAGGAAGCTCGCAGGTCTGGGTGTGGCTTTCGCAGGTCCGAGCACCTCTTACCTCGTGTTTCTCAAAATAGACGTTGCCCAGGTGTAAGATGGAGGCCAGGATGCGGAAGATACTGTCCTGATCCTCGCTGGTGAAGCCGAGCACCTCCATAGCAGCCAGCAGGCGGCGGAAGTCATCAGCGTCACTTTTACCAGTGATCTCACAGTTCCCACCCTGGGTCGGGGCAGGGGCTGGAGTCAGTGTCCAGTCCTCAAGCTGAGGTCCCATCAGGTCCTGCTTTGCAGGAGGTTCTGAGGGGACCCAGGAGAGCTTCACAGACTATGAGAAAGGGCAGCTTGCCACCTGACCATAGCCAGCGTTAAAGGGGGGTGGGCTATAGGCCAGTACCAAGCCACGAAGCCATCACATGTGCTCCTCATCCACACTTCTACATAGAGGTGCTATGTTGTCCCCATTTCCCAGGAAAGAAAACTGAGTCCCAGAGTGGAGCAGGTAGCCCCATCACATTGCCTAGCTCTGTTCTAGGCTGTGAAGAGATGAAAGACCAGGCAGGCTCCTCTCTCTACTGTGGCCTGGTGTTCCTGACCTCATTGCCAGGGGCTGTGGGGCTTTGGGCCTTTGGAGACACAGAGTATGTGACCCTTTGTGCATGCTCACCTGGTTCAGGTAGTAGTAGGTCTCAGCTTCCTGTAGGCTGAAGGCCTGCCGCAGTTGGGCGGGGAGCCCGGCCAGCAGCTCATAGAAAATATGATAATTTCTCTCATTTTTGGCCTGCGGGGAAGGGAAGGTGGGAATGAAAAAGAGTGACCGCTCCCCCCCCCTCAGCCACTTAGCCAGGCCCAGGTGTGCACATGTAAACATGTCCACACATAGGGACCTGTAGGTTGGCTGGCATCTCTGGGGTGAGACCTGAGGGCATCTTGGTGTGATGGGGTGCTGGTCTTGCTTTGTTTGGAGAAACAGGAACAAGCCCACCCGTTTGCTCTTATGTACACTAGCCTGCACACCTGGAGACATGCAGCTCTATGGCCCAGATGTGCACATGGTTTTCATGGTCCCTTTGGCTAAAGGTCTTCTTGAGCCCCAAGCCTCACGGGACACCATGGGGACAGGTCTCACAGAACCCATCCGCTATCTGGCGATGTTTAGGTAGTAAGAGGGTAATGTGTTTCACAGGTGTGAAGTGACGCACTGAAGGGTAGGGCTGTGACAGGATACAAGGGACTTCATAGGATAAGGTGGCTTGCTCGAGCAGGAGACATGGCAGCAGCCATGTGACTTGGAGGACATAAAGGGTTGGGCCACCCATGCACCCCCTGTGTCCCTGAGGTGGAGAACAGATGGTCGATCTCTTGGGTAGGGATGAGCCAACCAGGCTGTCGGGTTAGAAGAAAGGACTGGACAGGTCACAGGCTCGGCACACAGCATGCAAGCACGTACACAGTCCACACACATATAGATCCACGTGTATACACGTTTTCTTACAATCCACTATCCCCAGCCACGAGGCAGGCTTTGGGCGTTGGTGCCACCCAGGCCTGTGGCGTGCCTACCTGGAACACGATCCGTGACTTCTCCAGCAGGTACTGAGAGGTTATGGCACCAGAGATCACACCCCTGCGGAAGCACAGTCAACTCTTGGGGACTGAGGTGAGCCACTTAGCCCTGAGTGTCACTGTGGGCCACGGGGGACTCCGCAAGGCCTCTGGGCATCTGCCACAGCTCTACTTACCCTTCTAGAAAGATTTCCACAAACTTCCCAAAGCGGCTGGAGTTGTCATTCCTGACGGTTTTGGCATTACCAAAGGCCTCCAGGAGAGGGGTTGCCTCCAGGATCTGGACCAGGAAGGAGAGTTTGTGGAAGAGATGGGCACTGGGTCAGGGCATGACTCTAGATTCCCAAACAGAGGCCTTCCCAGGGAACCCTCCCTTTGGAGGGGTGAGCCGAAGTAGGTTCCTTACAGAGCTGCAGTCTCTTCTCTGTCCCTTGCAGCTCCACCCCCATGCTTAGCTTTAAACCCTGTGCTCGCTCCCTCCCTCCTTCCCTCCCTCCTTCCTGCCTGTGGTCCATACACCCAACATACCTTTATCTTCAGAGATGTTGGTGAGGCCGGAGCGGGAACAAGAGGCAACAAAAGTGGTTCACTAACAAGACCAGGCACCTCTCCCTCCAGGAAGCCAGGAGCCTTGGACTGTGGAGAAACTGGTTGGCCTTTTTAGGTCCCAGTTGCAAATCCCATGAACCTCCAAGACTCCAGGTCGAGGGGCTAAAGCACGGCCCCAGGACGTAGCATGCAGCCAGTGTGCTTGCAACAAGGCTCAGCGATGCCCTGTCCTTTCTACCCCACAACCGACCCCTGCTATCCATCTTCCAGTTTCCTCTCTGACATTTCCTTGCTCCTCTCTCCTGTTAGGCTCAGCACAGTCACAAAGGTGTTCTCCGGATCCATCCCATCCCGTGGCACCTACCTTATCAGGGCTAACAACAGTCCTGCTCTGACTTCCTGCTCTAGCCCATGTCTAATCACTTCCTGCCTTTCTCCTTTGGTCTGTCCTCTGCCTCCCCTCCCCCCCATGCTTCACCAGTCCCCTACATCCATCCCTGCCTCAGGACCTCTGCACCTGCTGATCCTTGTGCCTGGAACCACCTGCATCCTTCTCTCTCCTCTTTCAAAGAGCCTCTGCAGGCTTCTCCTCTTCAAGGTACTCGGCCCCTCAGCAATACATTCCCCTGGCTTTTATCTGTGTCCCTATAGACTGTCAGGCCTCTGGATGAGCAGCATCTGTCTCCCTTGCACACCCGAGTCTTAGTCTCTGTACTGGGCTAATGGATGCATAGCAGGCCCTCAAAAATTCTCTAAATGGGTGAAAACATGGAGTTTAGCATCTCATGAGCCAAGCCACCCAGGGTGATCATAGCTAACTGTGACCTCCACCTACAAGCACTACTGTGTGCCGAACATTTCACCTTGACAATTACTCTGCCTTTTGCCTTTTTTTTTTTTCAGTGCCAAGTATGAATCTCAAGGTTTTACACATGCTAGTGAAATGCTTGGCCACTGAGCTGTATCCTCAAGGTTTTAGGGTTTTGTTTTTTTTTTTAGTTTTAGACAAGATATAGCCTCGGGTTCATGACCCACCTATCTGACCTGGGGCAGTAGGTCTGTGGTGCCACACCCTAATTTTGTCACTGCAGAGCTCCCAATAAAGAACAGCAGGGGTGGGGCTGCCTGTAGTAGCTCAGTCAAGTTCAGCAGGGCATTGTTCTATAATGTCCTTTAGTCTGGGAGTCCCTGGAAGGTTCCAGAGGGTGCATGGCTTCTTCTCTGCTCCTGGTACCCAGCACAGGACAGGATAAGAAGCCAGAAAACTAGGTGGGTGAGGGGTGGATGTCTCATGGACCAGGGTGTATAAACATTGGCGGGAGGAGAACGCTGGAACCAGCACTGTGTGATTGGTCCCAGTGAGAATGCTTGAGCAGAGCTCTCCCACGAGATGGCCTTTTTGAAATGAAGGAGGCACCACAACACCATTTTACCACCCAGAATGCATGGGATTGGGACAAGACATGCCCATTGGTATGACTCTAGATCCAGCCATGCCTAAAATTGACCCTAGATCTGAGCTGTTCAATGTTCTTATGCTGTGTGCCTGGTCCAGAAACTTTCAGACCCAGGATGTCACACATCCTCACGTGTCTTCTCCACACCTGTTACCGTGGAATGTAAATTCCTGCCCTACCACCTCATCTGGGGCAATGGACAGGTCATTTCTCTTCCCAGGCATCAGTTTTCCCAATTTGTAAGTGATCACAGACACCATTTCCTGAGTGGAGGCCATAGGACTCTGAGAGGGCATATGGAAGACATCAGGGCCAAGAGGGAACTCATGGAGCCCACATCTCTCCCTGCCTACCTCACAGGCTCTCCCAGCTGTGCAGAAGACACTGAAAACAGCCCAGAGCAGGGAGGGCCCGGGTCAGCCACCAAGGGGTCCTGCCAAAATGGCCACCGGTTACAGCGATACAGCCATTTGGGCTGGAGTTTTGAGGGCCTGCAATTTTTTTTTTTTTTTTTTTTTTTTTTTTCCTTTTCGAGACAGGGTCTCTCTACGTAGCCTTGGCTGTCCTGGACTTGCTTTGCAGACCAGGCTGGCCTTGAACACACATCGATCCACCTGCCTCTGCCTCCCGAGTGCTGGGATTAAAGGCGTGTGCCACCACGCCCGGCTTAAGCCTGCAGTTCTGGGACACTGAGCCTTATCCTCCCCTGAGGCCTGCCTTCCCATCATCACTGACAGGACACCTGGGGGGCATCTTTTCTCAGAAGTTCCTCTGCAGCCGCGCTGCCTGTGGTCACGCTTGGTTTAACCCTCTTCACAGTGTGGCCGGATCCTTCTCTGATCTGGGGTTCTACGTTGTCCTTCCAATGTCCCGTGGGGTCCCTAGACCTGTTTGTACCTTTGCACAAGATCGTTCCTTGGCCTCCTTACTCTTCTCAGAACTGCTCAGGGCCTCATCACTGCATCATGCTTATAATGATGCTCCCCAGCTCTCTCTCCCCTTTTTTTTTCTCCTCAACATATACTTAATACAACTCTTGCCAGTATACATCATTTACTTAACAGTTACTTAGATTTTCTTCTTCTGCATCTCCTGCCCTCAAATGTAACTCCCACACAGTTGTAAATGTTCTGTCTTGAGATGCTCTGTTCCTTGCCGGGCCCAGAACTCAGTAAGACCTCAGGGAATGGAGGAGTTTCCAAGAGTGGTGTTAGGTTGCAGGATTTAGTGTTCTCACATTTGGTCAGCAAGCCTGGAGTCTGCTGCTGCCTCTGCCTCATGCTATGCCCACACTTGAGCCTGTTCAGCATCTGGGGCTGTGAGACTACAGTGGTCCTGGGCCATAACCAGAAAGACAAGGTTAGGGTGGAGACTAGAGAGTACTAGAGAGTAGAGGTGGCTTCCCTGCCTATGCCCAGGAGCTTCCCTGGGGAAGATGGGAGACAGAGAAAGCCTGTGCTGAGCCACCCCTGCTGGCCTATCTGGAATCCAGCCTCTCTCCATCCAAGTACACATTTGTGATCCTAGAGGTGGGAGATGCTCAGCAAGGATGCTGGGCTGGGGATCCTAAGCAGAGAGGGCAACCACATGATGGCTGGGTGGCTGGGTGGCTGGGTGGCTGGGTGGCTGGGTGGCTAGATGGTACGTCTCACCTGCTGCATGACATCCCGTCTCTGGTTCATGGCAGCAAGGCAGCGCAGAATCAGCTTTGTGGCTTCAGTCTTTCCAGAGCCACTCTCCCCACTGGCCGGACACAGGGACAAAGTGTCAGCTCTCCTCTGCCTCTCTACGTCCACTTCCAACCCAGGAGCCACATCATGTGGTGGCCCAGAGGTACCCAGTGCTCTTCTTGGGGCTCACAGTAGGTGTCCCTATCTGTCTCCAACCCGAATACGGTCTGGCTCACCTGATGATGACACACTGGTTCTGTTTGGCATCAAGCATTTTGGCGAAGGCGAGATTTGCAATTGCAAAGAGATGCCTGTTGAGATAGGCCACACTAGGCATCACTGTCCCTGACAGTTTCCACAGACCTAAGACTGTGAGGGGCTGGGGGGAGGAGTGAGGGGTATCTCTGTTCTGCCAAGCAGCCAACACCGCCCACCTCTCACCCCGGAGTCAGAGGTACAGAGGCCTCTAGAGGGGACTGTGCTGTGCCTGGTGAGGGACTGCAGTGAGTTGTGGGTTGCCCACTCCCATCTACCCCCAACTCATGGCTGAAAGGCATCCAGGGGCCCCCAAGGACAGAAATGGGCCTGGAACACCCCAGGACAACCCCTTCCGCATCCCACAGATACTCACGGGGGATTCTCTCCTAGGGCACGCCCACTGTACTGCTGCACCTGCTCTGGCCCGTAGATCGCAAACATTTGGTATGGATTTACCGACACCAGAATGCTGCCGATATAGGTCTGTTGACAGACAATGACCTCAGCACCACAGTTGTCGCGGCCATCTGTGGCCCTCTCTTCCTGCTTTGGAGCAACGAGTCTCTTTCCAATGGGACATATGTCTGGCTGTCTGGCCTCCTCCTATTGTCTGGCTCTCTACAGCTCAAGAGGGCCTGGGCTCTAATGGAGCACCAGCTGAAGTTATCAATGTGGCTTTTGTCAGGCCAAGATGGCATGTCACTTGCCCACCTCATTTATCTATGGTCAGGCCCAGGCTGCAGGCATTTCTGCCCATGCCAAGGTCAGCCACCACTGTCCAGAACAGGCAAAGCAGGGGCCCATGTGCCCTGGAGTCATGAAAGCCCTTACAGGTGCACATGCCTTTTGGAAGTGGCTCCGGGCCTCAGACCTCTGCCCTGAAGTTCTGGGGTCACAGGTTCCCTTCCATTTTTCTAACCACCTCTAGTGTAGAATCCAAGCAAGTAGTTGGGCTGGCACGCCCCAGAC
The DNA here is from genome assembly GCF_903995435.1 of Acomys russatus. Classification (NCBI taxonomy): domain Eukaryota; kingdom Metazoa; phylum Chordata; class Mammalia; order Rodentia; family Muridae; genus Acomys; species Acomys russatus. The sequence continues at coordinate 41,401,024 of NC_067161.1, read as the reverse complement.
TTACGTAGATGAGATTTCGCTCAAATCTGGTCTTTAGGTTGGATAGCACAGTGGACTCTTGGAGGTCTCTGAAAGCACATGGAGGGGCTGTAAGGGTCCCCAGTCTGGCACAAAGCTCCCTCCTACTTGGTATGGTGTCTTGGTCAGGTGTCTGGGATGAAGCTCATCTCTGCCTCTGAGCAGCTATGGGACTTGGGCAAGATAATTCATTGTGTGCCTCAGTTTCTTCACCTGCCCAGTGGGGTGGCAAACATCAAAGCCACTTTGTGGGGCCCCTGGTGGACACTGAGGCAGAAGACCCAAGGCTGCATTATTATGATAGAAGAGTTTCAGGCAGTTCAAACATCTGCCAGCATTTTCACAGCAGCTGCCCATATCTTGTGGACGAGAAACTGAGGCACAGAGCAAGGAAATGATACGCCCGTGGCTGCCTAGCTAGTAAATGGTATGGTTGGGATCTGAACCGAAGACTGTCTGAGTCACAAAGCTTTCCCTTGCACGCATTTGGCTTTTGTGACATCATTTGCAATTGGGGAAACCGAGGCTCTGGAAATGTCCAGAGCGGTAGCTAGCCCAGCACTAAGGCTGAGAGTATAGGATCCCAACTAGGACCCCTCCCTCACCCCGTCCACTTACTCCAGTTGTGTCATGTCCTCCACACCATATTCCCTGTGCTGCTCACGGGACCGCACAGAAGGCAGGTTGCGGATGGAGTGCATCTGTGAGAGAGAGGTAGGGACAAGCTGGAGGCCTGGGTGGGGTGGGCTCTGGCTTGGACGTACTAGGCACCTGCTTTCATCATCAGAGAGGAACCTCAAGGTTAGATGCCAGAGGTCTTCCAGCCTCCCTGCCTTAGAGTGCACATGGATCTGTGTGTGAATCATTGTGGGGCGAGCATGCCTAAGAACCACAGTGTCCTGCTTGAGGAGTGAGCACACACAGATACATCCACAGGCCACAGACACAGGAGTCTGTTCCCTTCCTGCTTCTGTCCTCTCAGTGTCCCTACCCTGCTCCCCACACACCCCCATGTGTTGGCTTTTGGGGACATCTTAAGAGACATCTGTGTCATGAGGCATGAGGCCTCTGGAAAGACAACGGTGGAGCTTGCCCCAGGATGGAACCAGCTCCTGCCCAGGGTAAGTGTGTAGATACTGCATATGGACCCACTGAGTGGCACTGCAGTTCTCCAAGCTCACATGCACATCTGCGGTCTTTAAGTATGCCGTGGCTATGTGCTGGCCCATGTGCTTGATTGAGGGCATACACTTAGATAGGTCCTCTCTCTCTCTCTCTCTCTCTCTCTCTCTCTCTCTCTCTCTCTGTGTGTGTGTGTGTGTGTGTGTGTCCCTCTCTCTCTTTTTGGTTTTTCGAGACAGGCTTTCTCTATAGCCCTGGCTGTCCTGGACTTGCTTTGTAGACCAGGCTGGCCTCGAACTCACAATGATCCACCTGCCTCTGCCTCCCTAGTTCTGAAATTAAAGGTGTGTGCCACCATGCCTGGCTAGCTAGGTACTCTCAATATCCACTTGGAATGTGCCTGTGGACAGCAGTGAGGGCCCTCCCACCTTGAGGATCTTGATAGTGGGAGTCCTGATGTCAGCTTGGGGTGGAAGGCTCTCCACAGTGCCCACCATGTGTACACATGTATATGCACACTCAGCGGGTAAGCTGATAGCCCACACCTCCATGGATGCCATGTCTGCTCGGACTTGTCACCTGCTCTCCTTGCTTGTCCCTGGTATTCATTCATGCACATTCAGGCACATGGGCCTGCAAGGCTCTGTGTAACTGTGGGCATACACGTGTGCAGCTTTGGCCTTTTCCACCCCAGTGCACCCTCCCTAGGCAAGGAAAGAGGATACAAGTGGAGCCTGCATACTGCACGCCCTCACTCTGTTAAGTAGGACGCAGCAAGTTATCAACCCTTCCGGCCCTGGCCTCCAGCCCACCCATCTGCTCACGTGTTTGCCAGCGGCCACAAACCCTGAATAATTCAGCCACTCACGTATTCCAGAGTGAGGAGGGCCCAGGCATCCTTGCCCCTCACCCCTGGGCACCCTGTGCCCCGCTCCCGCAGTGCTGCAGCCCACACAGCACGGGGCACCCGTCGTCGGGGCCAGGGTCCCCCCAGCAGCCAGGCTGCCCCAGTTGCCATTGCTAAGCCAGCTTGCTGCCTGCTCTGTGGGGCACGGGCTGCAGCGGTGGAGAAGTACCGCCTATCACGGCTTGCCCCACCCATTCTGGGTGTCCCCAGGGAGGCTAGAGTGATCACCCACCTCCTCCAAGGGCCACTCGGCATCCAGCTCACCTTCCACCATGAATGTGGCAGCCAGTCATGGACTAGGGTTCCCCGAGGCAGGCTGCCTGCCTATACCCCACAGACTGCTGGCTTCTAGGCCTCAGTTTCCCTACTCTGCAATGAGGGAGTCAGAAAGGAGAATCCTATGCCTCTACCCTCATACTTAGTCCTTTCATCCAGGGCCTGCCTGTGCTGAGCATTCCTTTGCTCAACATCTGGATGCCCTGCAGGGTTCAGGCAGTCCCGCCCGCCTTCAGCAGGGAGCCGGAGGTCCATGTAGACCGCCACTTACCAAAGCCACACAGGACTCCTCAGGCCACCTCCCATTCTGGCTCCTAGGCCAGAACTGCCAATCCCACCCTCTGACATGTGCCTCCATACCTTGTTCTGCCAGCTTTGGGGGCCAGTCTTTTTCCAGGGGCCCTTGGGAGACAGGCAGTCGCCTCCATGGCCCACGAGGTGGGACTGAAAGGAGTGGGAATGTACTCGTGGCCAGGGACAGTGAGTATCTGCTGGTGGCCAGAGGCGGGGGCAGCGTAGACTACAGGCTTGGGGTGCTGGGCCATGCTCTGGGTTTTTGTCTGGGTGCTCTGGAGGCTGCAGAGGGCCAGGCCTTTTTTGCTGGAAGGAGCTCAGCCCTCGCACCTGAGGCATGACGACTGCAAACCGCCCAGGTTCAGCCTTGGCCTGCTCACCAGCCTTGAGCAAAGGCCCTGGGGCTCTGGTGGGGACCAAGGGAGCTGGGGTCCTGGACCATGTCTTCCAGCGGCGCCATAAGGGCCATGTAGCCCTTGCCCGCTTACATGTGACCAGTGGGTATGAGACACTGAGTCGTAAAGCCTTCCCCTCTGAGCCAACATTTTTGTTGAGAGGTTTTGAGTTCAGGGCCTCAGGCTCATCTCGGGACTGAGAGTCTCCTGGGGTGACCACTTCTTCAGGATTCTCCAAGCTTGGGTTGGCTGACTCTGTGAGTTGCCCAGGCCCTGGGTCGTGGTGTTGGCCCAGGAAGATACCAGTTAAATTGGAGGCTTGGTCCTCAGGTTGTGGTTCATGTGCAGGGCTTGCTGTGTGCTCAAGCAACGGGTTTTCAGGCACAGGAGGGGGCCTGGAGAAGCCTCTAAGGCTGCCTATACCTTCCGGCCATGGAGAAGGTGGGCGCTGTGCGTCCACATCCCAGCTGGGGGCCAGTGGGGGTACTGTCCAGGGTGTCTCTGAGTCCTCTGGTTCACGCTGGTTCGCTTGCTGCTCCAAAGCCCCCGTGGCTGGCCCCCAGGGCCCAGCACTGGGTGGCGGGTGGTAGGCTCTTTGTACCCACGGCTTCACAGCCCGGGTAGGGGGCTCGCTGAGGCGCCGCCAGGTCCGCGGAAGGCGCGACGGCAAGTTGAGGGACCGGTGCCGTGGGCCATGGTTCAGGAGTGGGGGTGGTGAGGGTGGTCGGGGAGAACCTAGCACTGGTGAGCAGCGTGGGCCCAGGCGCCCAGAGGCTCGATGCAGAGAAAAAGTCTCCCGAAGCGACTGAGGCCTGCGCGGAGGTGGTGGGAAAGGTGGCTGGAAGGGGCCCCTTCGGAGCGATAACTGAGGAGACAAAGGCCCCAGTGGTGAGTGGTAGCCCTGGCCTGGCAGGCTCCTCAGAGAGGGCTGGGGTGAGGGCAAACGGGGCCTTCTCCTTGACCCTATCAGGGAAGCTCTAGGGTAGCCAAAAGCTGCTCCCCGACTGTGAGAAGCCCTGAATGAGGGCCGGGGTACAGGAAAGGACAGAAGGTCAGGGGGAACCTCTGGGATCGTTGGAGGGGGCTCAGCAAAGCCCCACCAATTTGCATTTGCCTGGGCTGTAAAGGGCACATGAGCTGGGGCAGCCCAGGGTGGTGGATGCTGGCGGAGGGAGCCATAGGGGGAGCTGTAGGGGGAAGCTAGCCTTGGAGGCCTGGAAAGGATCGGAGAGAAGGGCGGAGCCAGGGGTGAGCCAGGGCTGGGAGATGGCCCAGGCACTGGAGGGGAGATGAGCGCACTCCAGTGGGTGAGGGTCCTTGGTGCCGGCCTGGGTGAGGGTGGGCCATGCGAGTTGTTGTTGTTGCGAGCCTGTGGCTGACGGCGTCTCAGCACGATGGGCGTGTTGGGCCGATCAGGATCCATGCCCGCCAGCTTGTAGCCAAAGCGTTTGTAGGCTGCCTCCCTGACTTGGGGCCGCACCCCTCGGGCCTTCTGGCTGCCTCTGAGTCGTGGAATGGGCTTCTTTTCTGACAGCGTCTTTTTGAGGAACCTTGCCAGTGAGGTGGCTGGGCGCGGTGTTGGGTGGGCAAACTCAGGGCCAAAGCCTAGGCCTTGGCGGGCACCGAAGGCTGATAGGGCCCGCTGTAGGTTTCGCTGGCGTGGTGTGAGGAAGCTCCAATAAGGGTGGGTATAGGGCATCGTGGGCACTGGAGGCATCGGCTCCTCCTCTTCCTCTCCCTCAGCATCTCCTAAAGGCAGAGGAATGTCTAGGGAGGGTGGCAGGGGTACCTCCAGCTTCTCCTTCCCAAACAGCTTCACCTGAGGCCGTGGGAAGAGACGGAACTTCCGGATGAGGGACAGCTTGGATCTGGCTGGCTTGTCCATGCCTTGCTGCTCGAAAAAGGCGGCACTGGGCAGGCGGAAGGAGGTGCTCTGTCGCTCTCCACTTACTTCCTCAGTCTCCTCGAGCTCCGCAATGTCATCCATGGGGTGGGCATACGGGTTGTGGGGCGACAATATGGGTGGTGGCACCCAGGGATACATAAGAGCTGGTTCCTCTGGGTATAGATAGGGTACCCCAGGGGGGTAGATGGCCTCAGCCCCGCCACCATAGATGCCTTCAGCATAGGGAACCCCATAGGGGTCAAAGTAGGGTATGTCATAAGGAGTGTCATATGGAAAGTCATAGGGCGGGTACGGCACATGGTGAGGTGCATAGGGATCCAGGTAGTAGCTATATGGGTAGGCCTCATCCTCAAAGCTGTCATGGTAGCTGTACGGAGATGAATACCCTGATGGGGGCGCATATGGAGGCTCGAAATCATCGTAGCCGTAGCCATAGCCATAGCCATAGCCAGGGTAGACGGTGTCACCATAGTAGTCAGGGTGGTAGTAGTTGTATGGGTCTCCGGATGGATACCCGTAGTCATCGTAGGGTGGCCAGGCAGGGCTATATGCACCGAACCCAGCCAAGTAGGGATCCTGCTCCTCGTAGTGGTGGAGTGACTGCTGGTCGTAGTAGTCGTCGCCTTCGCGGTGGTAGTCATAATATTCACCCAGGTCCTGGAAGCCCTCGAGCCCATACAGTGACTTGCGGGAGCCTGCATGCCGGAATGGAGCCTCGTCCTCAAAGGGCAGGAAGCCCACGGGCTCCCCGGATGAGTAGATGCTGTGGCTGCGGGGAAACCTGCGGAGCCGTCCTCCATGCCTCAGGATCTCCGCGCCGGACGGGAAGGGCAGCTTCCGGGAGCCCACTCGTGAGCTTGAGCGCTGGAGCCAGGCATCCAGTGTGGCCTGCTCACTGCCTGACTCCTCGGCCTTCTTGAGGAGGAACTTCTTGGTCAGCCAATTAATAGCTGTGGATGCCTTGCTAAGCGACTGGGCACGAGGCCTCAGGCGACCGTAGCCGCGCCGTCCCGGGAAGCGGATCACCATGAACGAGGGTTTCTTTCCCTTCATCGCCCGCTTCTTTTTGCCCACACGCATCTGCGTCATGAGCTTGGATGTGGACTTGAGAACAGTACGGGCCTTCTTCTTGCGTTTGGTCTTCTGCGGGCCAGTGTGGAGGCCCCAGAAGAAGGCTGACGCACTCCGGAACTGACCCTTCTTGGAGATCTTGGGCGTGCGGTCTCGGAAGCCCATGAACAGCCGGGATGTGCCCTTCAGGCTCCGTTTGGGTTTCTCGGGCTCCGGGGCCTTCTTTCCCTTCTTTCCTTTCTTAGCTTTCTTCTCGTCATCTTCCTCTTTCGCCATGGTGGCCTCTGTGCCCGATGGGCCTGGGGCAGATGTCACAGGTTCAGGGACTTGGAGAACACTGCTTGGAGACCAGCTAGGTCTTCTTGCGTGTGGCAGGACCTACAGTCTCTCCACAGTGTCTGAGTGGTGTCTGGGACTGGCTGAGTGGCATGGAGAGGGAGGATCCATAATTCATCCTCTAGATCAGCCTTGGGTTTCACCTTTGAGAGGTGGTGGAAACTGCTTGGGTGTTATTTACTAGTGTGGGTAGACTGGGAGGCCTGTGCTGGGGAAGCAGCCTGGCTTTCGGGTCACCATAGCAACAACTTGCTGCCTCTGGCCAAGCCCCCTTGTGTCCCAGCTGGCTCAGCTTTACAGAGGAGGACATTAATCCCTAGATGGGGGAGGGACTCATCTGCCCTAGACCCCTTGCAATGGCCTAAAGTGGGAGTCCAGGTCTCCTGAGGCCTGATAGGATACAACCCACCACACCACCTTGGAGGGGGAACTGCAGGTGAGAGGCAGGTGTCCAGGGCTGTGGCCAGTGTAACAGGAGCCGGCCAGCTCCAGGGAGCTGAATAATACATCAGGGAAAGCCCAGCCGCTGCCTCATGAAGCAGAGCAGAGTGCTGTCTCTGCAGGTCATGGGGAGGGAGGGGCAGGGCACCGAGGAACAAAAATGAAGCATGGCGGGGCCCTTCAAGGCTGCCATTGATGGACTATGCAGCCTCAGGAGAGAGCCCTTTGCCCTCTCCGCTTGCCCTCTCTGCACTGTACTGTCCTTTTCTGTAGAATGGGAGACAGGCTGTGTGCCGCTTCTTTCACTAGGAAGACAGAAGACCCAATGGTCTGCTGGGCAGTTTAAGAGGCAGGAGAGGCCTCTTGGTGGCTCCTTACCACTTGCAAACCCATGCAATTGGGGGTGTAGAGCCAAGAGGCTCATTCCTGCCCTGGACCTGATCCACAGCAGTTCACCAAGTCTGCAGCAGGAGGAGGAAAAGGAGGAGGGGGGGGGAGGAGGAGGAGTATTAGGTAGCTAGTCAGGCTTAGCAGGCTTGGGGGCCACCAGTTTTGAACCCTAGTTTCTATTTCCCTGACAGCATACTAATTTTTAGAAAGGTGCAATATCACAATTGACCTTCTTAGAACTTAAGATGTTTTGTAAAAGGAGAGCGGCAGCATCACAACTCCCCGTCCCCCCCCCCCTTATTTTAAAGATTTATTTATTAAGTACACAGTGTTCTGTCTGTACATGGGGCAGCAGGCCAGAAGCGGGCACCAGATCTCATCATAAATGGTTGTGAGCCACCATGTGGTTGCTGGGAATTGAACTTGGGACCTTTGGAAGACCTGACAGTGCTCCTAACCTCTGAGCCATCTCTCCAGCCCTGCAACTCCCCTTCTTAGGATGTAAAGTTCCACATGAAAGGAAGGAAGGTACAGGCAGCCAGCCTTTTTTGAGGCCCATTGAGGGAAAGCTATTTCTTCCTGATAAAACATGACTAGTTCATAGATGTACTGATTTTATTTATTTATCTTTTGTTGTTATTGCTTTTGGTTTTTCTAGATAGGGTCTCTCTGTGTAGCCTTGGCTGTCCTGGACTTGCTTTGTAGACTAGGCTGGCCTCGAACTCACAGTAATCTGCCTGCCTCTGCCTCTGGAGTGCTGGGATTAAAGTGTGCCACCATGCCTGGCTTATCTTTTTTTTTTTTTTTTTTTTGAGACAGGGTCTCTCTATGTAGCTCTGACTATTCTGGAACTCTCTGTGTAGACTAGGCTGGCCTAAAATTCACTGAACTTTTCCATTCTCTGCCCCCTGAGTGCTGGGATTAAATACTTATTTATTTTTGAGAAAAATTTTCTAGCCTAGACTTCAAACACCTATGTGGCTTTGAATTTCTGATCCTTTTACCTTCATTTCCAACTGAGTTACATTTCCAGTGCCCAGATGTTTTATTTTTTAAACATAACTCTTTAGTGTGTGTATGTGTGTGTGTGTGTGTGTGTGTGTGTGTGTGTGTGTGTGTGTGTGTGTTTGAGGCAGGATTTCTTTATGTAGAACAGGTTAGCCTCAAACACAAAGATCTACCTGCCTCTGTCTCATGAATGCTGGGATTAAAGGTGTGTGCCAGAATGCTTGGCTCACATTTTTAATTCTTAACTTATTTTTATTTTTGTTGGTGTTTTGCATGCATGTCTATGTGAGGGTGTTAGCTCTTGGAATTACAGACAGTTGTGAGCTGCTATGTGGGTGCTAGGCATTGAACCTTGGTCCTTTGGATGAGCAGTCAGTGCTCTTAACCACTGAGCCATATCTCTAGTCCCTTTAATTCTTTTAAAACATTCTACTTTGGCCTTTAATCCCAGCACTTGGGAGGAAGAGGTAGATGGATCATTGTGAGTTCAAGGCCAGGCTGGTCTACAAAGTAAGTCCAGGACAGCCAAGGCTACACAGAGAAACCCTGTCTCCAAACACCAAAAACAAGCTGGGCCTGGTCATGCACACCTTTAATCCCAGCACTCAGGAGGCAGAGGCAGGTGGATTACTGTGAGTTCGAGGCCAGCCTGGTCTACAAAGTGAGTCCAGGACAGCCAAGGCTACACAGAGAAACCCTGTCTCCAAACACCAAAAACAAGCTGGGCCTGGTCATGCACACCTTTAATCCCAGCACTCAGGAGGCAGAGGCAGGTGGATCACTGTGAGTTCGAGGCCAGCCTGGTCTACAAAGTGAGTCCAGGACAGCCAAGGCTAACACAGAGAAACCCTCTCTTGAAAAACCAAAATAATAAAATAAAATAAAACACAAATTAAAAACCCTACTGTTACATTATTATTTATTGTCGGAAGAGAAAGATCCGTGGCCTGGGGCAGCCTCGTTCCTAGAGCTCTGACCGTCATTGCATAAAATCAGGGGTGCTGCATGCTTAATCTTAGCAAGATGTGGCAGGAGAGTAGAGAAGAGAGAAAACCACCATCTTAAAGAAACCATGCTGAAGTGGTGGCTCAGATCTTCAGAGTGCCTGAGTTCTCGGTACACAAGTTGAGCAGCTCACAGCTATTTGTGACTCCAGCTCTAAGGAACTTGATGTCCTCTTTTGGCCTCTTTGGACATCCCCACACACGCATGCTTACACACAGACACATAGAAATCAAATTTTATTTTGAGAACAAGCTTCAAAATGTAGCCCTGGCTAGCCCTAACATGCTGTCCTGGAACTACAGAAATCCATCCACCTCTGCCTCAAAAAATCAAGCAGGAAATACCTCATTATCAAGGCTGAAAATGCACAGAAAAAAAAAGCAAGCAGTATATAAAGGCTATTGGACAGGGCACCATTGAGTTTCCGACTTTCCTGGTCCTGCCTCACTTCCTCTCTTGGGACGAGTGCTTTCTTTCCTAATAAACTGTCTCTTCATCTACCATTACCCATGCCTCCCTGTCCAATTTGTTAATTTTTTATATGTACTTGTGATGTGGTGGGGTAGGGAATGCTGAAGAGATGATGGTTAAAGACTTGCTATTGTCCTGTCAGAGTACCAGAGTTCCAATCCCAGAATGCACATCACACAGTGCTCAAAGACCTGAAACCCCAGCTGCAAGGGATCCACTGCCCACTATGGCCTCCATGGGCTCCCCCTAACTAGATTAAATAAAAATTTAAAAATTGTTGGGTGTAGTGGTGAATGCCTTTAATCCCAGCACTTGGGAGCTAGAGGCAGGCAGATCTCTGTGAGTTTGAGGTCAGGGTGGTCTACAAAGCAAGTTTCACAACAGCCAGGCCCAAAAGACCCTGTCTCGGGGTACAATGGGATACACCCCATCCAGCTCCTACGTGGTACTGGTGACTAAGGCCAGGATTTGATGCATGCTGGTTGAGCATGCTACCAGTGGAGTCATCTCCCTCTCCCAAGGCTAATGTTTTTATTTTTAAAATTTTACTTATTTAGCTGGGCGTGGTGGAACACGCCTTTAATCCCAGCACTCAAGAGGCAGAGGCAGGTGGATCACTGTGAATTCGAGGCCAGCCTGGTCTACAAAGCGAGTCAGGATAGCCAAAGCTACCCTAGAACCCTGTCTCGAAAAACAAAGCAAAACAAACAAACAAACAAAAAAAAAAGTGCAACACAAATAAACAAGCCAAATAAAACCCACTGTAGACTGTCCTCTCTTCCGCCTTTTCTGAGAGGGAAGGCGCTGATATAAGTGTGCTTAACAAACTTCTGCTTTTGTTGTTTATTTGTTTGTTTCAAGTTTCTGCTTTTGATCTTGCGCTTTCTCTAGGCTACTGGTGCTTTCATTCGAATTCAGAAAGAGTAAATTTTCTCCCTAAAGAAAAATAAATAAATAAATAAATAAACCACTAAGTAACTCTGCAGAAGAGGAAGCAAAGGATTCTAAGATTGGAGATGGCAGACACCAAGGAAAAGTGTGGCTTTAAGACACAACAGGAGTGATGTGCCCATCAAGTCAGAGACTGTGGCAGCATGCACTGGTCTGTGCTAGACAGGGTCCCAGCCCTTCAAGAGGGAACGAACAGGAGATCCCATGCGTAACCAAGAAGCTGTTTGCTGGCTGGAGAGATGGCTCAGAGGTTAGGAGCACTGCCTGCTCTTCCAGAGGTCATGAGTTCAAGTTCCAGCAACCACATGGTGGCTCACAACCATCTACAATGGGATCTGATGTCCTCTTCTGGCCTGCAGGTGTATATACAGGCAGAGCACTGTATACACAATAAATAAATCTTAAAAAGAAGAAGTAGAAGAAGCAGAAGAAGCAGCAGCAGCAGAAGAAGCTGTTTGCAACTGACAACCACTTGCAAAGGAAAAATTGCTTTTCTCCAATGGAGTCTCACTGGGTTTATAAACAACACCTAAGGGAGGCCCCATGCTTAACAGTAAATAGTAACACAAAATGAACTTAGAAGTGGTTTTGGAGTTTGTTTGTTTTTTTGTTTTTTTGTTTTTTTAATTCTTACTGGTCCTTTGCTTGTATATTATGGTTTCTGATTTTATGTATTTGTGTTTTTTATGCTTTTCTTTATTTTTTAAATTCTGTTTTGTCTTGTTTTTGCCTGTTTGTCTTCTTTCTTTCCTCTTTTTCTGTTTTTTGTTTTGTTTTCAGACTGCACTGTCCTGGTACTCAGAGAGGTCCTAAAGACAGATACAGTTCAAGGTTTCCTACCAGAAGCCCTTCCTACTCAAGCAGCTGAAGCCATCAGGCACCTGCAGCAACTTGTGAAATGACAGTTAACAATGTTAATTTTGAGAGGCTGGTTACAATGTTGCACTTTGATGTCTAGCAGGCACAAGGCAGAGGCCCAGGATCTCTGTGAGCTTGAGGCCAGCCTGGTCTACATAACAAGCTCCAGGACAGACGCATTACATTGAGAGCCTTTTCTCAAAACAAGCCCCTTAAAATGTTAATTTTGTTTCTGATATTGAGGCTCCATTCTCCACCTAATTGATGACCTAGGGCCCCTTACTTAGATGAACTTGTGTAGTTACCAGTGCCGCTAGGTAGCCAAAGGAGTTGGTTTGCCTCTGCCTTGAGACTTGCCCTACACATGGCCCAACAAGACTAAATTAGGAGTCCTCACCTAGAAGTCAGAGGACATTCCTAGACCCATGGCTTCCTTCTCCAGGCAGATTCTGTAGCGTGTGGATATCTAAGATACCTGTAAGGCACAGTGGGGATGGCAGTGACGGCAGACAGTTGGATTTTACTCACCTGCTTCATTGTCAAAGATATAATAGCTTCTGATTTTTTTCTTTTTCTTGTTTGCTTGTTTTGTTTTTCGAGACAGGGTTTCTCTGTGTAGCCTTGGCTGTCCTGGACTCACTTTGTAGACCAGGCTGGCCTCGAACTCATAGTGATCCACCCTGCCTCTGCCTCGAGTGCTGGGATTAAAGCCGTGCGCCACCACTCTCGGCATAGCTTCTGATGTTTGCTGACAGCTTCTCTTATATTTTGGGTTGTGAGCCTAGCCTTTAAACAGCTGAGCCATCTCTCCAGCCCTGCCGACACTCTTCAAGGTAAACAGAGGCCAATTCCATCCAGATTAAAAGAACTCTGTGTTATTCCCTAAAGTAAGATCTGTCTGAGTCTCCACAGTTTCAAGGACATCTTAAGAACAAGGCCACTTACACCTGTGAACTGATACAAGCCTCAACTGTTCTCTTTAAAGAAAAAAAAAAAGTCTGACCTTCTTAAATTAAAAGATAAGCCTTAGCTGGGCATGGTGGCACAGATGGATTAAATTAAAAGCATAAGAGTCTGATGATATAATCAAGTACATATACTAGCAATGCTTAAAGAAAAATAATGATGCCGGGTGGTGGTGGTGGCGCGTGCCTTTAATCCCAGCACTCGGGAGGCAGAGGCAGGTGGATCCCTGTGAGTTCGAGGCCAGCCTGGTCTACAAAGCAAGTCCAGGCCAACCAAGGCTACACAGAGAAATCCTGTCTCAAAAAACCAAAATAATAATTAAAAAGAAACAAGAAAAATAATGATGAAAGGCAAAATATAAAGTTATAGTGACCTGTAGTGGATGTACACGTTTTTGTTTTGATCCCAAGTGTGGGATGGGGAACAGACCTGTGAGAGATCAGGTGATGTTTATCCACTAGAAGATAAACCACTTCATGCTGGGGCTTGGTTTTTGCCAGCTGAAACACATCTTAGTACAGACTCTGAAAGGATAATATATATATGTCCCAAACAGTAGGCGGGGCTTTTTGGGTCTTGTTTGGTATTGTTTGGCTGCTCATCGCTCCACTTTGAGACGTTCCTAGAGAGACCGCTCCACAGAACACTTTGGGGCTCCAAGTTCCAGCTGCTGTTCCAGATTCTAGCAGCAACTTTGGTTGAACTGCTGGTCTGTTGAAATCCTGCCGACTATGCCAGGGGAATCACTCCCAGGAACTGAATCCAAAAAGGTCTACTTCTTCTGTTCCCATTAACCTCTTTTCTTTCCTATCTAGGTGGTTTGGAAGGGAGGTATAAGCATTAAAGCACCTCAAATAAAGTAGATTTGGAAAAGGTCAAAGCCTACAGTGACTGATAGATTTATAATTAAGGGTCATCAGCCAGGCATGGTGGCACATGCACTTGTAATCCCAGCACTTGGGAGGCAGAGGCAGGTGGTTCGCTGTGAGTTCGAGGCCAGCCTGGTCTACAAAGCAAGTCCAGGACAGCCAAGGTTACACAGAGAAACTCTGTCTTAAAAACAACAACAACAAAACAAAAAACAACCCCCCCAAAAAACCCAAATAAGTAAGGCTTATTTATTTATTGGTTTTTTGAGACAGGATTTCTCTGTGTAACAGCTCTGGCTGTCCTGGAACTCACTCTGTAGTCCAGGCTGGCCTTGAACTCACAGAGATCCACCTGCCTCTGCATCCCAAGTGCTGGGATTAAAGGCGTGTGCCACCACACCTGGCCTAGATTTAGCATTCTTAACTTTCTTGTAAAATTTGTGTTTTAAGTATATAAGTTCCAGACTTTGTGTGTGTGTTTTGCTTTTTGTTTCTTCCCAAGACAAGGTTTCTCTGTATAGCCCTGGCTGGTCTCCAACTCAAGAGATCTGCTTGTCTCTCAAGTTCCAGACTTGTGATACAGGGATTGCAGCCTATTTCAACTATAGGAATTCCAAGGCTTCACTTTCTTTGGCCTCTGTAGGCACTAGAAATGCACATATGTACACATAGTCCAGACGTTCATGTACATAAAATAAATTATATATATGGATCATTACCCTTTAACACCACAGAAAAGACTTCTGGGACCATGGCTTCATGGTTATTGCAGGAAAGTAGGGCAAAGGGTGAAGTTAAAAAAAAAAAAATCCACATTAATGCTGGCGGTGGTGGTGGCACATGCCTTTATTCACAGCACTTGGGATTAAAGGCAGAGGCAGGTGGCTTCCTGGGAGTTCCAGGCCAGCCTGGTCTACAAAGTGAGTCCAGGACAGCCAGGGATACACACAGAGAAATCCTGTCTCAAAAAACCAAGACAAACAAACAAACAAAAAACCCCACAAAAACAAAAAGAAAGACAAAAAAGCTAATCGAAGAGTCTGTCAATTGCTGGAGACTATCCTCAGGAAAGGCCATCTTCCTGAGGACCTTACAGAAGTCGGACAATGATCATCTCTTAATGCATACACACCCCAGAAGCCCCTTCTGTGATAGATTTACTTACAGAATTGTTTGAAACTTTTATTCTTTTATTGCGTGTGCATGTGGAGGTGAGAAGACAACTTCAACTGGAGTTGTTTCTCTCCTAACACCATGCAGGACCGGAGGCTACAGCTTAGGCTACCAGGCTTGGCAACGGGCACTTCCAGCAGCTTGCCTGCTTAAAGTCTGACACATACACACACGTAGGTAAAACACCAATGTGCATATAATAATAATAATAATGATGATGATGATGATAAGTCAATTTAGGGCTCTTACTGGGTCAGAGGCTAAATTGCCCCCTGCTCTTATAGAGGGGACCCAGGTTCCCAGGCCCCATATGACAGCTCACAGCTGCCGGTAACGTCACCTCCAGGGGGAATATGATACCTTGGGCCTCTGTGGGCCCCTTCACTCATGCACAAATACATAGAATTAAAAACAAAATTAAAGAAAAAAAACTTTAAAAAAAGTATAGCTTTGAGTGCCATCAGGCCTCCCTACAAAGGGGAGGTGGTCAAATATGGGGCACTAGAGTTCATGTCAGATTCAGTCCCCGCTCTCCACATAACTGTGGAGAATGTCCTGTCCATTGGGTAGATCAGAGTAGGGGTTCAATGTTTACTACTTGTATTGTCCTTGGTTAGTGCAGTAGTTTGAGCAGACCCCCTGGGCCCAATCCACCTGTCACGATGATGTTCTTGTAGGTTTCTAGGACCCTCTGGGTCCTTCTATTTCCCCATTTCCTATATTTCTCTTACCTAGAGTCCCAGGAGGATGTCCTCACTCAAAGAAAGAATAAGCAGGCTACCGAGATGAGACTTGATAGCCTATGACCATATAGTGGAGGAGGAGGTCCCCCTCGGTCATAGACCTAGGGGAGGGGAATAGGGTGAAAGCGGGAGGGAGGAACAGGAGGATACAAGTGATGGGATAACAACTGAGTTGTAATCTGGATAAATTAAATTTTAAAAAAGCATAGCTTCTGGGGCTGGGGAAATGGCTCAGCAGAATCTATGGTTGCTGTGTAAGATAAGTTCCTGAGTTGGGGGTCTTCAGCACTCACGCAGAAGCAGGGATAGTGGCATGTCTTGTCGGGCAGTGGGGGAGCAGAAACAGGTGGGTTATTCCTTGCTACTTGCTGGCCAGCCATTCTAAATGAGACCGTGAGCTACAGGTTCAGGTGCAGTGTGACAGAAGACACCCACGTCAACCTTTGTGATTCACATGCACAGATACAAGCATATGCAAATATACCTGCACGCACAGACACAAAAGGGTAGCTTTCCTTCTGTTTGACCATTCTCTCTCTCTCTCTCTCTCTCTCTCTCTCTCTCTCTCTCTCTCTCTCTGTGTATGTGTGTGTGTGTGTGTGTGTGTGTGTGTGTTTGGGTGCTGGGATTAAAGGCGTGTATCACACTGCCTGGCCGCATATTTGTTTTTTGTTTTCTTTTGAGGCAGGGTCTCTCTATGTAGCCCAGCCTGTCTTTAAACCCAAAAATTCACCTGCCTCTGCCTCCCAAGTGCTGGGATTAAAACCATGCACCCCCACGCCCAGCCTCACCAAGTCTTTCTGCGGACCATCTACTCATGCAGCTGCCTGCAGACCTCCACTGTGGAGCACAACTGCTTTACCACGTGAGTCAAACCACGACTCTGCCTTACCCTTTCTCCCCCTGTCCCCCAGCAGTTGCAGTCCCAGGTGCTAACTCTACTGCTTTTCTCTTGAACCCTAATCAAATGGTCCTTGACCTTTCTCCTGAGTTGGCTTTAAATTCTTTTTTATTTGCGAAACTGCGTACCTGCGAAAGGGGCTGCAGGAACAAGGGAGGAAAGACAGAGGAGACAGAGGCCGCAGCCGGCTGTGCTGGACCTGGCAAGGCCATGAAAGCATGGCTTGAACGCGTAGTATTGCAACCTGTGCCACCAGGCGCTGTTCGGTGGACACAGTGATCGGTGAGGCAACTATGCCTGGGAAACCAAGTCACAAAAGGGAGCTGGACCAAAGGGAAGACAGCTTGGGGCACTTAACCTTCTGGGTGAAGGCACACAGGGAGGTCACTTGGGAACACAGCAAACAGGAGCCTTTTGAAACAAGGAGAGGCCAGCGAGAAGCAGCCCCCCACCCTCACCACCCCCCCAGACCTGGGCCTTTGGGCTCTAGGATTTTGAGAACATTCTCAGTGACATTTTGTCTTGATAGCCCTAGCTAAGACAGATTAGACAGCAAATCAATTGCACAGACCTAGGAATTACCTATCTTCCTATCATCATTTGTGGGCCCTGGCCACAGACTCCTCTAACTTGGAGAGGCGGATGCGAGTGGATGTGGGGCATCAGGGAGGGATTTCAAGTTGGGACTGAGGGTTCCCTGTTCTTTAGAAGGCCGGATGAGCCTGGGGTTTCTGCTGAGGGATGGCTGGAATGACAGCTAAAAGAAGGGATGGGATGGTTTAATAGTTCCCTGGGGACATAGGGGTGCTGGGGATGGGGGTGTCCCACCCAAAGGGCATAATGAGTTGCCAGACCATCCTAATCTAGGTGTACATAGATGGGCACCTCTTTCAAACACAGGCTCAGACCGTATGACCAGAATGGTTAGAGCCACACAGCCCAGAATGGGACAGGTGGGGACACCTGAAAAATATATAGCTAGTCTAGGAATCAAGCCAGAACTGACCCTGACCCAGCTCCCCTCCTTCCCAGCCACCCTGGAAGAACAGAACAGGGCTTGGTTGCTGCCCAGGGAGCTCATGGGCTGAGCAGCATCTCCCAGGATTAAGGCTTTCCCTGCTGTTGAGTAGGGAAAGCCATTGCCCTGACAAATTCCTTCCCTTGAGTCCTTAGGGAAAGGAGCCGAAGCAAATAGCTACATCTTTACCTGTCCTGGTGTACCGCAGTCGCCAAGGAGTCACACGGGCACCATGCCCATCTCACAGAACAGTGAAGCTCAGGAGGGTACCCAGTAAGGCGAGCCCAAGGCTCAGCTCTGCTGCCACCCTTTCTCTTCTCACCGCAGTGTCAGGGGCCAGTGGCAGAACCCCAAGGATCCAGGGTTCCTTACCTGGGTCCTGTGGCCGGTTCCCAACCTGCATGCTGTTTATTGGGGGGGTCCTATGCCTGCCTCCACAGAGCTGGAGAGAAGCTCAGGCAGCCACATTGACCGCCTGGGGCCCGATGTATATTTAATGACATCTATTATTCCTGTTTTGTCTCTGGAAAGCATGAGCAGCTGCCATGGGAGCAAGGAACAGCCTGGGGCACAGCAGCCTGCTCCACATGCTTGCTGGGCTCTCTCCCTTCTTGGTGACTATACAGAAACTGGGTGATGTACCCTAGAACCCCACTTCTCAGGCAGCCAAGAGCACTGTACATCGTCTGTGGAAAGGCATAGGACCTCGCCAGCACCAGTGGAGCCCCCATCTGGCTTGAGTATTAGCTACCCTGCACTCTATTCCAACAAGTGTTAAAGGCTTCCTAAGGATGTTGTGTACTCAGGCAGTTGAGCCTGACCTCTGGAGGACCACAGTGAGGTGGGGAAGCGGTGGGGGTGGACTGTCTGGGCAGTCTTCCTGAGGTGGGCAGATTCTGGTTACCCCGGCCCTGGCCAGTCCCTTGCAGGCCCAAGCTATACCGACTCCCCGTTGACTGCCAGGTTTGCTGCTGCCCCATCCCACTGGACCAGGCAACAGAAATACAAGTTTCCCCTGGTCTGGGCAGGAATCACTTGCCATGTTTTATTTCAGAAAGTAGGGCAGAGATAGGAGCTTAGAAGGAAACAGATCCAGACTCAGATGTCCCACCCAGGCAGACAGGGACTGCTCTGGGAGGGGCTCCAAAAGGGAGGCACTTTAGGACACTTTGGCTGGGCCCTGGTTTTCACGAGGGACAGCCCTGTGTTGGAAGGACAACCTGGGAGGCTTCATCCTGAGCCGCTAAGTGCTAGAGTTGTCAGGAGTCTCAGCCTCAGGGTCCCAGACAGGCCTACCTGAGCCTGGGTCAGCTTGAGGTCTGGCTGGGCGGATGTGGGTAACTAGCTGTTTGAGTGCCCGGGTGGGGCACAGGAGAGGGACACAGGCTGTAGGTTCCTAAGGAAGCCTACCACAGGAACAGGCTTATAAGAATTGTCCTCAGCAAAGCCCTGGTCCCCAGCCTCACCTGTCCCAACACTGCTTACTGAAGGAGCTCATGAAACAGCCGACTTAAGAGTCCCTTCCTGGGGGATATGTTTGTTTTTTTCCTGTTTGTATGTCCCAGGGGGTCCAGGTTCCCAGGAGGCAAGCCGCAGGCAGCTGGTGTCACTACTTTTTCACAATCTGGATGACATCTTCATGCTCCATGGTGTGAGTCAGGCCCACCCGCTGCGGGCTGTACTTGGTGCTGGTGCCCTGATGAGAAGCCAAAGGGGACATGTCAGCCTCTGGATGGTCCAGGCTGTGGGCACACAGCAGGGGAAGCAGTGAATGCCAGAGGAAGTAGATGCTCGTGCAGCACAAACTCTGTGGGCCTTGGCAGGAAAGCAGTCCACTTAGCCTTGGAGCTAGAGAAACCTACTTCCAACTCCAGTTACTCATGGGGTAGGACAGATAGACCTGAGGGTCCCCATGCAGAAGGGCAGGGATGCTGCCAGGAATGCTGTGCTGAGCCTCCCACCCAGCTCCTGGCCGGACTCACCCACACCAAGGCGTACTTGAACTGGCTGGCCAGTGACCGATGGATGCGGTGGCACTAGGGGACAGGAGAGTCAGGGAGATGAGGTCCTGGGACTGGGTCTCGTAGTGAGCAGCCATCCCACGTGACACCCCAGGCCGTGAGTGAAGGCAGGCCAGAGGTCTCATAGGCAGGAGCCCTGTTCCACCCCACCCACACTCAGCTCTCAGCACATTTGATGCTACAGCCAGGGACATTTCTGCAGATGCTAACCCTCTGCCTGTTTCTTCTGTACAACTGGACACATGCTCCTTTAGAAAAGGCCAGGAAGGCTTTTCAGAACACCCCCCCCTCGGCTTGGAGGCATAGTGCTTGGTCACTGTCTTTCAAGCCTCCTGACTCCAGCGGTGGCCACAGCATCCTGCACAGTACATCCCACTCCTCTCCCGGGCCTAGCCTATATCCCTCAGGCCACAGGGAGACCCCCAAGGGGCAGGTAGCAATTGCCTCAGAATTTGGACCCCTGGATGTCACGGTGAGGGTACCACAGTAGAGGTGGCTGCGAAGGGACTGTGCAACATCATTCCTCCTCCCATAGCTCACAAATATTACAGGCCCAGGCCTGCAAGAACACTTCCTGAACAGATATCGTCAGCTGACTGGGTGGGTGACAGCTAGTAACAACCATAGCAATCGATTTCCTAATTCCCTATTCGAAGGCCAGAGAGTGAACACTGTGGGCCTGGAGGTTAGCTCTAAGCTACAAATTAGCTTTTAAGCTCTCTTTGGTCTGCTCACCATAGAAAGATGGAAAGCCTGCCTTGCCACCTGCAGTCTAAAAGCATAGTTCTGTCACCCCTCACACCCACTCTGACAGCCAGTGCTTCTCCCTGCGGCTTGCCACAGCACCACTATGCTGTGTCTGATAGAAGGGACACTTCTGGCAGGGCCCATTTACCACAGGTCCTCCAGGGGCCTTTTTCATGACAGGGCACTTCCCTGTAATCCTTAAGAAAAATGGGAGTGTACCAGAGATGGGAAGGGTGCTCTTCAGAGCCTGCAGCTCTCACCAATGTGTATCATAAAGGCCCTGGGGTCTGTCATCTGCAGAAGAGGGGGCTGAGGCAGAGGATGAAGAGTTGGGTATGCTGGCAGGTTTGGCTGGCTCTTCTGGTCTCAGCCAGCAAGCTCAGGGTAGGGGCAGGCCATTTCCTCACAGGGAGGACTTCTCTGGACAGTCTGAGCAAAGGCCAAAGGTCCTCCCCTACCACACTGGCCTCTTCTCATTTGAGTGCCTGATGCCTGTGCCCACTCCTCACCTTTGTCCCTGCCTCTGGGCCTTTACACATCTGATAAGCACCATGTCCATCTCCATGTGCCCTGCTCTTCCTACCACATATGGTGAGAGCCCATTTACTCTGGACAAGCAGCGTGGGTCAAGGCAGAGCATGCTCTTCCAGAAGGGCCTGATCCTTTGTTTAGAGCTGTTTACTGTGACTGTGCTCCCAGCAGGGAAACCACAGCCATGGCTTCAGAGACAGCTGTCGAGTACCCTCAACCCTCCTTAGCCCATGGCTATGAAACCTGGGCCCAGAAGAAGAGGTGACCAGCCTGGCTGTGTGCCCAAGTACCACAAGGCTGGTAGCCAGTTGGCTCAGGCAGTGTGAGAGCAGAATACTGGCCTGCCTACCACTGTCTTTGAGGACCTGCAGGAATGGCTGGTTCCCTGCCTCCAGAGAGCAGATCCTGAGAGAGAGCAGGAATGGAGAAAACAAAACCCAGGCTGTGTGGCCTGAAGCTAAGCAGGGGGTTTGTCAGGCAGCAATTCCAACAGGGAAAAGGGCACTTCTCCCTAAACCCTGAACTGACTAGGCTGTTCCTTCAAGTCTGTACTCAGTTTTACTCTGCACTTACTCTGGGGTCTGCAGACAGGGGCCTGGCATCTGCTGAGCTCTGGCAAGACCAGGGCTGCCATGCTTGCTGATGTTCAATGAACGTACGCTAGGGCAGGAGGCAGCCACGGCCATCCTGGACTTAGGCAGTTGGGGAACAAGGCAGAATAGCTAGGTCCCAGAAGCCCTTGGGGGCTAAATGGTGGTCACATGAGATAGCAACTCTGAGCATTGGCTCTGTCACCAAGTAGGAGGAAAGAAACTGGCCTTTCCCAGGCTTAGCTCCATACACACTGGAGAAACTAGACTGTAACAGCAAAGATGAAAAGGGTGACAGCTCTGTTCACTGACAACAAAACCCTGTAGTATCTTGAGATGAGCCAAGACCAGTGTTCACTGGCACCTTCTCTGAGCCTTATTCAGCGTGATCTTAGCCACCCTGCAGTGGTTACCCCACCTTACCCCACAGGAAAAGAGAGCCCCCCCCCCCCCACAGCCCACCTCCCTGGAGGATCTCAGCATCTAATAATCAACTGAGCGAGCCTGCCATACCCCACCTTTCCTACCCTGGCTGGAGCGGTCAGCTCAGGCCCCATTACTCCGTCCATTTGGGTGGGTTTCAACTTACCACGTGTTCAACAGAGGCCCCTTTCCGGAGAATGATGGCATCTGTGAAGTCTGGTCTCTCTGGAGGGAGATGGAGCCGTGTCAGCCAGTCTCTGCCTGTGCTGGATGGGGCTTCCTTTATAAGGGGGCCCTGGCTGGAGACCTTTTTCTTCTCCCAAGCCCCTAGCCTTCTTCTTTGCTATCTGGTATAGCTTCAGCACAGAACCTTGTGCTATGCCACCTTGTCACCCATTACAGAACCCAGAGAGGAACCACTGGAATGTATGGACCAAATGGGCAGGGAGTGGGTGGAGGCTGGTGCCTAGGAGGGAAGCTGGAGCCCTTCCTAGCTTACAAGGACAGGGTTAGCACCAACTGCCCCAAGTTCAGGTTTAACCTGGTCATGTGAGCAGTGCCCACCAAGGATGAGGACAGAGTAAAGAACCTAACAAGGAGCCCGCTACTGTGGAGGGAAAGCAAGAGAGCAACGCTGCCGTGACCAGCAGGGACCTCACACAGCTTCCAGACCAGCTGCCCACAGGCAGCAGCTCAGCCACGTGGGCTCAGGTCAAGGGCTTCTGCTCCGAGAGAAGAGCAGAGCTTGCTCTAACAAACTAACATGGAGACCTCTGGATGGCACAAACAGGCTGGCAGCCCTGGGAAAACCGAGGGAGGCTCAGGCATTTCTGAGCTGCTGTCCTCAACTCACGCCCTCTCTTCTTGGTGTAAATGCAGGTGAGGGCCAGGTACTCCCAAAGCATCTCCAGCAGGTAGTCCAGGTTCAGCTTCATGCCGCAGCTGCAGGGAAGGCAGTGTCAGGCAGGCAGGGCCCTGGGGCTCGGGGCCAGAGTCTCTACTGTTGAGACCTTGGCTCAAAGCAAATGAACAACACTCAGGAAGGAGAGCAGAGTGGCAAAGAGCCAGATCCTTACCTGATAACTACGCTGTTGGGCTTTCGGGCTAAACGGTCTACTTCTTCCATGGAGATCTGGTCGATTTTGTTATACACCTGAGTGGATAGTGGAGGTAGGCAGTCAGTGGAAGAACAGTCAGGCCAGGGTCTGGGCCTCAAATGGTAGCCCTTGCCCATGGGCCTGCTCCCCTCAATGGCTCTGGCTGAAGGAGGTCCCCCTAAAAGGAAGGGCCAGGTGGGCTGGCACCCTGGTTTCAAGCTCTCCATGCCCCTTAGACTCCAGCAGCCACTGAGGCAGGTGAGGGGGGATAGGGCTCTCCCTAGCTCTCAGTTCCTCTTAGCAGACTACTGAGGTGGGTGGGAGCAGCGACAGTAGTTATCTGAGTCACTGCAGTGCAAGAGATGTGCCCGAAGGAAAGGCCACGAGCCTGGGCCAGCACAGCACTTACATACAGGCAGGGCATATACACCCGGTTCCCCACGATCACATCGATGAGCTCATCTGGAGAGCAGTCTTCTCGGAAGAGGACTTCGGCGTTGAAGATCTCTGAGTAGCTCAGATTAAGGGCAAGCTGTATACGGGCATGGCATCCCCGTGTGTCTTTTAATGGGGATTAAGCAATAAAATGTATTATGGCCGTAGGGACCTGGCCGCAATCTGCTTGTGAAGTCCTACAAGCTCTGGAAGCTTGAGGGACCCTCTCATTTCTATTCCCTAAACCACACAATATAAAAAAAGAACCAACAGATGACTTCAACTTTTGCCGTCAGGCAGTGAGACAGCAGCTGGAACCCCAGGCTAAGTGTCCAGCAGGCCACAGAAAGTTGGAGTCCCTTCCTGCCCCTGCTTGGCCTCACTCATCGGCATCTCTTGCCTCTGGAGCCCTAGCCCATCCTCTAGCACCCACTAACAGATGCCTACACAGCCCCTGCTTCTCCAACCCAGAGACCCCGGTTCTCAGAACTGTTTCCCAGAATACTTAGCCACCTGAACATCCAACAAGGAGCCAGGAAGCCACCTGCCAGGTGTGTGGCTGGACCCTGAGCCCTGACAGCTGCCGGCCACTAAGAGGCGCTGCCCCGAGGGATGCTGTACTCGTGCAGGATGAGCTGCGCCAGCTTCTCGGAGCACTGTGTCAGCGTGACTGTTGAGTTAAAGGAGATGCCACCGCCTTTCTTGGGCTGGAACAAGACAGAGGCAGGGAAAGCTCCTGATGGAGGGGCAGGAACACAAGCTGTCTGCCCCTTGTGGAGGGCCAGGCAGTTCCCAGGCTGCCCCTCGGTAGACTGCGGGCGTACCTTGAAGTAGATGTTGGGCCTGTGCTTGTTCAGGCGAATACCCACAGACTCCAGCTCCTTCTCCAGCAGGGACCTAGGCAAAGGCTGAGCCGTCACAGGCTGTTTCCAGGCAAGCCACGGGGCTCCCCGTGGCCCAGGCAACGCTGCTCGTACAGGCAGAAGCCACTAGCCCCTTCCCTACTAACCCAACAGCCCAAAATCATGGTGAAGCCTCTAAAACAGAGGCTAGACGGTGCCCTCGTGGGTGTACAGAGGAGGGCGAGCAATAACCAAGGCTAGGCTATGTCCCTTGTACCCGAGCCTAAGGTCCCCAATCCTAGCTGGACACAACCTAAGGGAAAGGACATCTAGGCTGGGTGGTGCTAATTTAGACGTAGAGCACTTGGGCCGGAGACACATGGGATCAGGCCTGTGTGCCCTGCTACACAGACCTCTGCACATCTCCCTGTATACAGGGACACATGGCATCCCCATGTGCCCTGCTACACAGACCTTTGCACATCTCCCTGTATACAGGGACACATGGCATCCCCATGTGCCCTGCTGCACAGACCTTTGCACATTTCCCTGTGTACGGGGACGCATGGCATCCCTGTATGCCCTGATGCACAGACCTCTGCACATCTCCCTATGTACGGGGACGCATGGCATCCCCGTGTGCCCTGCTGCACAGACCTCTGCACATCTCCCTGTGTACAGGGGCACATAGCATCCCTGTGTGCCCTGCTACACAGACTTCTGTACATCTCCCTGTGTACAGGGGCACATAGCATCCCCGTGTGCCCTGATGCACAGACCTCTGCACATCTCCCTTGGTGGCATCCAACATCATGACGACGACATCAGCTGTGCGTGCCACAGCAATCACTTGCCGGCCACGGCCTCGCCCTGGACAATAGAGGGAAGGCACAAACATGACCATTCAGTCTTAGATGCTAGTCTCTCACAGACCCTCATTATTCCTGTTGTATTCTGCTCTGTGCTATGATTTGCCTGGCATTTTTGGGGATGGGGTAGGGTAAGGAATCCTTGAGCTTCATGGAGGATGGCTTTTTTTTTTTTTCTGAAACAGGGTTTCTCTGTGTAGCCTTGGCTGTCCTGAAATCACTTTGCAGACCAGGCTAGCCTTGAACTCACAGCGATCCGCCTGCCTCTGCCTCTCCAGTGCTGGGATTAAAGGCGTGCACCACCACCGCCTGGCTATGGAGGCTGTTTTTATTTATTCTTTGAGACAAGGTTCACCCATGTAGCCTAGGCTGATCTTGAGCCTCGGCCTCCTGAGTGCTGGGAATACAGGTGTGTACCACCTTAGCCCAGCCAAGACTGGTTTTAGAAGTCACCACCTTAAGTGGAATGAGAGGATACTAATGACCTTCTTCCCTTCCTGCAGTAGGCCCAGCCAAATTTCATGGGCATTGGTCCGTTTACTCCTTAATGGTGCTGTGAATTTGGTATGACTATGCCCATTTTAAAGATACGCATCCAACCACTGCACCAAGATTACCTAGTGAACATGGCACCAACATCTGAATTGTAGCCAATCCTGTCTGGAAAGCAAGGGCACCAGGACTAGCGATTCAAAGGTGATCTCCATGACAACCCCATCCACTTCAACACTCAGTGGTGGCGCTCCAACCTGTTGCTCCCTGTCCCCCCGCCCCCGCCTGCCCTGCCCCTACCTTGCGCTGCTCCTTCAATGATTCCAGGAAGGTCCAGCAGCTGGATGTTGGCACCTTTGTACTAGGGAGGAAACAGAAAAGAAGGGTGAGGCAAGGCTGGGCCACTGTGGCCAAATCTGGGAAGACCCACAGAGCACACTGCCGAGTTAACAATAAGTCAGCTCATGTGGAGATGCAAGGCTCCAACATCTGCTACCCATGCAAGCATGGCCTGAAGTCTGAAGCGTTACAGGGGAATAAAGAAGCAACCAGCCAGCAATCAGGGACAGGAGCTGGATGTGCAGGGGGCAGAGCTGCCGTATGCGGGCCTGCTCTACTAGGGCAAATTAGGGTTCTAGGCCAGCCAGGTGCCTCTCACTTAGGTCTCCAGAAAGGCCAGTACTGCAGGGTGTCCCCACATGGGGACAGCTTCCTCAGATGCTCACACAATGAGCACTTCACAAACGCAAACATAAGCACACCTCTTTCTACGCAGGGCCTAGCACACTCACTTACTTCGATGACTCCGGGGATGCACGTCAGGGTGGTGAACTCGTAGGACGCAGCTTCACTGGCTGTAGAGGTCATCAGACTCAAGAAAGTGGACTAGGAGGAAAAAAAGGCCACTGCCCTCAGGAGTCTTAACTCAGTCTCCTGGGCATGTCCCTGTGGGACACGGGGCTTCCTGTCTCAGGTGAGGGACCTGGCTCCTAGGCTCTCCTCACCTGTACCAGCAGCCTTTCTCTGGCCCTACTGCCCTAGTGAGACCAGAGTTATGAGGTTGCTGCTGCTCTGGGGGTGTAAAGGGAGTTGCACACTGACAGAGAAGCTGGCTCTGAGAGCACTGGCTGCCACCATACCCAGCAATGATGCTGGAGGCTAGGTCAGATGGGCTACCCTGCGAGGAAGGTGGTATCTGTCTGCCACAGGACTCATTAGAGGCATGC
This sequence comes from Acomys russatus, assembly GCF_903995435.1. Lineage (NCBI taxonomy): Eukaryota > Metazoa > Chordata > Mammalia > Rodentia > Muridae > Acomys > Acomys russatus. The sequence continues at coordinate 41,374,632 of NC_067161.1, read as the reverse complement.
TTTCTTTCATAGGCACACTAATTGCAGATGGAGAAAACAAAACAAATGAAATATGCCTAGTCTATAGCAAACACCCAAGGGACAGTGACTGTTGCTCACTCCCCCTTTCAGTGCTCTGCATGGTGATGGGCTCAGGAGCTGCTCCAGCCCCTGGCACAGACCCAGAGAGAGCTTGCAGGCCTGCCTTTGAGCAGCCGCCTGTATCCATCTTGTTCTGCTGCACTCTCTGTACGCCGCCGCCGGCAGCCCTGCTAAGAAGTAAGTCAGCACACCCCAGTTCTCCTTGGAGAGATGGCAGATCCTAGACTAGGGCATGAAGTAGATCAGATCAGCCAGGCCTCTGGAGGGAGGCGAGGTGGGGGAACACAGCTGTAGGGGGGTGCTGAAGCAGTCAGACAGCTCCAAAGCTAGGACTTCATGCAACCCCTGAGCAACACTTTGCCAAAATGTCAAGATCATCAAATCGGGCTGGGACTATGGCTCAGTGGTGGGTGGCTGCTACCCCAGGTACTGAAGGGGAGGGGTGTGTTTGGGGTGGTAGCTGAAGCGGTAAAGTGCTTGCTTTTCCAGCAACCATGTGAAGAACCTATGTTTGGTCCTATAACCTCAGCACTGGGGAGCTGGAGCAGAGGGAATCCTTGGCAAGGTCCAGGCCAGTGAGTGGTCCTGTCTTAAAACCCTAGGTGGAAGCCGGGCATGGTGTCACACGCCTTTAATCCCAACATTCAGGAGGCAGAGGCAGGCGGATCGCTGTGAGTTTGAGGCCAGCCTGGTCTATAAAAGTGAGTCCAGGACAGCCAAGGCTACACAGAGAGACTCTGTCTCAAAAACAAACAAACAAACAAACAAAAACACCAACAAACAAAACCAAAACAACAACAACAACAAAATGAAAAACCAACAACCCAAGCATAGTGGTGCAGGCCTATAATCCCAGCATGTGGGAGGCAGAGGCAGGCGGAGCTCTGTGAGTTCCAGGCCAGCCTGGCCTACAAATGGAGTCCAAGACAACCAGGAGTACAAGAAAAACCTTGTCTCCAAAAAATAAAAACAAAAACAAAACAACAACAACAAAAACCAATATGGAAAGTCCAAGAAATGACACCTGGCATTGTCTCTAACGTCCACATCTATATGCATATATATATGCACATAACACCTTATACATGTATAACCAGGCACACATGAACATGCAAAAAAATAAAACCAAAAATCAGGGCCAGATATGGTGGAGCATGCTTTTAATTAATAGCATGCGGGAAGCAGGGGCAGGTAGAGTTCTGTAAATTTGATGCTAGCCTGCTCTGCATAGCCAATTGCAGGCCAAGAAGAGTTCTATAGTAAGACCCAGTCTTGAAACAAAACAAAAAGTAAAAATCAAATTATGCTGAGACTGCCTAGAATTAGGAAGACAGGGCAAATGAGCGAGATGGGGGAATCCAGGGTGGCAGGGAGAAACTGAAGGAGATGTGAATCAAAGTAGGGACATAATGACAACAGCTTGACTTAATGCATAGGCTGTAACAATGGTGCTAGAATCAAGTAACAATGTTACCAAGAAAGAAACAGTGGGGACGGGGAGAAAGAAACAGGTGATAAAGGCTTTGGGAACTCTCTCTAACAAAACATCCAAGATCATTCTAGTATTAAAAATCTATTGGTGCTGGGTGGTGGTGGCGCAGGCCTTTAATTCCAGCACTTGGGAGGCAGAGGCAGGCAGATTGCTGTGAGTTCGAGGCCAGCCTGGTCTACAAAGCAAGTTCAGGATAGTCAAGGCTATACAGAGAGACGCTGTTTCAGAAAACAAAACAAAACAAAAATCTATTGGCAAGCAAGGTGTGGTGGCGCACACCTTTAATCCTAGCATTCGGAGGCAGATCTTGTGAGTTCAAGGCCAGCCTGGTCTACAAATTAAGGCCAGGACAGCCAGGGCTGTTACACAGAAAAACCCCGATTCAGAAAAACAAAACAAGCCGGGCCTGGTGTCACACGCCTTTAATCCCAGCACTCAGGAGGCAGAGGCAGGCAAATTAATGTGAGTTTGAGGATAGCCTGGTCTACAAAGTGAGTCCAAGACGGCCAAGGATACACAGAGCAACCCTGTCTCGGAAAAACAAAAACAAAAAAAGGGATACCAAAACAAAACAAAAATCTATTGGCTATCAAAATGGCTCAGAAGATAAGAATGTCTGGCTTCTACTCTAGGACCCACAGGATGGAGGGAGAGAATCTACTCTCTCGAGTCCTCCCCCCGACCTCCAGTGTGGCATGTGCCCTCTTCCACCCCCAATAACATTTAAAATGTATTCAAACTTTCTCTGCCCTGGCAGTGATGCTTACTTAATCTTACTTCCCACATGAAAGCTACGTCAACATGCACAGGACATTAAACTAAACCACTTTCCAGAAGAGACTCTAGAAAACTCCAGAGTGACTTCACTTCACTTGAAGGCACAGTCCGTCTGAGGGCCTTGAGGCCGCCTCTTCTCTTGACTCATGGTCTCTGCCCTTCCTGATGTTCTCTCAGGCAGATACCCCGGCTCTCCCAAAGTTCACAGGCGGGCTCCCCTTGAAGGGCCTCTGCACTGACTCCTGCCTCAGCCTGCCGTGGTCTCATCCAGAACTCTGCAAGCTCCCTTGGGTCCTGAGAGCCTCTCATGAACCAACCACTCACCAGAGCTGTCACGTAGGCAGACATGCCTGGGAGGGCCTCGGGCTTCCCCGGAGCCTAAAACCACTGGAGATAGCATTTAAATTTGCTCAAATTGTCCTTTCTGAGAGGGAATATGTGTGAGGAGGGCTGGGCATGCCGGTGTCTGGCACAATGCCTGGCACAAAGTACGCACTCCGTAAAAGTGTGCCGCTGGTTGTGGTGGAAGGCCAACTATTCCTGCTGAGGAGGAGGAAAAGTAGCCTCTAAGTCAGGGTGATAGTGAGGGGAGGCATTGAGGGTGGGGCTGGGCATGCAGGTAGGTGACCCTCTATTGTTGTCCCCCAAGGTCCACACGGACCATCACTGACCTTACCCACAGAGGGAAAGCCAATCAGTGCCACACGGGCATCACCTGACTTCATGACATCAAAGCCCTCTCCTTTAGATGACGCTGATTTGGAGGGTTCCAGGAGCTGGGCCCGATACTTGGCCAATTTTGCTTTCAACAGGCCCAGGTGGTACTCTGTAGCTGGAGAAGGTAAAGCAAGAATAGAAATAAGTGTCACGGCCTCGACCTGCTGAGTCAAGTGGGGACACACACATGGCTCACTGCTAAGAACATCAAGACAACAATCACCTCAAAGGAGAGCAAAAGAGCCACCCTCTGCCTCAAAGATCCCCTTGGTCACTCTCACTGGGACCTCAACATCATGACCATGGGCAAGGAGCATGGATGGGCAGCACTAAGGTACCCGGGGCAAAAGGGAGGTTACAAGGCTGCTTTCCGCTCCCTCAGAAGCCTTAGCCTTTACTGGCATCTTCCCTAATGATTAGGAGCCAATTCTGAGCGGCCAGGAAGTTCCTGAATTCTTCATGACCTGCCATATCTCAAAGATGTCCAGAGAAAACCTGGGTCAGGCTCGAAGGCCTCAGGTCTCCCTCTCCTGCTTCCTTACGGATGCGGGGCATTTCCTGTGGTGCTAGAATTCTACCAGTGCACCAGTGTGTGCAGGAAGGGGACACTGTGACACACACAACTTCACCATGCTGAGATACACCTCGGAGGGAATCCCTGCATGGGCCCCACCCCTGTAGCCCCAGGTAAAGGTAGAGGTATCTCGTGCTTTGTTCTGATTTCATGTATCCTGACAGCACCCAGTATTCATGACAGGCAAAACATAGTGTTTTCACTGTGAATGCAGTTCTTTTTATCTCCCTTTATAGTATTATTAGGGTACGATACTGTTTTCACGTTCTGGAGGAACATGGGTCACGTCATTGAGAAGGAATTCTGTTTCAGGTGTTATGAAATCTTCATGATAAAGGGGGTGTGGTTGTGGCTGAGAACCAGGGGCCTCACCTGTTCTGCCCCCCACCCCCCCCCCTTCCACCCCTCTCTGACCATCTACCACTCCCCAATACATGACCGGAGCTGAACAAACTGACCTCATCCTTGCTTTGGGACCTATGAACCTGTTGTTGCCTGAATTTCAGTCAGCTAGACCCCACCCTGCCATTACTGGCTAGCAAAGTCACTTAAGCTAGTGCGTCCACTTATCTGCAGAACAGGAACAGCAGCAGCACTAAGTCATGTATCCCATTTCTGCAGGACTCAGAAAAGCACCGAGACAACTGCTGGGAAATCCCACCTCTTCTCTCCACTGATCTCCAACCCCAAAGTTTGAGGTTCGGATTTGATGTTTCCTTGGTGTGGTATATTTGGGGTGGTTTACTTTAAATATTAAGTGCTCACTCTGGCAAGGCCTTTGCACATGTGAATTACAACAGAGCCGGGTTTTTTTTTTTTTTTTTTTTTTTTTGAGATAGGGTTTCTCTGTGTAGCCCTGGCTGTCCTGGACTCACTTTGTAGACCAGGCTGGCCTCGAACTCACAGCGATCTGCCTGCCTCTGCCTCCTGAGTGCTGGGATTAAAGGTGCGCCACCACGCCGGGCAACAGAGCTTTTGCTATTTCCATCTTCAGATGAGGGCACTGGGTGTCCTAAAGATGACTTGACTTTACAAGGTTTCAGAGCAAGTACATAGAGAACAAATTCTCTAGTCCCTAAATCCTCCACACTACCTCGGGGGCGGTGTGTGTGTGTGTGTGTGAGACAGGGTTTTTCTGTGTAACAGCCCTGGCTATCCTGGACTCACTTTGTACACCAGGCTAGTCTCGAATCCACAGAGATCCGCCTGCCTCTGCCTCTCAAACGCTGGATTACAGGCGTGCGCCACCACGCCTGGCTGGGGCAAGCTGTTTCGTGAGAGATTTTAGCTCTTCTCAGCATGAAGGCCCAGCAGGCAGGAGCCTCGGGCAAATCCCCGGGTATTGCCTTTTTGGGTCACTGGCTTATAGCGTGCGCTGAGGTTTCTCACCGAGTCCAGCCCTGATCAGATCTCTCAAGAATCCTGAAACCACATCGCTGCATGTGCCCGCTCCTGCCTCACGCACGCCTCGGCACTTTCCCGGCGTTTCTCCAGCCTCCGAGGAGGCTCCAATTGCTCTCTCATTTTACAGACAAGAAACACAAAAAAGGGGAGAAAGGGAAATCACTCCGATCCCACCCTTACCCTTGTTCTTCTGCGTCCGAGCGATCTCCTTCTCGATTTCCGAGATTTTCTCCAAGATCCCCATAGCTGCAGCTTCGGTGGAGACTGACGCTGCCTACAGCTTACAGTGCTGGCAACTCAGATCTGACGCTAGAGGCAAAGCAGCCAGAACCAGGAAGCGCACCAAGAACGGAATCCTCCTGAGCGCCCGGTGCTGCGAGATTCGGAGTCCGGGCAGACCACACGGAGAACAGATACAATTGGTTCCTATCTGACGCAGGAGCGATGTGCCAGGACCCAACCTGGTCTAGACTCTGGCCCATTAGGGCCACACAACAACTCCATTAAAAGCTGGACAAAGGACTTAAACATTCTCCAAAAAAGACACAATGGCACATGGAAAGGGCCCCTGTCAGCAGGGCAGGGAAATCTACACTATTGTGAGAAACTGCTTATCTTCGATGGCTTCTAGGAAGCACACAAAAATAACAGGAAACAGGCGACGGTGGGAGGAGTTGGCATAAAAACAGTTAAAATGTTAAATAATATCATATATGTGTATGTACACATACATATATGTATGTATACACACATATATGTATGTGTGTGTGTGTGTGTCAGAGGGAGAGAAAGAGAGAGAGAGAGAGAGAGAGAGAGAGAGAGAGAGAGAGAGAGAGAGAGAGAGATTGATTTTCAGAAATCACTGTCACCACCTCCAACTGAAAACCCAAACCAAGTGTCAGCTCAGGGACACCCTCTTCATATTTGTTCCCTATGTCGCAGAGCTACAAATTACCTGTCATCATAAGCTTAGCTCTCTCTCCTCTCTCTCCTCCTAAGCACACTAATTGCTCTTTTCTACTACCCTTCTGCCACTCTCAACAGGGACAGAAGCAGGTTGGTGGTCTTTGATTTTCTAGAAGCGGCTTCTGCAATGGCTGCTTGCCCCCTGCATCATCTGTTCCCCACGCCACTTTCCCTGGTTCTTCCTCCAATTCATGAGTGTTTGATGCCTGGGAACACCGGAGCGTAATTCCTAGTCACCTGGGATTCCTTAGTGATCTTGTCCTACCTCATGGGTCACAAAGTCCCACAGGAGTGCTGACAGACAACACAGTATCTCTGGTGAGTTTCTCCTTACTCATCTGCCAACACTTGGAAGTCTAGTGTTTCCCACGTCTGCAACTACACGCCTGTTCTTTTTAACTTTTTTTTTTTTTTTTTAAACAGGGTCTCTATGTAGCCTTGGCTATCCTAGACTCATTTTGTAGACCAGGCTGGCCTCGAACTCATATTGATCCACCTGCCTCTGCCTCCCAAGTGCTGTTCTTGACTGTAGGCCACTTCCAGCCATGGCTTTGCGTTTGTATGCACATGGAGGTGAGAGAATAACTTCGGGGAGTTTAGCTTGTCGAGGTGACAGTCACAGCACAGGCAAATCAGGGCCATAGAGGCTATTTAAAAAAGTATTTTATTTCGTGTGTATAGATGTTTTACCTGCATGTATGTATGTACACCCCCTGCCTGGTGCCCACAGAAGCCAGAAGAGGACATCAGATTCCCTAAGATTGAAGTTATAGACAGATACAAGCCACCACATGGGTGCTGAGAATTGAACCCAGGTCCTCTAGAAGACCAGCTGTGCTCTTAACCTTTGAACCATCTCTCCAGTCCCCAGAGAGAAGGTTCTTACCCTCTAACAAGTTGCCTGCTCTAATGAGATCTGGTGCCCTCTTCCAGTGGGCAGGCACACATGCAGGCAGAACATTGTATACATAATAAATAAATCTTAAAAAAAAAAAAAATCCTTGGACCAAACCAAAACCAAAGCACCACAAATTGAGATACGCAGGGCAGGAAAGATGACTCAGTGGCTAAGGGCACTCTTGCTCTTGCAGAGGACCTGGGTTGGGTTCTCAGCAGCCACATGGTGGCTCATAACCACCTGTCTTCTGACCACCTCCTTATGCACAGGCAGCCATGTGGTGCACATACGTACATGCAAATGATAAAATAAATATTTAAAAAATTAAGTTGAGATCTAGGTCGGAGAGACATAGGCTCAATGATTAAGAGCCCTTGCTGCCCTTCCAGAGGACCTGAGTTTGGCTCCTAGTGCCCACATCAGGCAGCTCACAACTCTCTGTAACGCCAACTCCAGGGGCTCTAGTGGCCTCTATGGGCACTCACATGCATGTATGCATGTACACACACAAAAAAACTAACCCCTCCCCAAACATTGAGATACTAGAAAGGAACTATGGAGAATGTCTGTAATCCTAGCACTTGAGACTGAGGCAGGAGGATTGCAGGTTGAGGCCAGCTTATCTACACCACAGTAAAACCCTGTTCCCAGACCCTCCCACCCCTCAAATTGAGACACTCACTTAGCTGGCACAGCAGTGCAAGCATCTACAGTCCCAGCTACTCAGGAGGCTGAAGGAAGATGATCATTTGAGCCTACGAGTTTTGGGACCAGCCTGGGAGACTAGAAAGAATGTGATTTAAAAAAACAAAACAAAACAAAACAACAACAACAACAACAAAAAAAACAATTACACCATCAGAAGAAGGTTTTGCTAGCTGTCCCCACTGTCTGCCTTTTCCTTCATGGAAAGGGGGCTGCTGCATTCTGCACCACCTCCAATTCTAGCATGGTGCACTGCATACAGTGAGCTTAGGGAAATATTTTCTTTTAAAAGATCTTGCTTTGCAGCCCAGGCTGACCACTGATGTAAATTTCCTTGGCATTCCAGTTTACAATGTAAATCTCTTCAACATTTGAGACCAGTTCCTAGGAACTCCAATGCTCTGGCCACAGCCCTTGGCACAGCCTGATGGGGCAATTCTGAGTGTCCTGTGAGTTCTGGAATGACACAGAGAGCCTGCTGCCAACACCCAGCTTCAGCACACTATGGTGTACACCTCCCAGCAGCCCAAGCACCCATGCTTTAGGACTATGGCATTCTCAGTAATGTAAGCAGCCTGAAGGCAATGCTTAACTTTGTCAGTGGCATTAACAACAGTAGCATCACGGAGTGGATCATTTGTATCATCTCAGTACTGGCATGCCAAGCAAATCCTTCCAGATTTCTAAGGAAGTTCATTTCTAACAAAATGGGAAGAAGTCAAAGGATAAAGTGGCTGGCTAGAAACTGTCACGGTGCCTCAGTCTGTAATGACTGTTGACATTACTCAGATACCCCACTGTATAGAACAGTGACGTTTCAGGCTGAGCATAGGCCTAGAAACCACAATATTACAAGAAGCTTTTGACTCTGTAGCCTCTAAGTGAATCCCAAAACAGTACCACCTCTCAGGCATCATCTACCCAGCACAGATTAATGAGTTATTCCTAGAAATTAAAAGTGAGCCACGGAGCTGGAGAGATGGCTTAGAGGTTAAGAGCACTGTCTGCTCTTCCAGAAGTCCTGAGTTCAATTTCCAGCACCCACTTGGTGGCTCAAAACCATCTATATTGTGATCTAATGACCTTTTGTGGTGTCAGGTGTACATACAGTCAAAGAACTGTATACATCATCAATGAATCTTAAAAAAACAAAACAAAAAAGCAAGCAGGGGTGGGGGAGCCACTAAGCCAGGCGGTGGTGGTGCAGCATGCCTTTAATCCCAGCACTTGGGAGGGAGAGGCAAGCAGCTCTCTGAGTTCAAGGCCAGCCCGGTTTACAGAGCTAGCTCTAGGACAGCCAAGGCTATATAGAGAAACCTTGACTCAAAAAACCAAAACAAACAAAACCAAAAAGGGAGCCATTCTATACATTTATTGGGGAGAATTGTAGGGGCACACAGGCATGTGATAATCCTATGGGGGCTTTAGGGAGACCTCTCAGCAGCTAAAAGCACTTGTTCTTGTAGACAACCCAGAGTTAATCGTCAGCATCTACAAGGCTTCTCACAACCATCTGTAACTCCAGTCTGAGGGAATCCAGCACTCTCTTCTGGCGTCTGTGGACACTAGGACCCGGGATAAACACTCAGGCAAATTAAAAGCCTATCAGAGAAAGCAAGGCAAGAACTTACAGGCCATAGTAGATTGAGGAAAGGGTGCTGCCATACCTCACCTGATTCAGACAGTGACCGACACCCAAGTTTGTGATGACTCGAGCCATGCCTATCTATTATCTGATACTCGCTGTGTACATCGAGGGCTGAGACTCAAATTAGCTCTGGACTTGGCTCAGCCTCTCTCCTCACAGCAGGTCTCTGTAGCTTCACTCTCAGCTGCTCCAGAGTCAGCTCCTCAGGGTACCTATTATCTTATTAGCATGTTTTTTTTTCCCAGCCCACTTCAGTAGCTTTAAGTTCTACTCATTTTGTAGTCCATGCATACACATATAGATATATTTGGTGTGTGCTTTTATTTTCATAATTACGAGTAATTAACCTGCATTTCCTTGGGTCAGACAGAGGTGGGTGGGTTTATGACAAACTGCTGTCACTGAGATCACTAAGCCTTGTGAATTTGTTTCACTCCGTGACCCCGCAATACTGTGGAAGATGTGTACATGACAGAAGCTTCTGGCCTGCCTCTGTAGCCACAGGCTCACAGGGTCTGCCTTCTGGTGGAGCTGTTTTGAATTAGAAATTGGACACACACTGCTTAAATACCTTTATTATTTTTTAAAAATTATTTAGACATTGATAGCTCTGCAAAATACTTCTCCCATTGCAAATCTTCAAACCCTTTCCACAGGTCTTCCATAAAGAAACAAAATATTCATACTTTGCGCCCATTCAAATCTAATTTTTAAAAAACATTTAAGATTCAAAATCAAGTATTTTTCTTTCCCAGAACTTGTTAGTAATTTTAAACCACAATGTAACATACTTAATGGCATTTCTTTTTAAAAATTAGCTTATCAGTGACTATTTTATGAGGAAACACATCCATTCAAGGCCTTAAAGAGAATATAAATTCCCTGCCTCTGAGAGCAAAAGACACGAGAAACCCCTTTGTTCCTCTGGAGTCTGATTTCAACACTGCTAACAGAGCCAGTACACCGACTGACTTCCTACTATTAGGCATTGTCTACTTACTTTTGGACTGCAGCTGAAATGCTAGACAATCTTAGGAGGGATGGGTGGGAAGAGGTAACGCAGGGCATGGAGGGCCACGGCTGGCCACAGCAGTGGAGCCTTCTGAGAGGAGGGTAAGACCACCCAGGCCTCTACTCCCTGCCGGGGGGCTGGCTTGTTATAGAGAACAGTAGGAAATTTGCAGTCTGCACTTATTTCTCAATGTTAGATACAAGTGTCAGTCAAAGATATTGCACACAGAACCAGAGGCATGTAAACCACCAAGAGAGCTGGAGAAAGAGCTACAGATGGAGACAAGTCCTCAGAGGTCCTTCAGAGACAGAAAAGGAAGAGAAGTCACTGTCCATCAAGTAGGAGTTACTAAGAAGTGAACAAGTTTATTCCTGCCCAATGCTCAGGGGCAGACTTCTAAGCAGCAAGTCTTCGGATGGGTCTGAGGCTGCTAAGGGCATCCTTCCCTTCACTCTTCTAAGTACAACTGGAGCACTTTCCTAGCTAAGAAAGAAAAAGGAGCAAGGTGTGGTGGCTCACACCTTTAATCTAGTACTCTGAGTAGTCAGGTGGATTTCTGGGAGTTCAAGGCCAGCCTGGTCTACATAGTGAGTTCTATGCCGGCCAGAGTTACACAGCCAGACCCTGACTCCAAAGAGATCCAAAAGGGGCGGGAATGGGGGCGGGTGTCCATAAGCTACAGCCTGGCCTGCCAGTTTGTAAGAGAAGCCGTTCAATGATGAGCTCCTTGAGCAACACACGTGCCCAAGCTTCGAGGTGACTCCACCTGCTGCTGAACGGTACCTGCACGGCACACAAGGGCTGACTGGCATGCTGGAAAGGACAGCCAGAGGAGTTGGTATGCTTCAGGGAGAAAGCCAGCAGTCTCTCAGCCTTCTTCACTCTTCAGTGTGGTCGCTCGGCTTAACTGAAGTGATGGTGGCCTCTAGTGTAGGCCAGGTGTTTTTCAGAGAGCCAGCCCCTTGATATTCAGTTGAATTTTGATGTCTTTTGCTTGGAGATGGATGACTATGTTTACCCTAGATTAACCCTAACTCCTGGCTCAGGCCTTAGAGTAGCACTGCCACACCCAGGTTGCTTTCCAAGGGTAAGGAACCATTTGATTCATCCCTAGCAATAGATGTGAATTATTTTTTCTACTTTAGTCTTGGGATGACTTACTTTTATGGTTTCTGGGCCCTGACTTAACTGAATGGTAAGCTGTACTCTGTTCAGTCTTGGGACTAGGATATCACAAGTGCCTGCTGGCTCCTTTCCCTACTTCTGTTTTTAAGGCTCTCCGAACATTCAGTATTTGTAAGATACGGCACAGAACAAGGACAGTCAGCCTGCTGCCGTGCCCCTTTGTCCTAGCACTGGGAGCAGATGCAAGGCCCTCCTATGTGACAAGCTAGTGCTCTATCAGCTGCACTCCCAGCCCTGATGCTCTATTTATTTTAAAGCTTTTTCCTCTTGTGTTTGAACCTGTAAACCACCAGAATTCCCTAAAATCTTGACCATATTTGTGGACTACAACTGATGCCAACCTATTAAGATTTTTAAATACTTAAAAAAACCAAACCAAACCAAACCAAAACACCCCCCTACCCCACACTTTGGCACATGAGCCTCGAGTTATTTGAACGCATTTATCTTTCCTGCTCATGCCATCCCAACATTTCTGTCATCCTTTCCGGAGCCTTTGGAAAAGGTTGTCATGACAACTGATGCTCTGAGTAGCAAAAGGAGGAGGCACAAGTGCTCAAGTGGCCCCGGAAACAGCTCTTGTGTTTAGCACTGTAATTTATGCAATGTTGCAAAACTTTTGTACCAGGATGACTTGTTTTAAAACTGCTGGTTGATTAAATATACATATAGACATAGATATAAAAATCACTATCAACATTTGCTGTTTTCAATGTGAAAACGATAAAATGTAATTCGGAATAATTGTGCATTTGCCATAGGGTCCTTGTTAAAGGTACCATAAAAATAATAATTTTGTAATAAAAAACTCTTTTATTTTAGTATTGCCCTCAAGTTCAGAAGTTTGGAGCAAATGTACTGAGAAAGCAGTTTTGGATTTGCTCCCACCAGGGATCTGGAAGCCTTAAAATTAGTGATCCCCGACAGCAGGCCCAGAACCCCAAGAGCCACGTGCTAGTCTTGCACATGCAAGTCTTGCAGTGTTGAGTTACAGGGCTCAGCAGAGCTACTGGCCCCACAAGACATCCAAACTGGAACCAAACGTTGATGAGACCTACCAGGGTCCCCACCTCATTTCACTGGTGGTAGATGCTGGGCCCAGACAACTCCTCACATAGAGCTCTGGGGCACAAGATGCTGGGCTCTGCCTTTCCTTGGGCTACCAAACAAGCAACTGGGGAAGGTGTAGGGCCTGGGTAGGGACCACTGAGCACCAAGGCTGAGGTGACCCAGGAGCTGACCTTCCACTCGGCTAGAGGCTGACCGAGGAAAGATGGCATTTCAGTGATGCAGAAGTTAGCTGTGCAGGAAGGAAAGTGCATTTAAGATTGTTCAGAAACAGATGGTGACCACAATGCCACAGAGAGGAAGGAGGGTGGGAGGTGGAGAACTCCCTCTGCCTGCCTGCAGGTTGGCCATGCTCCTTGGATCCTTAACATTCATGCTTTCTGATGAAGTCTGCTCGTGAAGAAACAGGAACACACCTCTCCTGGTTCTGGCAGGTACATAATTTCCTCGGCAAAGCTCTTTGTTGCCAAGTTCAGTTTTATTTGGCTGCTGTTCTGAACCACTGTCACCGGAACTCATAGATGGGTGCACTGTGTTCAGGAACATGGGTCAGGTTGAGGGACTGATACCTGCCAAGAGGAAGACATAGGATGAAAAAGTTTTCTTGGTATCCAGAACCGAGGAGTCTGGAGAACTAACTCCACCCAGAGTCCCTGCCAATTATACTCAGATTGAGGTGCTAAGCCATTCTTAGTTATGTATATAAATGTAGGGTCTCACTATGTAGCTCTAGCTAGCCTGGAACTCCCAATGTAGGCCAGGCTGCCCTCAAACTTACAGTGATCCATTTGCTTCTGTCTCCTGAGTGCTGAGATTAAACATATGTGCCACCAGGCCTTGATATGTTTGTTTTCTTTTTTTGTGTGCACATGTGTATACCACGTGTGTGCCTGGTGCCTGTGGAGGATGGAAGAGGGCAAAAACATCCCCTGGAACTGGAATTAAAGATGATTGTGAGCCACCATGTGGTGTTGGGAATCAAACCTAAGTCCTCTAGAAGAACAGCAAGTGCTCTTAACTGCTGAGCCATCTCTCTAGAACTCCATCCTGTTATATTTTTAAAATAGGGTATCATTATGCAAGCCAGGCTGGACTTGAACTCCTATAACCAAGCAAGCTACCTGCCTCAGCCTCCCAAGTAGCTGGGAGTACAGGTGCACACCACTATGTCTGGCTTTACTAACTCATCTTACAAATGGCAAGTTGTACCTAGCTAGTTCCCTCTGTCCTTTTTTTGTTGCTCCACCATGCATAAGAATTGCTTTTAGGTAATCTGTTCTAATCAGGAAACAAATATAACATAAATCACAAAAACAGGACCCTAAGGCTGGACATGGTGGCATAGCCTTTCCCCCACCCCTTGAGACAGGGTTTCTCTGTATAGCCCTGGCTGTCTTGGAGACGCAGCCTTTATCCCAGCAGGTGAGAGGCAGAAGCAGGTAGAGCTCTATGAGTCTGAGACCAGCCTGGTGTATACAGAGTTCCAGGTCAGCCAGGGCTACATAGTGAGAACCTGTCTGAAACAACAACAACAACACCACCACCTCAAGTCAGGCCTGGAGGTACAGGTCTGTAATCCTAGCTACTAGGGAGCCTGAAACAGGGGAATCACAAGTTCCTGGCTACTTCAGTTCAGTTAGGTAAACTATGTCTACAAACACACACACAAATGTAGCTTAGGTCCTAGGTTCATAAAACAAAAGAACATGAAACAGGACCTGAATAAACTCCAGGATGAGGTGGAGTTCACCACTCCTCTCCTACCTGTAAGTCTGTGTTTGTGTTTAAAGAACAGCAGTGGGTGGTGCTGTGGAATAACTTCATGCAGAGTAAAGAATATTCCAATTCTCATAGAACCCAAAGAGATACTGGAGGGACCCCTCAGAGCTTGCTTTGAATTGCTCTCCATTCTCAATTGCTTCTTACTTCCTGGAGCATGGCTATAAGCTTGGATGCCAGAGGATCAGGAGGTGCTTGTTTCTCCCATCAGTAGGTGCTCTCAGAGGATCAGGAACGAGATGGTCAGTCCAAATATAGGACTAACTCCTGGGCCCGTTTTATTTAGTGCCAAGAAGGTGAGTTTTCTTTCTTTTTTCTTTTCATTTTTCTCTGTGTAGCTTTGGCTGTCCTGGACTCACTTTGTAGTCCAGGCTGGCCTCGAACTCAGCGATCCGCCTGCCCCTGCCTCTCGAGTGCTGGGATTAAAGGCGTGCGCCACCACGCCTGGCTGGTTAGCTTTCTCTCTCTTGTTTCACATAACAGTGAAGAACAGAGGAAAGCAGCTTATTTCTAATATATACTTTAAAACATGGGCTGAGGATGTAGCTTAGTAGCAGTGTTTGCCTACAATGCTTGAGGCCCAAGGGTTATACTCCAGCACTAGAAGAAAAACAATTCAAGAAAGGACTATGAGGCCAGTAAGATGGCGTTGTGGGTAACGCTGCTTGCCATGTAAGCCTGGATTCCTGAATTTGAACCCACATAGAAGTGAAAAGAGAGAATCAACTCCACAAAGCGGTCCTCTAACCTCCACATGAACACTATGACACACACACACACACACACAGACAAATAATATAAAAAAAATTTAGAAGGGATGGCAAGGATTGGAAAGATGGCTTAGCAGATAAGAGCACTGGGGTGTGGTTCCTAACATGGTATGACAGCTCACAGCCAGTTCCAGGAGATGCAGTGCCCTCTTCTGGCCTCCACTGGCACCAGACATGCAAGTGGTGTACAGATATACATGCAGGCAAAACAGCCATACACTTATCAAATAAAACAAACCTTTTAAGTTAAAAAAGGCAGCAAGATGGCTCAGTGTGAACCTGGTTCCCTGGGACCAACATGATGGAAGGAGAGAGCCCAGACTTTGTGTGGCATACATGCTACCACACAACACACACACCTACTACTCCCACACCACACAAGATAGATAGATAATAGAAGAAAGGTTAAATGAGGGGCTGGAAAGATGGCTCAGTGGTTACAAGCATATATTCCTTTTACAGATGACCTGAGTTCTATTTCTGGCACCCATGTTGGGGTTGCTGCCAATAACCTGTAACTCTGGTTCTGGGGCATCCAACTGTTTGGCCTTTGCAGACATTTTCACTCATATGCAAAAATGTACAATACAATAAAAAATAAAAATAAATCTTTTTAAAAATGACAAAAGTCCAAAAAGACTGTGCACTAGTTATTAGGAATATGCAGCACTAAAATTATGAGATAACTTCTTCATGCCATATTGGGTAACTATAAAGACTTGCCAACATGTTTTGGAAATGACATGGAAAAACTGAAGCTCTCAAATCTTGCTGGTAAGAACGTCACGTGGTGGTGCTTATGTAGAGAAGTCTGGCAGTTCCTCAGGGTGGTAAATACAGAGTTACATCTAACTCAGCACTTCTCCTTGCCATATATGCCCAAAGCAGAGGAACCCAGAAACTCACACACCTGTATGCACAGCAATCGAGAACTTGGTAATGAAAATAATATGGTGACTGTGCTGGGTGGTTTTATGTGAACTTGACACAAGTTAGAGTCACGAGAGGAGGGAGCCTCAAGCGAGAAAATGCCTCTATAAGATCTGGCTGTGGGCAAGCCTATAGGATGGTTTCTTCATTAGTAATTCATGTGGAAGGGCCAGTCTATTGTAGGTTGTACCATATGTGAGCTGGCGGTCCTGAGTTCTATTAAAAAAAAAAAAAAAGGCAGGCTGAGCAAGCCTCGGGGAGCAAGCCAGTAAGCAGCACCCCTCCATGGCCTCTCCATCAGCTCCTGCCTCTAGGTTTCTACCCATTTGAGTTTCTGCTCTGACTGCCTTTGATAATGAAATGTGAGATGGAAGTTTAAGTTAAATAAATCCATTCCTCCCCAAAATGCTTTTGGTCATGATCATCACAGCAATAGAAACCCTCATTATGATGTAGTGCACGCTTGTTAGCTCAGTACCCAGGAGGCAGATGTGGAGAGATCTACACAAGTTCTAGGTCATCCTGGACTATATAGTGAAACTTTGTCCAACAACAACAACAACAACAACAACAACGAAAAGAAAGAAAGAAAGAAAGAAAGAAATACCCCCACACATGCTATGATAGGAGTGATTCCTCAAAGCATTTGCTAAGTGAGGTACCAGACACAAAGGTCAGGTATTATAGGATTACTAAGTTTTTAAAAACAGAACAATTACTGAAAGCCACCTGCAAAGAATTTGAATCGATCTAGGCAAGTCAGCAAATAGTAATAATAATAAAAAATATGAAAGGAAATAGTGTTCCATTTTATTTAAAATTTTTGTTTGTTGGTTTTTTTGAGACAGGGTTTCTCTGTGTAGCCTTGGCTGTCCTGGAACTCACTCTGTTGACTAGGCTGGCCTCGAACCCAGAGATCCACCTGCCTCTGCCTCCCGAGTGCTGGGATTAAAGGTGTGCACTACCACCACCTAGCTTATTTTTTAAAATTCTATTTAACTTTTATTTATGTGTGTGAAACTGTGTGAATTCATGTGCACTACGTGTATGTGGGTAAGAAAAGAACATCAGATCCCCTGGAACTGGAGTTACAGACACTTGTGAGCTGCCATGTGAGTTCAGGGATCTGAACCTGGGTCCTCAGGAAGAGCATAAGGTGCTCCTACCTGCTGAGCTATCTCTCCAGCCCAATGTTCTACTTTCAAAGAAAGAAGCTGGTATAGCTAATCCTCAAAGTACAGCAAGGAGGCATGAGAGTCCCCTAAAAAGTGGCTGAAGCCAGCACTTGAGGTGGCCTTCTGTCTGTAACCTTGGAGGAACGTAAGGTAGGGAGGGAGGCAGACGCTCACAGCCCCGCACAGACCAAGATCAAGTGCACGAGACGAAATGGCAGCTGTATCCGTAAGCGACTAGAGTTATTGCTCAGTTGTAAGGAATAAATATTAAGTGATCAGGATTGAGGTAATCAGTCCTGAAAATGTGAGACTGCCTTAAAGTATATACTGGGTGCTGCTCAGTGGTAGAGTACTTACTTACCTAGCTCTGTCCCACTAACACACATATACACACACACACATACACACACACGCACATATACAGAGAGAGAGACAGAGAAAGAGACACACACAGAGAGAGACAGAGACAGAGAGAGAGACAGAGACACACAGAAATGGGGTTGGAGAGATTCAGGTTGGTCCTCAGCACCCACATGGTAGCTCACAACCATTCATAATTCTAGTTCTTGGGGGATCCAATGCTCTCTTCTGATCTCTTCAGGCACCAGGTACACATGTAGTATACACATATACATGCAGAAAAAACATACATACGCATTAAAATTTAAAAAATCTAAAGACTGTAACTATTTAGAAATGGTATCTTTACATAATACCCACTTTGGCTTCATTTACTTCACTCTAGATAAGAGTCCCTGTTTCATGTGATATCATCTAAATGGCCTCAGCACACACACAGAGTATGGTATTTGGACAGAGGTAGACTGAAAGAACCTCTTTTCAGATATGATGGCTGGAGTTGAGGGCAATTTTTGCTGCAGCACTGGCCACAAGGTCCTTACCATTCTGAACTTCGATGGTAGTAGTAGCCCTCTATGGAGGCTGCTGACTTCTGAAAGCAGATGTAATAGAAGCCAGCAAAGGAAGCACCGCTGATGTCTTTGATTGTGTGGTCTGGGACCAGGAACTGTTCCTGCACACAGATATGGGATCAGTCAGTAAGACACTAGAGGGTTCTAAAGACTGCTAGAAAACCAAACAACCAAATAAACACAAAAAACCCAAACCAACCACCACCAACAACAAACTCATGACTACATGGTTCTATTCAACTGCTGGGTCTCTGCCTGGTTTTGGGGTGCTGCTCATGTTACTGTAGTGTCCTACCTACTGTGGAGAGCCCGCAGGATCAGCAATGCCGAAGAGGGACGGGACCGTAGCTAGAGATCTAACAGACCATCCAATACTACTTTCCTGCCAACTTGTCTGTCCATCCAACTCTTGGAGACCAGTGACAGAATAAATTTCAGTTCTGGTTCCCAGGAACGATTACTGGGTTCTTATGACCTCTAATAAGAAGTCACATTTATTGCAGTCTGTGGTAACTCTGAGGTAAGAAGAGTCCCTATCATATCTCACCAAAGCTCCACCCTTGTAAAAGCCACAAGAATAGCGCCATTTGTGCCAGGCACATTACAAATACAGGCAATCTGACATCTGAACTGGCAACGAACAGTGAAAGGCTATGTTGCTGCTCCTGTCAGAAACCACAGGGCTCAGGTGAACCAAAATCCCACGTGTGGTACTCTAAGAGAAATTGTATGGAGACAACTCCAGTGCTTTAACAAACTACTTTTTATTTACTTTCCAACGCTGGGATGAAACCCAGACATTTTGTACGCTGGACAAATGGCATACCACAAACTATACTCCCGACCCCGCTCGTTTTCTTGTTTGTTTTTTGAGACAGGATTTCTCTGTGTAGCCTTGGCTGTCCTGGATTCACTTTGTAGACCAGGCTAGCCTTGAACTCGCATTGATCTGCCTCTTAAGTGCTGGGAATAAGGCATGTGCCACCATGCCTGGCTCTCTCTAGTTTTTTTTTTAAAGGACATTCTTTTCTGCTTTATTTAACTTTCAAATATAACTTTTAAGTTTCATTTAGGGCTGAGGTCTAGCTTAGTGGTAGAACACTTGCCTAGCATGTGCAAACCCTGAGCAAGTTACATCCTCAGCACGGGGGAAAAATTAATATAAACACAAGTGCAAGTGCTTTAGAGGGTTCACTGGCATGTTTCCCATGGTGGAGCGGGCTGGAGAGGGAAGCTCAGTGTATGCTGTCCTGTGACTGTCTACTGAGGAAATGACATGCCACTTCCCAAATGAGCAGCCACACAAAGCATACACAGCAAATGGCCATTTTAGATGCCTGGTCTTTATGAAAACTATAATGTTTCATATTTAGGAAGCTTTCTTTCTCCATATAGACAAGGTAGTGGGGACTGGAGGTAGGCAAGTGTTCCCAAAAGTTCTTTCACAGACTTGCTATATGGATTTGCATTCCTGTGGTTGTAGATAGCATACATACTGCCATAGTGACAGACGCATAGGACTCTCAGGCAAAGGCCAATCCATTAAAAGACTAGAAGGAGCCAAGGGCCAAGGAGGAGAGGATTGGTGCTCCATTCCTGGTCCCTCATTTCCTGAGCAGCTGGAAGCAGAGGCATTGGGTAGAGGATGTGGCTGGAGAGCAGTCACTCTGATGGCGTTTTAACCTCGTGGTAGGAATAGGACGCTGGGATGACTAAGTTCAAGCAAAGTTTCCCTGAGTCCCCAGAACACTTGGATGACTCATTCTAGAGGTTCACAGGATTCTTGGGTGGGAGAATGAGAGGAAGAGGATACTGGTTATGGGTGCCTACGGCATGAATATGCCCACTGCCCACTAAACAGCATAAGCAGCTCACCCAAGATGTGCTCTGGAGCCATCACACAACTGCTGCTTACAAGTGTGTAGGGACCCTGCCATCAAGACACACAGTGATGAAAGCACCTGTTATAGAGGCCCCTACGAGGGAGCCATAACCTGCAAGAGGAAGTGTGTGTGGGTACTCTAGGACCCACGCACGGGAGTCTGAGGAGATGGCCTAGGCAGAACCTTACCTTCCACCTCATGAAGACATAATCCCCATTTTTCAGTTCTTCATAATCAAAGTCATCTGAATTAAATGATTTTGCATACTGATAAAAAGCCAGAAACTTGCCCTAAAAATAAGACAAAAAAGAATCTCATTGATCCACATGAGGAAAGATGGACAGCTGAGCTCATGACTCGTAATGACTTGTAGAGAGGACTGCTAAGTGGACAGGGCACTACTTGATTATGCACCCAGTAAACACAGCAGAAGATAAAGTCAAAAGGGTGGGAATGGGTGCAGTTATAGAACACCCTACTATCAGAACATATAAGGTAAAATGTGTTAGTGGGATTTTAGCAAAGAAATACAGAATGGAGCCGGGAATGGTGGCAAACACCTTTAATCCCAAAACTCAGAAAGCACAGACAGGTAGATCTTTGTGAGTTTGAGGCCTGCCATGTCTACATAGTTTCAGGACAGCTAGAGCTACATAATGAGACCCTGTCTCAAACAAAACAAGACAAAAACCAGAGGGGCAAGGATAGTCATGGTGAGTGTCAGTACTGGGGAGCTTGGAGGCAGGAGAACCAGGAATTCAACCTAATCTCAAGGTACACAGGGAATTCAAGGCCAGCCTAGACTACATAAGACACTGTCTTTAAAAAACAAACAGTGCTGGACATGGTAGTATGTACTTTTATTTATTTATTTATTTGGTTTTTCGAGACAGGGTTTCTCTGTGTAGCCTTGGCTGTCCTGGACTCACTTTGCAGACCAGGCTGGCCTCGAACTCACAGGGATCCTCCTGTCTCTGCCTCCCGAGTGCTGGGATTAAAGGCGTGCGCCACCACGCCCGGCTTAGTATGTACTTTTAATTCTAGTACTTGGGAGGCAGAGTCAGGAGAATCTCTGAGTTCAAGGTCAGCTTGGTCTATATAGCAAGTTCCAGACCAGCCAGGGCTGCATAGAGAAACCCGCCTCATCCAAACAAAGGGGCTGAGCCATCTCAGCCCAGTTGGTAAAGTACCTGCTGTGTAAGCACAAGAACCTGCCTTGAGTTTCGGTCCCTATCACCCACATAAAAGCCAGGAAAAGTGTGTATACCTATAATATTAGAACTGCTCTCCGTTTAGAGAGAGACTGTCTCAAAAATGTATAGAACTATAGAGGAAGATACCTGGTGTTGACCTCTGGCTATATGTACACATACCCATGCCTTCTCACACAGGTACCAAATACTTTTTTTTTTAAATGTGCACAGACATAAAAAATAAATTGAAAAACAAAGAATAAGACTGGAGAGCTGACTCAGTGGTTAAGGGTACTTGTTGCTTTTGCAGAGGACCTAGGTTTGGTTCCCAGTACCTACCCATATACATACAGGTAAAACACTCATACACATAAAACAATAAATAAAAACAAATAAAACAACAACAACAACAAAACCAAGCCAACAAACCAAACGAAACTAAAGAAGAGTCAATTTGAGCCGCTTTGTGACAGTATGGCCGAGCTAGGCGTGGTAGTAGACATGTATAATTACAGCACTTGGGAGGCTGAGACAGGAGTATTCTAAGTTTAAGAGCTGCCTACACAACAAATTGAAAGAATGAGTGCCTATCCAATCAGAAGAGCAGGTTCTTGTGTCAGCTATTCAGGTAGCAACCGGAAGGGGGCAATTCCCCACCCCCCCACACACACACAGACAGACAAGTCTTTAATCCCAGCACTCAGGAGGCAGAGGCAGGTGGATCCCTGTGAGTTCCAGGCCAGCCTAGTTCCAAGACAGGCAGTGTTGCACAGAGAAACCCTGTCTCAAAAAACCAATCAACCACACAATCCATCCCCCGCCCCCGCAAAAACCCTCATTTTCTCTATGTTACCATACCTGGCAATATTTTTTTTCACTTTCATTTTTATTTTATGTGTGTAGGTGTTTTACCTGCATGTGTGTATGTGCACCATGTGTGTGCTAAGGAGGCCAGAAGAGGGTGTCATAGCCCTCGGAACTGGAGTTACAGACAGTTGTAAGCTGCCACTTGATTCTGGGAACCAAATCTGAGTCCTTTGGAAGAGCAATAGGTGCTCTTAACTGCTGAGCCATCTCCTCAGTCTGAGATAGAACATGTTTTACTAACATTTCCTTGTATTGCAAAGGAGAATCAATGAGTTACTTTCCTCAAACATTTTCAACCTACAATCAGTTGAATATACAAAGTGCAACCTCAGATACAAAAGGACCTAAGACATGGTCAAGATGAAGTCAGCATCTGTCTTAGTGCTATGCATCATTATTGCAGACTGTTCCATTTTAGTCTGTTTTTTCAAATATTTTAAAATTTTAAAGTAAGCACACACTTTGTAAGAAAACATCTGAAATAAAGCCAACAGTGAGAGCATAACACACACAGGAACCAAAGCACTATATATAGTCTGATATGCTAAGTCATAAATATTGTCATAAAGACACGAAGCATATAGAATCCTGACTTGACAAAGGCCCCAGCTCAGATAAATCTGAGAGGGCAGCAGCATGCCTGACTCTAGGCTACAACAGGAAAGTGTAGCACAGGTATTATCCCACACCATCAACTCTAGATAAACATAGCAAGACCTTATCTCAAAAAGCAAAAACCAGCTGGATATGATGACATACACCTGTTATTGCAGCACTTGGGAGGCTGAGGCAAGAGGATCACTGAGATTGTCAGGCCAGTCTGAGTTACAGAAGATCCTATCTCAAAATAAGCGAACAAGCACCCTTCCCCACCCGCAATGATGGACTAAGCCAAAGGCTGGTGTGACAGGACAAAGAACAACTTTTTGACCCAAACATAAAACAGGGAAAAGACCCCATGGCAGTAACCCAATTGTTTTGACATACTCACCACTGGGGAATAAGGACACTGCTGCATGTGACCACTAAGGACAGGCAATCTGAATTTCTCAGGAGTGTCTGGCTGGTGTAGGTTAAGCCCTCCCTGAGTCTATCGGGATGGACACAAAGAAGCAACGCGTCTGCCCTTGCTGGGTTTCAGGAAGCACATCTCCACTGC
The DNA here is from genome assembly GCF_903995435.1 of Acomys russatus. Taxonomy (NCBI): domain Eukaryota; kingdom Metazoa; phylum Chordata; class Mammalia; order Rodentia; family Muridae; genus Acomys; species Acomys russatus. Next base: position 41,351,417 of record NC_067161.1, on the reverse strand, counting down.
AGGCCATCCAGAGCATGAGGCAACTGCTACCTGCTCCATGGGTTTCACCATATAGAGGTGACTGGGAACAAACAGTAGATAAAGGATAGGCTGAACAGGGGACACTGCCCGGGTTCTGACAGCCACAGAGCCATGAGTGGACTGACAGACTGTTCTCATTACCTGGTATTTAAGAAAAGGGTTGGCAGACCTGGAGCAACTGTGACTCACGGAGGAATAGGTTCTGACTAACTCCTGCTGGGACCAAGGCCCTGGGTCCAGGCCTGCCAGTTCTCCAGATGTCTTTGCTACCCAAGGCAGAGCACAGCCTTACTCACCCAGTGTTTCCGATCAACGTCTTCATCTGCATCCCACTTCCGAGTTAAGAAAGGGTGTTTTTTGCTTATTATTTCTCCTTCAAAGAAGGTCGTAAGGGTCGGATACTCCTACAGCAAAAGCAAATATCCAAGCAAGACATTAAATGCGCACTTCTGTTGTTTGTGTGCAGTATGTTGTCTCCATCTGAACCCAGGGCTCCACACATGTGGAGTGATTTCACTCCCACTAAGCTACACACCCAGACACTGAATGAGCACTTTACCTTGGTCCTGCTGAGGCTTCTCAAAGATGTGCTTCCTGTTTATTTTCACCTTTTAGAGATAAGAGTCTTTCGATAACTTCTTTCTAATACTTTGACAAGATCAACTACAGTACTAACATACCATGCACTGTTAAGATCCACTGAGCTGCCAACAGGCTCTGGATATAACTTTGAATTTAGCTGCTCAGATAGTGAAGGGCTCTGGGCTTTGGAGACTTTGCCAGAAAAAGAACTCCTTATTGACCATAACTGCTATGTTCCAGTCTCTCAGAAAAGAATCTGGGTGCTGTCTACCATAAGTAAACTCTAAACACTGTACAGTCAAAGCAAAGTGCAACTCCTCATGCTGTTTTCTGGGGTGCACCCTGAGAAAAGGCCCCAAAGTTGGTATTGAGAGATGAGTCTCCCTCGACCCCAGGCCAACACTTCACATACCCCCAAACTTCCTTGCCCCTCGTTTATACTTGTGTGTTTTTTTTTTTTTCTTTTTGTTTGAGACAGGGTCTCACCATGTATCCCTGGCTGGCTTAGAACCTGCTCTGTAAACCAGGTTGGCCTTGAACTCACAGAGATTAGCCTGTTTCTGCCTCCCAAGTAATAGAATTACAGATATGTGCCACCATACCCAGCTTTACACCTATTCTTGAAGTTTTCAGGATTGAAAACATCTTTGGAAGAAATGTCTCAGAAACACTAGAAAAACATTTACTTCTATCACATCTATGCATATCTATCATATGCATGGTATGTTAGTACTGTAGTTGATCTTGTCAATTTGTGTAAGAAAAAACATGTAACCATGTCTGCAATGCAAAAATCACAACTATTCATAAAGAAGCTACTTCAAAAATTGAACTGTTATAATTGTTAAGAAAAAAAATAAGGTGGGACTGGAGAGGTGGCTTGGCCATGAAGGGCACATGCTGTTCCATTAGAGGACCCAGGTTCAATTCCCAGCGCCCATGTAGTAGCTCACACCTCTAAGTAACTCCAGTCTAAGGGATCTGATGCCCTCTTCTGACCTTGTGGTATCAGGCACACATGTGGTGCACAGACACGTGTATAGGAAAACCATCCTATATACTTTAAATGTATAAATAAAAAATTTTAATTAAATAGACCCATTCTGATAGTTTTGCCTCTTCTCTAAGTACAAAGACCCTCTTGAACAACACTGCACAGGCCCATGACTCAGGAGGCACCATGAAACACTAAGGTCATCTGTGACACGACTGCAAATGTGTGCTTTTAATTTGCAGACCTAAGTGGACTCCAGGACCTTACATGCACAACAGACAAGTTTTTCTACCACTGAGCTACACTCCAGATTCTGCTCTTTTTTTCTTTGTGTGTGTGTGTGCACGTGTATGGAGGCCAGAGATTGAGACTGGGTGTCTTCCTTTACTGTTCCTGGCCTTATCTTTTGAGACAGGGCTCACTGAATTCAGTGCTCACCAACTGGGCAGACTGACTGGCCAGCGAGTTCCAGGGACCTGTTACTTTCTATCCCGGCTGCACTAGACTTACAGACATGCATGACTGTGACCACTGTTTGTTTTCTAAACACAGGTGCTAGGGATCTGAACTCAGGGTCTTAGCAGGCACTTTGCCTACAGAAACACCTACCCAACTCCACACCTGCCCCATTTCATTTCATTTTTGGGGGTGGTGGTGGTTAGAGACAGGGTTTCTCTGTGTAATCTGGGCTGTCCTGGAACTCTCTTTGCAGACCAGGCTGGCCTCGAACTCACAGTGATCCAATCTGCCTGCCTCTGAATGCTGGGATTAAAGGTGTGCACTACCATGTCCAGCCTCCATTTCATTTCTTAACAGCGAACTTTAGAATACACAAATCTAACACCCTCCAAAACCTCAAATTCCTATGCTAACAGTGCTGGTCTGGGTTTCTCATACAGATATATACACAGACTAAAGAAATGAGATGGGATCCAGGCTGTGGTGGTGCACGCCTTTAATCCCAGCACTTGGGAAGCAAGGGGCAGGTAGATCTCTGTGAGTTCGAGGCCAGCCTGGTCTACAAAGGGAGTTCCAGGACACCAGGGATATCCACAGAGAAACCCTGTCTTGAAAAGAAAAGAAAGGGAGAGAGAGAGAGAGAGAGAGACAGACAGACAGACAAACAGACGAGGCTTTCCTAAATAGAAATCTACTCTAAGTTAAAAACTAATCTGTCTTCTTAAACAAATTAGGCAGCACGTGAAGGTAACTATAACACACCCACTCCCAAACACCATAAATGACAATCAATCGGATCCATCATGGCCAGAAGTCACCAAAACGATTATTTCTTGGGAATGGTACAAGAACCCTGAGCACCTGACTATAAAGCCAAATTCAGGATAATTTAAGAGACAAAACAGACTCTCTGTCTCTGTCTGTCTGTCTGTCTGACACACACACACACACACACCAGAAACATACCACCAGAAGGAAGGATATTAGAAAGAGGTGTAAGAGAAAGAGGTGAGACCAGGCAGGTGCAGGCTGTAGCCACTCAACTCCTTCATCAGTCCTCCCAATTCCAAGCTAACTCCCCGCAGTCCCATTACGGATGCCCAGGCAGAAGTGCCTTCTGAGGGCTTATTATTTGGCAATAGGTCAACAAATACTGAGTTAAGAGTGAATAGATGCAAGCTGGGCAGTGGTAGAACATGCCTTTAATCCCAGCACTCGGGAGGCAGAGGCAGGCGGATCGCTGTGAGTTCGAGGCCAGCCTGGTCTACAAAGCAAGCCCAGGATAGCTGAAGCTACAGAGAGAGGCCCTCTCTCAAAAACAAACAAACAAACAAAAAAGAGTGAACAGATGCTTTGTTTATACATCAGTCTCTTATGAATTTGGTTGGTGTGGTCTGCATCCGTGCTACCAACCTCAGCCTGACCTCCCAAATCCAACTAAGGGGTGAGTGAAGGGCTTTATTATAATCTCCCCTTTGAAGCTGGGCTCCCACACACCCTACATGCTGTTAGGATCAGAAATGCAAAGATAGCATAATTTCGTGCCTACTCTTTACAGATCTGATTGCTTCAGTTCAAAATAGCACCTAAAACATTAAAGATGTGCTTTGTCAGCGAATGTGTGGCAAATAACCTCAAATTTAACTTTCAACACACCACACTGCATATAGAGAAAGTCAACTTTTTTTTTTTTTTCAAGACAGGGTTTCTCTGTGTAGCCTTGGCTATCCTGGACTCTCTTTGTAGACCAGGCTGGCCTGGAACTCAAAGAGATCTGCCTGCCTCTACCTCCCGAGTGCTGGGATTAAAGGTGTGTGCCACCACTACCTGGCTGAGAAAGTCAACTATTATAACAAGTCATTTATGTAATTTAATTAAAATAAACTGTACATTTGATATTTTATTATATCTTATAACATATAATTAATAATATGCAAACTATACATCTGACATATGATGATGATGATGATGATGATGTTTGGTTTTTTTCTGAGACAGGGTTTCTCTGTGTAGCCCTGGTTGTCTTAGAACTAAGTTTGTAGACCAGGCTACCCTCAATCTCACAGAGATCTGACTGCCTCTGCCTCCCGAGTGCTAGGATTAAAGGTGTGTGCCATCACCATCTAGCTATTACTTTATTTTTTGAGAGAGGGTCTCTCTGGGTAGCCTTGGTTGTCCTCGAACTGTGAAGACCAGGCTGACCTGGAACTCAGAGATCCACTTGCCCCTGACTTCCAGATACATTTGATACTTTAACAATTATGAGAAGGCATAAAGAAACAACTAATACAGGTACAAAACTCAATCAGCTTGTTACAGTTCTCTGTATAGGGCTAATTATGGCTATGACATACTAGGTTCAGAATTCAGTAAGCTATCAGTTGTACAACTTTGTGACTATACCAAAGCTAATAATGAATTATATAATTTATCCAGATGTGGTGCTGCATACTTGTCATCCCAGTGCTCGCGGGTCTAAGGCAGAATAATCATGAATTGGAGGCTAGTCTGGGCTACAATGGTGTGTTCTAAATAAGACAGGGCTACAGAGTAATGCCTGCTTCAAACACCAGACCTATGCTTTACAAGGATGAAACACATGATGTGTTGAGTGTGCCTGTAAAACTGTAACATATTAATGGGGAAGAATCACAAGCATCCTGTGGCCTGCTCAGGCCTTAAGCATCTTGGACCATAAACTACCTTTTACTAAGAGCCCCACAAAAGCATGGCACAATTCAGTGTTGTATTTGAGCAGACTACTCTGGGAGGACATTGGCTCAGTCAGGCCCCTCTGCCTACAGATTTGAGATTTGGCAGGGAAGATGAATCCCTGTGGGCTGGCCCGTTCAAGGCCATGACAGCACCCTCCCTCACGGAAGAGCTTCAGGGAAACTTGCTCTAGGAAGAGCTCTCAGCTGCCAGCACTTCTCTGTACTGTTCCCAGATTCCTAGTGCTACTTACCATTTCTTAGCAGTTTGCTATAAACCAAGTGATTGGCTTTGGAGTTACTGCTATAATGTTCTAAATTATTAAACACTTTGTTAGTTTCAGTTAAAGAGTTATGTCCTGTACTCTATGAACAAATGCCCTGGCTGCCTTATGAGCTGAGCATAGCCTGTTTTTTGTTTGTTTTTTCGAGACAGGATTTCTCTGCGTAGCCTTGGCTGTCCTGGAACTCACTCTGTAGACCACGCTGGCCTCCAATTTATAGAGATCCACCTGCCTGTCTCCTGAGTGCTAGGATTAAAGGCATGCGCCACCACTGCCCAGCATGAGCTTATCCTGTTTTACTACGTGTTTTCTCTTAGGACAAATAACAGCAGAGCCCCCCACCCCCACTCTGCTTTTTTACTATCACTTTCTGTCCTTCTCTGATGGGCTGTGTTTCCACAGATGGGGAAGACTCCTAGGGAATCCTCACTCCAGCCTCTAGCACAGACAAGCAGATGAGCCTGTGGGCATCATAGCACCACTCTACATTTGAGCCACATTCTCACATACAGCTAACTCTAACATGCTCCCTACTTAGACAAGTTATCTGATGAGGCAGAGAGGGGTTTTTCACTCTCCTTTAAGCAGGAGCTGAAAGGAAGAGAGTTGAGAAATTAAAGTTCACAAATCCAGAAAAGGGTTGAGTTGAGGTTTGCAAGCTCTGTTCTGCCCAGCCCAGTCCTGCTAGACGAGCAGGATCACATGAAGCAATGAAGGCCATGAGAAGCTGCAATAGGGCTGTGCCCAGCCACTCCTCACTCCTTGCAGGGAACTCAATGCCAGTTAGGCAGCCTTCTTCTTCCTGTTTGGCCACTAATGGAAAGGAAAGGATGCTCTTCTTTGCCTCCTAAATTTCAGGAGTCTTGAGAATTAGAGAACAGAACGCTCTACTTTTACTCACTAGGCTGAAAACTAGACTCTTGTTTTTACTGTTTCAATGAACCACAAAATTTACTTAGGTTTTTCAAGACAGGGTTTCTCTGTAGACCTGTCTGTCCAGGAAGTCACCCTGTAGATCAGGTTGGCCTCAAAAAGAGATCCTCCTGCTTCTGTTTCCTGAGTGTCACCAAAACAGGCTAAACCACAAGATTTAAATAACTTCAAAAACCTTCGTTCTTGTATAATTGATGACTATCTCAAAGAATACTAAATTCATAAGGGTGAAGGTTATCTATATTTTTCTTTATCTATGCACATGCATGTGCATATATGCCACACGTGTGCAAGTATCTATGGAGTCCATAAGAGGGTGCTGGGTGCCCTGAAGCTGGCGTTAACAGTGGTTGTGAGGTGTCTGATGTGGGTCCTGGGAAGTAAACTTGGGTCATCTGCAAGGGCTTTTAACTACTATCTCTCTAGTTCCTTTTATTTTCTGTTCCACCAAGATTTTTGTTCGTGCGTGTAAGAGAGTGTGTATGCAGGTTTGTGTATTTGTAGGCCAAAAAAAGGCTATCAGCATCCTTTTCTATCATTTTGCACATGGTCTTTTCAGGCAGGGTCTCTTCCTGAACCTGAAGTTTGTGTTTTCTTGGTTAGGCTGGAAGCCAGTGAGCTCCAGTGATCCTTCGATCTCTGCCTAGGTTGGAGGTGGGTTTATACAGGTGCACTGGAGGGCTGGGGAGATGGCTCAGTGGCTAAGTAACACTGACTACTCTTCTGGAGGTCCTCAGATCAATTCCCTCCACCCACATCGTGCCTCACAACCATCTATAACTGTGGCTATAACTCTAGTCCCATGGGACCTGATGCCTCTTTCTGGTCTGTAGATGTACATGCAGACAAAACCCAGATATATATATATATATATATATATATATATATATATATATATATAAAAAAATATATATATATATATATATATATTATATAAAAATAATTTTTAAAAAGTGCACTGGATGCCAGCTTGCTGTGAGTGCTGTGACCTGAAATCTGGTTAACAAGCACTGTTAACTGCTGAACCATTCCTCTAGTCCATATAATTTTTTCTTAAAAAAGGGTTACTGTCAGGCATGATAGTACATAGCTATAATCTTAGCATTCCAGAGGTTGAGACAGAGGAAGTCAACCTGGGCTGTCTCAAAAAACAGTAAAAAAAAAAAAAAAAAAAAAAAAGACTAATCAATTATGCTGTGATTTTTGAGGGCTGTGGGTATACCTCAGTGGTTGAGTGCACACTAAGCCTTCATTTCATCCACACCTACAACCAGAGAGGAAAAACTTTGACTGTCCATTTGTAGATGGACAGCCGAAACTGCAGTATCATGGTCCACACAGTTAAAGGATTTCAACGTGGGATTCCTGTACTGGACTCTCTGAGCTGCTGAGCAAGCCACTCACTTTCCAATTCCAGATCTGGCAAGAAGTACTTACCTCTGTAAGGCCCTTGATCTTCAGGTACCCACAAAGGTAAGAGTTCCCGGTGTCCACGTGCTGCCAAGAAAGGATACAGTGTTAAAGCCGAGCCCCTGGGGATGCTTCAAAAATCCTGTAAGGCCAGTGGTCAGCAAGCACCTGGCACAACCCAAGCCTCAGCCTCCTTTGGTACCTTCAATTCTGATGGGCAATGAAAATTGTATCAGGGGCTGGAGAAATGGCTCAGTTGTTAAAAGTATTTGCTGCTCTTCCAGAGGATCCAAGTTTAATTGCTAGTACCCACATCAGGTGGCTCACAACCATCTACACCTCTAGTCCCAAAGGATCCATCCCTTTTTGGCCTCCATGGGCACATACCATATGCAGACATACATGCACATAATTAAAAATAATAAAAATAAATCTTAAATATCACCACAGGCCTCTCTCACACCTTTTGGCCAAATATTTCAATAGTAATGTTCCATTCCAATAGTCAGCCTGCTTGTTCATTTTCTGTACATCTCTCCCTCCTCTGCAGACTGTGCACTGTTAAACACAAGGGCCCTTTCCACTTGTATACCCAGCGCCATCTCTGACTCAAAATGTCTTGCTAGATCATTTCCATTTTTCTGTTACTCAGCCACTGGCTTGGGAGAGCTTTTCCTGCCTTCTTATTGATCCAAAGCACCATCTTGAATTCTTTCCCTATGAAATGAGCAGAACATTTGAGAATAGCATCTTATGAAGGAGGAATGCATTTTAATTATGAACTGGAATGCCACCCAACATATTGTGAACATTGGCTTTGCCTATTTCATAAATAGTTTTTCAAGACAGGGTTTCTCTATGTCGCCTTGGTTAGACTCACTTTGTAGACCAGGCTGGCTTCGAACTCACAGAGATCCACCGGCCTCTGCCTCCTGAGTGCTAGGGTTACAGCAGTGTGCCACCACGCCCGGCTGACTTTTTTTTTTTTTCTTTCTTTCTTAAAGACAGGTCATCAGCATACAGTCCAGGTTGAATGGCCTCAAACTCACAGAAATATACCTGCCTCTGCCTCTCTAGTGCTGGCTTGGACTTATAGGTTTTGCTTTGATGTATAGGAGTGGTTCGCTCCCATGTTTGTCTCTGTACCACATGTATGCTTGATGTGTGTGGGAGCCAGAAGAGGATGCCAGATCCCCTAGAACTGGAGTTACATATGGTTGTGAATTACCATGTGGGCGCTGGGAATCAAACCTGGGTTTTCTGGAAGAACAGCAGTGCTCTTAGCTGCTGAGCCATCCGTAGCCCCTGGACTTGTGTTTCCTAAAAAGGAGACAGGAGAACAAGAGGAAGGGGCAGCCACAGGTCATTGGTTACTTAAGACACTGCCAGAGGCCTACTCCCTAACCAACTTTTTTTTTTTTTTAACCATGCCAGCAGGACTGAATTTTGTTCTGGCAGCTGCCCTGTTTATAAGGCCTGGCCATTCTTAGTGGTGTGACCTGTGAGCTGTTGGTGGAGGAGCGAGTGACTCTGTTCTGGCCAAAAATATAAGTGCTTCTGAGGGAGCACTACCATTTGAGTGGGCACACGTGGAGCAAGTGTCTCTTCCATTCTCTCATGGTGGGAATAACAACAAACAACATTCAGTCTCAGGGCAGCTACCAAGAGACCAAAAAGAGAAATAGAACAGAAAATGCTGAGGATGGCTGCCCAGAAAGACAGTCAGAACGTACTCATCACAGGAGCCCTGCAGGAACGCCAGACAGTACATCACTGGTTCTGATTCTGTGTGCTTCTTTCTTTGGAGACAGGGTCTAAGATCTCTCAGGCTGGTCTCAGACTCACTACGTAGTGGAGAAGACATGAATTTCTGATCTTCCTGAGTGCTCAGACTACATGTGTGCATCATCATGCTTAGCTTATGTGGTACTAAGGATCAAACACAGGACTCTGTGCATATCAGGCAAACATTTTATCAGCTGAACTACATCCCCAGCCCCATGAGTGCTATTTTGAAATGCAAAATAGATGCTTGGTGCTGGAAGCATACCAACTTGTAAATTTCACCCAAATCCATAGACAATGTCCCAAACAGGCAGAGTTTTAGAGTTCATGACTTAAAGTGACTCTAATTATGATAAACTCTGAAACTTCCTATTAACTTCTGAATTAAAGCAAAGCAAAGGACAGAGGTACTTGGAGAACATGTGTTAAGTGAGGTCTCACTTCAAGAAACTAGAAGTTTTGTGGCACCTACCAGATTTTAAGAAAAGGGGGCTGGAGAGATGGCTCAGAGGTTAAGAGCACTGTCTGCTCTTCCAGAGGTCCTGAGTTCAATTCCCAGCAACCACAGGGTGGCTCACAACCATCTGTAATGAGATCTGACACGCTCTTCTGGTCTGCAGGTGTACACTGTATACATAATAAATAAATAAATCTTTTAAAAAAAGAAATAATTTATTATTTTTAATGATATCTATGGGTCTCTATGTGAGTGTGTGCACATGATAGATATCAGAGGTGTCATAGCTGCCCAGAGCTGCCTGACATGGGAGCTGGGAACTGCACTTCAGTCCTCTAACAGAGCAGCTGCTGAGCCAGCTCTCCAGCCCTCCCTATCAGGTGTGGAGATTTACTTCCATCTCTAATACAAATAAAATATTAAGGCAGCCCTGAAGAACTGCAATGGACCTAGTTAGCCAGATAAGTCAGCACTAAAGCAATGAGGTTCCAATGAAGCCAAGGGGCTGTCACATCTGAGTGCTGGCTTCAGTGGTAATCCATGCAAGAATAGCCAAAGTATTTCAGTGTCTTCACTTGCTGGTCTTAGCATTGGAATTAGGTGACACAGCTGGTCCACCCTCACATGGCTCAGCAAAAAAGCTGTTATTAATGGACATTCTGAGCCCAAGGCTCTTATAGAGCTCAAAACAGTTTGTGGTTTTCACAGCTAAAGGCTATCAGATGGGAGAAATATTTGTTAATAATTGAAGTGTACACTGCATGCTCAACAATTTGAATTTCTATTTGGCCTCCATTCAGCTACATCTTTCCCATTCTGCCCAAATTGATCTTGATGATGATGAGTGAACTAAAACGAAGCCACATGCATATAGCTCTCACCAACGAAGGGGTCAACATCTCAATGTGAAAAATAACAAGGCAAGTGTTTAGGAAAGAGGCCTCTCAGCACAGCTGTGTCCAACGGCTGCTCTTTTTACATACTCTTCACAGGGTTTCACACTACTGGTGGTGACTTATAAGATGGCACAGAGGGAAGCTGTCAGACCCCCAAAGGGATCACATATCAGATATCCTATTTATCAGATATTTACATTATAATTTATAACAGTAGCAAAATTACAGTTAGGAAATAGCAACAAAATAATTTTATGGTTGGGGTCACCACAATATGAACATTAGGAAGATTGAGAACCAGTGTTCTAGGAGTTGTCGAGATGGCTCAGTTGGTAAAGTGCTTGGTAAGCAAGTAGGAGATTCTAGAGCCACGTGAGGTCAGGCACGCCTGTAATCCCAGTGCTGGGGAGGCTGAGATGGGCGGATCCCTGGAATTCCCTAGCAGTCAGGCCAGGTTCAGGTTCAGGTTCAGGGAGAGCTCTTATCTCAAAAACTAAGTGGAAAGCAACAGAGGAAGCTACCTAATGTAGACCTCTCATCTCCAGGTGCAGAAGCACACATGCACACACGCCCTCGTAGGCACATGTGCACACGCTCCACTGCTCTTAAAGTACAGGAAAAGATATATGGCATCTTTTGAGACATTTCTATTAAGACCACAAGATACCATTTCATACCCACTGAGATCACTATAGTTAAAGGAGTCTGTAAAGATGTGAAGAATTAGAGCCTTCCTATGCTGCCAGAGGAAACAGAAAATGGTGTAACCTCTTTTAAAAACCACTGGTAGTTTGCTAAAATATTAAACTCAGAGATACTTTAAACCCCAGCAATTCTACCTCTAGGTATCAGCATTTACTCAAGAGAAATGAAAATATATGTGCAAATAGAAAACTTGTATACAACCAGGTGTGGTGGTGCACGCCTTTAATTCTAGCACTTGGGAGGCAGAGGCAGGCGAATCGCTGTGAGTTCGAGGCCAGCCTGGTCTACAAAGTGAGTCCAGGACAGCCAAGGCTACATAGAAAGACCCTGTCTCAAACAAACAAACAAACAAACAAACAACCCCCAAAAAACTTGTATATAGCTGGGCTGGTGGTACATACCTATAGTCCTAGTACTTGGGACAGCTAAAGTGGCAAGGTCACTTGAAGTTAGGGTTTCAAAACTAACCTAGGCAATAGATCCACACCTGAAAACCAAACAAAAACCCTGTATATGAATGTTCAAAACAGCATTAGTGATAATAGCCCCTATGTAGAAATACCCTAAAAGTCAATGGCTAAACAAAATGTAGGCAATGCTGACAATGGGCAACAAGACTGACATGTGATGATATGGATGAGCTCTGAAAACATGCTATGCTAAAGAAGCCAGCCAGAAAAGGAAAAATAACTGTACGGCCTTATTTCTACATGTCCAGAACAGGTAGAAAGTGAGTCTAGGTTGGTTGTTTGTTTTTGAGAAAGGGTCTCACTCTACAGCCCAGATTCTGGCCTCAGACTCTGAGTTTTGGAATATAGGTGAATACTACCACACCAGGAATAAGTAAATCTGAAGAAAAAAAGATTAGTTTAGGATTGGCGCACATGTGTCTGTGTGCACATGTGTGATGGCTAAGGGGTACAAAGGTTTCTTTTGGGGGCAATAAAATGTTTTAAAATCAGGTGATAGTTGTACGACTTTGTGAGTATCCTAAAAATCATTAAGTGTACACTTTGAATAGGTAAGCAGTAGTTTTGTGTGATATGGTGGAATATATCTCAATAAGAGTACTTAAAAAGAACAAGCAGGTATATTTTTCATTGATTTGACTTCAGAGCCCATGCCTTTAGCTGCCACATTATTTTGTTTCCCTAAAAACATTTTAAACTAAACAAACAAGAAAAGCAGGAAAGAAGTTGAATTAGGAAAGACATGTTCTCAGAAGGCTGAGTCTAAGAAAGACCAGATAATAAAATAATAGTTCCACACTTCCACCTGGTCACAATGACAAGCTCACTGGGGGAGCATTCCTTGGCATGACCACCAACTGCCCCCATCACTAGTCATCCCGCACAAGGATTTTGGGCTACCTGAAACCTATCAACCAAGCTTCTAATCAATCACCATTCCCACTGGTTCACAAGGCCACCAACACGCTATGAACACACAGAAATGAACAGACTTCCCTATTATATCAGAAATCAGATGGTCATAAATTCAGGGCCATTCCAAACATGATCTATACAGGGATCCCACTTCCAGACTAGTTGAATGAATTTGAAACAAAAAACCTGACCTTTTTATACTATATTATCATATTTTAAGGAGGAAAAAAAAAAACCCGATTATCACAGTAGGTAATGAGAATTGAAATCACTCAGTTACAGTTTTCCAATGATGATAAATACCATAGCGCATGACAGAACTTTACGGAACAGGTTACACTAAACGAGAGCATGGTTTTCCCAATCAAAAATCGGAGAGAACTATTCCCACAAATGGTAAGAAAGAAAAGGACTGATGAGTGTGCTACAGTTAGAAAGGAGAGCAACTTGCTGGGCTATAACCTGAACGAAGCAGGGTTTTGGTACTGGTAGCACTTGGCAGGCAGGGGCAGGGGGATCATTGTGAATTCCATGTCAGCCAGAACTATTACACAGAGAAACCCTGTCTCGAAACACTCCCCCCACCCCCAAAAAGAAAGGAGCCACTTTCATGTCTTTGGAGTGGGAGATCTACTTGCTCAAAAGAATCCAAGATGGGAAATTAGAAAGAGCAAACGGTGGTAGAGGGTGTACATATACGCTGTGCATCTCACTGGGGCCCCAAGGCAGCAGTCACCTCTAAACCTTCGTCAAGGAGCAAGATTTGGGGAACAACCTAGGAAGTAGAATTAGGAAACTACACACAAGGTGGAAATGGAAATGGAAATAGGTCTTCAGGCAGGCAGTTTAATATCTAAAAAGAACAGTATTGTGGAGAGGGGAGATGAAAGAAAAATTGCCACCTCACCAATTTTTGGTTAGAAAAAGAGAAAGAGGTAAAGTTCTGGAAACGAAAGGCCCAGAGCAGACAAAGCTGAAGTTTCAAAGTTGTTCGGGGACTGACAGCCAGCAGCCGGTACTCAGATATCCAGGTCAAATAGGGGGAGGTAAGTGGACACAAAACAAAACTGGGTTAGATTTCCCCAGTGCTTGGGCATCTGAGGCTGGGAGGAAAACTCTGGAGCCGTGTAGATAAAAATCAGCAACACTGAAGCCAGCAATAGCAAGCAGCTTGACCAAGGTTCAGGTCAGGCATGGGAAGGGGCCACAGAGCAGCGTAGGCAAAGAAGCCTGGGTCAGGAAGCCTGGTGTTGGGGCGGGTGGCCATAACCTGAACGAAGCAGGGTTTTGGTACTGGTAGCACTAAGTGGTGTGAGTACCTGGTCTGTGGGGAGCCAAGGACCGAGGAATGGCCTGGGTTGTCTCAGCCAAGGGAGGGAGGCCCACTCCCCCACCCCACCCCACCCCACCCCCGTTCCCACTTCCCCGAGAGCGGTAGGGTGGTTGATTCTCCAAAGGAGCAAGGTCCCTGACTCTCAGGATGAAGTGGGTGGTCAGGGTACGAGCTTCATTCTTGGGAGAATCTGACACTGGCCGCCCCCAGGAGGGGACTCAGTTTGGGGGAAGGCGATGGGGTGTTTTTCAGGCTCTGACAGGGACTGGTGGGAGGGTGGCTGGTGTAAGGGAGGACGGGACTTGGGAAAGAACCGAGCCAGGTTTTAAAGGACAGCTAGTCATGGGGGTGCTTCCGGATCCCAAGCGGGGCGAGCCAAAGGCTCCAAGTGTGGCACCAGTCTTCGGGGGTGGGGTGGGGGCTGGAGGAGGCTGGCCGCTCCAGGCTTTGGAGTCTAGGGGTTGGGTTAGGGCTAGGGTTCGAGAGTGTGACATCGGCCGGGCAGGTCTCGGTGGGAGGCGCCGGGGTGCAGGAGGCCCCAGCAGTGAGGGCCTGCTCTGCCGCTGAAGGCTCGAGGAGCCCAGGGCAGGCCGGGCCCGTGAGCGCCGCGAGGAGGCCCTCGGGCCCGGCCTGGCCGCCCGGCGCTCACCTGCAGCACCACCTCTACGTCGTACGAGTTCCCCTTGCTCTTCTGGTGGCCGCGGAACTTGGAGCCGCTGTAGAGCAGGCTGGTGGCCACGCCGGGCTGCTGGGTGTTGATGGGCGGCGGCGGGATGAGTGAGGCCGCGGATGTGGCTGAGGCACCCGCCGGCGGGGGGCACTCGGTGCGGACCGGCATCGCGGGGTCCCCCGGAGCCAGGGCTGGGGGAGGGGGAAGGAACCGCCGCCGCCGCCGCGCGGGAGCTGAGGCTGCGGGGAGGGCGGACCAGGGCGCGCACGCGCGGGGGAGGGGCTCGGGAACCACCCGCCCGCTGCCGGCTGACCAAGCGCTCGTGTCGCCACCTGGACCCCGGGACCTACTAGCAGGGTTTCCCCGTCCTGAGCAAGGTCCCCTCTCCCCACTTGGCCTCGCGCTGGCGCGCGCGCACACACACACACACATACACACACACACTCACACACACGCGCACACACACACTCACACACACACACACATACAAACACACACACAAACATACACACACACACACACACACGCACACACGCACTCCGCCGCTTCCGATTGGCGCGGGCGCGCCGGAGAGGCGGGAGCAAACTCAGGCGGCGCTCCCGCCCATTGGCAGACGGAGAGAGCACGTGGCGCGGCGCGCGAACGGCCCTCTGGGACTTGTAGTTTTCTTCCGGTAGCGCGGCTTGGAGGGGGCGGGGCAAGCACGCTTGTGATGCCGATTGACGGGGGCGGAGAGCGGTGCGCAGGAGCTGCGAGGCGGCGACGGCGCGCCGTAGGTGTCATGAGGAAGATGGCGGCGTGCAGAGGAAGCTGATGGCTTTGAACCCTTGGTGAGAGGTTTCCGTACAGAACCAGCGAGGAGTTTGGAATCTCTTCGCTCTATTCCTAGTCTCTGTTTTCACGTATGCCCAAGCCCTTGGGCGTGATGTGGCGGATCTGCCCTCGGCTGAGGAACCGGGGACGCTGTCTCTTGAATCGGCCTCCCGGTGATCCCTCCGTCTCAATGTGGCCGCGGCCTCCGGCCCGGACATATGTACCGCCAACAGGTGAGGCCCGGACATGTTACATTTTGGTCAGGAGCAAAGTCGGGCTCACCTAGTGGAGGGTTTCTGACGTGCAGTGCGGAGTGACAGGCAGGGTTCAGGCCCATCCAAACTAGTGCAGGGGTGACCTTAGGGGACACAGCGTGGCCAGAGTAGGAGAGATTTGGCTCTGGAGGCTTTTCTTAATTTATTTCCTTCCTCCCTCCCTCCCTTCCTTTTTTTCTGTTTGTTTTGTTTCAGTTTTCGAGACAGGGCTTCTCTGTGTAGCCTTGGCTGTCCAGGAACTCATTCTGTAGACCAGACTCACTGCGATCCACCTGCCTCTGCTTTCTCCCTTTAAAGGGAAGCGGTGTCTTCATTGATTTCGACCAAGATTTCCAAGGTCACAGAACAGACTGATTAAGGTTCGTGGAAGGCAAAGACTGGCCTGACTGCTGTGTCTCCAGGACCCAGCACAAGACTGGGCACAGAACAGACAGGCCTTAAGTCTTCCACCCCCACACACACTTTCCTTGAGGGTTGTAGGGCCCTCTGTCCCAGTGCAGTGCCACAACCTCTTCCTTGTCTGCAGCCTCCTCTTAAGTGGGGATTTATGCCATATTTCTTTCACCTACTAAGAACTGTAATAAGCCCAAAAGGAGATTATTTCATTGGTTCTGGAGAGAGATTTTATTACTTGAGTGAATGAAAAGTAGCGACAACCTTCCTTCATTTAGTTAGTTTTGTGTTGAGGGCATGCGGTCGCACCTGAATGGTGCGCAACACCAAATACCAGATTCGTTATGCTTACCAAACACTGCTCTGTAAAACCCTGATATCCAAAGCACAAAGATGCTGAGAGATCACAAAGAGCGTCCTTCTATCTTGAGCATGTATGGGGTTTTGATTGAAAGGGCGTTTAAACTAGGGCTTGACGGGTGAAGATTTTGGTGGTGGGGGGGGTGGGGGGGAAGAGTGTAACATGTCCAGAGGTGATGATAGGGTGTCAGAGATCTTGTCGCAACTCTGTCCTTATTAGGAAACGGTGCCATAGTTTAGCAGTTGCATAAGAGTACAAACCCGGGGTCTGTTGTTGGCTAAATTTCTGAGGTACTGTGGTCTTGGGCAGGTATGATACTGCTTTCTTTAGTGATCTGAAGCATGAGATTGCCTTTAAGGATTCTTCAGGCTGTAAATTCCATAATTTTTCATTTTATTTAGTGTGTGTGTGTGTGTGTGTATACATTTGGCATGCACATGGAGGTCAGAAGACAACTAGCATGGCTTGGTTGTTTTCATCATATGGGTTTCAGGGATTGAACTAAGGATGTTTGTTGTTCGTTGGGTTTAGTGGTCAGTGCCTTTACATGGTGAGCCATTTCAATGGTCCATAGCCCATAATTTTGTATAAACGGGGAAGGAGATTAGATGCAACAGGGAGCTGAGTTTTCACTTATCAGGACCCAAATGAGGGCCTAGAAGTGGGCCAGGAGGAAGCTGGGTGCAGCGTCACACACCTGTATCCGCTGCTGGGGAGACAGGTAGGAGAATCCCTTGAGTCCAGGAGTTTGAGGTCAGCCTGCTGCAATAGCAAGACCTCCTCAGGGGCAGCGGGAGGAGAACAAGGCTTGGCTTATACTGTGCCTCACTCACTCATTTATACATTCCTATTTTCTCTCACATTTGACTACCTACTATGTGCTAGATAATGCTAAGAGCCAACTGCTAAGTCTGTAATACAGAAGATAAGGTGGCAGATGGAGCCTCTGCATAATGGAAAGCAAAAAGCATTAGCCCTTTGTGTAGTTAGTGAGCTCCTGAGTGTGCCTCCCTGGGATACGCCCTGCTCTCTTTATCCTCACCATTGTTGCCACCCTATGCCCCCTGCACACCACTCAGTCAGCACCACAAGTGCGCTTGCCCCTCCACCTCTTTGTGTGTGTGTGTGTAAGATTTTTGTGTATCTTTGAAGTAGTCTAAATTATACCCCCACTGAGTCCTTCTTGGTGAAGGAGACTTCCGTTGTCAAGCCGACTGTACTAGGCCACTTAGGAACGAAGGCACCATGGAAGGTTGTCTGAAGAGCAGGGGCTTTGGAAAGGCTCATC
This sequence comes from Acomys russatus, assembly GCF_903995435.1. Lineage (NCBI taxonomy): Eukaryota > Metazoa > Chordata > Mammalia > Rodentia > Muridae > Acomys > Acomys russatus. The sequence continues at coordinate 41,333,662 of NC_067161.1, read as the reverse complement.
TAGGCTTGGAGGAGGAGGTGGGGCAATGCGGAGACCTTTGTGAGGCTGTTGGCATCCTCCTGTTCTCTTTTTAGTCCAGAGGGGAATAGGGTTTGGAGAAGCAGCAGATGAGGCTGAATGCAAATTCCCAAAGAAATCAAAGCTAGAAGTTCTATCTGTACCATTTACAAATTACCTTTTCCCCAGGCAGCTTCTCCAAGTCTTCAGAGACATTATTTGCTTTGCCATGCTTATCAGAGTATCCATTGAGGGGACCAGTCTGTTACCTGCTTTTTTTTTTTTTTTTTTTTTTGGCTTTTTGAGACAGGGTTTCTCTGTGTAGCTTTGGCTGTCCTGGACTCACTTTGTAGACCAGGCTGGCCTCGAACTCACAGAGATCCACCTGCCTCTGCCTCTTAAGTGCTGGGATTAAAGCATGTACCACCATCATCCCGCTGCTACCTGTTTTTGATATAAAGTTTTATTGGAACACAGCCACAGCTGGGCGTGGTGGTGCACATCTTTAATCCCAGCACTTGGGGAGGCAGAGGCTGGTGGATCTCTGTGAGTTCGAGGCCAGCCTGGTCTACAAAGCGAGTCCAGGACAGCCAAGGCTACACAGAGAAACCCTGTCTCGAAAAACAAAAACAAAACAAAATACAGCCACAATTTTATAGAGTATTGATTTTTGCTCCAGATGAAGAGCAACTTGGAAAATAGTGCATTAATATGTTTGGCTGCAAGAATTTTTTATTGCTTTACTATTTGTGTGTATATGTATTCGGGCACACATGAGCCACTGTGTACATGTGGAGATCAGAGGGCGGCTTCTCTCCTTCCACTGTTACATGGGTTTTGGGGATTGAACTCGTGAGTCAGATTTGCACATAAGAACCTTTACCTACTGAGCCATCTGTTTAGGCCTGTCAGGAATTTTAGACTCTTTTACTAAGATATAATAAGGGATCAAGAGATTAAGAACACTTATTTCTCTTGCAGAGGACCTGGGTTCAGTTCCCAGCACCCACATAGTGACTGACAGCCATCCATAATTCTGGTTCTAGGGGATCAGATTCCCTCTTCTGACCTCTGTGGGCATCAAGTACATATATGGTGCACATACATACATGTGGGCAAAACACTCACGGATAAGATTAAAGTTAAAAAAAAAATCTAATAAAGTTTTAAAGATATAATTCACTGGGGATGGAGTGATGGCTCAGAGGTTAAGAGCACTGGTTACTCTTTCAAAAGTTCTGAGTTCAATTCCCAGCAACCACGTTGTGGCTCACAACCATCTACGAGAGCTGGTGCCCTCTTCTGGTGTGCAGAGGTACATGCAGGTGGAACACTGTATACATAATAGATAAATAAGTAAATAAATATTTTTTAAAAGATACAATTCATTTAGCATACAGTACATTCATTAGTGTTTATTCAGTAGTTTGAGTGACCATCATCACAGTCAGTTTTAGAACATTGTTATCATGATAAAAAGCAGTCAGTAGGGGCTGGAGAGCTGGTTCAGTGGTTAAGAGCATTGGTTGCTCTTCCTGAGGGCCTGGGTTCAGTTCCCAGCAGCTACGTGAAGGCTCACAACCATCTGTAACTCCAGTCCCAGAGGATCAAATGCCTTCTTTTAGCCTTAAGCACAAGACATGTGCATTGTGAACAGACGTACATGCAGGCAAAATACTTCAACGCATTAAAAAAAAAAAAAAAAAAAAAAGTAGTCAGAAGCCTTCAGTACCGGCTACCTGCCTACCTGTCTCCTGAGCCCTAGGCAACCTTTAAAGATTTCCCTGTTTTGGACATTTAATACAAAATAGAGTGTGGGGTTTCAGCTGACCTTTTTCACTTAGTGACTTAGTATGCTGTTCTTAGGGTTTGTCCGTGTTGTATTATATAACTATATTCCAGTCTTTTTATTGCTGAATAATATGTTGTGTAAGTATACCATCTCACTTGTCCATTTATGGGCATGCGAGTTGTTCCTGCTCATTGGTTATTGTGAATAGTGCGGATACAGACTTTGGTGTACATGTTTCTGCATGGGTTTGGTTTCACTTTTTTCCTGGCTATGTTGCCTAAGCTTAAAATTGCTGAGTCATATGGAAGGTAATTTGTTTTTGTTTTTGTTTTTTTGTTTTTCAAGACAGGGTTTCTCTTGTATTCCTGGACTCATTTTGTAGATCAGGCTGGCTTTGAACTCACAGAAATCCACCTGTCTCTGCCTCCTGAGTGGTGAGATTAAAGGGTGTGTGCCGTCATGCCCAGCCTGGAAACTAACTCTTTTTTGTTTTTAAAGATGTATTTATGGCTGGGCATGGTGGCGCACGCCTTTAATCCAAGCACTTGGAGCCAGAGGCAGGTGGATCGCTGTGAGTTTGAGGCCAACCTGGTCCTACACAGTGAGTCCAGGACAGCCAAGGCTAAACAGAGAAACCCTGTCTTGAAAAACCAAAAAAAGAAAAAAAAAACCCATGTATTTATTTATTATTATGTATACAGTGTTCTGCCTGCATGTACACCTGTAGGCCAGAAGATCACATTATAGTTGGTTGCTGGGAAACTCAGGACCTCTGGAAAAGCAGTCAGTGTTCTTAACCTCTGAGCCTTCTCTCCAGCCCTGGAAACTAACTCTTAAAGGAATTGTAAGATTTTGTGTGTGTGTAAGACAGGCTTTTCTGTAAAACTATGGCTGTCCTGGAACTAACTGTATAGAAGGCTGGTCTTGAACTCATAGAGCACACCTGTCTCTGCCTCTCAACTGCTGGGATTAAAGGCCTGCATCTGTAAGATTATGTGTGTATATATTATGTGTTTTTTATGTGTGTGTGTGTGTGTGTGTGTGTATAATTATTTATTGTATACAAGTGCTTTATCTGCCGAAGAGAGCACCAGATCACATTATAGATGGCTGTGAGCCACCATGTGGTTGTTGGAAATTGAACTCAGGACCTCTGGAAGAGTAGCCAGTGCTCTTAACCTCTGAGCCATCTCTCCAGCCCCAGGATTATATATATATATATTTAAGATCTGTGTATGTATGTGAGTCCTCTATTTGCATGTATGACAGGCTGAAAAGTGCATCAGATCTCATTATAGATGGCTGTGAACCACCATGCGGTTGCTGGGAATTGAACTCAACCTCTGGAAGAACAGCAGTGTTCTTAACTGCTGAGCTCTCTCTCTAGCCCCAAGATTTTTTTTTAAGATGGATGCATTGTTTTAAATTTCTAGTAGTAGTACATGACGATTTTTTTTAACATCTTTGTCAAAACTTGTTATTGTCTGGTTTTGTTTTGCTTTTTTGTTTTGTTTTTGTTTTTTCAAGACAGGGTTTCTTTGTGGATCTCTGGCTGTCCTGGACTCACTTTGTAGACCAGGCTGGCCTCGAATTTACAGAGATCCTCTAGCCTCTGCCTCCTGAGTGCTGGGATTAAAGGCGTGCGCCACTGGGCTTGTCTGACTTTTTGATTATGATCACCTTAAAGGGTGTGAGTTGGTATCTCAGTATGAGTTTTTGGCTGTATTATTATTATCATTATTATTAATTACCAAGATCGTTTTTCTGTGCAGCTCTGGATGGCTTAGATCTGTATGTAGACCAAGTTGGTCTCAAACTGCCTGCCTCTACCTCCTTAGTGCTGGGATTACAGGCACGCCTGGCTTGAGTTGGAGGCTTTCTTTATATCTCTATAAATTTTGATATGTGAAAGCCATTGGTTAGAGCTGCCATAGGATTATAGGTTACCTTTTTTGAATTAGTTTTAAGGTTCAAGACCCACCAGATGGCGCTGTTTTAAAAGACAAATGTAGCGAGAGTCTATGACTAGTACCACTTCTTGGTGTACTCTGGGGATTGTAGTCTCCTGGCTTTCGGCTCTAAAGAAAAGACCAGCTCCCAAACTGTGACTGGAAGAATAACCACACATTAGACAAGCGGGATTTAAGAAGGAATGTCGCTGAAAACCACTTGTTTCTGTATATGGACTTAAGCAGCGTCTTAGGAAGGAGATAGTAAAGGTTATTCGTTTCTCACTTGTTTCCTATCCAGGACTCAATTGTAGACCAGGCTGGCCTCAGACTCACAGCGATCCGCCTGCCTCTGCCTCCCTGGGTCCTGGGATTAAAGGCGTGCGCCACCACGCCCAGCTCCTATGAGCAGTTTTCAGAGTTGTTCTCTACTGTTTTTCTCTTGTTCTCTTATGGCTGCCTGTTTGTTTTCTCACTGCGTGTGGATGTGTGTTGATGTGTGTGCCACCCGTGCATGTGGAGGACAGAGAACGTCTCTGTGGAGTCACTTCTGTCCTTCCAACTTGATGGGGTTCTGGGGATTGAACTGAGGCCGTTGGCTTGCATGACAAGCACCTCTCCCTGCTGAGTCATCTTGCTGACCCTCTCCTTGGTTTTCAGAATAGACTAGGCTGAATGGCCAGCAGCTGCCGGGGGCCTCCCGCCTCCGCCTCCCCAGCTCTGGGAGTACAGGCATGCACGGCTGCGCTCTGGCCTTTGGACATGGGTACTATGGACTCAACTAGGCCACCATACTTGTACGGCAGGTGCTGCACCAACTGAGCTTCATAGAGCCATCTAACCGTGAAAATTCTTCTATACGGCCCTTCCCAAACCAGCCAGTTAGTGAGGCCTAGTCACTGCTGCTTCTGTGGCTCACAAATGAACTCATGACTCTTCAGAGGTCTTTTTGGAGCCCACGATGTGATGAGGATGCCTCGGTCTGGTTCCCCCTGTCCCATGTGCTCTTACTGTCACCACACAGGACCGGTGGAGCACATCTCATCCCCAAGGCTGGCCCGTGAATGTGAGTCCTGAAGTAGGAAGGCTGGTGTTTGCCCTGTATCAGAACTTCAGGCCAAGGAGCCCTCCCTGTCCACAGACTTAGAATCTGAGGCCGTTGTCTCTTGGCTTCTTTTCACCCTTCTGCTGACTTAGTTTCTGTGTGTCGTTATCTCTTCTTTAGTCATCTTACTCTCCAGACTTAAAATTCCTTTTCAGATACAGAGGTAGCCCTGTCCAGCAGAATATGCCAGACAGTGGGCATGATAGGAAACTCGGTTGTCCTGGCAGCTTTGGGAGAGTCAGTATTTCAGTTAGTTTCTGCCTGTTCTTTGCCCCAGCCTCTTTAGCCCGTTTCTCAGGCCTGCGCCAGGCATTGTGCTCACTGACTTCTGCCTGGCCGGGCTTTTGTACATGTTGCCCAGGTTAGGCACCAGAAAGCACAATGGATGTGGTGTAGAACTTCTGTCAGAGATAGGAAAAGAGACTTGGGGCCAGTCGCCCAGGATGGCAGGCAAAGGAGGGAAATTTAGCACAGTGGCAGAAACTTATGGTATAGTTTCACATGATATGGTCAGTTGTGTCCTATTATCTCAGTAGCCATATCTGATAGCTTTTTTGTTTGATTTTGGTTTTTCGAGACAGGGTTTTTCTCTGTAGCCTTGGCTGTCCTAGACTCTCTTTGTAAACTAGGCTGGCCTTGAACTCACAGAGATCTGCCTGCCTCTGCCTCCCGCGTGCTGGAATTACAGGCGTATGCCACCATGCCCAGCCCTGATAATTTTAAAAATTATTCTTTCACAATTTTATGCATACATATTGTCTTAGTGTTCTATGCTGTGAAGAGACATTGTTGTAACCTGCTTAAAACTGTAGCTCCTTCCTTAACACCTGCTTTCATCTTTAGCATAACAGGAGCCATTTTAATCCTAAGGTGAAATTAAGTTCCAGTTCTTGGGCTCCACCTGCCTGGAGCTTGAACCACCTTTTACTTACAATTCAATACTTGGTGAACATTCTGCTTGAATTAATGATATGTTCCTTTCTGCCATAATAGTGGGGAACTGGAAAGTCCCCAAGCCTGTATCCTAGTCAATCAGCTTAAAATGCTTTGTCTAGCTACCTGGATACATTGTGCCCAGAACAAAATCAATTCTTCTTGGGTTTAACTAATCATAATGATGTAATTCTGCCCTCTCCCTTGCTTCCCACCTGTTTACCTGGTTGTCACCTGGTTATGATTTTTCTTATAAAAACGCTTGCCTTAGAAGCTGACCAGTGTCACAGTTTGGCTCCTGAGTCCACTGTGTCCCTTGCCATGGTCAGTCTTGAGGTGTTGTATTTAATAAACCATCAGTATCTCACTGAGATTGGTGCTCAGTTGGTTTGTGTGGCAATTCTTGTACTACAGCAATTGTGACCAAAGCAAAGTTTATAAAAGAAGGTATTTAATGGGGTGCTTGCTTACAATTTCAGAGAGTTAGACCATTATCATGGAGGGGAGCATGGTGACAGGCATGGTATGGAGAAATAGCTGAGAGCTACATCTTGATCTACAGGGAGCAGGCAGAGAGAGAGAGAGACAGACAGACAGACAGACAGATACTGCAGACACTGGCATGAAACCTCAATGAGCCGTTAGGGGCCAATCTTTGATCATACTCTTCACCATTACCCTTTCATTTTCTTCCCCTTGTACCCACTTTTCCCAACAAGCCCCTTCTTACTTTCATGCTTCCCCGCCTCTCTCAGTTTTTGTTTTTTGAGACAGGGTTTCTCTGTATAGCCTTGGCTGTCCTAGACTTGCTTTGTAGACCAGGCTGGCCTTGAACTCAAAAGCTATATGCTTGCCTCTGCCTCCCGAGTGCTGGGACTGCAGGCATGCACCATGGTGTCCAGCTTCTCATAGCTCTCTTGTGAGGCTCACTACATTTAATTGGGAGGTCTGGTAACTTTTTTAAAAATTTAAAGTGTGTGAAGACAAGGATTTTTATCTCTTATTCATTATCAAACCTTATCCACTGCCTTCCCTCTGCCTTGCACACATACAAGGTTTTTTAATTTAATTTAATTTTTTATTTTAAGTTCTCATAGTTCTAACAAAGATTTACAACACAGGGTTTCTCTGTGTAGCCTTGGCTGTCCTAGGCTCATTTTGTAGACCAGACTGGCCTCGAATTCACAGCAATCCATCTGCCTCTGCTTCCTGAGTGCCTGGATTCTTTTTCTTTCTTTCTTTCTTTCTTTCTTTCTTTCTTTCTTTCTTTCTTTCTTTCTTTCTTTGTGTTGTTTTGTTATTATTGTTTTTGTTTTGTGTTGTGTTGTGGTTTTGAGACAGGGTTTCTCTTTCTAGCACTGGCTGTGCTGGACTCGCTTTGTAGACTGGGCTGGCCTCGAACTCTCAAGAGATCTGCCTACCTCTGCCTCCTGAGTGTTTCGATTAAAGGTGTGCACCACCACCACCCGGCTGTCTCCCTTCTTGAAGGAAGTATTTGGAGTTCCTTTTGAATATAGAAGTAAAACAATAAAAATAAGAGGGTGCTGGAGAGATGGCTAAGTGGTTAAGAGCACCACCTGTTCTTGCAGAGGTCCTGAGTTCAATTCCCAACAACTGCATGGTGGCTCACAACCATCTATAATGTGATATGATGCCCTCTTCTGGCCTGCAGGTGAACATACAGATAAAGCACTCATACACATTATACACACACACACACACACACACACACACAGGAAGCTGGTTAATTAGATAAATGAGTTAAAGAATATGGAAATGTTTTCAGTAGCCTTATTTTTTACCTGTGCATCATACATGTACACGCGTGTACATAAGCACATACATTGGCCTTCTGCCTGAAAGGAGCCTCTGGTTTTATTCCATTCACAGACCAACTTTACATTCAGGTATATTGTGCTGTCCTGGGGGCAGCGTGGGTGGGTATGCTGGCTGCTAGAGTGGGTGCTGGAATTCTCGGTCACAATCTGAGGCTCCACAGGCTCTTGGTCAGAGTTGTGTCCTAGCTTGGATACTAGAAAAGGCGTGACCCAGTGAGTCTTGTTCTTCCCTTGTCCCTGGAAAGTGGTTGTCCCCTTCCCAAGCTTTAATCAGAAGCTGTTGATTATTCTGCAGACTAGGGGAGACCTTGAATGATGAAATGGAAATCAAGCCAATCAATCAGCATTAGCAGTAATGATATGAGTTGGTATCGCCTCTGGAGCCCTCTTGATGCTATTTTAAATTGCCTTTGAAAAATCTGTTTTACAGAAAGGAAGAGGTTTTATCAGAATGTCAGCATCTCACAGGGGGAAGGTGAGTATTTTTGTGACTGGTTGGGCTTATTTCTGTCTCTAGCCAGATCAGTGGTGGCACTTTTGTCAGATGTTGTCTTTTTGTGCTCCAGTTTGGTTGCTAAAATACAGGAACAGTCACTTGAATCCACAATGCCTGAGAATGTTTCATTTGATCTTTTAAGGTGGCTTTGAGATAAACCTGGACCACAGAAAGCTGAAAACTCCCCAAGCCAAGCTTTTTACTGTTCCCAGCGAGGCTTTGGCCATAGCAGTGGCCACTGAATGGGACTCCCAGCAGGACACCATCAAGTTCTACACCATGCACCTGGTAACAAACAGCCCTGTAGCAGCAGACTTTTATCATACAAACTTCTATCTGATGCTCACCAAGCCTTTCTGGCAAAATTTTACGTTTCCTTCCATATTCTGACAAGGCTTTGGGGCAGGCTCCTGTCTGCCTGTCTGCAGCCACACTTAACCATCTGTCACTGAACAGGCCAAGCCTTTTCCCTGCCTGGCCTGGTCACTGCAGTTCTCTACTTGGAACCCGGTGCTGAGTGAGTGACTGGGTTTTCCCCTGGTCTCTACAGAAGTCACCATTCATTGATGACTCCCAGTGCCAACCCCATCCTATTTTTTGTTGTTGTTTGGTTGGTTTTAGTGTTTTGAGACAGGGTCTCATGCCACAGGCAGGACTTGAACTTGATTTATCGTTGCAAATGATGTTGAACTTCAGTGCCCGAGTGCTGGATGACGGGCATGTCATCTCATGCCCTGTTTGTGCAGTGCGGGGGTTGAACCTAGGATTTCATGCGTGCTAGGTAAACACTATGTCTAGTCATATCTCTCATCTTTTTTTTTTTTTAATTATTTTTAATTTTTTTGAAACAGGGTCTTTTTATGTAGGTTTGGCTGTCCTGGAACTTGCTATGTAGACCAGTCTGGCCTCAAACTCATAGAAATCTTCCTGCTTCTGCTTCCCAGATGCTGGGGTTAAAGGTGTGTCCTGTCCTGCCAGAGCCCAACCTTTATTTTTTTGTGCATTGGCATTTTGCGTGCATACTTGTCTATGTAAGAGTGTCAGATCTTGGAGTTACAGACAGTTGTGAGCTGCCATGTGGGTGCTGGGAATTGAACGTAGGTCTTCTAGAAGAGCAGTCAGTGCCCTTAACTGCTGAGCCATCTCTCCAGCCCCTTTTATTTTTCATTATGGCAGCTAGTCATTTGCTTTGTCAACACTTAGTTTGTAGTAGTGGTGTTTTTTATTTACATGTTTATTGCCTGTGTCTTTATAGCTTGGTAAGTGACAGAAGGCAATGGCCATATTTTTTTACTCAATAGTTCCATCTGGAAGTATGGAGGGAGCTCAGTAAGCATTGGTAGGGTACAGGAACCAGGCAGCCCGATGGGTGAGGAAAGGAGGGTGTGCCACAGAATCAGTCCCTCGGTGGTCAGGTGCTCCTGAGGGCCCCGAAGTCCTGCCTCTGCAGCCTCCTCAGCCTTACACAGTGGCCACTCTTTCTCTGCCCCATGACCCCCACCTGTACTGCTCACCTTATGGAGCATTGGTTGACCAAATGCAACAGCACCCTCACATGGTTCCAGGAAAGGCACCAGCTAGTTCTGGGGTCGTTCTCATCCTAGTTACTACTGTGTTCCACGCTGACATACAGACCCAGGTGGGCCTCCTCAACAGTGTAGTCTACTTCTTGACCATCTGGTGTAATCAGGTTGATGAGACCACAGACTGAGGCCTACAGTAGTCTTGGAAGCCTCTTATTGATGAGGCAACACAAGGAAAATGTCTCGATCCCAGTTTGATTTACTGAAGTGTCAAATAAGCTGGTAGAGCTTCTCAGTCATTTTGAGTTTCATGGCCATCTTTATTTTATCTGAGTATGTATTTCACTTCTGTGGGCTTCAATTTCCACATCTCTAAAATGGATAGAAGAGTAGCATCTGTCCCAAAGCATTGTTATGCAGACTAACCTGGTAGTCATGAACATGAAAATATATAAATAAAACCCCTGAAACTTTGAGGAAGATCACTAATCCAAGAAGTCCACTGTGAGAGCCCGTGGATCCCATAAGCACAGTGGACTTTGAATATGGCTTTCACATTCATTCAGCAGATAGGCTGCTGCTGTGGCTGTGACAGTGGCTCTGATGGAAGGCTCTAGTGTGCTGTCAGCTGTATGGCAGATGTGGTGTACGCATTCTTGAGCCCCACAGGTAGGTGACAACAGTTTTTTACCTTGTCATTCAGACCACATTATGCAACACATCCTTGGACAACCCAACCCAGCGAAACAAGGATCAGCTGATCCGAGCAACTGTGAAGTTCCTGGACACTGACACCATCTGGTGAGTGACATCGGAAGAATAGTCCTCGTGGGTGGTGTGAGCCTCTTAGTCTGTTTTGCTTTATTTGTCCAAAGCATACCAGTGGGGAAAGGCAGGGCAGCTTAGCTCCCATCAACTGACCTTTCTGCATCTTTATTCAACTGAGCTGTACCACCTGATTCTATGCTTGTCCCCTTGGATGAAGGATCCACTCCAGGAGGTGGCATTTGGTCCTTGGCCAGGAGCAGGGTCTTGGTGGAGCTGTCACTGAATTTCTAGTACAGCATTTGTGTCCAGTGGATGTGGATCCCATTTTTATTGCAGATCTGCTTTCAAGTAGCACTAACATGACTGTAAATTTGGACCTGTCAAGTATTTAGATAGTGGATTGCAACTCAAGCTACACCAGAATTCCCTGGAGGGTATGTGGAAACATGGCCAGAACCCCAGAGGTTCTGCTCGTCATCAGTGGGACTTCTCTGAGAAGGTATCCTGTTAACAAGCTTCCCAAGCGAGGCTACAGCTGCTGATGCTGGCCCAAGGCTGTACTCTGAGAACCACTGTGCTGTGGGACAAGACTTAGGTTGTTGGGTGGTTGGCGGAAAGTTTTGCTATTGCCCTTTGCATTTCCCTTTTCTGCCCCTCAATGAAAGACTTGTACTTTTTTATTAATGAAGGTGGTTTTTACAATGAATTAGCTACAGGGTGGAGGAGCCAGAGACATTAGTGGAGCTTCAAAAGAACGAGTGGGACCCAATCATAGAGTGGGCTGAGAAAAGGTAAGATGCGCAGCCTCACGTGGAACACTGATTGGCCTGCTGGTGGGTTGGGTCCTGGCTGGGGTCAGCGCTGCCCAGCATAGCTGAACTCTCAGGCTGGCTTCCTGAGCTCGAGCCCCCTCAGGTACTGAGAGGTGGGGATTACCTCAGAAAACATGTTCCTCAAATTCATTTTGGCCATCGTGCCCTGAGTACCTGCTACTGGAGTATACCACGACAAATGTAGGGGTACTCTGTGTCCCCAAGAAGCATGAAAGACCCTAGGCTTCTAGCCCCAAGCAAGTCTCTGAGCTTTGGTTTCCTTGACGTGAAATGAGCTAACCCTGCCTGCCTGCCATGCTGATGGAAGGGCAAACCAACAACGTGCTCAGCATTCTACTCAGCAGAGGGGGCAGTTCAAATTTTGGTGTTTTTTGTTTTAAATCTTTCTCATCATTACTGCACTATCAAATAAAATTCACAGTATATGCAGATGAAGAGAAGTCAGGATAGCTTCCTGCAGCGTTGAGAGTGCCGCCTTGTGGGTGTGTGGTTTCCAGGGATTGATTATACTCAGCTGTTTCCTTGGGCTCCAGTGTGCACTGAATGGAACAGGTGTTGATAGGCAGCAAAGTAAATTCAGTCAGTTCTTTCCAAGTGGCATGTGAAAGGGGTGGTTGTCATGGTGCTGCCTTGTCTGCAGCGTTTGGAAACAAATGCCTAGATCACTTTTCTTCTGCCATAACAATTTCCACAAATAATCACCTGTTACCCATTTCCTGAATACTCACAATGGCACAGGCATCTGAGGGGCTGTTTTTATTTGTTTGTTAGGCACTATGTAGTCACCACTACCCTTCTGCTCCTGCTCTTCCTGCCTCTGCTTTCTGAGGGCTGTGATTACAGGTGTGCACCTCCATGCACTGCCACCTGAGACTGTAAAGGGAGAACACGTAGGCCATATCTGGGGTTTTGTTTGTTTGGTTGTTTTTTGCTTCTAGTCAGAAGCTGGACTGCTCTTAAGAGAATGTGCCAAGGGGCTAGAGAGATGACTCAGCGGTTAAGAGCACTGCCTCCTCATCCAAAGGTCCTGAGTTCAATTTCCCAGCAACCCCATGGTGGCTCACAACCATCTATACTGGGATCTTATGTCCTCTTCTGACATGTAGGCATACATGCAATAGAGTGCTTCTATGTAAAAATAAATAAATCTTTAAAAAAAAGAGATAGAGAGAGTATGCCAAAGACATATTGATGCCTTTTCCCTTTAGATATGGTGTGGAGATCGGCTCCTCCACCAGCATAATGGGACCCAGCGTCCCTTCCCACACCCGAGAAGTGCTTACCAGCCACTTGTCCTCTTACAACATGTGGGCCCTGCAAGGTACAAGTTGGGCTTCTGTGGGCCTGGAGGGTTGGGTATATATTGACACATCCCTGTTGTACTCTGAGCATGGAGGCTGGATGGCTCTGATGCCTGACCTTTTTGCTTAAGCGCTCCAGGGTCACACACCCTCCAGGAAAAATCTCAACATCGTATATCATTAGTTTGGACCCATATACCCAAATACTGCGTGAGGCTTGGGGCATACCCTAATTAACTAGGTTCAGGTCATATGCCTATGCAGGAAGAGGCGGAGGTAGGTCTGACAGAAGAATATGCCAAGCTCAGATGGGTGCTAGGATGGTGTTCTCCCCCACTCCATGAGGGAACAGAAACTGACACGCAGTAGGCTATAGGTACTGACTTGGCTTGTGTCCCCCACCCCTAGGGATTGAGTTTGTAGTGGCCCAGCTCAAGTCCATGTTGCTGACCTTGGGTCTGATTGACCTGCGCTTGACTGTGGAGCAAGCTGTGCTTCTGTCACGCCTGGAGGAGGAGTACCAGGTAAGGTTCTGATCTCAGTCCCCACCCCACCCTTTCTGATTCAGACTCACTGAGTTTTATTACTTTGTACACATTAAAAAAAAAAAAAAAAAAATCAAACTAAGGAACTATAAAGGTAGAAGTGTTGCTGGGGCTAGGGGTGTGGCCCTGGGGTCCGTCACCAGCACCACACACGCATATACGCATGCGTGCAACAGGTGTCAGAATTGCTCAGCACTTTCCTTGCCCCCCAGCTCCTCTCCAACAAGAGCGTGACTGAGTAGGAGTTATATTTACTCACACTTTACATAAGAATAAACTGGGTACTAGATTGCGCTTCTGGGGAATGCTCTCTTGGGGTTTGCACTCCTGTCTGAATGGTTAGGGCTAAGGCCTCCACTGTGCACTTGGGGGCTTATGGACAGATAAAGGTATTTGGCCTCATCTGCCCTGCTTTATGCTTCTAAGTCAGTAGGAGTTCACGTCTTGATGTTTCTCCTGGCTGGCAGAGGAGCCAAGGAGTAGCTGCTGCATACACACATGTTTTATTTAGGAGGCAGGAAAACTAAGGTTTTGCTGTTGCATTGTTTGTATTTTGGTTTTCTGTTTCGGTTTTTGCTGTGTTTTGTTGAGAGAGTCCCATGTGGTCCAGACTAGCCTTGAGCTCATTGTGTATCGGCGCCTTACCAATGACTTCGATCCTCCTGTTTCCACCGCCCAAGTGCTAGGATTATGGATATGTGCTACAGTGCATTGTTATTTTGGCTTTTCTGAGACAAGCCTTGTATATAGTCCTGACTGGTCTGTAACTCACTGTGTAGACTAGCCTGGCCTGGGACATACAGAGATGCTTTTGCCCTTGCCTCCTGAGTATTGATGCATGCATGCTACTGGACCTGGCTTTTGTTTGCATTTTCATTTTATTCTCTCTATGCCTCTCCGACTCTCTCTGTTTCTCTCTGTCTCTCCATGTGCCTCTCCGTCTCTCTGTATGTTTGTATGTTCACATTTGTGCAGGTGCATATGCAAATTAAGGATACATGTGTGCATTCTGGTGGAGGTTAGCATGAGGTATTTTCCTCAGTTCTTCTCTACCTTAATATTGAGGTCTCTTACTTGAACCCAGAGTTCACCAATTTAGCTAGTTAAGTTAACCAGTTGCTCTTGAGAATCCCTGCCTCCACCTCTGGAGAGCTAGCATTGTAAGTGGGCTGCCACACCCACTCGGCTTTTATGTGGTTGCTGAGATCTGAACTCGTGTCTTCTCCCTGTGTGACAAATGCTGAGCCATCTCCCCAGCCCCTTGTTTGCATCTTTAACACTGAGAACTGTGTTCCTTGTGGTCCTGTGGGTGTTGCTATCGCTCCAGCCTCAGAAGGTTAATGTTAGTAGGAGTTGGTTCCTATAGGATTAAAAACTCTTTTGGAATATTAATGTTCTGCTTGGGAAAATGCCAGGGGCAACCTATTTCTATGCAGCAGAGGAGAGCCATTCACTGATGTCAGGCCATTCCACGGGAACGGCTGATGTCAGCTTTTAGGACTGTAGAGCTGGTACAAAACCAGGAAATCTGGCTTCTAGCTTGGACTCTGCTTTTGGCTATGGGAGCAAGGCCAGACAGTCCTCTGAACTTTGGATTTGATCCTACAAAATGAGGGATGACCTGAAATAAATGTGAAAAGTATCTCAGATGATGTATTTCAGTTGTGCAAACCAAGACCAGGCACCCAGAAATGCGGGGAACTTGTGTGGCCTGAAAGATTTTGTATTCCCAGGTAATCTAGCCAGGTCTGCTGGACTCTCGCAGGGAGAGGCCAGCAGCGGGGGTTTGGAGACACTCATGTCTGCCCAGACACAGGGGGTCCAGAGTGCCTGCCTCTTGTTACAGCTCTGAGAGCGGCTACAGCTGGCTGCCAGTGTGCTGCACAGTCACTGCTGTTCTGCTGCTCCTTAGGGGTCAGACCCAAGTTGCCTGTGGCCTGGCTTCATTTATTTGCTACACTCCATGGTAATGCCTATAGCCCTGAAGAACGAGATATAACTCGTAGACAATGGCAGTTTGCAGGCCGCTTCATGCTGGCTTCCTGGTCTTAGGTGCAGAATAAAAGGTCACATGGGTAAGGCTCCATTAGAGGAGACACAAAGGGATTCTGGTGTCCTCCCATTTAGCAATGGGCCGCCCCTAAGCTGGGATACACTCCTCCCTGACTATCTAAGCCTCAGTCAGCAAAAATGCCAGGTCCAGCTTCCTGGATGTTTTTACTGGAGAGCCCACATGGGTCTTATGTGTTTGCCAGAGTCATGGCTCACCACTCTTAGTCCTGTGATGGGATGGACTGTGACTCAGGTCACCAGGCAAGGCTGCTCATCTGGAAGCTTGTTTTTACCTCTCTTTAGATCCAGAAATGGGGCAACATTGAGTGGGCCCACGACTACGAGCTCCAGGAGCTGCGCGCTCGCACTGCTGCTGGCACCCTTTTCGTCCACCTCTGCTCGGAAAGCTCCACAGTCAAGCACAAGCTCCTGCAGGAGTGAGGCCTGGCTTGTATGCGCTGGCTGAAGGAACTGCACAGACACAGCCTCACTGATCTGGGCTTCCCTGGCTGTTGGGTCTCTGGAGCCAGTGAAACTCTACTGGCTTGTACCTGAGGTTCTCTCAGCCTATGCCTGTGGGGCTGCCCAGCCTGTACCTGGGTCTTCCCTGGCCTTGTGGCTTGGCTTTATCCAGAAACACCCTGCGATGCCCAGGAGACACAGTGTGCCTGTCTTGAGGTCAGGCAACTTCCAATCCAGGCACCCTTGGCCTAGTGGGGGAGGGAGATGAGTGGCACAGGGACTTTCTCTTGATCCCGATTTTATTAAATATTTTTTCATCCTGGAAATATATCAAGCCTTGTTTTCATTTGAGCCTCAGCATTTCTCCATTCTGAGCTCTGATGTCATTTTTACGTCTGCTACCAGTGGCTGGGGATCTCGTGGAGGTGGGGGAGAGGCAGGAGACAAGCACATCACCACACACAACCGCTTTTCATCTTCAGCCCTCAGCCTGAATGCCTTTTCCCCTGAGTTGTCATCAGATGATCTTTTGAAACTGAGTCTTTGGTCTAAGCTGGTTGCTTACTGTTTGTTCTTTCTATTCTTTAAAAATAAATAAATAAATAAATAAAGATTTACTCTTAAAAATACAATTTGTGGGGCTGGAGAGATTGCTCTTCCAGAGGTTGTGAGTTCAATTCCCAGCAACCGCATGGTAGCTCACAACCATCTGTAGTAAGATCTGACACCCTCTTCTGGCCTGCAGGTGTATATGCATGCAGAGCACTGTATACATGATAGTAAATACATAAATTAAAAAAAAAAATACAAGTTGTTTGTACATTAAATGCAGAGGTGGTCCTGACCTGGTTACTAACACGCAGTGTTATGATCTGGATCTGGAGTGACTTCCCATTGTGGATTTATGTCCTCTGGAATTATGGACACTGGTTTCTTAAAATCAGGGCAGCTGTAATACCCACACATGATTGGGCCCATTAAGCTCTTCCTCATGGACAATGGGAGGGTTCATCAGGCTGCCTCCTCCCTAAAACTAGATAGTTAATGATTGCTGGAGTAAGTGGGCAACTCTGCTGCAAGTAACCCTAACATTTATTTGGTTCTCCAGGCTGGACTGGGTGGAATTGTTTCTTTGGTTTGTCATTATCTCCCGTTAGTAGCAGACTCTTCAGAAAGTAACATATACTTGGTGCGGAGTATGTGTGGACATGAGTGAACCAGTTATGAGTCTGGGAGGAGCATCTGCAGCTGAGGCTGAGCCATCTGAGGGTGGACATCAGTCCCTGTGTGCAGGCCTCTCCTATATGGTACATAGTAGTTCTTGCTATAGTGGCAGTTGGGTGGCCCCTGCTAAGAGTAACAAGACCTGAATCTGAGACTCTGAAGGTAGAGGCTCCCTGTGGTGGGGTGAGTACAGGGTTGCCAGAGGATTACATATGGCTGTTGTCTTGTAAGTAATAGAGCTGACATGCCTCCTCCATGAGTGGGGTCTGTGGGTACAGGAGACGCCCACGAATGGCTGATGGACTCATTGCAATTGCTGAAAGTAGTATCTCTGTGGATTATTCCTAAGCAGGGTATGATAGCAGATACATGGGGTTTTGTTTTTGCTTTCGGGTTTTGTTTGTTTGTTTGGAGACAGGGTTTCTCCGTGTAGCTTGGCTGTCCTGGACTCGCCTTGTAGACCAGGCTGGCCTCCAACTCATAGCCAAATTAAGGACTTTGGAACATACATATATGTACCATATTTTTATTAGATTTAAATAGAAATAATGAGAACTAATGAAAGACAAAAGTTGTCGATATCAAAATAAAAATGAAACTTAGTGGAAATGTTAGATGTGAAGAAGTATGCAAAAACAGAACACCATGACACTTTCAGGATCATTACCTGCCAGAAGGAGATGCTCCTGGAAGTAAATGTTAACAGTGACTCCTAACAGAACATAACAGGGAATTTAAAATTTCCCAACAACGGTCAGGCTTTGTGCTTTATGGTTTGTTTTTGTTGTTGTTGCTTGTTTAAGACAGTGTCTCACTCCATAACCCAGGCTAGTCTGGAACTCTGTAGCTCAGGCTGACCTCAGACTTGCCATCGTCCTGCCTCGTCCGCCTAAGTGCTGGGATTACAGGTGTGTGCCACCATACCTAGTCGTACTTACTGTCTTTGAGCTGCTTGAATTGGGAATGTTTTTCCTTTATTTTATTTTACTTTATTATGTGTATTTCTGCTTTGCTTGCATGTATGGATGTGTACCATGTACATGTAGTGGCCAGAAGAGGTCACTGGATCCCCTGAAAGTCAGAGATGGTTGTGAGCTGCCAAATTGGTGTTTGGAATCAAACCCTGGTCCTTTTAAAAGAGCAGCAAGTGCTCTTAACTACTGAGCCATCTCTTTGCTCCTCAAAAAAACTATTTTTGAGCCAGGCATGTTGGTGCATGCCTGTAATCCCAGCGCTTGGGGGAAGCAGAGGCAGGCGGATTGCTGTGAGTTTGAGGCCAGCCTGGTCTACAAAGTGAGTCCAGGACAGCAAAGGCTACACAGAGAAATACTGTCTCGAAAAACCAACAAAAAACCAAAAACTACTTGTGTGTGTTTCTTTTGTTTTGTTATTGGAGACAGGGTCTTTTCTTGTATAGCCTTGGGAGTTTTGGAACTTACTCTATAGACCAGGCTGACCTGGAACTCACTGAGATCCACTTGCCGTTGCCTCCAGAGCGCTGGAATTAAAGGTGTGTGCCACAACCTCCCTCCTGGTGAGGGATTTTTTTTCCTTAATTAGAAGACCCACTTCAAATCCAGATCTTTGAGATGGGGAGATCCACCTTTAATCTGAGCCACACCTTCTGCTGAGCCTGTACAAAGGACAGGGAAGAAGGAAGCTGCTCTCTGCCTGCTTGCTCTCACCGACAAGTCCATTCTTCATTGGCATGAGAGCCCACTTCCTCTGGATTCCTGAAGAGCAGCTGAGACATCCAGCTTTGTGGACTAAACAGCTACTGGATTCTTGGACCTTCTGATGGTAGACAGCCATTGTTGGGCTAGCTGGACCACAGCCTGTAAGCCATTCTGGTAAATCTCCCTTCTCTGTCTCTGTTTCTGTCTCTCTGTCTCTCTCTATCTCTCTTACACACACACACATGTATGTATGTATGTATGTATGTATGTATGTATGTATGTATTTTTGTTCCTCTGGAGAGCCCTGACTAATACAGCAAGATTCCTGTCACAGTAAAGCTTTAAGTGAAAACTGCCAAGTCAGAGCTCACAAGGCTCTAGAAGACATTAAAGCTTGAGCAACAGCTCTCAGAAGACTTAGCTGAGCAGCAGAGGTAAAAATGATGAAGCTTGTCCCCCCTCTCCCATCCCTAAAGTGAGCTGTGTACATTTCTTTCCTACAAGAAAGTATATTGGGCATGGAGATATTTGCCCTGCCTTGAGTAGCCAGGTCTGGCCGAGGAGAGGTGGAAGCCACAGGGGTGCTGGCTAACAGCCTGTTAGACCTGGGGAGCCAGACTAAGTAGCTGCTATGATAGACGAGCATGGCCCTGCTCCTCCTCGGCCTCTGAGCTTATGGTTTGGAGAGAAGTGTGTTGGCCCCAGGGTGAGGAGACATGAAGGATTGATTATAGAGAATATGTGGATGGCCGATAGCTAAATACACAGTGCCTCTCATTGCACCACTATATAGCCTTGATCCTTTGAGGAAATTATATAAACAGGGGGCCCTTTCATGCTGGAGCAGCTAACTCTTTTTTTTTTTTTTTTTAGTATCCTTATCTGCTGAATCCCTGGTCCATTTGGCACTTGTTTGGAACAGATGGTGGTGTGCCTTCAGAGAACCTGCCCACTCTATAAAAAGGATCCATCACATGATGTTAATTTCTTGAGAGGTTTGCAGATTTAGAAATCTATCTGAAGGACATGCAATGCACTTAGAAGAGCAAGGAAGCGAAATCAGCCCATACAGGGGCCAGGCAGCAGCTGGGAACATTTTTGAAGAATTTTGTGGTTCGGTACGGCACAGTGCCACCTAACAAGGTGACTGAGAAATTCCCACAACACCCTGCACTTATCAAAACAAAACAAAAAACCAGGAGTGTCACCAAGTGTGGCACATGCCTTTAATCTCAGCACTTGGGAGGCAGAGGCAGGCAGATCTCTGTGAGTTTGAAGCCAGCCCAGCCTACATAGTAAGTTCCAGGTCAGCCAGAGCTACTATATAGTGATACCTTGTCTCAAAAAACAAAACAAAACAAAACAAAAAAACCCAAAATACAGGAGTGTCAGTTCAGAAGGCACCTGCCTCGTGAGTAGGAAAAGGTACACCCAGAAGAATAAGGCTGCTGAATGAGAATTCCAGTGCTGCCAGGGGTGGGCTGCCTCCCTATGAATTGTTGATGAGGTTCTACTGCTGCTGGTTGCAAGCCAGACCCAGAACTAGACGCTCCTTCCCTACTGGCTGGTGCTGGAAGGTTGGAGAGCACTGTGTAGGCTGCAAGGGGAACAGTCTTATGATGATCCTGCTCAGCTATGGACTTCATGTGTTAGGCTATCAGCATGTCATCGTGCAAGATTTGGCCACTGGTGCAATAGTGGCATGGAATATTGGTACAAAACCAAACCAAACCAAAGCCCTACTTTTCGTTTGAATTTAAGGCCCACTCCACAGTGGGGACCCATGCCAGGATAAAAATCAAGTATGGAAGGAGGTCATAGGTTTTATTGGAGAAGCTATTGCTGTCTTGTTAAATGAAGTGTGATTTGACTATTGGATTGTATGCACATCCTCTGGGTCTTGCACTCTACTCCTGCTCCACCCCTGCCCTTTAGGGGGGGCAGACAATGTCTACCCCAGGGCTTGTCTTAAACTCAGTGTATGGCTGAAGATGACCTTGAACTTCTGTTTTTCCTGGGATTACAGTTGTGTGCCCCAGTCTGATTTTCAAATTGGTTTCTAATGCCCAGAGATGTTTGCTATGGCTGGCCTTAGTCGACAGTGCTTCTTTTTGTACTGAAGAGTGCTGGTTACTGCAGAGACACAACTGATCAAACGCTGGGAACAAGTGGGTAGGGGAGTGAGGCAGCCAGTGCTCTAGCAGTCGCCCTCACCGAGGTACAGGGAGCACTGTAGAAGAGGCAGAGGACACAGTAGAGTGTGTAGAGCTTTGTCCTTTAGGTGTGGCATGGCCATTGCCATCTGGAACCAGAACAGCTGTGACCACCTGCATGAGACCCTCACAAGATTGGCCCAATAATATTCTCTCATAGGAGGAGGAGAGAGCCCATAAGGTTCCTGATGTCCTCCCCAGGGATTGTTTGTGTGTGTGCGCGCGCGCGCGTGCATGTGCGTGTGCGTGTGTACCAGTTGTTAGGGGGAGGGGAAGCCTCTGCCTGCAAATGGCCCATGTTCCTGTAAGTCATCCTAATCAAGCCCACAGGTCCTTATGCTACTTGGATGGGATTGCTTCCTTAGTTTGTTGTTGCCCTACCTGAGGCAAGTAGAAATAAACTCCCCAGGAGAGATTACTCTGTATCCCTAAAAGCCCATGTGAAAAAGGCCATCTCACCCACCCCCAATCCCCAGTTTTGCTGTTGGGTGACAGAGCTTCATGGGAGATCTGAGACCCCCATCCCCCATCCTTCCTCTTCCTCTCACTTTTTGGCCATGAAGTGAGTGGTTTTGCTATACTGGGTGCACCTGCCATGATGGTGCCAGCTGATCATGGGCTGGGATCCAGAACAACATGTTCTCTCTGTAGGGTGAGTGTGTGTGGTGTTTGTTCCAGTGACGGGATGCTAACACATGCATGTTTTCACTCATCTTCCACATCCTCTCCACACTGCCACCCCCATAGTCTTAGCAGTGGGCTTTGCTTCCTATTGCTGAGCATAGTGGAAGGGCAATGTGCCTGGGTAACCAGCCTGAGTCCCTAATGTGGTTAGGATCATGCAGCCAAGCTCTGAGCTAAAGGAGCTGTGGCCTCTACCTTCAAGAGCAATGCAGGCCTCAGTGCTGTGGTGGGAGCTTCAGCCTCTCGCTTCTCTGGTCCTCAGCATCCAGAGTAGGGAAAGACAATGCCTTCAGCCCACGCTGGCCATGGCCAAGGGAAGAGCACTAGCCCTAGCTTAAATGACACTAATGTTCTGCCATAACCACACCTCTGACTGACTGCCAGCCACCCAGATGTCTGTGTAGATGGCTTGGGATGTGCTCATACATGACTATTACCATGTTCTCCCTCCAAGAGTATACTGATAGCAGACCTTTATTCTTTACATTGAAAATGATTACCAAGGCTGTTGGGATGGGGTGAACTAAGGGATTCCCATCACTCGGACTGGTCCGGGCTCTAAAGAGGGTCGCTGGCTGACACCTAGTCTATAATGTCACCACATTCCAGGTTGTCGAGCTCGCTCTGCATGTGGTCAATGTACTGATTGATCTCCTTCACTCGCTTGCGGTTTCCTCATGATCTCATCTTTGTGGATCTGGGGAATGAAAGGAAAGCCAGGGAGCTCAGTGTATGTGACAGCTAGCATCATTTATTGAGGCCTGAGAGAGGGAAGGAAGATGTGCACTGCTGGTCTCTCTGATGCTGGAGTTACAGACACAATGAAGTATATGGGTTCAAGAATGCGACTAGAGGGAGCTGGAGAGATGGCTCGGTGGTTAGGAGCACTGACTGCTCTTCCAGAGGATCGAGGTTCAGTTCACAGCACCCACATAGTAGCTCACAACTGTCTGTAACTCTAAGATCCGACACCCTCACACAAACATACATGTGGGCAAAACAAACACCAGTGAACATGAAATTTTAAAAAAGCATGATTGGAGCTGGGCATGGTGAATACTTGTGATCCCAGCACTCTGGGAGGCAGAGGCAGTTGGATCACTGTGAGTTCGAGGCCCGCCTGGTCTACAAATTGAGTCCAGGACAGCCAAGGCTACACAGAGAAACCCTGTCTCAAAAAAAAAAAAAAAAAAAAAAAAAAAAAAAAAAAAAAAAAGAGTGACTGAGCCACGGTATTGCCATTGCAGAATTCTACAATCCTTGGTTCTTTTTTTTTTTCTACTTGGTTTCTGATGGAAAATTGTATACTCTGGTTGGTAGCTAGAAAACCGGAGCCAGCCTGCTGGGTGGCTTGGCATTTCTTACCGTGTCTATTAGATGTGTACACCAAGAGTTGATTCCAGTCACCAGCTCATCTTCTCGGTTGTCAATCTTTAGGAGGTGGATGTCATGCGATGCCCCAACGGCATTAACAATTGTGTCTTTGTCGACAAAAAGCTGGAAAGTGAGAGGTCTACATGAGATCATGTGTGCCATTAGCCCTGAGCACAAAGTGAGGGAGCTGGATAGAAAAGCCGCCCCTGGGAGTCCCCAGGCTGTGTGGCACACCCACTGCAGAGCCCATACTGTATTGGTCACTTTGTGCCAGCTCATCCTTGGGCAACAGCCTGCTCCCCAACCCGAGCTGTGGCAGGTGTCATGCTGCCGTCCCCATCAAAAGCATATTTTCTCCAGGGAGCTGGCAGGTGGCTAGCCAGAGCAGCCTCACTAGGGAGATCAGCTCTCACAAAGCCTCTTTCTAGGTAGTCCTAAACCTCCGCCAGTCAGGCTGTTCCAACCCTGGCCCTGTAAACTGATAGGTGTCCACCTCCTGTTTGTCTCCACTACTTTTCACATAGACAGAGTCAAGCTTTGTTTCCGCTGGGGTCTGCTTTGCCTTGGCTTGCTCTTGACACTGTTTCATCTTTTTAGAGAGCTAGTTAGTACAACTATTCACCTTCTAGTGAGCCTGGCTGGCTCTAGGTGCAGACTCTGGCTGGAATGGGGGAACTGTAGCAGTCATTCCCTGGGGCAGGGAAGCTTGCTGGGTCCCTGAGGAAGCAGTGCTCCACTCTAGAGCCCAAGGTACTTGGAAACACAAGAATGGCAAAGGACTTGGGTGTCCTCTGTTCAGAAACTGCAGGTAGAGCATACATAGGGGAGCATCGCTTATCTGAGGTGCACGGAGCTTCAGGTCTTGCAGGAATATCTGCATAGGTTTGTTTTTGTGTTTGTTTGTTTGTTTGTTTGTTTCTGAGACTGGGTCTTTCTGTGTTAGCCTTAGCTGTCCTGGACTTGCTTTGTAGACCAGGCTGGCCTCAAACTCACAGCGATCCCCCTGCGTCTACCTCCCGAGTGCTGGGATTAAAGGCGTGTGCCACCTTGCCTGGCTATCTGCGTAGTCTTTTATAACACCCCCCACAAAACAGAAAATCTAAATTCCCAGATGCACTAAAATCTTCTGGATTTTTGGGTTAGAGATACACAACAGTATTTCCTTTGTTTTGCTTCATTTTCTACAGTATCAGCCTAATGCTCTCCAAAAATATGTTCTGCCTGATCTTGAAATTTTAGTGTTCCTACAAAAGGATGTGTTCTTTGATCAAATACTTGGGAGAATCCAACACCTTCAGGCTCCCAAAGTAATATTCATGGGGGCACAGGGTGTCCTGAATGCTGTACAAAGTCCTGTGGAAAACAACCTGCTTAGTTTTCTGTCTCCTGTCTTCCTTCTCTTTAACGTACTGGCCACACACTCTGTTTCAGAACAATGCCTGTGCGATGCTGGTTTGCCACAGAATGCCATGTGAGAAAAGCCAGATTATCTGACCAGGGGCAATGGATCAGCCCAGTCATACCATAGAAGGTACACTGTAAATAACATTCCATTGAACACAAATTAAGACTGTGCATAACTGAACACTACTTCATATATAGTACACAGGCTTGAAGCTATGCAATATTTCAGCTTCAAACAGCAAAGGGAAGAACAAATTTTATCATTAAGGCTATCACTTTAAAAGGTTCTGACCTGAAGTCTCTGCTAGGTTATTTCTCAAACCATTCTTTGTTCAAGAAAGAATGCCAAGTATGACTGATGAGAACGCATCCACTTAGGCTAATGAATAAAACACTGTTACTAATTGGACCACAATCAAGGTCAAGTCATTCAAACAAGCAGATCCACTCTTTAGTTCTGGCAGATTGTATCAACTATACCTGGTACCTCAATAAAGCAAAAGTTTCCTGCAACTTGTAAAGTTTTTCTTGAAAACAGTTACAGAGCTCACTTGTAAAGATGACCTGATTATCCCAGGTCATAAGTTATGCCTGAGATCCTACCCATCAGCGAGGAGCAAGCACAGACACTGCACATGCTTACATACCCACGCATGCTCCTGCTCACCATCAAAGACTTGAGTGTCAACCAGCACTAAGTATAAGCACTTATGTCCCAATCAGTGTCGTAGGTTGCAATAGGAGTTACAGAGCAAGGAAGATAGCACACCCAGTTTCAGGTTCTGAAATGTCTCTTGGACACTTAATACTCAGCTTGGAGGTCAGTCCACTGGGTTCTCCAAGCAGCAAAGCCCATCTTGAGTTCCTGACTTTCTTGCCACAGTCCCAGAAGGGAATCTTGAAATATCAGTCTTGACTTTCCTGTAGGAGGCAGACATATCCCATCTGCATGTTCTGTGTAGTGGGACTCCACAGAAATTCCACTAGGCGTGTCTGCATGACTGGAGAACCGCCATTCCACCAAGCATGCTGTCTTCCCTGTTGACGAACACTATGAAATGACAAACTTGATTTGCATAGTCTCCATCCCAGCTTGGTGAGTGTCTTCGGCTTGCAAAGCGTGTGAACATTCTCCAGCCAATGTGATGAGTACATGGTGCTCTCCACTCCTGAGGTGCTCACAGCTGTGGAGTAGGGGTTAGGAGATGCAGTATTTTCAGCTCAGCAGCCACATTGAGAAAGAGCAGCCTGCTCAACTCTCCCTGGACATTTCAAGTCCAAGCCTCCACTGGAGACAAGAGCCACAGCATTCCCTTAGTGATCCACAGCTATAGCGCCCAGTGTGTCCCATGTGCCCAAATCATTTGCACTTGTCTTATTTTCTTCTTTTTTGTTTTTGTTGTTGTTTTGTTTTATTTTTCTTTTTGTTTGTTTGTTTTTTGAGACAGGGTGTCTCTGTGTAGCCTTGGTTGTCCTGGACTCATTTTGTAGACCAGGCTGGCCTCGAATTCACAGAGATCCACCTGCCTCTGCCTCCTAAGTGCTGGGATTAAAGGTATGTGCCACCACGCCTGGTTTCTTTTAATTTATTTATCCAAATGGAATCTATTTCCTTCCTTTCCACCAGCTCTTTCTTTTTTTGTTTTTTCAAGGTATAGCTCCTCAGTGTAGCCTTGGTTGTACTGGAACTAACTCTGTCCACCAGACTGGACTCTAACTTAGAGATCCACCTGCCATTGCTTCCTGATAGCCTGCCTACCTCTTGTTTCTTTTATTTTTTTTCCTTTTTGTTTTGTTTTGTTTTGTTTTGTTTGTTTGTTTGTTTTTCAAGACAGGGTTTCTCTGTGTAATAGCCCTGGCTGTTCTGGACTTGCTTTTTAGACTAGGCTGGCCTCGAACTCACAACAATCCGCCTACCTCTGCCTTCCAGCTACCTCTTGTTTCTTTAGCAGCTAAACTGGATCTGTGGTCATAGTGTTAGGAGGGTAAGAGGGTAACCCATGGCTCACTGCCCATCCACAGGCTCCTCCTCTAACTGAAAAGCAGGGAGAATTCTGCCTGCAGAGGACTTACCATTATGCCTTCACATGAGAGTTTGCAACTGAGTCCGGATTCCTGATTCCTCTCAGTGCTCTAACTGCTCCAGAATTTCAGGATTTTCCACCCAATATGCTGGTGCCACACTGAATTTCTTTTAAGAGCTTTAGATTAGATCCCATCTCTGCATTTGCGGGAAGATCCTCAGTTCCAACAGAGCAGGGTCGCTGTACCTGTGGCTTTGCAATGGTCTCTGACTCAGAACGACAAAGATCTGGACCTGCATGCACCAGTGCAATGCTCCTTTCTCCTTTCAGGCCTTTTCTGATTCCTTGACTGTGACTGTACCAGCAGACAGAGCCCAGCCTTTCTCCATGGTCATTCTCTAATTTCATCTGGCAGGAAAGGGGCTTCCTCCTGGCCAGAAGTAACTTCAGAAGAGGATTCACCTCACAGCAGTGCAGAGCGTCAGAAATAGGTCCAGCCCCATCAACTCTAGTATTGACTCAGCAGTTTTTGGGAATGAATGAACAGTGCTCCCATGGGCCCAGCACGCTCCAGCCCTTGCAGCTGCATGGATGTCCAGAGCACCTAGGTGCAAGTGACATCATCCCTCCTTCCTGGTGGCTCCGAGCTCTCTCTTCTGCTTGGAGTCTTGAATTTTCTGCCCAGGTTGGGGGGACACATGCAGGACAGCTGGGCTAGGAGTGTGGCATGGCCAACACCATTTGGCTTCAGAGGGTACTGTAGAAACACCCTAAACCACATGACTTTGTCATCATGATCTGTGCAATGACCTCTGGGTAACAGAAGCCACATTGCTTTCATTCGCAGCTCTCTTCCAGGCCCTTCTTTCTATCGGCCCAGGAAACATGTTGTTGAGACAAACTGCTTGGTCTAAATTACAGCTCCATTGTTAGACTCTCTGTGCTTTGCTTTCCTCGTCTGAATGGAAACAGTGGTGCCTACTTTCCATGTCTACCTGGAGACTGAAGGGGCAGTTTTGTGCCCAGACTTTTTGGCAGGCTAGCCCTCAGAGGCTGCAGCACACACCAGCTTTGGTGTGGTCCTGTTTTCTAGAGCCAGTGTTCTCTCCTGAGGAAACAGGCATTTCACTGCTTCCACAGAAGGCAACTGTGAGGTCCCGGGGATTTTTGTTTGTTTGTTTATGACTGTGACTGTTTCCAAGATGAAGGGGTTTTCACTGGCTGTCCCCAGGAGGTTTTTGGAAACAGGGTTTCTCTGTGTAGGCCTGGCTGTCCTGGAACCTGTTCCATAGACCAGGCTGACCTCAAACCAACAGAGATCTGCCTGCCTCTGCCCCTGAGTGCTATGATTTAAGACGTGCACCACCACCCACTGCTTGACTCCCCATGAAGTTTTGAAGGTAGTAATCTATTCCAGTCTCGCTGGTGAGTCTAAGAACCCTTTAGCAGAAAGGCAGAACCCCCATGGTCTAGGGCCATGGGCACCCCCAAAGGGCCTAGGGCCATGGGCACCCCCAAAGGGCCTAGGGCCATGGGCACCCCCAAAGGGCCTAGGGCCATGGGCACCCCCAAAGGGCCTAGGGCCATGGGCACCCCCAAAGGGCCTGTCAGCCGTGGTGAACAGGAAAAGGTGCGGTGCTTTCTACAGTTACAGGCCCAGCACTGCCCATCACACTAGGATCAAAAATTCAGGCTTTCCCTGGTCGTGCCGTTCTCACCACGTATCTATGAGCTGCCTTGCCCAGTGCTCTCACCATTGCCTCAAGTGATAATGGTGCTTCCTCTGGGGAGGAAAGGAGGTCACATGTGGTCACAGGCTGGATGGTGGCAATCCTCTAATGAAGAAACGTTGCCAGACACTACAGTACCAGAGAGGGCCACCTGGGTGAGAAGGAAAGCTGAACTGCCTCTGCTGATGACTTCTGGGGCCCGTATCTTACTGTGTGCTATAGTCACTAGGGAGCAAGCATGCCTCAGTGATGTTGTTCACTGGGTGTCACAGGCATAGGGACTCTTATCATCCCATGAGGACTGTCAGAGACCTCAGAACTTCTGAGAGGAGGCTTGCCTCTTGGTTAGGACAGGGTAGTGTTTTCCTGTCTGGTCAACAATGAGCTGCGTAAGCGGCTTGGGGAGAGCAGGCTGGTGTGGCTGCGGCCCTCCACCACGCTGCTGTGTTGGGTGTCAGCCCTAGCTTTGGAATAGGGGCTGCGGTGTGAAGGCTGCTGGCCTTCTATCTGCACAGCTCAGCCTAGCTCTTTGACAAAGTAAATGCCTGGTAAGTACATGTTTTCATCCACCCAACAGCAAGAGCATTCCTGGCTGCCATGCTGGATGCTCCTGCTTGCCTAGGAGGTCCGCGGGGATGAAAAGGTTACCTCTGTCCTCCTAACAAGCGTATGTAAAGTATGAATGAATACTTGCAGGAACAAATCAGCATGAACCAGAGTTTAGAGCTGTGGTGAGCTGTGATGGGATGTGACAGAGGTACTAAGGGAAGGCCTCTCAGGAGAGCTAACGCCTGAGCTGAGATCTAGATAGGAAGGATGAGAAAAGCACGTGGAGACTGAGGAATAAGCATGTCTGTCCGAGAGCTTGTACACCAGCTAGATGTATGTCAGCTTGACCCAAGTTAGAATCCTCAGAGAGGAGGGAGCCTCATCTGAGAAAAATGCTTCCATAAGGTCCAGCTGTAGGGCATTCTCTTAATGAGTGACCAATGGGGGAGGAGCAGCCCACTGTGAGTGGTGCCATCCTTGGGCTTGTGGTCCAGGGTCCTATAAGAAAGTAGGCTGAGCAAGCTATGAGGAGCAAGCCCGTAAGCAGCACTCCTTTATGGTGTCTGCATCAGCTCCAGCCTCCAGGCTCCTGGCCCGTTTGAGTCCTTGACCTGACTTCCTTCAGTGATGATGGACTATCGCCTGGAAGTGTAAGCCAAACAAACCCTTTCCTCTCCGAGCTGCCTTGGTCATGGTGCTTCACCACAGCAACAGAACCTGAGCAGGACAGAATGTCAGCTGGAGGGAGCAAGCCTGATGGATAGAGTACCCCAGAGGGCTGGTCACTGAGCTCAGAGCCTGGGGTGGGGAGTGTCTGAGACCTATGGGAATGAGCTCTAAGGTCACGGCAGGCTGTGAGGTGTGAGGACTGTGTAGTCTGGGTTAGGTGGCCCTACCTGTCTGCATATGGAGAACAGTCTATAAGAGGGCAGCAAGGAGCCAATGAGGAGACAAGAGGCAACATGGCCTGGTGGTAGCATAGTGATGGAGAGCAGCTGGGGAACACAGTAGTACATCAGCAAAAGCAGGCCCGAGGGGAAGTATTTGTGTATCTGGACCTGTGCACATTCATCTGTGCCCAAAGCCCTTCCTTAAGGCAGCAGCATGCTGCTGATGGAGGTCAGGGTAGACTCATAGATGCCTCCTTAGGTGTAGAGCCAATCATGGATTGCCACTGGGGCAGAGTGGCGCTGGCCCAGACCTGAGGCTTGTGGGTATGCCAGTGTTGCAGCTCTTCTCCTAATAGATAATTCAAAGTTAAGATACCTGAGGGAAATCTCTGGCCTTTATCTCTGTTTGTAGCTGCCTCCTTGAAAAAGTTCTAGAAGACCCCATAGAAAGGAACCTGGGATAAGCACCTGACTGTCCTGTCACCAACTATAAGCACCTTGGTCAGCAGTCAATATTGCTGCAAAACTGTCTCCTTCAGATAAAGAAATGGAGACGGGCTTGTCATGCTTAGGCAAGCCACGAGCAAGCCATGAGTTGGCTGGACTTCACCTGTCTATTTGCTGTGTCACAGCCCGCCCCTCCCAGCAATATCCACCATGCCCCGGCCCCTCTACCCTTACTCACAGCCCGCACATCATCAGGCAAGTCCTCGTCCATCTCACCCTTGAGGATCTTCTCCAGGATGTTGATGGCGATCTCCAGGAGCTTCTCATGGTGATGGTTCTCCAGGTCTCGGCACTGAGCCATCCTGCAGTTGTGAGTTAAAGCCCGGGGCAGAGCAGGCCAGGTAGCCGGGCCTCTGACAAACAAGGCCATGGCACCTTCACTAGTGAGACCACTCTCTAAGCTGTAGAGTCCAAGGTCAAGACCTGCCCTGAGGTGCTAAGAGGCACCAGAGGAATCAAGTTGTCACGGGCATGCATCAAAGCCCAGGGCTGTCCTCAGGTCCCCGTATCATTCTTTTTTTTTTTTTTAAACCACTTTATTTATTTTTAATTTGCATTGGTGTTTTGCTTGCATGTATGTCTGTGAGAGTGTGTCGGATCCTCTGGAACTGAAGTTACAGACAGTTGTGAACTGCCATGTGGGTGCTGGGAATTGAACTCAGGACCTCTGGAAGAGCAGACAGTGCTCTTAACCACTGAGCCATCTCTCCAGCCCCCAGTATCATTCTTGTCCTTATACTGACTCATCCTAGTCCCTCAGTGCCAGCTCACCTCAGGGTTCTCACTCTCCTCTGCTTTTCCATCCCTATGGCTTCCCAACGCAGCAGAAGACCTCACTGGTCTCCCATACTCTCTTACCCCTTCTCTCGCAGCAGTTGGAATAAGCTTGAGGATCTGGGTTCCTAGCTCAGGCTCCTAGGAGCTTTTGTTCTCTGATATGGCCTCACGTTTCTCATCTGGAAACTGGTTTTCTTAGGCCCATCCTCAGCCTTTGCACACACCACCTCTGCTGTCTGGACTATGTCTCTCTTTTTGCCTCTTTTAGTGCCTATTAGGGAGGCCGCTGACCCTGGCCCCTGCACACCATTTGCTAGCTCAATGACTGCATGCCAGACTCAGAGCCTCAGGATGCCAGAACCTGTAGGCTGGAGTCTAGAAGCACTTTGTCCCCATAAAGGGCTGGTCATGTTTCAAATGTTGGCTTCTAATCTTTTTTTTTTTAATTAAAGATTTATATATTTATTACATACACAGTGCTCTGCCTGCATGTACACCTGCAGGCCAGAAGAGAGCATCAGATCACATTATAGATGGTTGTGAGCCACCATGTGGTTGCTGGGAATTGAACTCAGGACCTCTGGAGGAACAGTCAGTGGTCTTAACCTCTGAGCCATCTCTCCAGCCCTGGCTTCTAATCTTAACAATTAGCATGCCAAGGTCATTTTAACTTGTCCTGTCATCAGTGTGGGCGCTGCCTCATTCCAGACTGTTTTCCTGTAACAAAAGGTGGGCAGTGATTCTGGGGCATCAGTGTCCCTAGGAACACCACCCACTTAGGAATGCACGCACAGCAGTCCCTCTGGGCATCGAGCAAGGCCACCACTGTTGAGTGTTGGGAGTCACGTCGAGTGCTGTAGAATATTTTGTGTGGTCACCTATGCATCCTATGATCTGCATCCTATGGTAGGGAGGGCCTCTTTCCTTGGTGGAAAGTGATAGATTTTACATTCCTCTACTTTCAAAAATGTGGAGATGCCCATGAACTAAGGCCTTGTGGGGGTGTGAACACCTTTTTGGGTGAGGGTGTAGATTTTTTGCAAGGATGAGCATTTTGGGTAAGAACAGAAGTATTATCTAAAGTGTTCAGTTTACTCTGTAGTAGGGGCAGAAGGGGTGTGGCTCTGTGGTAGGAGCAGAAGGGGTGTGGCTCTGTGGTAGGAGCAGAAGGGGTGTGGCTCTGTAGTAGGAGCAGAAGGGGTGTGGCTCTGCAGTAGGAGCAGAAGGGGTGTGGCTCTGTAGTAGGAGCAGAAGGGGTGTGGCTCTGCAGTAGGAGCAGAAGGGGTGTGGCTCTGTAGTAGGAGCAGAAGGGGTGTGGCTCTGTAGTAGGAGCAGAAGGGGTGTGGCTCTGCAGTAGGAGCAGAAGGGGTGTGGCTCTGCAGTAGGAGCAGAAGGGGTGTGGCTCTGTAGTAGGAGCAGAAGGGGTGTGGCTCTGTAGTAGGAGCAGAAGGGGTGTGGCTCTGCAGTAGGAGCAGAAGGAGTGTGGCTCTGTAGTAGGAGCAGAAGGGGTGTGGCTCTGCAGTAGGAGCAGAAGGGGTGTGGCTCTGTAGTAGGAGCAGAAGGGGTGTGGCTCTGTGGTAGGAGCAGAAGGGGTGTGGCTCTGTGGTAGGGGCAGAAGGGGTGTGGCTCTGTGGTAGGGGCAGAAGGGGTGTGGCTCTGTAGTAGGAGCAGAAGGGGTGTGGCTCTGCGGTAGGAGCAGAAGGGGTGTGGCTCTGCGGTAGGAGCAGAAGGGGTGTGGCTCTGTGGTAGGAGCAGAAGGGGTGTGGCTCTGTAGTAGGGGCAGAAGGGGTGTGGCTCTGTAGTAGGGGCAGAAGGGGTATGGCAGTGTGGTAGGAGCAGAAGGGGTGTGGCTCTGTGGTAGGAGCAGAAGGGGTGTGGCTCTGTGGTAGGAGCAGAAGGGGTGTGGCTCTGCAGTAGGAGCAGAAGGGGTGTGGCTCTGCAGTAGGAGCAGAAGGGGTGTGGCTCTGTAGTAGGAGCAGAAGGGGTGTGGCTCTGCAGTAGGAGCAGAAGGGGTGTGGCTCTGCAGTAGGAGCAGAAGGGGTGTGGCTCTGTAGTAGGAGCAGAAGGGGTGTGGCTCTGCAGTAGGAGCAGAAGGGGTGTGGCTCTGTAGTAGGAGCAGAAGGGGTGTGGCTCTGTGGTAGGAGCAGAAGGGGTGTGGCTCTGTGGTAGGGGCAGAAGGGGTGTGGCTCTGTGGTAGGAGCAGAAGGGGTGTGGCTCTGTGGTAGGAGCAGAAGGGGTGTGGCTCTGTAGTAGGAGCAGAAGGGGTGTGGCTCTGCAGTAGGAGCAGAAGGGGTGTGGCTCTGTGGTAGGAGCAGAAGGGGTGTGGCTCTGTGGTAGGAGCAGAAGGGGTGTGGCTCTGCAGTAGGAGCAGAAGGGGTGTGGCTCTGTAGTAGGAGCAGAAGGGGTGTGGCTCTGTAGTAGGAGCAGAAGGGGTGTGGCTCTGCAGCCACCACTTATTTGCACACTGTTAGTGTCTTCTTCCCCTTTTCTTTCAGTAATGGATTGAACCCAGGGCCTCACATGCTAAAAGCAAGTTCTCCACGGAGCTATCCCTTGATCTCCTCTTAATTTCTGAGGAGGTTTCACCCTCCTTTGCTTTCTGTTAAAAGCCTAGGCACCTCTGCCCTAGCTGCTCGAGAGGCTCAGAAAGACTCGGGAGCCTATAGTGCTGTCTCTTGGGGTGAGATAGGGGCGTCACAGAAAGGATATAGACTTTGAACATTTTCAATAAATAGTCCCACCAAGTCCGTGATGTTTCTTTCAAATATGTTTATAGTCTCCTGGAAACGATATAGAAGATAGTCACCATTTTATCAACGTCCTTACACCACCTGAAATCACAGACCCTGAGCGGTAAAGACCACCCTCAGCTTTGAAGGGCAGATGGCTAAGGATTGAGGCCCGTCTTCCAGAGCTCTGTTGCTTCCAGGGTCAGCTCACCACTCCCTTGAAGGTTTATGCTGTCACTGGTTTTTTGTTTTGTTTTTTAAGGTTTACTTCTTGTGTGCATATGAATGTCTTGCCTGCGTGTATGTATGTGTGCCATGCGCAGAAGTCAGCAGGCACTGGATTCTCTAGCTCTGGAGTTACGAACAGTTGAGAGCTGCCACGTGTGTTCTGGGAACCAAATTCAGGTCCTCTGCAAGAGTAACAAGTGCCTTTAATGACATATTTCACCAGCGACTGCCACCAGGATTTAAGTTTTTTTTAAATTTACATTTGTGTATGTGTATGCATATACATGTGGAGCTCAGAGCACAGTTTGTAGTAGCCCTCTCCTGCCATGTGGGCCCCAGGGATCAAACTCGGGTCATCAGGCTTAGTGTTAAGAGCCTTTACCCACTGAGCAAGGTCATCTTGCCAGCCTGTCACTGGGCCTTTCGCCTATGTAGCTGCCTCTGCCAGGAACACATACCCTGGTCTCACTCCTCTCTTCCCTGAATGAACTTCTTCCTTCTAGTCCTCTCAGCGGGATCTGTCCATCATGAAGCTCTCAAGAGCGCCACCTCTACTCCAGGGAGGTCATTTAATTTCTCTGGCCTCTAGCTCCTCATATGTGAGACAGTTTTTCTGTGTGGTGCTGTGGTGGTTAGTAGGGTAAATTAGCTACGTCACATAAAATAGTTTCCCTACGTATCTGAGAACCAGGACCTTGGGTAAGTGCTGGCTGTTACCCTAGACTTACAATGGTCAGCGGCTGTTGCCAGTACTTAGCAGAGCACTTGAGGCCCAACCAGATGTCAGTGTTGTTGAGAGAGTGATTAGAACGTGGCTATGAAGCCTCCTCCCCTGGGAGACCCTGTCTGCAGGCTGTACACAGGAGCCCATTCTCACATGTGTGTGAGCAATCTTTTGGTGAAGAAAAGTAAGGTGATTGGAAAGCACAATCAAGTGTCTTCCGGCCTCAGGTGGCTGGGAACATGGACCTGATGAGAGCATAGAATAGGAAATGTTTGGATACTGAAGGTAATCTCCCTGCTTGAAAGGGCTGGGAGCCAGTGGCAGCCCTCCCTGTACGCGTGCGCTGCCTCTGCAGTACTTGGGCAGAGCAGTTCCCAGTGGGAAATGAACGGCTGCTGTGCTGGGCGACAGCGAATCTATCCTGTGTAGGAAGTGTCACTTGCCGTGTGAGGAATTGATTAGACGCTGTCTCTTGGCCCAGCCATGGCAACATCTGATGAGGTCCAATTCATCAGAGCACTCCAACCCCCAGCCTGGCTGCCTGCACACACACAACCCACCCCGGCCACAAATGCACTTGAGACCGCCACGCGCTTTGCATCCCCCGTCCTCAGAGCCTAGTGATAGGCTCCTCACATCGCCTACCCCGAGACAGCAGGCTCAGGCTGCGACACTGAGGGGCCTTTGTTTGCTTCCCGAGTGGAGGCCTACCTTGTTTTCTGAGCCCCTGAACTTCCCCTTGGGTCTAGTAAGAAATCAGCACTCTTGTTGAGACTCTGGGCTTTTTTGAGATTGGTTTGGGGGGGGGGGACTTTCAGAGGAATAAATCCACTACAAGAATCATTTCCCAGGCAGCAAAGAGAGCAGTGCATGCCTTTTCTCTCTTTTTCTTTTCTGCATTGCTGAGGAGGAAACCCAGGGCCTTATCTGTGCCAAGTAAGCACTGAGCTACATTTCCAGCCCCTGCCTTTAATGTATGTTAATAGTTTTGGTAGGAAGTGATTTGTGTGCATGTGTGTGTGTGTGCACATGTGCATGCATACATGCTTGTGTTCATATGTGGTGGGGTGCACATGTCTGTGTACAAACTGGATGGAAGCAAAGAACAACCTCAGGCACCAGTCACCTTTTTTCTCTTACTGGCCTGGCACCCTTCCCATTTGCTAAGCTGTTTGGCCAGTGGGTCCTAGTGACTCACCTGTCCCCACCTGTCCAGTCACCCCCAGTAAACCCACAGGAGAGGACCCTGTGAAGGGCATGCTTGCAGGCTTCTACAACTGCGTGCTGAGGCCCTGGCTAAGGGCCAGTCTGACTATACCTCCAGCTGCTCCACCAGCTGCATCTCCAGTGTCATGAGCATGTTGAAGAGCTCAGTGATGCTCTCATTGCATTCTGTTAGCTTCTTCTCGATGGTGGGCAGGTCAGTCTCTTCTCGGAGGGCGTTTAAATTCTACAAACAGAGATCTGTGCTTCAGGGCTCAGCAGTTAACCGTGGTACTAAGTAGTAAGTGACAATTTGGTTTTATGGGTAAAAACTTAGAGTCTGGCCAGGTGGTGGTGGTGCATGCCTTTAATCCCAGCACTTAGGAGGCAGAGGCAGGAGGATCTCTGTGAGTTCGAGGCCAGCTTAGTCTATAGAGAGAGCTCCAGGACAGCTAGAACTGTTACACAGAAAAAAACCCTGTCTCGAAACCTCCCCCACCAAAAAAAAAAAAAAAACCTTGGAGTCTGGGGGTCATGTGCCAAGTTCGAGTATCAGCTTGCCATGTGCCAGCTCTGCGAGGTTTGGCATATACATTATGCCAGGTCTGCTACTCTGACATATTGCATGTAAAGGCTCCTGGAAACGGCAGATACAAAACGAGCACTCAGACCCACCCTTGCCTCCCTGACAGTAGAAGACGAAATTCCCATGGGCAAGTTCTTTCCCAGTGCCAGGAGGAGGAAAGATGTTCTTACCAGGAGAGATGGGAGCCAAGGCTGGGAAAAAACCTGAGCAAATCAAGCTTTTTAAACTAACTCATAGGGATGGAGAGATGGCTCAGAAGTTAAGAATACTGGCTACCCTTCCAGGGGACCTGGGTTCAATACCCAGCCCCCGCATGGTAGCTCATAACTGCAACTCTGTTCCTGAGGCCCGGACACCCTCTTTTGGACTCGATGGGCATTAGGCATGTAAGCAGTACACAGACACATGCAGGCAAATGCATCCATACACACAAAATAGAAAGAAATAATAATAAAATGAGCTCATGCCAGGCATTATGCCACATGCGTGTAATCCCAGCACTCACGGGGCAGACAGCAGACGCAGGAGGATCAAGAGTTGGCGGTCAGGGGCCGAGGCCGCCATCTTCCAGTAACTCGCCAAAATGACAAACACAAAGGGAAAGAGGAGGGGCACTCGCTCTACGTTCTCCAGGCCTTTTAGGAAACATGGAGTTGTTCCGTTGGCCACATACATGCGATATTGTAGACATCAAGGGAATGGAACTGTTCAAAAAGCAATGCCCCATAGAGTTACCATGGCAAAACCGGAAGAGTCTACAACGTCACCCAGCAGGCTGTGGGCATCATTGTGGACAAGCAGGTGAAGGGCAAGATTCTTGCCAAGAGCATCAATGTGCGCATGGAGCACATCAAGCGCTCTAAGAGAGCAGGGACATCTTCCTGAAGCGCGTGAAGGAGAACAAGCAGAAGAAGGAGGAGGCCAAGGAGAAGGGCACCTGGGGTCAGCTGACGTGCCAGCCTGCGCCACCCAGAGGAGCACAGTTTGTGAGGACTAACAGGAAGGAGCCTGAGCTGTGGGAGCCCAATCCATATGAATTCATGGCCCAATGTACAAAAGGAAGTAAAGGAGCTGGACTATCAATTGCTCTTATTAAGTTGAAAAAAAAAAAAAAAAAAAAGCAGTTGGCAGTCAGCCTAAGATTTATAGTTTGGGGTTAGAATGAGACCCTATATCAGAAATCCGCAAACCCAAATCACAGCGATTTGCCCGCTTCTGCCTCCTGAGTGCTGGGATTAAAGGCATGCACCACCACACCTGGATCATATGCATTTCTTTTAAAATTAAAATATACATTATTGTTTTGTGCATGCATGGGAGTTCTGAGACAGCTTGTGGAGCTGATCCTTTCTTTTCACCATTACCTAGTTTCCAGGAATTTAACTGAGGTCTCCAGCCTTGCACAGCAAGTGCCTCTACCTCCTGAGCCATCCCTCACCCCACATCGCAGGGTACTAGCTCAATGTTTAAAGAGCAGTAATAAAGG
Source organism: Acomys russatus (assembly GCF_903995435.1). Classification (NCBI taxonomy): domain Eukaryota; kingdom Metazoa; phylum Chordata; class Mammalia; order Rodentia; family Muridae; genus Acomys; species Acomys russatus. Next base: position 41,296,060 of record NC_067161.1, on the reverse strand, counting down.
AATACTTTAAAACATAGAAGGGAGGCAGAGGTAGGTGGATTGCTGTGAGTTCGAGGCTGGCCTGGTCTACAAAGTGAGTCCAGGATAGCCAAGGCTACACAGAGAAACCCTGTCTTGAAAAACCAAAACAAAACCCAAAACAAACAAAAAACCCAAAACAAACAAAAAACCAAAAACAGAAGCGGGGAGAGTGAGTGGCAGAACGGCTGTAAACTAGACAAGCAAAATCAAACATAGTTGTGCACACAGATGGGCCGTAACGAGAGGCCTATGTGGATCAGGCAGGCTGTGGATGGAGCTGCATGCAGCCAATGAAGGCTGAGGCACTATTTTGCTCCCTTTATGGAGACAGTTGCCATTTTCTACCGTGTGCATGGGCTACCTTCCCAGAGGTGAAGCAAGGTAATTACTCCACCCTGACTAGGCTCCCGTCCTGTGGCGGTTCTCTGCACGCCACACACGTGAGCATGCAGAGGCTAGGCAATACTTTACAAGTCTTTCAGTCCTGCCTGGCCCCTAAGCTTTGCCTGACTGCATGCTAACCCCAGCACATGCATCAGTGGGCATGAAGAGCAGGTGTGTACAACAAGACCCAAGGGGTGGATGGATAGGAAGAACACAGACCCAAGCTGTGGTAGGACGGCTGTGAGAAGAGGAATTGGAGCCCTCAGAGTCATGCTGTCTTGGGAACTTCTTTCTATACAGTAGCTCAAACTTAGCCTGGGCATGGGAGGTGCCTGGGAGCTCAGGAGAATCCCCAAGCTAGGTCATATCTCAGCACCCTAAGTAGGTGCACTTGGGCCCGGGACAGGCTGTTCCTAGGACAGCTTCCTGTGGACTGAGATACAGATGGGCTGTTGTGTGTCAGGCTTCACTGCATTAGTGACCTGCCTCTCCAGAGGGACTTATTTCTAGGGTGAGTCAGGCCCCAACCTGGTCCTCAGAAGGTGCGACTGGATGACATCTAGGCCTCCCTAACCCAGTGTACCCAGGGGCTAGAGAAGAAATGTCAAGAAAGAAGTGATGGACAAATACTGGGGGACTGGAAATGTGACTTGTCCCATCCAGATGACAATTGCCTCCAGAGAAACAAAAATTCACGGTTTTTTTTCTGTGAAATTGCCCATTTCCATTGTCAGAAAGATGTACGAATGGGGTGTGTGTGTGTGTGTGTGTGTGTGTGTGTGTTCCTGTGTGTGTGTGTGTGTGTTCCTGTGTGTGTGTGTTCCTGTGTGTGTGTGTGTGTGTTCCTGTGTGTGTGTTCCTGTGTGAGATGTATGTGAATACCAAGATGAATGTGGGTGTTGAATGTCAGTCCTCACCTCATACCTTGCTTGCGCCAGTCTCTTTTTTGCGGGTTATCATGGTGCACACCAGGCTCACTGGCCCACAAGCTTCTGGGAGTCTCATAGCTGCCTCCTACACTGCTGGGAGTACTAGGGCCACAGGTATGCACACTTGGCTTGTACTAGGGCTGTAGACATGGGCTTTTACATGGGCTCTGGGGATTAGAACTCAGGTCCTCACACTGGGTGGCAAGTGCTGTATCTACTGAGCCATCTCCCTAGTCTGTCTAAAATATTTTAAAACTCCCTATAGGCCAAAAAATCATTCTAAATATGAAACAAACAAAAATCCCTACATATCTGAGAGTCAAATGTATCCTTCTGTCAACTTTCAAACTTATGGTTGAATACAGTTAACACCCTCCGCAGAACATAGTTAGGAGGGTCCTAAGAACTAAATTGTGGGGGACGTGAGGTGTATTACTAAGGCCCATGTGTAAGGACAGGGCTAAGAAAAGGAGGGTCAGGAGCATGTGGGACCAGTCACTAATTCTGCTTCCCAGGAGACTCCCCGCCTCTTTATGTGAGTCCTCTGCCAGGAATGACAGTGGTCTCCTTGAAGCCTTTTGTGCTTCAGGCAAACTCATGCACATGATAAGGCATCTGTCTGTCTGTCTATCTGTGTGTATGTGTGTGTGTGTGTGTGTGTGAGTGAGAGAGAGAGAGACAGAGAGACAGACACAGAGAGGGAGCGTACTCAAGGCTAGCTGGCCCTTGAGCTTCTGGAAGAGTCTATCTCTGCTTGCCATTTTCAGTAGGAGTGCTGAGATTACAGCAAGCAGTACACTACCACATCTGATTTGCTATGTAGGTTTGGAGGACTGAACTTAGGTCTTCAGGCTGTCAAGGCCAGTGCCTTTTCCCAGCTGAGCCATTCCCTGCCCCGGGACCAGGTTGCTGAAGAAAAATCAGGTCCATGGTATTCCTTAGCACCTCACCAAGACCTGCAATTTAAAATGGATTAGGAATTCTGGGCTGGGAAGATGGTAAAAAGCACTTGCTGCACAAGCCTGACAACCTGAGTTTGAGCCCTGGATTCTACAGTGCAAGGAGTGAACACACACACACACACACACACACACACTCACACACACACGACAGAGACAGAGAGAACTTAACAAAGGACTCCACTTGTCCTAGCCATGGTGGCAATGGCTTGGGATCTCAGCTTCTTGGAGATGGAAGCAGGAGAACTCCAAGCTCAAGGCCTTCATGGGCAACTTAGTAGGACTTCTCTCAAGAGTAAAAAAAGTCTCTGATACCTAAAACTCTCTCATTTTGGGGCTGTTGCCTTTGTTAGGCCTTACTGATCAACACCCACTCCCTTCCCCAGTTCTAACACACAGCTTCCCCTTGGCCAAATGACCCTCTAAGATAACTGTCAAGGCACCTCCCTCGCCTGAGGTCCTTCCTCCCTCCACTGCTCCCCAGCTAGACTCCAACTGCTTCTCAGTCTACACTGCTCTTTTTTTATACTTTTTAAATTAATGTATTCATAATACATCTCAATTGTTATCCCATCCCTTGTATCCTCCCGTTCCTCCCTCCCTCCCGCTTTCACCCTACTCTCCTCCCCTATGTCTGTGACTGACTCTATATGATCATAGGGTATCAAGTCTCTTCTTGATAGCCTGTTATCCTTCCTCTGAGTGCCACTGGCCTCCCTATCAAGGGGACATGGTCAAATATGGGGCACCAGAGTTTGTGTGAAAGTCAGTCACCGCTTTCCACTCAACTGTGGAGAATGTCCTGTCTATTGGCTAGATCTGGGTAGGGGTTCGATGCTTACTGCACATATTGTCCTTGGCTGGTGCTAAAAAGGATCATGATGAGTGAGTTAACCCAGAAGCAGAAAGACTCAAATGGTATATACTCACTTATAATTGGACACTAGCCCAAGGGGCATGTCCCATGAAAGTCTTCACTTACCAGGAAATTGGGATAGATGTGAGGACATGCTATTGGGACTCTAGGTGAGAGAAGTATGGGAGAATGGAGAAATAGAAGGATCCAGAGGGACCTAGAAACCTATAAGAAGAACATGATGGGCGGATCTACACTGTTTTTATCATAGCTGCTGTCTTCAAGTCCTCACCCCACTTCTGCTCTGGTTTGTCTAATGAGCAAGTGGGGCCTGGTATCCCATGTCCCTTACTCACCCCCAACGGTGGCACCAGGAAATAACCCAGGGTCCAGAGAAGCAGAGTGTGGGCTAAATTTATCCCTAAAGGTGAATGGTGTGTGTTTCTGCTTCCTCACCATCTCTTCCAGGAGAGAGACTCGGCTCAGCTTTTGAGGAAGGGAACATGTGTTTCCTTTTACTCACCCAGAGTGTCAGAAGTAGCACTCAACGCATCAAGTCCACTACCACCAGCCATCTCCCTCCCCTGAGCTCCCTTCAGTTGCTCAGTCCAGAGCCTGTAAGTCTTTACAGAGGTTCAGCATTTCAACTTTACATTTTGACCATTTCTTTGTGCTCCAAGGCTGTAAAGGATCTCAAGCATGACTCAATACACCCCACTGCGTCTGTTCCAGCTCCTCTCATTCCTGTTCTCTTTTTGGTGTTTGTTATTTGGAGACAGAAATTTTCAATGTGTCCTGGGACTTACTATGTAGTCCATGCTGGCCTCAACTCACATCAGTCCTCCCAAGTGTCGAGGTCACACACAGCATGCTCTGGCATGCCCAGCAATTCCTAATCTTGTGAGTGGGTTAGAAACTCTCTGAGTTGCATGTCTTTTGGATGGGTATGTCCATTCTCACTCTAGATGGGAGGAGTCTGGCCTGAGCTCTACCAGAGCCGTATGAGTATGGTAAAGTCTAGGCCTGTCACATGCAGGCATCACTATCTGCATAATCATAAAGAACTTAATATTCACTGCCTTCAGTTATCTTCCGATCACCCCAGGAAAAGGAGGACTCTCCAAATGTGGTAGTGAGGACAGAGCTTAAGGACCACACATTCAAGAACATGATACACAAAGTCCCTCAACAGCATTCTTTCCCTTGGTTCTTCCAAAATCCCAGTGTTCTGGTAATCCTCCCAGCTTGAGCATCAGTGATAATACAGTAGAGTAAGGAGTAGAAAGTGAGAGGTTAGGAGAGCAGTTTGGGACAGGGAGGACACTAGTGAGATCAGAAATGCTAAGCAACAGTCCAAGTGACATACCATACCTAACTGCACCATGGGGTGTGTACGTGCATGCGAGCATGTCACAGGATCAAACCTTCAACCTCCCCACGGGAGGCAAGCATTCTACAACATCCCTGGTCCTCAGGAATTAATTTTCAAGACAGGGTCTTATTATGTAGCCCTAGATGCCCTGGAATTTGCCATGTAAACATGGCTGTCCTGACGCTAACAGGGACCCACCTGCCTCTGCCTGCCAAGTGCTGAGATTAAAGATGGAAGCCATCACTCCTGACTCTTCTTTTTATTTTGAGACAGGGTCTCACTAAATTGCCCAGGCTAGCCTTAGACTTACAATCTTCTTTCCTCAGATTTCCAAATAGCTGGGATTTCATGCCTACCCCACCAGACTTAGCTGGAAATGTCTGTTTCATATCATTATGCAGTCATCTCTTGGAGGTCTGATACTCATCTTAGATCATATTTTGCGCATTATTGCGGCTTCTGTGCCTCCCATAGTACTGAGCAACACAAAGTAAATACATGCTGAGTGGAAGTCCCCACCTTAAGTTACCCAGGAGGAGACTGAGAGCCCTTCCTAAATGTTGTTCTCTGGCAGCTACCAAAGTGGGTTTAACCCTTCCCTGGCTTATTAGCCAGTATGTAACCTTACCTGCCATACTTCTCAATGTGACCAGCTAATTCAGAGCAGTAAATAATGTGAAAAAATTAAACAGTGCCGAGAATGCAGCATAGCATTAGAGGACTTGTCGACCATATGGATAGGGTTCTATCCCTAGTACCAAAACCACCACCAGCATCAACAGTAGCACCTGTTTTATAAATAATTCCCTCTAGGCCAGGCATGGTGGCATCTATAATCCCAGCTACTAGGGAGGCTGCGGCTGTGGGATTTCTTAAACCTGGGAATTTGATATAAGCCTTGGTAGCATTGTGAGACTTTATCTCTAAAAATAACATTAGTGGCAGACAGTGGTGGTACATGCCTCTAATCTCAGCACTCAGGAGGCAGAGACAGGGGGATCTCTGAGTTTGAGACCAGCCTGGTTAACAGAGTGAGTTCCAGGACAGCCAGGGCTACACAGAGAAACTGTCTTGAAAGCCAAAACAAGATAAAAAATAACAATACCAATCGAAAGAAACAATCCCATCAAATATAAAGGCTGGTCCTTTCAAATGACTCCCACTTGGTTGGGCCTTGGACACTGGGCCTTCTGCTTGTTGCCTGTGCTGCTGGCAGAAGGGACCCAGGAATCTCCAAGGTTCCCTGGCCCTTCTCTGGAGTCAGCCTTTCCAGAGTTCTAGGACAGCCCTGACCACTCAGCTCACTCAGGTAAGAAAGGCTTCAGCCCAGGGCTGAGTACTTTACAAGGTGGGAAGTGGCAAGGACAGGGAACATATGTGTCACAACCCTAGCATGCCAGGGCCAAGAGGAGTGAGGCTTGGGAAGGCCTGTTCAATGAACACATGAACAGAAGAAGGCATAGAGTGTTCTAGTCATCACGATCACCGTAGTAGCAGTACAGATAATACCACTGCCAACACTAACGATGCTGAGATGGGGGTGACCATGAATTCTAGGGGTATCTGATATAAGGGAGAGCCACTGTGCTGGCTCAGTGGGGCTGTGCCTGGTGCCATTTGGTGAAGTTGTGATCCCTGGCACATGGACAGAGACTTGGGCCTCAGGGGCCACTAGAGGACATGGACATTGCAGCTCCTCCACAGTGAGGGGAGACCTGGCACCCTGGCACAAGAGAAGGGAACTTACCAGCAGGTGCTTTTCCTCAAACCTGGCGACCTTGAGCTTGCCCTGGTCCTGGTTTTCCAGGATGGCCTCCTTTATGCACTCATTGAAGGTGCCTAGCTCCATCTTTCGCTTCTCCTGCTGCTTCAGGCCATACTCGAAAATGTTCAGGCAGATGATGACAAATTTGTCCTTGTACGTAAGCGGCTGTTAAGGAAGCTTGGGACTCAAGAGCAGGCCACTGGTACCATGACAAAAAATGTTGACAGTTGCTTGCAGAATGTGCCATGGGAACACCATGGAGGCTACTGGTGGTCCTTTTGACAGAAGAAACCAAGGAGCCAGGGAGATGGGGGTTTGCAATTTGGAGCATGAGTGGTGGTTATGGCATCTCTAGATGCAGCCTAAGGAACTCAGGAACAGGGATAAAGACCCCAGAAGAGAGTTCCGGAGGCCGAGGGGTCCAGGGAAGAGGTAGAAGCAGCCTGGCTGGGACAATGAGATAGAATACTTCCACCCCCACCCCCAACTCTGGTGTAGCACCCAGAAGGGCCTGCAGCTCATCTGAGCTGAGAGGAACTAGGTGGTCCAGGTTCAAGTTGTGGCTCTGATGCTGCTTCTGGGACCCACCCTAGCAAGTGACCTCTCTGGGCCTCAGTGTCCTTACCTCAGCTAAGGGCATGGAGGGACCCACCACAAAGAGTCCTTTGGAGGGTGGGTGTGGGGCACACAATTTTATTCCAAGAATTTGGGGGGCAGAGGCAGGGGAATCTCTCTAAGTCCAAACTAGCCAGGGTTACAACAGTGAGACCTTGTCTCAAACAGAACGAAAGAGGCCTTAGGAAGAGTCCTGGGGCTCAGGCAGGTAAAACCCATAGGACCCTGGGGATCATGTATGGATGTGTTCAGGAGATCAGATGCCTTTCCACAAATCCCACAGCTCCACGGTGCTTAAGTTAAGAGCTTAGGTCCCCAAGAGGGGTGGCCAACAAGGTAGAAGCCCTGAGTCACTCTCTTCCTAGTGTTTGGGTTCTGGGTAGATACCCACTGAGAAAGTTGTCAGTTTTGACACAGCCACTAATGTCTACCTAGGCTCTGCTGTTAGGAGCTCACCAAAGCTGCCCAGAGCAGCTGGGAGGGCCATGGATGAAGGCTCTGACACAGGAACTGTCTATGGCAGGAGTCATCACAGGGTCAGCCAGCTATATGCTCTCACATGCCCAACCCAGGAATAGTCCCTGTGATGCAGGAAGAGGACCAGCTGCACCCACCCCATGACTGCTGCTGGCTCCATGGCACCCACCCCATGGCTGCTGCTGGCACCATGGCACCCACCCCATGACTGCTGCTGGCGCCATGGCACCCACCCCATGGCTGCTGCTGGCACCATGGCACCCACCCCATGGCTGCTGCTGGCACCATGGCATTGCACAACGCCACAGCTTCTCATTCCTGGGGAATCCTGACCTTTCCCAAACTGCAATTCTAGTTTCACATCTTTTGCCCAAATAACACTTCATTTATTAGAGATTTATCTCTGTATTTTTTTCTGGAGGCTAACACCAGTGTTAGCAGCTCCACAGACCTATCTGGGACTGGCTGTCTCAACTCCAAGGCCTCAGCTCCAGAGCGCCTCATGTCCTGGAGGTACAACAGTCCCCACCCCCGCATCTCCCACTTACCACTGAAGCCCATGGTTTGGTTGCCATGACCACTGCCACCATGTATGACAAGTACTGACTACATATTTGGCTCTGACCAATTAGGGGACAAATGCAAGCTCTTAGGGCCCGCAGATAAGTGATCCTGTACAAATGATTTAACCTCTGGGGTTACTAATGGCAGCCACCTGGGTGTGGGGGTGCTTAAGGGGATGTAGAGCAAGAACTGTAATGTAGCCAGTGGAGATTCTTGATGGAGAAGTGTACTCCCACCTGAGAAAGTCCAGCATGCCAGGCATGACAGACCAGCCAGCCCCTGTCACTCAGTGTGCCACTGGGACTCTAGAGAGCACTGTCCCCCAAAGCCTAGCTGGTTTGGCTGGAATGGGCTTTTGCATATATATAGCCAGCAGAGATTTAACTACCAGGGTCTCACATGAATGATGGGGAAACAGAGTCAAAAGAGCTTGCCCAGGGAGTAATTGCAAGCTGGTAGTAATTGGGCCAGGTCTGCACCCTGCACGCAAAGAGGCAGCAGTGACCCAGAAAGGATATGCCTCAAGAAGCTCACCAACACCAGGCAGGTGTGACAGCTTGTTGCCCTCCACATCCTCAGCATACATGCTGTCAAACAGGAAGGCGCCGTCCAGGTGCTCAATGAACGCCCTCTGTGGATTCAGATACCCAGACTTGGTGACTCAGAGCCAGGCTCCTGTGAGGCCTGAGGCAGCCAAGGATTCCTGAGGGAGACACTGCACCTGAGCTACAGCCCTCCCTCCCAGGAAGGGTGTGTGTGTGTGTGTGTGTGTTTTCCAGTGTTCCAAGCACAGGGGGGGATATGTATAGAGTGCAGACTGCAGGTTGTTTCCAAGAAGCAGCCTGCACAGAGGGCTGACGCTGGTGGTAGGGAGGCCAGTAGGGCATAGGCACAAATGGAGGGCCAGGGACAGCCTCTTCAGGTGTTGGGGTAGGGAACGGGCACTGGGCTGGCACAGAGCTGCCTCCGCAGATTGTGATAGAGGCTGAGCAAGGCAGGGGGCACTGTTAGGTCCCGTGGCTGCTTTATGAGTTTTGGGAGTCTGGGGATCCCTGTGGATCTTTGTTTCATGTGACCAGGGCACTCTCGTGCTGCTTCTGTGTCCAGGTCGGGCCAGTTGTCTGTGTGGTACCTTGTGCTCCGCCAGCTTCTCCCGCTGGGCCTTCTCGCCGTCCAGCCGGGCCTGTACCTGGGCCTCCCGGTGCTTCAGCTCGTCGATGCTGTACTGATGCCGTATCTTTGCCATCTCTTTCTAGCCAGGAACAGGGACGGCACTGTTACCAGAGGATATCCAGCCCCTCCCGCCACACACCCTGGGGCCTCCTAAGCATGGCCAGTGTGTTACAGGGTATCTTTTGTAAAAGCTAGGCAAGCATGAAGCCCTGGAGATGAGAATGCCTAATTCTTTCCAGGCAGCCTAAGCCTAGGGTATCACAGAACTGGAGGTGCCCTGAGAGCCTCCCCTGAGGCAGCCTGAAGTGCCCCTGGCATGCTGTAAGGAGCGGGGCGGGGGAAGGGGTGCAGCTTCCCCTTCCTGGATTCTCAGCACCAGTGTGAGATCAGGCAGTGCAGCTGGAGGGGCGTTCTGGCGCTCCCTTGCCAGAGCTCTGCTTTTTCTCAATGTTTCCTCATTATTTAGTTTCAATCATGGAAGGACATGCAGGCCACGTGTGCTGCTGCCCTCGATGGGAATTTCTGAGTATCCAGGAGATCATGCAGATGCTAGGCTGACCGGTGATTCCTTCCAGTGCTGAGAGTATAACATAAGATCTCACACATGCTAGGGTACACGCCAGGCTCTGAACCTTAAGGTGTATGCCAGGCCCCTAGCCCCTGTCCTGTGCTTTTTGAAGGGCATAATACACCCAAGCATGTTGTCTTTCATACCAGCACCTAAAGCTCAGCTTCTCAAGCTGACAGTTGCTATCTGATATTGGATGGAGTAAGTGAATGGGGCCCTTTGGGAGAGCAGCCAGTGCTCTTATCTACTGAGCCATCTCTCCAGCCCCTCACACTTGGCTTTTTAATGTGAATTCTGGAGATCAACCGTGTGGCAAGCACCTTGCTAACTGAGCTATCGCCTTTAATAAATGATAAAATTCTATGTGCACCAAAAAATTGTTTTAAAATATATTTATTTATGATTTATTATCAATAACTTCCATTTGCATACCTATTCACCCACAGTCATGTAAGTTTTCTCAGGCAAAAAAGGGTTTATGAGAAGAAAACGGTGTAAGAGCCCGGCTCTGAGGATGAGACCAAGGCATTAGTTGGTGCTTGTTTGCTTGGCTGGTTTTTAGTTTTCTGAGACAAAGCTAGAGTAGCCAAAGACTGCTTGAATCTAGCAATCTATTGATCTTCCTGCCTTGGTTTCTTAAGATTTGAGGTCACAGGAATGTCTCACCATATCCATTAGATTTAAAAATCACAGAATCTCAGAGCCAGGTATTATATACCTGCAATCTCAGCATTTGGGAAACTGAGGCAGAAGGATCAGGAGTTCACAGTTATTCTTGGCTATACAGTGAATTCAAGACCAGCCTGGATTGTATGAGACTGGTCTCAAAAACACAAACAACACCCAAAGAACAAGAGGAACAACTCAGGCTCGTACTGTCACAGGAGAGCCTGCTGCCAGTGAGGTGGGAAGCAGCTCTCTAACTCTTCCTATTTCTGTGAACAGTGGGAGACTAGACTTTGAAAACCAACTTGCCCCTCAGGGCAGGGCTCTCTGTGTAGGCTGCAGAGGATCAGGGCAGACACTGGGCTAGACGTCCTCTCTGTCCAGGTGGCCTTTCCTGATACCTCCTAAATCCCTCAGTGTGCCAAATATAATATAGGTTCCTCTTTCTCAGCAAAGGCACCAACTTCCTGTGGGAGGAACCCGGCAGATCAGCAGCCTTTGTGCTTCCAGGCACCTAACACTTCCTAGTTCTGCTGCTGAAGGCCTCACACACTGAACCATACGCTCAGGGGGAGCAGTTGGAGAAAGGAACTCACTTAGGGCAAGGGAGAGGGGACAGGGGTAGAAATAGAGGGGAACCCCCTCTACACTCCCCACTCTATAGTTGGCCCAGCTTGGGGTTGAAAGACCAACTTCTTGGGGCCAACTCCCAGATTAACCATATTGTCTGGGAGACTCTAAGTGATTCATTTCCCTTCTGTGCCGGTGGCTGTGTGCTTCTAGAAAGATGGGCATTGGGCTGGAGAGATGGCTCAGTGGTTAAGAGCACTGCCTGCTCTTCCAAAGGACCCAGGTTCAATTCCCAGCACCCACATGGCAGCTCACAACTGTCTGTAACTCCAAGATCTCACACTAACACACATAAATTAAAATTAAATAAATAAAAAATATTTTTAAAAACATATTTAAAAAAAAAAGAAAGAAAGAAAGATGGGCATGAGGATAGGGCCCCCACATCTTGGAGTGACGATCGCTATGGGATTGCTCCCAGGCTTATGCAGGCTTGTGTTAGGTCTGGCCCTGCCACCAGCTCAAGAGCAGGACAATTTACTGTTCTTCCTTTACTCGCCTGAAAGTCTTCATCTGGAAAGCAGCTGTCTGGTAGCCCTGGGGGTAGCCCTGGTGTGTAGAATGGGCCTGGACCCAGAAACTTGCAGGAAATAAGCCTTGGGAAGCCACTGCCTGAATGGCTGTGGATAGTTGGGGAAAGGGCTCAGCCAGGAAACTGTCATCTCTTAGCCATGGACATTCTCACCGTCTCATGAGACCCTGGGCCCTAAAGAGTGTATAGCCGAACCGGGACCAGAAACTAGACACTTACCACCTGCTCATCGATACGCCGGAAGTCCAGGTACACGAGGTCAGGGAGATAGGCGTAGATGAACATCTTGTAGTCCTCTGACTTGGTAAGGGGGTTCCCAGAGAGGCTGAGTGTCCGCAGGCAGGTGAACTGGCGCAGGTAGATGATCTGGGAGTGGGAAGCAGAGAGGCTTTTTTTTTTTTTTCTGCCACAGAAATGGAACCACACACAGCAGCTTCTCCCCTCTACTTCGTCCCTGAGCCCACAGCCTGACCAGGGCGCCTTCCACACAGACCGGTGACGGCTTGTGTCTTCTGAGCCAGACTCCAGTCCCGAGAGCAGCCACAAGCTTTCAGAAGAATCAAGAGAGCTCAAATCCTAGCTGTGGGGTTTTGGACAGATGATCAGCCTAGTGTGTGAGCCTTGATTCTCTCCTCTAGAAAATGCCCGGAATGATATTGGGTGTCATCAGTGTCATGAAGGCCACATAAAAGAAACTATGAAAAGCAGTCAGCAGTGTGCACAACACCCACTGGGTGAGTGATCACTTAGAATAGGGTGACATTTCAGACAGTAACCCACATGGTGGTCTCAAGTCCCTGTCAAGTGGAGCTGGACTGCTGTCATTGGACAACAGCAAGCAGAACACTTCACTGGATGCTGTCCATTCTTCCTTTCCTTTTTTTGATTGTTTTGTTTTGTTTTTTGTTTTTTGTTTTGGAAACAGGGTTTCCCTGTGTAGCCTTGACTGTCCTGGACTCACTTTGTAGACCAGGCTGGCCTCGAACTCACAATGATCCGCCTGCCTCTGCCTCCCGAGTGCTGGGATTAAAGGCGTGCGCCACCACTGCCCAGCTGTCCATTCTTCCTATGCTTTGGTTTTAGCAAAATGGGAAAATCAACCGCTTGGCAGGTGCTGGCATGACAGCATCCTTGAAGCACAGACACTGCACTGTGTGCTGGACAGGAATGGGTTCCCATGGCCTCTGCATCAGTACCTGCCTCCAGACTCCTGTCTTGAGTCCCTCCTAGACCTCCTTCGATGATGGACAGTGAGATGGAAGTGTGAGCAAATAAACCCTTTCTCCTCAAGTTGCTTTTGGTCATGGTGTTTTATCACAGCAACAGACACTCTCAGTAAGACACCAGCCATGGAAGAACACAGAGAATACATTCCAAGAATCCAAAGGCCCGGAGGCAGCAGAGGCTTGGCACAGCCAGCAATGGGACTGAGCCAAGGTTGCTGCAGAGTGGTGGGGAGGGGACAGGTGGAAGGACAGGGGACACATGGGGAGTCAGTATCAGAGGCTGGTTCCTGGAAGGCACGGAGGCTTTCAGGCAGGAATTTAGAGGTGTTCTGGGACCAGCAGAAGCCACTGGAGTCTTGTATATAGAGGAAGGCAGTATCTGGTCTACTTTCCCAAAGACCTTTTTGTTTTGTTTTTTCAAGACAGGGTTTCTCTGTGTAGCCTTGGCTGTCCTGGACTTGCTTTGTAGACCAGGCTGGCCTGGAACTCATAGCGATCTACCTGCCTCTGCCTCCTGTGCTGGGAGTGCTGGGATTGAAGGTGTGCGCTACCACCGCCTGGCCCAAAAGATCTTTTAAGAGCCCCCTTTGCAGGTTTTAGCCTCAGAGAGAAAAGGTTGCTGACAAAATGTGTGCTATCAGGTAAGAGTGAGCAGGCCGCCCCTTCACTGCGGGGGTGGCGGGGGTGGATCTGTAAATAGTTCAGGTACACAAGAGAAGTTTGGGAAAGATGCACAATGCCCTCTGACCTAGCAGCCCTACCCCAGGAGTTACCTTACAGATGGGCTGCTGCAGATGGAGGCAGCCCTGCCCCACTGCATCCTGGTCACAGACACATGCTATGCCCTGCATGCAATGGCACCTGCCACCCCATGATGGAGTGATCCAGCAGAGGGTGGCTCCCCTCTCTGTGACCCCAATATCCATGCTGAGTGCTGACTGGAGAAGAGAGGGGCCAGTCAAAGGCAGGTGCCTGGAGGACAGCTGGACCAATGTGACAGTCACACATGTTTATTCACAGCATGCCTGGAGGGTTACCCAATGGAACTTAGAGGACTCTTATGTGCTAGGAAGAAGAAATAGAACTGATATGAACGTGGCTGGGTGTGGTGGTGCAGCACTTGGGAGCCAGAGGCAGGCAGACTGCTGTGAGTTTGAGGCCAGCCTGGTCTACAAAGTGAGTCCAGGGCAGCCAAAGCTAACACAGAGAAACCGTGTCTTGAAAAACCAATAAATAAACAAAGAAATAAATAAATTCCTGATTGTTTCATGGTTAGGCCTGCTGTATGTGTAGTTTATTTTATTTATGTGTAATAATATAAATGTATATGTTAAAAAAAGAAAAAAAAAAGAAATAAAACTGAGGCTTCTGTGCGCCGAGTTAAGATTACTTGTCTGTGTTTTTAATGCAATCAGAGTGTACTAAAATAAACCTAACAAGGGGGCTGGAGAGATGGCTCAGAGGTTAAGATCACTCACTCCTCTTCCAGAGGTCCTGAGTTCAATTCCTAAAACCACATGGTGGCTCACAACCATCTACAATGTTATCTGATGCCCTCTTGTGGCCTGCAGGTGTACATGCAGGCAGGGCACTGTATACATAATAAATAAATAAATATAAAAAACAAACCTAACAAATAAATAAATTACAAGACACTGTGTAGTTAGATGCCAAAGAAAAAGGAAAGACTCACAGAAAAGATACTTAGCTTTGAAGCCAGTGCCAATCAGGCTTCTCTGGGTTAAGCCACAAAGAGGAATATTGTCTGGTTAGGTGAAGAGGATCCAAGGTCCCTAAGGTCTTCAGAATGCAGCCAGGCCTGGGGACCCCTGGCCTAGATATCTCGGATCTCCTGCAGGCTTTTTTTCCTGGTGTGTGGGGGGGTGTCTCTGGCCTTTTCTTTGGAGATAGGCTATATGTACATCTAAAGTACTGACAAAGAACTTGGTACCTAGCACGCCACTGGAGAGAGCAATGACGCGTCATCCTGCCCAGGTGCTGCAGGGCATCATGGCAAAATACTAAAGGCTTTGGCTGGGAGTGGGGCATCCTGATTCAGCCTCTATACCTTCTCTGTCCTTTTTTGTCTAGGTGGGAAGACCTCAGCTCTGCTAGTTTTCAGTGTCCCACAGGATGATGATTCACACTGAGATCTGGGGTTCAGGACATGTTAACGCAAAAGCTGATGCTACATGTTCAACAGCAAAGTTTGAGGCTGGAAGCTGTGTCAGTGGTACAGCATGGACCTTGCATGTTCAAGACCTAGGATTACATCCCTAACAGTGCTAAAACACAAATGAATTTCTAAAAAGAAAGAAGGAAGGGGGGAAATCCTTGTTGCATATAAACAAGGATGAACAGCCCTGAACAAATGCTAAGGATGGCCAAGCCCAGAGGTGTAAGACATCTATATCCCTGAAGTCTATCGATAAGCTCTGACTCTGCTACGCCATTAATCACACCATCAAGTGTCCTTGTTTGTGGCAGATGCTTGGTTTACTTCTGGCTTCAGCTGGGACAGGCTTTTCCTGACAGCACTCCACCTCGCCATCTTCTGTGTCAGTAAGGTCTCCAAGGCCCCAGAGCCCCACCCACAGGCTGGGAAGGAGCTAATCTCCACAGAGTGAGCCTAGCTGTTTGGGGACAGACTTGAAGATCAGTGTGTCAGGCAGGCTCCAGCAGTCAGGGAAGTCACCTCTGGAAGGCATTCTGAATATTCCTAAAGCCCAGTAGAATCAAGTCCCCACAGCAACAACCCCAGCAGCACCCAATGCTGGCTTTCCCTCTCCCCACTGGCTGACTCTAGTTTCCAGAAGTCACCTCTCAGGTAAACCACTTGCACCCAAGTACCTGGCTGAGCTTTGCTTCCAGCCAGCTTTCTGTTTCTTTCAGGCAGGGCCTCTTAGGTGGCACTACCCTCGGATCAACCATTCCCACGCCCCCCCCTCAAGGCTCCCCTTACTGTGGTGCATTTCCTTCCTTCTTCCCTGCCCCGGACATGCCAGAGCACAAAGCCTCCCTGCTGACAAGATCTCTGCTGCCAGGTTGCCTGCACACCCTTGACTTCCACACAAGCTTTCCCAGGTGCCTCCCTAGCTTCTGCTCACTCACCTCCTAAGAAGCATCCTTCTTCGGCTGGATGGAAGGTTCTCCCTCTGTGTGTCTCTGTCTCTCTCTGCTTTTTTGAGACATGGTTTCTCTATGTAACATTGGCTGCCCTGGAACTCCATCTGTAGACCAGGCTGGCCTCTGCCTCAGAGTGCTGGGATTTAGGGCATGTGCCGCCACCACCCAGGGGGCTCTCATAGCTTTCAAGGAGCTGGAGTCAGGTTGACACTTGTCTCTGACCTTCTCTCAGCAAAGATATGAGCCACAACAGGCTTCTGTGTGTTAAGAACGGGGTCCAGCCAGGCGTGGTGGCGCACGCCTTTAATCCCAGCACTCGGGAGGCAGAGACAGGCAGATTGCTGTGAGTTCGAGGCCAGCCTGGTCTACAAAGCGAGTCCAGGACAGCCAAGGAAGGCTACACAGAGAAACCCTGTCTGGAAAAAAACAAAACAAAACAAAAACAAAAAACAAACAAACAAAAAGAACGTGCTCCAAAGCTGAGTGCACACCTATAACCCAGCATTCAGGTGGCAGAGGCTGGAAGGCCATGATTTTCAGGCTTCCAGTGGGGTGCAGAGGGGGAGGGAGGAAGGGGTGGGGAGGGGGGAGACAACCTGCTCCAGCACCAAACACTTTTCCTTATCACCTCTCCTAGAGCTTGGGCTGGTGGGTTCCTGGTGCCTCTCTGACAGGAGAGAAAACTTAGACATGGAAAGCGTGCACCTCCCTTGGGCTTAGATCTCTGTGTCTGACATACAAAGTGAACTTCAGAGACTGTGCTGCCTCTAGGGTTTGGCTTTGATAAACAAACTGGGCAATTCCTTCGTGCCTTGACTCACTCACTCTGTTCGTGTGAGCCATCTCGGTGCATAGTTGATACCGAAGCGAGACCAATTGATTAATGTCTGTGGAAACGGAGTCTGGAAGGGTTATCAGACAGCCCTGGACTGGCTGTGGCTAAGCTGGAGAAGCTACAGAGCCACCTCTGACAGCTCTCAGTAGTTGTCACCAGGGTATCAGGGTGTGTGCCGCTGAGTGTATCTCCCTACTGTGAGCCCACTGTGGTGTGTTCTGAGGCAGCCTACCTCCCATCTTCCATCACATTGACACATTTTGGTACCTAGATTGTCCTCCTATCCTCTGCAGGGTTTGTGTCACTATTATTTGGGACACTGACTTCCTGTTACTTCTGTCTAGATGATGTGGGTACTACTGGTTGCCCCAAAAAGGACCACACATTGCTATCTCTGTCTCACTAGGCATAGGACAGACGCCCCACATCTAATATGTTTTTCACTTCAGCAGAGGTTGTCATGTGAGCATGAGACTCAGGGCAGGAATAGGACCACAGCTGAAGCCACATAACCTGGGACCCAGAGATAATTTTGCTGTATTAAGCATGGTCTTTCAGTATCACCACAGACCTTTGTTCTGGCACAGCCCAAGGCCCTGTGGTATCTGTGGCGTGGGTCCCCAGGCCTGGTGGTACTCACATTCATTATGTTGCTAATCTGGTTGTTGCCCAGTGATAGCACCTGCAGCTTCACCAGGCCTTCTAGAGAGTCAATCTTGGAGATCTGGTTGTTGGACAAGCTCAGGTCCTCCAGGTTGACCAGGGTGTCCAGTCCCTCAATGGTCTCGATGTTGTTGAAGGACAAATCTGAAAAGGAGGAGGACCCTGAGGGTGCTGGCCAATCTTATATCAGCTTGACACACAAGCTAGAGTTAGCTGAAAGGAGGGAGACTTAATTGAGAAAATGCCTCCATAAGATCCAGCATAAGGCATTTTCTCAATTAGTTATTGATGTAGGAGGGTCCAGCCCACAGTGGTTGGTTCCATCCCTAGGCTGGTGGTCTTGGGTCCTGTGAGAAAGCAGGCAGATCAAGCCAGGGGAGCAAGCCAGTAAGCAGCACCCTCCAAGGCCTCTGCATGAGCTCCTGCCTCCAGGTTCCTGCCTTTTGAGTTTCTGTCCTAACTTCCTTCAGTGGTGGACTACAGTGTGGAAGTGTGAGCCCAGTCAACCCTTTCCTCTCCGACTTCCTTTTGGTCATGGTGTTTTGTGGCAGCAATAGAAACCCTAACTAAGAGAGAGGGGTTTGAGGATACACTGTTTTGTTTCAGGACCATCAGGTTGCTGAGAGCTCTTGGCAACGACACTTAGCTGAGGAGCTGACTCACTGCTCAGGGACCCCAGGAGCATTAGATGGACTCTTTCTGCAGCCTCCTGTCTGTCATTTACCCAGTTCTGTCATCTCCCCTCTGACTGAGAAGTCTTCTTAGCCCTGTTGGTTCTCAGATGAAAACACTGAGGCGTGGCTCTAAACAGGTGTGCTTGAGGGTCAAGGGTGGGGCTGTAAGATGGCCTTTCCTCTATATTTGAGAACATTCTAGCAAGACTCCTTCCCATCTGCTTAGCCTTTCCATCTACTAAGTGTTCATATGCATGTTCTCTGACAACGCCTCTGGGTGGTAGTTCAGAATCCTTCTCTTTGATCATGTCAGGAGAGTAGTGTGGCTAATATTCAAATCTCCCTCTGGGTAAGTAGGCAAACAGGTGCCCTTGTAAGATCCACGGCTTAATTCCAAGGGACAGGTTGGTCTGATGGCTTCTGGGTATTGGGTACTTCTCGGAACCTAGGCTGGCTTGGGCATCCTACTGATTTCACCCCCTATAGAATCAGATCATTCCCAGCCACGCAGACGGACCCCAGAAGCCAGGAACCAGCACTAACAGGTACAGCCAAGGTGCCTGAGCCCTGGGCCCTGCAGTTGGAAGACTCAGCTCTGTCTGCTTCTGCCACCCATAGCATAGAACTCTGTCTGGCTAGTCAGCCTCTTGGAGCCTCAGGGCTGCCTCTATGAAGTGGTCCTTTGAGCCCATTAGCGGGCTTACTGAGGCTCCCAAGGTCAGTGCAGACATGATGAGAGTGTTTTGCAGATTGAGAGCTGTATTGATGACGGCCATGGAAGCCTGGCAAGATGGAGGAACATGCTTTGGGATGAGGCAGGAGTGGGGTTAGCCTAACCATCTGATGCTTGGCCATGCTTCTCTGAGCTTCACTTTTCCATCAACTTGGATAATAACAGCCTTTGAGCATCTCGTAGGACCATTGTGGGGGCTAAATAAGATGTCTCAAAGGAGCTCTAAGCCTGTCCTCTTCCGTCTTTTAGACGTTCCCTTGTCCCTCACTAGATGGGGACGTACCCAAGAGGCCAAGCTCCCAGTGACCTTGGCAGTGAAGCCAAAAGTACTAGAATCAGACCGAGATTGACAAGGGAGGTTATGGCCCTCACTTAACTTGTCACCTTGGCTTGTTCTCTGTGATGGGGCTAGTGTGTGAAACAAGCAAACTCATATAAAGTGCGAGCAGGCCACAGGCAGCACATGGCTATGCACTGTGCTCATTATAATGGCCAGCTGTCCACCCGAGCCTATGTAAAATGCCAGTCCAGAGCTGCCCCTGTGCCCAACAGCCTGAGAGGCTGGCAGGTGGGCTGGAATAGTCTGTCTAGTATGGTAGCAGCACCTCTTTGTCATGCTTTGCCCAGCAGAAGCCCCAAGCTTTTTAACAAACTGTCACTTTCTTGCTCCTAATGGACTGAGCATTTCTGCTACGCCTGGGCTAACAACAGGCTGGCAGCCAAGTGTCACTGCGATGATTTTGCAGGAAGGCAATGGGTGTCCTTGGCAGCAGGGGGTGGCGGGGGGAGGGGAGGGAACCTGTCTTTAACAGAGGCAGACACAGAGCCAAGCCTTACCCAGCCAGACCAGGTGAGTGAGGTTTTCCAGGCCCTCGATGCGCTCGATGATGTTGTTGTTCAGCTGCAGCTTCTGCAGGTTCTCAAACTGCCAGAGGTTGTCTATGCGGAGGATATCTGAAACAACCAGTATGCCCCCAGCTGCGAGCAAGGCGGGGACTGAAGCGTACTCATGCAGGGGCTCCATGCCCTCAAGTCACTCATGCAGGGGCTCCATGCCCTCTGCCTTCCCTAGAGCCCCCAGTGGAGGAGCGGGTGAGGGTGGGGCCACCGGCACTGTCCCCAGGGCCTCTGGGAAGGAGCAGAGAGGTCTTATGTAGCAGGGGCTTGCTAAGCAGGTGTCTGTGTGGAGGTGAGCCGCTGGGCCTGCTCAGGGTAGGAGACTCTCTCCCACTGCTCCAGGAGCTGCACTGGGCTCCCAAGGAAATAGGTTTACCTCGAAATGGGAGAAGCAGGGGCCAGCCTGGTGGGAGGGTCACTCAACTAGTTTTAGTTTTGGAGGGTCATTTGGTAACATTTTTTGGACTAGCTACCATCTGTGCCTTTTGACCTGCAACCAACTGTCTTTCTTTCTTTCTTTCACTAGGGTCTCACTATATAGTCCTGGAATTTACTATGTAGACTAGGCTGGCTTCAAACTTTACAGAGATCTACTGGCCTCTGCCTTCCAAGTGCTAGCATTAAAGGTGTGTGCCACCACACCAAGTAAGGATGTTTAAAAAAATATGTCTCCAGACACATCCTAGAAATATCTATAGGTATGTGAGCAGAAAAAGGCAGCCCCTGGGACAATCACTCACACAATAGAAAAGTGGAGCCCAGAAAGCTTGGCAGCAAAGAAAACCTGTTGTCCCAAGGACCCGCCCTGGCCATCTTTCCTTGGGCATGTCATATGGCCAGAGTTTGGTCTGTGTCACTGGAAGCAAGGAACATTCTGAATAGTACATAAATATAAATAAACCCATACCGCATATGTAAAACTTAGAGGTCAGTGGAACAAATGCAATGTCTCCCAGCTTTCCCCATAAGCCTCGAATAGCTATGCGGTTGTGTGCTCCTTTAAAATATATTTGCTTGCTGGGTGGTGGCACATGTCTTTAATCCCAGGGAGGCAGGGAGGCAGAAAGGCAGATGGCTGTGAGTTTGGTCCAACCTGCTCTACAAAGTGAGTCTAGGACAGCCAATGCTATACAGAGAAGCTATGTCTTGAAAAACAAAAACAAACAAACAAACAAATTTATATATATGTTTGCTCTTATACTTAGTCCAAAACTGAAAAAAATCCTTTATTTTTATTTTATATGTGTAAGTGTTTTGCCTGTATGCATGTGTGTTTACCATCTGTGAGCTGTGTGCAGTGCAGTGTTCTGTAGAGACCAGAAGAGGGTGTCAGATCCTTTGGAACTGGAATTAAAGACAGTTGTGAGCCACCTAGGAATTAAACCCAGGTTCTCTGGAAGAACAGCCAGTGCTCTTAACTGCTGAGCTATTGCCTTAGGCCCCTGTATTAGTTACAGGAGAACAGGACATACACACACATACATACATACATACATACATACATACACACATACATACATACACACACATACATTAACATACACACACATACATACATACACACACACACTACATACACACACATGCATACATACATACACACACATACATACCACACATACATACCCACTACATACAATACATACACACACACATACATACCATACAACATACATACATACATACACCCAAACCATACATACATACACACACATACATACATACACACATACATACATACACACACATACATACATACACACACATACATACACACACATACATACACACATACATACATACATACACACATACATACATACACACACATACACACACACACACATACATACACACACACACATACATACATACATACACCAACATACAAATACACACACAACATAGCATACATACATACACACAGACATACATACACCACAGTACATACATACACCACATAACATAACATACATACACATACATCCATACACACACATACATACATACACACACACTACATACATACACACATACATACACACCATACATACATACATACACACACATACATACACACTACATGCATACACACATACATACATACATACACATACATACATACACACATACATACATACACACACATACATACATACACACATACATACATACATACACACATACATACATCACACACACAGACATACACACACATACATTACTACATTACAGACACACATACAGACATACACACATACATACAATACACACATACATACAATACATACATACACACATCATACAGTACATACACATACACACACATACACACACACATACATACATACATACACACATACATACATACATACACACATACACACATACACACACACACACATACATACATACATACACACACATACATACATACATACACACACATACATACATACATTATATACAATGCATATACACATACTATATATATAGATGATTGATTAAATAAACAGAATGAACTATAATATATAAATGCAGGGTTATTAGAAGCGGCACAGGACAGGGAGGGGAAGGGGGAGTGTGTGTTGGGGGCTGGCGGGGAGACGGTGGGGAGGTTTGGGGGAAAAGGGAGAGAGAGAAGAGACCCTGGAACCAAAATATCTGGTTTGTATAGTGAATGTCTGGGAGAGGGGAAGCCCCGCCCCTAGGTAGAGGGCAGCCGCGCCAGCCACACCCTGCAGTAGGACCTAACATATGCGTCTAAACATATGTGCATACATATATATAGTATATATGTGTATATTATATACACACACACACACACGTATATGGTATATGCACACATAATATATATATATGCTTCTAAACTATATATAACACACATATGTACTAGGTATAGTATGTATACCATACACACATTTATACTATACTATATATAGGATACAGTAAAGATGTGAGAGTATTTTCAGTGACTACTAAGGCCTGGCATGGGGGTGCACACCTGCATCAGGAGGCTGGAGCGGGAGGACTGCTAGTCTAGCCTGGGACATGTAGTGAGATCACGCTGAGACTAGTGCTACAGGCGAGGCCATGCCAGGCGGCTAGCAAGTCCAGTGCCACCCAGCTTAGGGGAAGCCTGCTTCAAAGTGAGAAGTGAAGAGAACGCGCGTTGGGTGTGGTGGTGGTGGTGGCGGTGCAACTCTGGCTAAGAGCACCTGTTGCTCTTGCAGGTGACCCAGGTTTTGTTCCCAGCAGCCACGTGGTGCTTTACAACCACCTGGAACTTGGAACTCCAGTTCCAGGAGACCAGCGCCACCTGCTGGCCTCTACAAGCCTGGAGGATGTAGGTCAGTGGCAGAACACCTGTGTGGTATGCCAAGGCCCTAGCTTCAGTCCCCAGAACAAAACAAAATTCTCCTATGCAAGAGACAGGGCCTGTTGGTCAGGTTCTGAGATCCAGTGTGTGTGGGTGCTTGGCCGCCCTCACAGGCTGTAGGGGAGCTGGACCCTGTGATCTACCATTGCTTTCCCCCTGGGCTGGAATGGTACTTAATCTCCTCCATGTCCTCAGGCCAGGCAGCATAAGGATCTGTTGTTTAGGTCTCTGTTTGCTGCCAGATTTCCCAAATTGGTTTTGTCTCTGTTTCTGGGGTGGTGCTCAGTTCTGCCCAAGGCTCCTAGCTGCCTATTTCTGGTTTGGATTTTCCTGGCACCTACTGTGGCCCTGCTGTCTGAAAGGCTGAAACCCAGCTCTGATTCATCCTTGGCTAAGGTGGCTTCCAGCTGAGCCACTTTGGGTAGGTGGCTCCAGCACACCTGGACCTAGCTTTTCCTTAGGCAACAACAGATGATGTGGAAGGCCAAAATATGCCAGTGAACAACGATTTATCTGAGCCTTAGCTCCAAATGAACTTCCCACCAAGCTGGTTTAATCTTTCATACAGCCACCAAGTCCACTTCTGTGACCACCACTTTGGCAAGGCCAGCATCACTGTTCCCTGGGTCACAGTAGAAGCCCTGTTACTTCCTGCTTTCCTGGTGCCCTGCACGTAGCCAGCAGGGTGCTTTAAGAACTCAAGTCCCACCTTTTCCTGTTTCTACTCAGGACGCTTGTAGATCCCAACTCACTATGAAAGCCAAATACATTTCATTGTCCAAGGCAAGCACCTGCTGACAATATGACCTCCCTGGCCTGTCCCCATGTCCCCATACCGGCTTCCTCAGCAGATCTTTTCAGGCTGGCTCTGGCCTACTCACAGCCTTTCATGGTTGCTCTCTGTATCTCACATAACACACCCCCCTCACACCCGCCCTGCTCCCCAGATCTCCACACACATGGTTCCCTTCCTCATCTCCTCTAGGCTTTTTTTTTTTTTTTTGAGACAGGGTTTCTCTGTGTAGCCTTGGCAGTCTTGGACTCACTTCAGACCAGGCTGCCCTCAATCTCATATTGATCTGCCTCTCTGCCTCCTGAGTGCTGGGATTAAAGGCGTGTGCCACCACACCTGGCTCCTCTAAGCATTTAACTCTCACCTTCTTGGCAAGGCTCTGGCCACTGCAGAAAATACTGCACCCAACTCCAATTTCCTTTTTCTCAGTTCTTTGCTTTATTTTTCCTCACAGCACATACTGTCAGTAACAATCTAATATTCTGTCTTATTTGTCTCCCTCACATCAACTCCATAAAGGTAAGGCTCTTTGTCTTTTGGATGGTGCTGAATCGGAATGCCTGGAACAGCATCTGGCATCTCTTAGGCACTTGTTCCTACTGGCAGGATGCCCATTTGGTGGTGGGGGTGGGTGGGAAGGAAGTGGCAGAGCCATTCCTCCTCTCAGGGAAGCTGCCGCTCTGGATCACTCCCCGAGGCCATACCCAGGGAAGCCTGTGGACTTACACACGACCAGGTCTCCAGTGCTTGGTATGGAGCCCTGCATCTTTTGTGGTTGACCAAATGCCTAGGCAGCTGGGGCCTAAAACAGCAGGTCACTCTCTGAGACCTCATCTACTCAGAAAACAGAGGGCTCAAGATGCCCCACCTGTGGTGCCCGCACCACCGAGGTACCGAGTCGAGGGCGAGGTACTGAGGATTTAACTTACACGCGCGCACGCGCGCGCGCGCGCACACACACACACACAAACACACACATACACAGCGGGTCCTTCATGCTAAGAGAGCAGCAGCTGCAGCTGCAGCTGCAGCCGCAGCCACAGCCGCGGCAGCGGTTTATTATTCTCGTCTCCTTCAGAGTCCAAAGAGCCTTCTTATAGGCAGCAAAACAGGAATCCCCCTCCCAGGTGAAATCCCTCAGGAGGTGATTGTACACAGGAGGAAAAGTCTCGAGGAAGGGAGGGGTGCGTTCTCAGAGCAGTAAACATGACTAGCTAACCAAGATAAACACAGACATGGAAGCTGCTAGAAACAGGACATGAAACAGCAAGACAGGCAGGCAGCCCAGTGGGGCCTGGTTCCTACACCCACCTGCTCCTCCTTTCTTCTGTTCCTCTTTTTGGCAGCTCTGGGATTCAGTTAAGAGTCTTGTACACCATAAGCCTTCTACCACTGATGTATGTCCTCGGCTCCTTCATTCATATGGACAGCCTTTATTTTTATTTTATATGCATGGGCGTTTCGCCTGTTCTTTTGTCTATGTACTACTACATGTGTGCAGTGCCTGTGGAGGCCAGAAGAGGGCATCGGACCCCTGGGACTGAAGTTACAGAGTTGTGAGCTGGGAATTGAACCTGGGTCTTCTGGAAGAGCAGCCAGTGCTCTTAACCAATGAGCTATCTCTTCAACTACTTCCTACTCACTCCTTAGATTTTTTTAGCTAAGGTCTCACTACGTAGTCCAGGCAGGCCTTGGACTGGAGGTCTTACTGCTTCTGCCTCCCAAGTACTGAGATATGTACCAAGCTAAGCTCTCTCCTTCTTCTCACACCTCTGTCCTGGCTTGCTGGGTGACACCGACTTTCCAGAATAATCTAAGCACTGTGTACATGTTTTACTTTTCTTTCCTGCCAGAAAAAATGTGACAGGAGCTTCTTTCTGTCTCACAGATGGGGACATTGAGACAGTAAGTCCCTGCCTATCCTGAGCCATGGCTTCTATTGGGCATCCCCATCACACCCAAGGTGCCTCCCTGTCTCAGGGCTCTTCCTGCCCTTCCTCTTTGGATGCCCTAGCCCTGAAGTCACTCCCTCCAGTGCTGGCTTCACCTCTTTCTCCTGAACTCCTACCCTGGCTCCAGCAATGTGGGGTCTCCTTGGTCCTGTCCACCAGAGACCCCTCCATTCCAAGGACTTCATTCCCTATGAAGGAGCCCATTCTGTGTCAGTGTGGTGTCATGTAGTGGAGAAAGCATGGTCTCTGGGAGTAGAGCAATACCATCAGGTTTTTTCCCCTTTCTGTTCTTATTTAGAATCAGGAGGATTGTGGACTAATGATAGAGCTACGGGGCGAAGCTTATACAGCATGCCCCTGTTCCCGCGCCTGGTGGGCTCTCACACCTGTGTGCACTGACTCCTGACTCTTTGTGGAATTGGGGGGACTGAAATAAGGGGGCCCTCTTCCACCCAGGCCACGTCATGGGCATCCAGGATACATACTTTGGAAGTCCAGCTGCAGGGAGAGCACATCTTTGAAGAGGATGCCCTCTTGCTTGGCGAGCTGCCCAGCCTCTTCCTGGGGCCCCTGCCTCGCAACGGCTGCCTTGAGCATGTCGTCATCCATCACTTTGGGCTCCATTGAGTCATATGGCCGGCTCATCTTCTCTGAGAAATTGGATTCCTCCTCGGTTCCTTTGGTTTAAGAACAGAATCAGGCTGTGTCTGTCTTGGTGTGGTGGCCTGCCAGGCTACTGGCTGCCGACTCCCATCCCTTGCCTGCTGTTCTTTGCGGGCAAATGCATGGTTGGAAGGCTTCCCCAGGCCTTCCCAGCAGCCACCTGAGTCCTCATCAGGGGTTCACTGCTTGACCTCACAACCACAGCTGGGTGTCTACCTGGGCCCACAGGGCTAACGCCCACACAGCCTATGGCCATGTGGTTCTCAGGTCCTCTCAAGGTTATGATCCTGTGGCTAGTCTCTCAGCTTCTGTTTCTGTGGTTACCTAGGTCTCTTAGAACAAACCACTGACAGCGATTCTTGGAAGTGCCGGCCTGCAGTGGCCCTTCTGGGAGTACCTCATCTCCAGGGAGACAGTCATGCATGGAAGACACACTGACCCAAGGTGGCCATTCATGTTCTCCCTTGAGATGTCAGAATGAGAGTGAGCATATGAGCTAGCTGCTTGACTGGGGAGGACTATGTAGCTGGTGCTCGCCAGGCACACGTTAGGTAGAGAGCAGGATACACACAGCAGGTTGTTTACTTGCCGGTTTCCCTAAGCCCAGGCCCTATACATGTTTGTCCCCCTTTTCCAATTGTGGACTTCTTATATTAATTTCTCTGTTACTTAAGCTAAATCAGGTTCAGTGGCTAATGGCCCAAAGGGATCTGCTGAGGCACTGTGGTTGGCGGCAGGGTCTGTGTGTTGGGTTAATTATACTTGACTGCTCTGCAAAGGCAGGGCTGTGTGCTCCTGTCAGTCTGCTGGAATTCTGTCTTCTCCCCTCTGTTCCCACTTACTGCTCTCCTCCCTTCTTCCCTTCTACCTTTGACCACTGGTCTCCTGAACCTCTGGTTCTCCCCATCTTGACTTCAGGTGCCAATGCCCTATGCCTTCTATTCTGCAGGGCCAGAGCAACCTACGACTGCTCTGCCATGATTCCTGACAGTCTGACTCCCTTCTACCTGACTTGTGATTGCCTCCTTCCTTTCTCTGGTACCATCTATATATAAGTATTCACGTTCTATTCTCTTACTATCCCTGATCAGATTCTGATGTCAATAGCTCTCGTGTGCTTCCCTTCCACTCCCCAACCCCATGTTGTGTAACTATTTCCTCTGAATTAAAACATTCCTTCCTGGATGGAGAGTGACTCATAACACTCAAGAAGCTCACAAAGTTACAATACTAGATGGCTACTTAAGAGTTTCCATAAGGCTGGGCATGGTGGCACATACCTTTAATTGGAGCACTAGGGAGGGAGGCAGAGGCAGAGGCAGACAGAAGGGCAGAGAGGGGCAGGGGCTGGCAGAGGGGCAGAGAGGGGCAGAGGCAGGAGGATCTCTGTGAGTTTGAGACCAGCCTAGTCTACATAGTGAGTTCCAGGACAAAACAAAACAAAACAAAACAAAACAAAAAGTCTAGAAACAAACAACAAAAGAGCTTATTAGGGAGTAAACAATTACTGAGTAAGAAAGACTATCTTTGATGGGTGGGGCTGTAAGTTAGGCTTAGAGCTCTAGGATGCAACTGTCACGATTTGTCATCCATGCTGGGGCTGGCTTTTCAGTGATGAGGCTGGCTTTAAGTCACTCATCCTCTTGTAAGTAATTGCAATGATCTCACTGGCTCACCAGCTATACTTGGATGGAGTGCTTTCTTTTTTTTCCTTTTTAGGTTTTTCAAGAGAAGGTTTCTCTGTGTAGCCATGGCTGTCCTGGAATTCGCTCTGTAGACCAGGCTGGCCTCCAACTCACAGAGATCCACCTGCCTCTGCCTCCCGAGTGCTGGGATCAAAAGCATGTGCTACCAAACCTGGCCGGATGGAGTGCTTTCTTGGCCTGCCATTGGTGCCTTATCTGGGCTTAGTCTGCATCAGTATCTCCCATGGTCCCTGCCCTTTCTCCATCTGTGCCCCACTTTCTTCACAACCTCAGCCTTGTCAGCTTACTCTTTCTAGTCTGACTCTTCCTTCTCAGGTGACTGGCCGAGTCAACCTCCCTGGACAGCTCTTGTGCTCCCCAACTTCCTAGTCTTCCTAAACAGTTTTCCTTAAGGGTTCTCATAATTTACCACCAACCTCAGATTTACCTCTGGGGAAATTTTAATGTGTCTCATTTGCCAGATGTTATCTGGAAAGTACTTGGAGATTTTCTTTTCTTTCTTTCTTTTTTTTTTTTTTAAAGGTGGTGTGCTGTGGGAAATGACTCAATGCTGGTGTCAAAACTCTGACCTCTGTTTCATCAAAGCCCATTAACTGTGACAGGTCAAGCCAGCTTTCAGGCAAGCTCAGCGGGTTCCGTGCAGTGTAGGCTTGGTGTAGGAACTTTGCTAAACGTTCACACCCAGGGAAGGACTTTGATTCTGATTGTGTATCTTTGGCAAAACAACTTTACCAGCTTAAATCTTTGTTTTTTTCCTGTTGCTCTTCTATTTACTCTACATATCCATACTGAATAACTACTACATGCTATGAATGAGCCAGACAGGGCTTCTGTTTCAGCCATGAATTTAATCATCATACCAATATTTACTTACAAACAAGTTAGTTAAAAAGCCAGACCTGGTGGCGCACGCCTGTAATCCCAGCACTCTGGAGGCAGAAGCAGGAAGATCTCTGTGAGTTGGAGGCCAGCCTGGTCTACAAAGAGAGTCCAGGACAGTCAGGGCTTGTTATACAGAGAAACTGTCTCGAAAACCAAAAAACTAAACCAAAACAAAAACCAAGCAAACAAACTAGTGGGTGTGGGGAACTATAAAAGCACATGGTAGGGACAGTTGGCCTGGCCATGGAAGATACAATTTGAAGAAAAAGCATGGAGAGAGAATAGCACAGTGAAGATCCCAAGAAAGAATGTAGAAAGGAGGCCAGGCGTGGTGGCGCATGCCTTTAATCTCAGCACTCAGGAAGCAGAGGCAAGTGGATCGCTGTGAGTTCAAGGCCAGCCTGGTCTACAAAGAGTCTAGACCAACCAAAGCTGTACAGAGAAACCCTGTCTCAAAAAACCAAAAAGAAACTAGAAAGGCCTGGTCTACAGAGTGAGTGCCAGGGCAGCCAAGGCTACACAGAGAAATCCTGTTTCAAAAAACAAAAACAAAGCAAGCAGGCAAACAAACAGAAAGGGTCTGCTTTGCATTTCTATCCTATGGTGGCTGGGAAGCTCCTAGGTTTTTTGTTTGTTTGTTTTGGTTTTTGTTTGTTGTTGTTTGCTTATTTGTTTTTGTTTTGTTTTGTTTTGTTTTTTCAAGGCAGGGTTTCTCTGTGTAGCCTTGGCTGTCCTGGACTCACTTTGTAGACTAGGCCGGCCTTGAACTCAGAGATCACCTGCCTCTGCCTCCCGAGTGCTGGGGTTAAAGGTGTGTGCTACATGCCCGGCTGCTCCTAGGGTTTATAAGGCAGGGATGGATCAAAATTTAGTTTAAAAAAAAAAATCTCATTATAGTGGTTGTGGCAAGAATTACAGAAGGAGTCATGTTGTCAGGCATGGTGGCGCATGCCTTTAACCCCAGCACTTGAGAGGCAGATCTCTATGAGTTTGAGGCCAGCATGGTCTACATAGTATGTTCCATACCAGCTAGAGCTACACAGAGAGAGACTGTAACAACAACAACAACAAAAGTAAGCTAAAAGAAGTGACCAGAGTAGTTGCAATATGGGGGACTGGGACATCTCCAGGAACTTAGTTTCTGTGCAGGACTAACTCTTCCCCGTTTGAGACAGAATCTAGTTTGGAAGGCTATGCCCCAGGCAACTGATTGGCTGCCACAGATGTTAGAAAGAAGGGTAGTGGGGAGAGTTTCATTGAAATGGAAGCTGAAATAAATTGCCCTCCAGAAGAACTTTGCTAGGAGAGTTAAAAGTTCATGAACAGCAATGAGGAGCCCTGAAGTGGGAGAGCCCTAGAGGAGACGGCATCAGTGGGTGGGCGCCCAGAAGAGAAAGACAGACCTTCCAGTTCCATTAGCTTCTGACTGATAAAGGTTTTCTTTTCTTTCTTTCTTTCTTCTTCTTCTTCTTCTTTTTTTTTTTTTTTTTTTTTTTTTTTTTAATGTGGGGAAGAGCAGTGGTGGCTTTTAGTTTCATACTTTGTGACCTGGCCTGACCTGGTCTATATGACCCCTGGCATGGTGGAAGGCCTAGACAAGAGAATACAGTTGTAATTCAAGTTTGTCTTGGCCCAGGTATTAGAAGGAGCAAGGCCTGCTCATACCTGTAAGGAGGAAAAGAGAGGGAAAGAGCTACAAGATTACAGCAGCCCTCTATAACCAACCTTGAAAGAAGAGTGTGGCCTAATTTCTGTTTCAGACTTGAATTAAATAAATTGTCCCAATATTTACCTACAAGCATTGGCAAGTTAGTGGGTGTGCAGAGCTACAAAGGCACATAGTTGGGATCTTTGTAACAGTAAGGCTTTCCCAGACTGACCAATGTGCAGATTTACCACAAGGCTTGACCTCTTGTCTAACGCAGAACCCATTTTCCTAACCCTGACTCTGCCATAAGCAGCACACTAGGAACAACCACTGCCACATCTCGTGTTTATGACGGGTTTTTCCTAGGCCTAGGCCCAAAGAATCGTCCCCTGGGTCCAAATGTGGGCCCAGTTGACTTGCCTGATGATAGTGTCCTTGGTGAAGACCAGAGATAGGACGTGGAAAACCAGCAGAAAGTTTTATATATAAGTCAACCAGGTAGCCTCTTCACTGGGAAATAGCCCAGGCTTGCCTGGGAAACAACACCCTGCGTCAATTGGACCTGAAATACTATATAGACCCCACGGGCCACAAAATGATGAGAATAAAAGCAACTGCTGAGTGCTTGTTTTACTCTCAGTGCACACAACTTATTAAATTACACATCAGCTCTGGGAGCTACTAAAAAAAGGAAGAGTATCTTAGTGCCCTCACTTCCCAGATAGGGAAACTGAGGGTTGGGCAGGGGCAAGAACCCTAGTATCTGTATTCTCACCCCAAACACTTCACGCAGCACCGAACGTAATAACGTATTGCACATCAAGAGGATGGATATAAAAGCCAAATTCTAGAAGGAGTTGTCAGTGGATGGGGTACCTCTCTTTCTGTGAAACGGATCAAGGCAGGAAAAAGGCAGATGGACCCCCCTTCCTACTTGCTTTTGCTGGCTGAAGAATCCAAATGCAATTTTCTTCTTGAAGGGCCTGATTAAGTCTCAGTCCAAGTGTAAAATGGCCTCAGAGAAGAGTTACAGGACAGACTTGAGTCAGGCAATAGACTCCTGCCTCTTACCTCTCCTTGCAGTAGACGCTTCGCTTGGTTGCTGGGGAACCAAGCTCCGCCACTTGGTTGCTAAGGGGAAGTCAGGCAATAAATATCCTGGGTGAAAGTTGATGTGTCACGTGACCACATTTCTCTCACCAACCAGACTTGAAGAAAACAAACGTGTCTCCAATCAGCACCGTCAGTGAGCTGCAACTTCTAGTAACGTTTCCTTTCTGCCCGCCTACTTAAGTGATCGACACACCTTTTATTCAATGATAGTAAAGATTCTCTAGACTGACCAACATACTAATGAATCAAAAAGAACGGCCCCTCGTTTGGAGGCGGGTCCGAAGGGGGCTGTGCCGCTACGGTTGACGGGGGACCCCGGTGACTTAGCTTGCTTTGATGCCCAATCGGACGCCGCGGGGTGGGTGGGACTTCGCTGAGAGTGGCGTGCCGTCCAATCGGAGGCGGGCTGGGTTAGACGCTGTCCAATAGAGAAGCACCCAGAGGGCGACCTGCGCTCGGCGTTCCCGAGGGTGGGGCGGGGGCAAGTGTCAGTCAGGGCAGAGCGCGGCGCGGTCAGCAGAGCCCCGCAGCACACAGGCGTCCGGGCCGGAACGAGGCCCGCCGAGATGGAGTTCCTGCTGGGGAATCCATTCAGCACCCCTGTAGGGCAGTGTCTCGGTAAGGCCGCGCGTCGGGCAGGCGTTGAGTGAGCCACAGAGCG
Source organism: Acomys russatus (assembly GCF_903995435.1). Lineage (NCBI taxonomy): Eukaryota > Metazoa > Chordata > Mammalia > Rodentia > Muridae > Acomys > Acomys russatus. Next base: position 41,263,598 of record NC_067161.1, on the reverse strand, counting down.
GCTGGCCGGGCTGGTGAGGTCCAAGGGCCTCCATCCCCGCGCCGATATACCACCTCACGTGCAGCTTGGGCCTCTGCCAATAAGCGATGTCATGCCAAAGGTGGACTGGGCATCATTGTCACGAGGCCTCTGCTTGACGCTGGTGCCACCTCACCCTACCCGGGGGTGCAACTTGGACTTGAACCAGGTCCCCTGCCTCCCTGCCCGTCAGGGTCCAGCCTTTCAAGTCTCTCCCCAGAAGTAGTGTCCATGCTGGTCTTCTTACCCTTGCGCGTTGGGAGATGTTACTGCGAGCATCTGCTCCCAGGGCCTCTGTCTCCTAGAGCCTTTGTGGCATGTTACTTCCTCCATCCTTGTCCCTGCTCATTGGTACCAATGGCTCTGAGGCTGGGCACCTTCCCAGAAAATGTCCCATGCTGCACGACTTCTAATTTGAGGTGCAACCCAGCCAAGGCTTGTAGGAGGGACTGGCATGGGGGAGGCGCTCCGGGAAGATGGCTGTCTTGGCAGGGGGGTTTCATGGCTGCAGAGCCTCCTAGGAAGGAAGGGAGGCCTTGGCTGCTTTTTGATAAGTACGCCACTGGAAACTTGGAAACTTGAACTCCAGTGACTGTCCCAGGGACTCCCCTCTTGACCTTGTGCCCTCGTGTTTCGGCGTTCGCTTGTCTGTTATGCGAGCTGCTTTGAAATAAGATGTGGTGGGACTGCAAAAGTTCGAAAGTTTGTAATCTTTCTTGTTGCTTGCTGTTCAGTGTCTCCTTACATTGACTCTTGCTCTCCCGATATATTATGGTAAGCAGTTGTATAGATACTATAAGGAGCTAGAAGTGGGCACCATGCTGCATAAGGAAAAGCACAGGCAAAGGCATAATAATGTGGCCACTGAGACTTTTCCTTACTGAAAAAGCCACTTGCGGACTGGGGCATAGTTCAGTGGTACAGCATTAGCGTGCTTACACACAGACACACACACAGACACACACACACACACCACCACCCCCAACCACCACCACACCACCCGATTTGATCTCCAGCTGCAAGTAATAAGTAATAAACAAGCAGTTTGACCTTTCACCCAAGGCAGGTGCTTATGCCAGCCGATCAGTCAAGAATGCCGACTATTTTCTTTTAAAGCTGGGTCTTGGGGCTGGAGAGCTGGCTCCAGGGTTAAGCCTCTGCCTCCCAAGGTTCAATTCCCAGCACCTGGAGAGTGGCTCTCAACTGCCTGTAACTTCAGTTCCAGGTGTTGGTTGTCCTCTTCCGGCATCTTTTATATACGTGGCATGTAAATGGTGCACAGACAGACGGGCAAATAAAACACCCACATACATAAAATTTTTAAAAATTAAAAGCTTGGGCTGAGGGCTGGTTGGAATTATCTTTTATGAACTAGGATCTGTACTGCCCTTATGGCTTTGACCAGTTCAGGCAGCAGAGATTTGCTTATTTTATTTTCTACTTTGCATATGAATTTTAGCCTGCTTTTCTGTCTTTAGAGGAGCCAGTGGGTTTATTGACACTTCTTCTGTTGGTCAATTGGCATTTTAAAAAACTTTTGATACAGTGTTTTTTTATAAGTGATCATGGATACTGGGACCTGAAAGTCTTTTCCCATTTTTATGACAGTTTGTTTTCTGATGCTCACCTGAGTCTCTGTCTCTCTGTCTCTGTCTCCCTCCCTCCTTCCCTTTCTCTCTCATATATATAAAATTTCAATTTTATGTATTTGTTTTGTCCTCATGTATGTCAATATGCCACTTGCATTCCTTGTGCCCGCAGAGGCCAGAAGAGGTTTTAATACCCCCTGAAACTGGAATTACAGACAGTTGTGAGCTGCCATGTGAGTGCTGGGAACCAAACCTCGGTCCTCTGGAAGAGCACCAGTGCTTTTAACCACTGAGTCATTTCTCCAGCCTCTGTTTTTTAAGACAGGGTTTCTCTGTGTAGCCTGCCTGTCCTGGATTCACTTTGTAGACCAGGCTGGCCTCGAACTCAGAGCGATCCGCCTGCCTCTGCCTCCCGAGTGCTGGGATTAAAGGCATGTGTCACCACCGCTGGCTTCACAGGCGTTTGTGGTCTGGCTGGTCTGTGTGCTGGGATCCAGGCTCCAGCTCTCAGGATTGAGCAGCGGTGCTCTTAACCACTGAGTCGTCTCTCCAGCCCTGACTGTCTCTAGAGTCTCACTCTCCTTTCCTCTCCCTCACTTCCTTTTCTGTTTTGCCCTTATATTCAAGTGTTCTTTCACTGCGGCCCAAACTCACTTCTCAACCCAGGGTTGAGTTCAAGGCAGTGAACTTGACAGTCTTTGATGGTTAGAGGAGGGAAGCTGGGGGGAGTATAAAGGGAAGAACGGAGAAAGGAGAAATAAGGGATGGAGAGGTGTTTGACTGGACATAAGGAAGTAAATGTGTTAAATGTGACCCGAGTTGAATGACTTGGCTGTGTCACTTCAAAAGCCTTCTGAGCCTGGGAGTGACTGTCTGCCGAGAGAAAAGGAGGGAAGAGTGGGGAGACACTTGTGTTCAGAGTACTTGATTTGAAGGGGATGGTGTTGACCAGCACTTGGTGCATCTTATATGGAACATTCTAGAGACTCAGTGACTTGGGCCATCTTTCCGTCCACAGTAGAATAATTGAGTCAGGATAGGTTTTCTATCAGAGAGGCTATGTGATGTAACTGGAAAATACCCTCCCAGTCCTTAGCTCCACTATTGCTTAGAAAAGACATTTGAGGGGCTGGACAGATGGTTCTTATTAAGAGCACTTGTTGTTCTTGCAGAGGTCACAAGTTCAGCTCCCAGTATCCACATGGCAGCTCATGGCCATCTATAGCTGGAGTTACAGGGGGTCTGACACTGTTTTGTTTTTTTGCCTTTGTGGCAAGTGCATGGTATATAATCATCTGTACAGGCAAATGCACATACACAACTAAGTAAAATAGTAAGAAAAAGAAATCTGATCATGAAGATGATGAAGATCCCTGTTGCTAGGCAGCCAGCAGTCAGCACTAGGCCTTAGTCATTTTAGTTTGTAAAAATGATACATTGACAGATTGAATTTTTTTTTTTTTTTTTTGAGACAGGGTTTCTCTGTGTAGCCTTGGCCATCCTGGACTTACATTGTAGACCAGGCTGGCCTCGAACTCACAGCGATCCGCCTGCCTCTGCCTCCCGAGTGCTGGGATTAAAGGCGTGCGCCACCACGCCCAGCTCGACAGATTGAATTTTTAATAGCTATTCTGTAGTGTTGTGGCAAAGAGTAAAGGTGATTCTTGGTAAGGTTTTTTGTTGTTGTTGTTTGTGTGTTTGTTTTTTGCTTTTGGAGACAAGGTTTCTCTGTATAGCCTTGGCTGTCCTGGACTCACTTTGTAGACCAGGCTGGCCTTAAACTCACAGCGATCTACCTGCCTCTGCCTCCCGAGTGCTGGGATTAAAGGCATGTACCATCATCCCCGGCTGGTAAGGTTTTGTTGTTGTTGTTTCTATGTTTGTTTTGTTTTTCTAGAAAGAGTTTCTCTGTGTAGCCTTGGCTGTCCTGGACTTGTTTTGTAGAACAGGCTGGACAAATTCACAGCTATCCGCCTGCCTCTGCTTCCCTGAGTGCTGGGATTAAAGGTGTGCTCCACCACACCCTGCTTGCTATTGTGCTTTTTAAAAAGTATGTTCTTATTCTGGGAGTGGTGGTGCATGTTTGTAATCCCAGGAGGAGGTGGAGCCAGCAGGATCAGGAGTTCAAGGCCAGCCTTAGCTTCATGGAGAGTTTGAGGCAGTCATGGGTTACATGAGACACTATCCCAAGAAACCATCATCAGCAACAAAAAGTATGCTCTGAGCATGAGGAGCGGGTATACAGAAATAGCAACCACAAGGCTTATGCTTAAAACAGCAGCTAAGGGACCGGAGAGATGGTTCAGCAATTAAAAGCACTGGCTGCCTTTCCCGAGGACCCAGGTTTGATTTCCAGCACCCACATGGCAGCTCACAACCATCTGTTAATTCCAGTCTCAAGAACTCTGAGACTTCTGGCTCTGGGGACTGTCAGCAAGCATACATGTGATATATAGACATATGTGCAGGCAAAACATCCCTACACATAAAAATGATAAATAGATAAATCTCTTAAACTGTAATAGCAGCTACAGGGCTGGAGAGATGGCTCAGAGGTTAAGAGCACCTATTGTTTTTTCTTTCTTTTCTTTTCTTTTTTTGAAACAGGGTTTTTCTGTGTAGCTTTAGCTGTCCTAGATTCACTTTGTAGACCAGGCTGGCCTCGAACTCACAGAGATCCACCTGCCTCTGCCTCCTGAGTTCTTGGATTAAAGGCGTGCGCCACCCCACCCGGCTTACTGTTTTCGAAGATGACCAAGGATCAGATGCCCACATGGTGGTTCCCAATCACCTATAACTCTAATTCCATGGGACCCAACATCATCCTCTGATTCCCATGGGCTCCTGCATGATTGTGGTGCTCATACACGCACTCAGGTGCACACACATGCACATAAAATAAAACAGATATATAAATGAAATAAATAGATATTTAAGACAGTAGCTAAAATCAGTTGTCCAGGGATCATTTGACCCTTCCAGCTGTTTGGCGATAAGTTGTCCTTCCCACTTTAGGGATGAGAAGACTGAGGCTCTGAGGAGCGAAATGGCTGTTGCCTGTAGGTAAGAGAGTCAGGGTCTCGTCCTGGGGTGTAGCTTGTGAGAAAACCAACACCACCTGCACTGGTGACTAGATGTAGAGGTTCAGAAGATGTCAAAAGAGGGTGGAGGACAGGGGTGGGTGTGCTCTCTGAGTCTAAGGTACTCTGCAGGCCAAGAGGACAGTGTGGTGGGCCTTGGGGACAACTGAATGAGCCGGGAGAGGGGAGAGGACACGGGTTTATCTGATCACCAGACTGAGTAGAGGAGAGAGGTGGCTGTGGGGAGTGTGGTAGGCAGGGTGGGCAACATCAAAGACGAGACTTTTTCCCCCTGTATCAGGATTAAAGGCAGTGCTAAATTGACTTTACTTAATTGGCTTCAACTTTAGTTTCTAGACTTTATTTTCCCTCCCATAAGGTAGTTACTGTTAGGTACACATGCCTCATACCTAAGTATCTTGGTTATTTCTGAGTACCTGTAAGGTCCCAGGCCTCGGGAATACAGATATTTGTGGGGTTATGCTTGGACCCAGTGCCTTATGAGTGCTAGGCAACTGTGGATATGCAAATATTTAAAAGCTACCACCAAGGAGCTTTTAGGAGAGAAAACATCCTCAGTAAACATGCACTGGGCTGGAGTGGCTGGTGGAGAAATTATTACAGACTTCTAATGTGGTGCTGTTTGGTTCAGTTAAACAAATTCAAGGGCTGACTGTGTTAATGTCAAGCTTCTACTACTTAGGGATGGATGAAGTTGAACGCCATGTATCAGGTGTTCCCAGGTCAGGTCCATGGTGTCTTGCAGATGCCTTTCATTTTCCTTGCATTGGCTAGAAATGTTTTCACCTATTCATTTAAATTCAAAGTCAGTCTCTCTCTGTCTCTGTCTCTGTCTCTCTCTCTCTAAAGTAATTCAGCCACAGACAGGAGGCAGATAATCAGTCACAGCGTTTGTGTTTGGAGCCTGGGTGGTGTCGGATGTGTAGTCTTCCCAGTGTCCTATGAATGGGAGACGATGAACTCTAGCCTGGCTATTTATATCAAGAATAATTAGTTATCCCTCTGAGTGTTGTAACAGTTGGCAGTTGTGCAAAGCCCTTGGCTTTATCATTTTCTTTCGTCCTTACAACTGTGTGAGACACAGAAGGAGACCGAAAGGAACTCACAGGGTCTCACTGTGGAACTGGAAATTCCCAAACAACAACGTATGCAGGCTCTGTGCATAGAATATCATCGAAGCCTCGGAATCCTTCACCCATTCTTTCTACCCTGAAAGAATTGTTTGAGTCTTACCCTTTCTGTTTGACCTAAACACATTTAGGCTCTGGGAAGCTAAGTTATTTGTGGAGGCCAGCGGCAAATGAAGCTTGGAATCCTTTACTGGTCAGTGCTCACTTGGCACTCCCCCGAATGTCACTTTTGGGCTCAGAATGCATAATTCATCAGCATCCGAACCCGGAAGGCCTGCTAAGCTGGAATGCTGGGCCCCACTCAGAGCTTCTGAGGCAGGCTCCAGAACTTTTCATTTCTAATCAGCTCCCCTAGCCATGCTGCTGCCGGTACACTTTGAGAACCATTGCTATAGATGGGATTCTTGACGGCTTTTGAACTTGGAAAAAAAAAAATCTTCAAACACTAAATATGGCGTTTTGGGGACCATTTCTAAAGGGTGATTATTTCTAACTCATGTCCTAAGACATTCAGTGGCTTTTTATTGCTCACCTGTACATGTCTAGCTAAGCATTTACCAGGTTGTTCAGTCAAACAAAGACCTTGGGCAGGTACCTAGAACACATAAGACAGAAAGGCGGAAAGTGATTGGGGAAGATTGGACAGGTTAAGGAAGTAAGAGAATAAAGGAGAGGAAATATTAACAAGAGTAGCTAGATGTATAAATGGCTTCTTGCACCTTAAAGTCATTTAATCTTTGCCGCAGTGGTGTAAAGAGATACTGTTATTGTCTCTGGTTTGCAGATGGGAATCATCAAGGCAGCACAAAGATGTGTTAACCTACTTAGGGTCAGGTGGCTATTGGTGAAGGAGCTAGCTAGAGTCTGACCCCAGCGTCCTGCCTCGGGGAGTTGCATTGGATTGCCCTGGAAAGTTCCAGAGACACCATTCTCTCTTAGTATCAAAGCCCCACCTGTGCAGAGTGAAAAGCTGGGTCCTACTAAGAAACTAGCTACAGACTGTGACTCTTGCTCCAAGGTCAGGGATAGGGGCACTCCCATGAACCTTCCTTAGAGATGAAAAGGGCAGGTCAGTGGAGGACTGGGGCAACATCTGGGGCTCTGAGAAGATTTATCCCTCTTGCCCGGAAAGGTTATAGAACACCAGACTGGAAAAACACATGGGGCTCAGCCGCTCCTGTTGCACATGTTACTGTTTAACATGTGCAAGAGCAGGGCCTCTGGGAGTGCCACGACCTGGGATAGTTCACATTCTCATGTAACTGCTTTTAAAAACAATCAGTGACAGCTGGGCGTGGTGGCACACGCCTTTAACCCCAGCACTCGGGAGACAGAGGCAGGCAGATCACTGTGAGTTTGAGGCCAGCCTGGTCTACAAAATGAGTCTAGGACAGCCAAGGCTATACAGAGAAACCCTGTCTCAAAAAGCAAAAACAAACAAACAAAAAAAATCAGTGACAACCACAAAGAAAACAGGAAAAACAGAAAAATTTAAAAAGAGAATAAAATTTCTGTCACAAACTTCCTTAAAAATTCCTTGAGATTTTTTTCCCCTATTTTTGTCTTTGTTTTATTCTCTGGAAAGCAACATCCTCTAGCCTCTTAGCATGTTCCTGTGTAATCTCCCTGTACCTAGTTATGTATTTTCTGACTTTAGATTTGGGATTCTCAGGGAGAATGCTGATAATGAGGGATAAGCACACTGCTCTGAGGAGTATCGTATGAGGGATGTTGCTCTTGGCCTACAGATAAAGCAGCCAGAATATTTTGACTGACCCAGTAGTCTGGAAGGATATTATGGCATTCAAGTTTTCGGGGCTGGGCCAACTTGGTTTTTTCTCTTTTTAGATTTTATTATTTATTTTTATTTATTTATTTATTTATTTATTATTATTTGGCTTTTTCGAGACAGGGTTTCTCTGTGTAGCCTTGGCCATCCTGGACTCACTTTGTAGACCAGGCTGGCCTCGAACTCACAGTGATCTGCCTGCCTCTGCCTCCCGAGTGCTGGGATTAAAGGCGTGCGCCACCACACCCAGCTCTTATTATTTATTTTTATGCGTGTGTGTATGGGGGGCGTGTTTTGCTTGCATTTGTGTCTGTGCACCACATGCATCCAGTGTCCAGGGAGACCAGAGGAGTCATCAGATCCCCTGGAACTGGAGTTACAGATGGTTGTGAGCTGCTGAGTAGGTGCTGGGACGCAAACCCAGGTCCTCTGGAAGACTAGTAAGTGATCTTGACTGCTGAGCCTCTTCTCTACCCCCGCGCCCCTTAATTTGGTTTAAGTTTTTAAAATTTATCTTATATATGAGTATGGTTATGTGCATGCCACAGTGCTCAGGTAGAGGGCAGATGACAATGCTTGGGAATCATTTCTCTCTGTCATCTTGTGGGATCCAGGCCTGTGTGCAAATGCCTTTACCCATTGAGAACTCTCTCTGGCCCTTGCTGTGTTTAGAAACAGGCTAGTTTCTGACCTGGCCCCTAGTCAGTGTTTCTTTCTCCTGACAAAAGATTCTCTTTGATATTTTCCATCTGAACATCAAGCTTGCTACCCCTCTTTCTTCAAGCAGCCCTCCGCGAGCCTCCTCGTGTTGGTGGCGTGATTCTGCCTTCCAGCTCTCATGCGGCTACTGGCAGGAGGAGGAGAACACTGTGTTACTGCAGCCTAGTTAGTCTCATGCATCTTTTGGACTCACTGTTCTGTGAAGCACCTGTGTCCAGTCATTTGTCTCTTTAAAGCATTTTGGTAAGAGGTGTGTAACAGAATTTATATGAATGTAACACCATTTTTATGCATGTGTTTGTGTGTGGAGACCAGAGGACAGCTTCAGGAGTCATCCCCAGGAACTGGCAAAGTCTCTTATTGGTTTGAAGCTCACAAATGAGGCTATGATGGCTGGCCAGTGAGCCCCCCAAGGATCGTCCTGTTTTGCTTTCCTAGTGCTCCTTTTTGGTTTTTTTAGCCAGTGTTTCACTGTGTAGCTCTGGCAGGCTTAGAACTCACTATGTGGATCTGTCCTTCCCTGCCTCCCAAGTGCTGGGGCTGAAGGCTGGCTCTCGTGTACTTTCATGTGAGTGTTGGGGATCAGGCTTAGGTCCTTACATGCCTGAACTATTCTTTAGCGTCCATTTAAACATTCTAAACAAATGTACAGTGGCTCTGGTGCTCATTTTTGTGGGGAGCGTCACCACAAATCTGAAAGACCATCTCCTGGGCTCCCTCCTCAGCCCCTGGCAACTGTCATTCTGCTTCAGACACTATCAACCTAACTCTCTAGGACTTTCCTCTGAAGAACCACCCAGGATTTGTCCTTTTGTGTCTGTTTCACTTGGCATGATTTCTCTTTTTTTAATAATTTATTTTTTACGTGCATTGGTGTTTTGCCTGCATGTCTGGGTGGGGGTGTCAGATTCTCTGGAACAGGAATTATAGACAGCTGTGAGCTACCATGTGGGTGCTGGGAATTGAACTAGGTCCTCTGAAGGAGCAGCCAGTGCTCTTAACCACTAAACCATCTCTCTAGCCCCGTTAGCATGATTTCTTAAAGGCTCATATATCAGAGCATGTCAAATGTTCTTTCCTTTTAAAGGCTTTGTTATATTCCATTGTGTGTGCATACTGTTTTTTAATCTGTGCACCCACTGTTGGACATTTAAGTTCCTTCTGCTTCTTTGCTGTTAATAATGCTACTATAAACATGCGTGTGCACATCTCTGTTCATATCTTTGCTCTAAATTTGTTTGGATATATTACCCAGAAGTGAAATTGCTAGGTCATATGGTAATTCATTTTTATTTTTAACTTTTGGTGGTCCTGGGGGCATTGGAGTCAGGACTTTATATGTGCCACGTGAGTGCTTTACCACTGAGCTGTACCCCAGCCCCACTTCTAGCTTTTTGTAGATCCACCATGCTAGTCTCCCGGGTGCTTCAGCACTTTCCCTCCCACCAGCAGCGCACAATCTCCAGTCCCACTTCTTCATTAACTGCTGCTTCTCAGTTTTGTTGCTTTCCTTTATAATGCCAATGTACTGAGCAAGGCGTGCTCTCACATTGTGATTTCTCTCTTTCTTCTCTCTCTGCCTCTCTCTCTGTCTCTGTCTCTCTCTCTGTCTTTCTCTCTCTCTCACTCTCTCTCTGCAGTGCTATGGATAGTTGAACTTAAGGCATCATAAATGCAAGGCCGTTTCTCTGACACTGAGCTACATCCCTGGCCCCTCTTTGTGGCTTTGATTGCATTTCCCTAATGATTGGTGACACTGAACATCTTTGCATGTCCTTATTGACTTCTTGGAGAAATTGCTGCTCTAGTTCTTTACCCAGCTTTTGAGTGCTTAATTTTGTTCAGTTTTGGAGTTTTCTGTCTAGTCTGGGTATTAATCCCTCACAGCAAATGTTTGTCCCACTCACTTTGTGGCTAGTGTCCTTCTGTGAGCAGATTTTCATTCCAGTTTCTTTGCCTGTTGCTGGTTTTGTCTTTGGTGTTATGCTCTTATTTCCTGAGTACAGTTTAAGGATAAAACACTTGGAGTTATGAGAACTAGTTAGCCTGATTCCTCTCTAAATCCTGGGTTAAGTACCTTTTTTAAAAGTACCTTTTCCCCCTTTGGGGGGCTGAGATAAGGTTTCATTGTGTAGCCCTGGCCGGCTTAGAGCTACATAGACCACCCTGGCCTGGAACTCATAGAGATCCACCTGCCTCTGCCTCCCAAGTGCTGGGATTACAGGTGTGCGCCACCACACCCAGCTTTTCTTTTTCTCTTTTCTTTTTTAGTTTTCTACTACACAGCCCCTTTAACAGGTTTCTTATGATGTGTCATTCACTATGTAATGTATTTTGACTGTGTTCATTCCCCATTGTCCTCGTGTTTTGTTCCTACCTCTTGCTCTGCTCTTCCCAGTTAGTCCCCCTTTTACCTTCCTGGTTTTTTGTTTTTGTTTTTGTTTGTTTGTTTGTTTGTTTCTGTGAACCAGTGAGTTTAATTAGGGTCCCTTACAAAAGCACAGGTAGCTGACTTGTGTCTACACCCCTAAAAACAATTTCTTCCCTCCTCCAGCAACCATTTCCTGCCTATAAATACTCAAAGAGGCATGGGAACATAGCAGCTGTTTACTGTTATTAAACCCTCAGGGAGGGGAAGGCCTGCTGAGCCCGCCACCTTCATGGTAGACCGTCGTCACTGGGTCCAGTCTTCTGCAGGCAATCACAGCTGCTGTGCCTTTAAGAGACGGTGAAGGCAATTGCCACCAATTGAGAGCCTGAGTTCAATCCTCAGGACCAACGTGATGGACATACAGAACTACCTACCACAAGTTGTTCTTTAATCTCCACATATATGCCATGGCACCTGTATGCATGTTTAGGAACACACACATATATACACAGGCACACTCTTGTAAATTAAATGTTTTTAAAAGTGTACAATAGCCACGTGATACCTGGAAGACAGTGTTAGACAGTACTCTGCTCCATCTTTTACTCTATGTTCTTGCTGTTCCTTCATCCCTGATGGTCCCTGAGACTTGGAGAGGGGTATATAGAAATCCCATTTAGGGCTGAATGTTTAATAGTCACTTATTTTCAGCACTCTGACCAGTTAGGGAGTCTTTGAAGTAACTGCAATGCACTACAGATGGAAGCTTCTCTGACCAAAACATTAATCTGTAGTGACAAATGTTACGTAGTTAGCAGGCAATTTATACTGGCACTAGGTCTTGTTTTCCCCACCAGTGCCTTTGGCCTCCATACTCCCAGGCTTTTGGCTTTCTTCTTGTGGAATAGACTCCAGTCTAATCAGAAAACCGCTCGTCGCCCCTGCAGTAGCCCTACTACTACTGCACCAGTGGGAATCTCTTGCTTGGCAGGTTAGTGGTGTAGTATTCTGGGTCCACAGTTGAGTAAGATGTTTGTTAGTGACAGTTCTTCACCCCACTTAGCCTGCATAGTACATTCTGGCTCTACAAAAGCTAGCCGTCAGGGAAGACACTTCTAGCTCAGTTCTAGCGTGGTTACTTTATGCTCTGCCACCAAATCATGTGGTGTTTTCAGCAATAGGATTTTACTATGTAGTTCTGGAGGGAAACCAATAGCAGTGGCAGTAGTCAGAATTGTTTGGGAGGCCTCAGGGACCTCCTTGTCCAACTACTTACGGGGAAATAGCCCAGCCCATCACTGGGACTTTCATTTAATAACTTTATGGCTTCTGAAAATAGCTTTATTCATACATGAAATATAATTTTGTTTATTTTTAGGTATTTATTTTGTGTGTGATGCATGTGTGTATGTTTCCTACGCTTGCACAGAGGCCAATGTCTGGTGTCTTCTTCTAGTACTTTCCACCTTATTTTTTTTAAATACTTATTTATTTATTATTATGTATACAGTGCTCTGCCTGCATGTACACCTGCAGGCCAGACAAGGGCATCAGATCTCATTATAGATGGTTGTGAGCCACCATGTGGTTTCTGGGAATTGAACTCGGGACCTCTAGAGGAGTAGTCAGTGCCCTTAACCTCTGAGCCATCTCTCCAGCCCTCCATCTTATTTTTTTATTGCATTTACTTATTATATGTAGAAGTGAGTGAGTGTATGTGCCATTGTACACATGGGAAGGTTAGGGATAGGCTGTGGGAGTTGGTTCTCTTTTTCTACCATGTGGGTCCTGGGGATTGAACTCAGGTCTTCAGGCTTAGTGCGGCAATATCCTTACCTGCTGAACCACCTTGATAGTCTACCTATTTTATTTTTGGGAACAGGATCTCTCACTGAACTTGATACTTTCCATTTTGGTTACACTGGCTGAATGATCCCCAGGATTTTCCTGTCTCTGTCTCCCAGTGCTAGGATTATAAATGTGCACCGCCACACCAAGCTTCAAACTTTATTTTTTAGTTAGCCGGTTTTCTTGTGTCTCTCGTAAATGTGTTTAGTGGGTTGACTCTTTTCTACTTCTCTCTTTCCCCCATTTCCCTGCTATGCTTCTCTGCTTCAGTTCTTCCACTCCCAGTGCCATTTTTCTCTCCAAATAAATGACTTGTTCTTTTTTTTTTTTAATAGAAATGCCTTTTTAAAAAATGTGCTGGAGTTCAAATCCAGAGCCTTGTGTGTGCTATGTCCCCAGCTATTCCTTGCCTAAATACCTCACAAACATAATTTTTTTAATTCTCACAAAATTGTAGGCAGGTAATATCATTCATATATATATATATATATATATATATATATATATATATGTATATATATATATAATATATATATGTATATATATATATATATTATATATATATATATATATATATATATATATATATATAGTATGGTTGGTTTTTAAGAGATGTGGACTTAATATGTTACTCAGGGTGACCTCCAACTCCTGGGCTCAACCCTCTCAACCCAGCCAACTAAGTAGTAGAGACTACAGTGCACGTCACCGGGCCTGGCATGACTCATGTTTTACTGTATAAGGATCTTAGGCTTAGAACTGGAGGACCACCCTCAAGGTTCATGGTTTGTAAGTGCCAGAGTAAGGACTTGACCCCCAAACTCTGCCTGTGACTCCTAAACTGCGTATCTCCGTGATTACTTATATAACCGAGTGCATGGATGTCCGCATGACTTCAGTGGCTGGAAATCTGGGCGTAGTAGTCTTGCACCTTAAACGGCTCACCCCATTCTTCCTTGTAGGATCCTGTGAGTAAGCGTCCCTCCCACGGGTTTTCTGAGGATTGGCTAGAGAGCTTCCTTCAGCCTCCCCGAGGTTCCCTGCGGCTCTACCCTCTGAGTTTGCCTAGGAACTCTGGTTGTGGATGGAGGGAAAGAAGGAACTTAAGCAGACACCTCAGTGTAGAAGTGATGTTCCAAAAGGTGCCAGCTGCTGGTTTAACCATTAGTGAAGTGCAGGCTTGGTAGCTAAAATTTCTTGGTAGTCAAAAATTCTCTTTGGGGTTTTATTTTTAAATTAAGAGCAATAGAGAATAACCCACTCTAGCCTAGACTAGTCTAGAACTCACTGCAGCTCAGGCTGGCCTTCAACTAACTCAGTCTCTGCCTCAGACCCAAGAGTGCTGAGATTATAAGTGTGAGTCACCACACCCAGACTGAGAGACAGATTTCATCTCAGAAAATTGGGCTGTGAATCTTTGAGTGACAAGAAGGGACCTGTAATAGCAGTACTATCAAGGCCTTTCCCCCCTGCTCCTCCAGGGAGAAATCATATAGTTCTGGCAGATCATTAGTCAAAATAAGGAAATGTGGTCTGGGAAATTGTTACTGGGGAGTCTGAAAGCTGAATTTGCTAGTGCCTTCCAGAAAGAGACTCAGTTTCTTAGGTTAACTTCTAACATTCTTGTTTTTTAGATTTTTTTTAAATGTGCATGAGTGTTTTACCTGTGTGTGTGTATGTATGTGTGTCTGTGAGCGTGTGTGTATTTATGTGTGTGAGTGTGTGTGGGTATGACTGTGTGTGTAGTGTGTGCAAGAGTGTGTGTATGTGTGAGTGTGATTGAGTGTGTGTGTATTTATGTGTGTGTGTGTGTGTGTGTGTGTGTGTACACATTACCGGCATGCCCGGAGCCTGCAGAGCTCAGATGAGGGCTTCAATCCCCATTAATCCCCCATGGAGTTACAGTGGTTGAGCCACTATGCCTTGTGAGAGCAAATGATCTTGACCACTGAACCACCCCTCCAGTCCCAACTTTAGAAATTCCCAAACCAGCAGCAACTCAAGAGAATCACAGAGTTCCAGATAAAAGAGCCTTAGCTTCCTTTGGTTTAACTCTGGGGAAACAGGTCCAGAGAGGATAGGCCAGATTCCTGGCACAATCTGGAATGGTGTCTTTTGTTTTGCACTTTCTTTTGTGGCCGTGTCATCCAGGCTGGGCATGTTGGCACACACCTTTAATCCCCACACTTGGAAGGCAGAGGCAGTCAGATTTCTATGAGTTGAAGGGCCAGCCTGGTCTTCCTAGTGAGTTCCAGACAATCAGGGTTGCACAGTGAGGCCCTGTCTCAAAAAACAAAACAAAACAGCTCCTCCCCCACAAAAGAAAGTGCAAAACAAAAGACACCATTCCAGATTGTGCCAGGAATCTGAACAATCTCATGCCAAGGTCCCACACTGAGTTGGCTTTATGACACCCACAGGGCTTTCCGTTTACCCGCAGTCTCTTGCCAGTCGCTTGGCTGTTTGTTATGGTAGAGAGGCTCAATGAGGCAGCATCCAGATGCCGTTTAGTAGAGGAGGCCTTGACTCACCTTCATGGAGGTAAATACGATTTATTGTTTGGGAGTTAATCTCCTGATTTAGACTGCTTGGTAGGAAGAATAGCTTAGCTCCAGGTTTGCTGGATTAAATGAAACTGGTCCCCAAAATCACTTTTTTATCGGCTTTTTCTGACACTCATTTCAAACAGAAAAATATACCTCAGGCTGGGACCTGGGAAGTTTGGGATTGGCCAGCACTCTGTCACTCCTTTGCTGGGTAGCTTTGGGCAGGTCATGTCCTACTTGTTCAGGTATTTGCACAACAGGTTCTTCAGGCGCATTTCCAGTCCTTCAACTTAAGGAACAAAGTTTTGTTTGTGGTTTTTTTTTTTTTTTTTTTTTCTTCAAGACAAGGTTTCTCTGTGTAGCCTCGGCTATCCTGAGACTCTCTTTGTAGACCAGGCTGGCCTCCAACTCACAGAGATCTGCCTGCTTCTGCCTCCTGAGTGCTGGGATTAAAGGCATGCATCACCATACCTGGCTAAGGAACAAATTTTATAAGATAAAAGGTGGCTTTTAGTTTGTCTTGAGACTTTTACCCCTCTCTTAGGAATTTTTTTTTTTTTTAAACAGGGTTTCTTTGTGTAGCCCTGGCTGTCCTGAACTCACTTTATAGACCAGGCTGGCCTCGAACTCACAGTGATCTACCTGCCTCTGCCTCCCGAGTGCTGGGATTAAAGGCGTGAGCCACCACGCCTGGCCTAGAAGTATTCTTAAGAATCTAATTTATATGTGTGTACACATGTTTATACACCTCATGCATTTATTTATACTTGTGTATATAATACATTTATTTGTGTATGTTATATGTATAATAAATATTGTATATTTGCTTTCTGATGTTTTTCATTAAGATATGGTTTTCTTTTTTGTTTTTTTGAGACAGGATCTTAGGTATGGTTATCTTATAGGAAATAAAATGTACAGATCTTAGTTGTTGCATTCTTGACAAATGCACGAATTTTGTAGTCTTCACCCTGCCAAGACACAAACTGCCAACCTTATCAGCAAAGGTTTGGGTTGTGTGTGTGTTATGGCCCTTCCTAGGCAGGCTTCTTGTCAGCACACCTGCAGAGGCAGCCACTGATCTTGTCTGTCTCTGTAGGTGAGTGTTGCCTGTCTAGAAGTGTAGTTAAGTGGAGTCACATGGCGTGTGCCGTTTTGTGCTTAATCCTAGTGATACTCTGGCGAGGTTTTCTGCTGTCTTCTGGCCTTGAGAAATCCTATACCTGTTTGGTATTTTCACCACCTGCTACCCTGAAAGGTCATGGAGTTTGGCTTCCTTCCAGCCTCCCTGAGCTGCTACGGCTGAGAAGCAAGGGCCCTCTGCCAGGGGCCCACCATATTGTCTGCTGAATGTGCTGGAAGGAACAGTTTGATATCCAGACTCTAGGTTGAGTTTGTTTCTATAATTGTTGGTGTCACAGTCTTCTCTCTTGTCAGCTGGGCACATTCGATCTGCCAGCAGACAAGACTAACTCTGACACCTGAAAATGTCACTTGTAATGGCACGTTTCTAAAACGGTGTCCCTGGGATGCATTCGTTTCAGTTTCATGTACACACAGGACAGATTGCTCCAGGGGTGAGCAGTGTCAGAAGAAGGGAGGTGAGGGGCAGAGTCATGCTGAACTAGAGGCTCTGTGTGCCTCTTGTCTGCAGGGTTCACTGTGGGTGCTTGGTTGTTTTGTTTGTCTTCACAGTGCCCTTAACGTCTGTTTCATCTTGGTTTTTGCCTTCTCTGACTTAGACTTGCCCTGATCTGCCTGACCATTTGCTCTTAGCTGGCCTTCTGTCTCTGATCTTGTTCCCTTTCTGTATTGTGTGCCCCATATGTAGGACAAACCTGTTGGAACCCTCCCGGGACTCCTCATCTCCTGGACCACTTACAAACTGAGCCTGGTATAGAAGGCCCTCACCCACTGGGCCTCCTTCTGTCTTTTCCCTTGCAGGCCTTGCAAGTGTTCTGCAGTTCCTGCACTCTCCCTGGCTGTGTGCAACATGTTATGGCTCCTGTGTAGACCGGGCTGGCCTCAAACTCACAAAGATCCTCCTGCCCCTGCCTCCCAAGTGCTGGGGATTAAAGACTTGCACTACCACACCCAGCTTGCCAGCCAACTTTCAATTTCTTGGGGCACCACTGTACAATTTTCCAAAGCAGCCATTCTGTTTTCAATTTGTACCAAAAGTGCACAAGGGGGTCATATCTCTCCATATCTTCTCTGACATTGTTTTTCTGGTTATGTTGATAAGAGCCATGTTAATGAGTGTGATGGCTATTTACATATCTTTAGGGATATGTACCTACATAGACCCAAAATTAAGGATGTTATCTAGAGGAGGGCAGAATATCAGAACCATGGGCATAAAAAGCTGCAGCATTCCGTATTTCCTGGGATGGCACTGTATGGTAGTTGTGTTCTTGAAATAGATGCTAGCCAGCTGGTGCTGTCGGTTTAGAGGCAAGACAGAATCAAGAGACTTGTGAGGTCATTTGTGGCTATGTGACAGAGCAGAAACTATAGCACTTAGTTAGATTGGTGTCATTGACAGTCTGTACTTTCAGTGATTTCATGCCTCCTAGTGAGCCAGCTCCCTGCCCTGGATACCCAGGCAGGCAGGTACCCTGGGGAACAGAATGCAGGACAAGCCTTTGCCTCAGGACTCTGAGTGCCTTGCTTGGGGCTGAGTTTAGGCATTTGCACTGAGAGATGCACAGAAGCACATTATTCCAGTGTCCAGGGTGAGTCTGTGATAGAAGAGAAACAAGGCCAGTGGGAGCTTGGGAGGGGTGGGCAGTCCACTGAGGTGGTGTGGAGAGAAGAGCATTCCTCAGTGCTTGGACTTGGTTTTGAAGGAAAAGCAGGAGTTGACCAGAGAGGGATAATAGATTTTGGAGGAGGAAAAAGAGTCCTTTAGATTCCTTTCTTCTTTCTTTCTTTCTTTCCTTTTTTTTTTTTTTTTTTTTTTAACCTAAATCATTGACTGAGGTTCTTTTTTTTTTAATCTTTTTATTTTTATGTGCATTGATGTTTTCCCTGTATGTATGTCTGTGTGAAGGTGTCAGATCTTGGAGTTACAGACAGCTGTGAGCTGACATGTGGGTGCTGGGAATTGAACCCCAGTCCTCTGGAAGAGCAGTCACCATCTCTCCAGTCCTGAGTGAAGTTTTTCTGTGAGAGAACGTTCCTAGGAGTCATCAGCCTTACATCTTGATTGGCTCAGGGTGCCAATTATTATATGATCCCTGGCTCAGAGCTCCTATCAAGGACTCCTGTCAAGGGCTAGGACAGAGGCTTCTGAGTGGACAGATTGGTCTGTTGAATTATAACCTTTAACTATCAGCTCTGTTTGTTTGTTTGTTTTAATTTATTTAATTTTATCTTATGTGTATTGTGTGAAAGTGTCAGATCACCTGGAATGGGAGTTACAGATAGTTGTGAGCTTCCAGTGGGTACTGGGAATTGAACCTGGGTCCTTTGGAAGAGCAGAGTGCTCTTAACCACTGAGCCATCTCTCCAGCCCCCCCATCAGCTCTGTTGTAGTGGCCATAAGGCTGCTTTGGGCAAGGTGTGCATAACAACCTTTCTGTTGGATTGGCAAGAGGAAGAAGTGTGGTATGTCTTAGGTGGCTTGGGGAGGTCTTCCCATGGTATTTTCTATGGCCTTTTATGCCAGCTAGATATCCCAAAGCACTTTCTTTGTCCTTTATTCAATTTGTATGACATACAAATTTCATGACATAGACCATTCTTGTATTTTAAAAATTAGACAGTATAGGAGCCTCTTACTTCATGAGTAAGCCCATTACCACCTTCGCTATACTCCAGGAGGTAATGCCTAGTAGCTACTAATCAAATGGTCATTTACCCCGAGGCTTCATTTATGTAGGTGTCATTGTATAACCCGCACTTGTCATGGCATTGTATGCTTTTGAGATCTTATCATGGCAGCATGTTTTAGATCCACTATGTGCCTGGCAATCCACAGACTATATTCAATTATACAGACATTCTCCTTTGCCCCTTCTAACACAGCTCTTGTTTAGATGCTATGTGAGACTCTGGGAACGGTTTATATTCTGGTAGACATGGCTACATTGCACACCCAAAAAGCTCTTGTGCATTAGCCTCTGACCCACTGAATCCCACTTCATATCCTCTTCAGCGTGGATGCCATGTGCTTGCCCAATGGGCTGAGCAGGGATGATGGCGTGTAGTGTTGCTGGCCATATTATCTAATGGAAGACCATCTCTGCTATCTGTATTAAAGCCTGGACATCCCCTCCTGAGATCCAGCTTCTCCTGGAAATGCAGCGGTGGGAAATGCAGCAAGGGTGGATGCTGAGACTCTGTCCTCCTGCAGTCCTCTCCTGCACCCCGCTACCCCCCAAGCAAGACCAGTCAGGACTTTACTTTTCTTGAAAGCCTTCTCCTAAGAACACTTTGGTTGGGAATGGGGAGATGACTCAGCAGGGAAGAGCACTGGCTGTTCTTGCAGAGGTCTAGGTTCAGTTCCCAGCGCCCACTTGGTGGCCTGCAATCGCCTCTAACTCCAGTCGCAGGGAATCCAATGTCTTTTTGTGACGTCTGTGAGCACTCGGCATGCACGTGGTGCACAAACATACATGCAGGCATTCATACACATAAAATAATGAAGAACCTTTCAGTTGCCATTTTCCACTGGTTTTCATATGGAGTGCATCAAGTGGGTATCTCGGTGACATCGACCAGCCAGTCATGAAGGAACTGAGTTTCCGTTGCTGCTTCCTGATTGCAACCTTTTATACACAGACTCCAGTCTCTCTTCACTTCACTGTGACACATCTAGTCTGCTTTTCAGAATTATAGGGTCTTTCTAAGTAAATGCTGCTCCTTTTTATTGCTAAGCAGTAACATAAAAAGAAATCAAATGTTTCGTGTATCCTTTAATTAGGGTCAGAACAAAGGCAAAATGCCGTTTCTCTAAACCTGAGGAATATTCTCGCAGAGACGAAACTTAAGATTTGGTTTCATGACAGTTAAAAAGGGGGGGTGAGCTGGTTATGTGATATGACTGCCGTCTGTTGGGGGGTGTTGGTTATTTACTTGCAGTACCCCAAGGCAGTAATTTTTCAGGTTTACAGATGGATCTGAGTTATGTTTCAGAGGCATCCCAGAAATAGGTGACAGAGACAGAGCCCATGCTAAATACAGTACCTCAGTAGGGCTTCCAGGAGCTAGAGACACCATCTGCTATGGTTTGATTGCAGTTTTCTGTGTCCCCCACGGCTTCATGGGTTACTGCTGAGTCCCTATTAGGAGGTATTAGGATGGGAAACTTACCTTACTTGTTGTTTGGAAGGTGTTTATAGAGTTAGGCAAGGTGGAGTTCATGACCAAACCCTGGGGTATTTATAAGAAGTTGAGGGGAGACCAAGAGAGATGCACATCAATACATAGGCTTTCCATGTTCCTCACCATGTGATTATTTTGTGCTTCCTGCAAAAGACTGTAACTAGAGGTAGCCTACTGACCTTTGACCTCTAGAGTTATGAGTTACAACAAATTACTTTATAATGCGACCAGTCTATAATATGTTATTGGCATCAGAAACTGGACTCACATACCGTGCTCTAGGACTTCCTCCCTAGAAAAGAAGATGAAATGGCCTCCCCTTCCTTCTGAGTTCTCCAGCCCACCAGGTCCTGGAATAAGCCCATGGTTTATTCTCTTCCCCTTCCCTGTACTCCTAAGCATTGGCTGAGAGTTTTCCTTGATCCTTAGGGCCATTTTCAGAACTTCCCCTGTTTGTTTTGTTTGTTTGTTTGTTTTTGGTTTTTGGTTTGTTGAGACAGGTCTCTCTGTGTTAGCCTTGGCTGTCCTGGACTCGCTTTGTAGACCAGGCTGGCCGCGAACTCACAGCAATCCTCCTGCCTCTGCCTCCTGAGTGCTGGGATTAAAGGCCTGTACTACACTCCCAGCCTAGAGCTTCCCTTGTTTATGAGCTACCTGTGCATGTATTTTCCTACATTGATTCTTTGGATTTTTTTTGTTTTTCTTTGCTTTGGTTTGGGTTTTTAAATTTATTTATTATGTATAGTGTTTTGCCTATGTGTAAACCTGCACACCAGAAGAGGGCACCAGATTTCATTACAGATGGTTATGAGCCACCATGTGGGTGCTGGGAATTGAACTCAGGACCTTTGGAAATACAGCCAGTGCCCTGAGCCATCTCTCCAGCCCCTTTGTTTTGTTTCTTGAGACAGGTTCTGTCTATGTATCTCTGGCTGGCCCAGGACTCTCATATAGACCAGGCTGGCCCAGGACTCTCTATTAGACCAGGCTGGCCCAGGACTTGTAGAGATCTGCTTTTGCTTTCCAGGTGCTGGGATTTAAAGCATGCAGCACCACCGCAGCTCATCAAGTTGCATCAGGACTGAGCTCATCTTCTTCCCCTGTGGCTGGCGAGGCAGTCCTGCCAGGGGGAAGTTATCAAAAAGCAGGCAACACAGTCCATGTGAGAGACAGCCCCCTCTCCTCTTACTGGGGGACCCTTTAAAGACTGAGGTGCCCCCCCAAAAAACTGAGGTGCCCATCTGTGTAGGCTGCCTGGTGGGGGGCTTCCCTTTTCTGAGGGGTAGGGAAGGGGGTATAGGAGGAAGAGGGAGGGTGGGACAGGGAGGAAAAGAGGGAGGGGTGCGACAATGGGGATGGAAAGTGAATAAACTACTTTCAGGAAAGAAGGAAAAGATGGGAAAAAAAAAAAAAAAAAAAGCATGCACCACCATGCCTGGCCTCATTTTCTTTATTTTTAACTTGAGAAAATTTATTTACAAAAGACTTTTATCTTTTTTACATGTCATTATCCTAAGTAATATTAAAATAATAAAAAAGGCAGGCTCAGAGGAGCGCACTACATAACCTGATGACCTAAGTTCAGTCCCTAGATTCCATGGTAGGAGAACTAATTCCCTAGAGTTTTCTCTGACCTTCACATGCGTGCTAACAAACACAGTAAGCACAAGCTCATGCATGTGTGTGCCTGTGTATGTACACACACACACATACACACACATACACTAATAGTAATAAACAAATTAGTTTATAACAATTTAAAAGAGTAGAAGTGGTACTAATAAGTGTTACAGTGTTTTCCTGTCAACTTCAAAGCCCTAGGTTTGGTTCATCATCACTCACAAAAAAATAAATAAAAGCAGGAAAATAAAATACGGGTGGTGGTCTGTTTGGTCCTGTTGCAACCTAAGGCTTATTCCTAGCTAGAAGAAAGAGCTTGCTGAACAGTGGCCTACTTGGTGTCCTAGCACTAAGTTGGGACAAGAGGGGAAAAAAACCAAAATGAACAATTCCAGTATTCTTCATTACTTCCCCTCTGCCCCACCAACCTTGACTGCTGAAGACATGCAGCCCCTGTGTGGGAACCCTCTTCTAGTTTCTGATAACCTTAGAATGTGCATCATTTAGGGCATCCCACCATTTTCTTGGCCTTTGCTTCCCCTGGTCCCCCTGTCTCCTTGCCACAATTACTCCCTGTACACCCTTTATAGCCTATCTTAGCACTGATCAAATTAAAGTAGAAGACGGTAGGTGTTTCTAGAATGCTGAGCTTCTAGAAGGGCCACTTTGTCACATTTATTCTCCTGGTCCAGTTGAGAGGGCCCAAGGCAGGCTCTTGTTAGGTGCAGTCTCAGGTATGTGTCCCCTGTTGTGGCCCTGGGCTCAGTTCTGCTGGATGCTTGAGAGTGCTATGGTTAGTGTGAGCACAACAGTCCCTGGGAAACTGGTTTCCTGACACAAGCTCTATAGCTACTGCTCGCTACCCTTGAGACCCTGGGAAGAAGGAAGATGGGCATCCTAAGCAGCAGCAGCTGCCTGGGGCAGAAGGGGACACAGTGCATAAAGGGAGTAGCCTGTGAGAACAGGAAACAAAGTGTCCTTCAGGCCCTCTGGTGCCCTTGGCTTCTGTTGCTAGGCTCCTGCTCCCCGTGCACAGGGCTGTTCTTCCTGTGGCTTCCCCTGGCTTTCTGGCTCCTGCTCTGTACTGCATTTTTTATCCTGGCCCACTATCCCCCAAGAATTGGCGTGGCCCTGTTTTATGCCTTCCCTCTACAGAGTCTGTAGGAGCACCAAGCATGGCTTCCTTGCTCTGCTGGGGTGGAGGGAGTTTGAGTGTGCAGGAGAGCAGGCACTGGGAAGGGACAGTAAACACTCCTGCCTTTTCCTCAGTTGTGACTAATATGTATGTCAGGATTATTTAAAGGCCAAATTGGATAATGCTTGACTCATTGCATATTTTTTTTCTTACGTCAAAAGTGTTTTTTGAAACGAATGAATTCTAAATTTAGACTGTACCAGGTATATTCTAGAATATACTATGTTTGTTTTGTTTTTCGAAACAGGGCTTCTCTTTGTAGCCCTGGCTGTCCTGGAACTGGCTTTGTAGACCAGGCTGGCATTTGAGCTCACAGATTTGCCTGCTTCTGATTTCCAAGTGCTGGATATAAAGGTGGACACCACCAGTGCCTGGTACTATTAGTCTTTTAAGATTAAAATAAACCTGAGCTGCATGTTTACGTGGACATGTAATGTATGGGTTAACATTGTATATGAAGGCCAAAGGTCAACATGAAATGATGTTTTAGGGTTTCTGTTGCTGTGATAAAACAGCATGACTAGAAGCAACTTGGAGAGGAAAGGATCTATTTCAGCTTATAGTTCATCATCCAGGGAGGTCAGCAGGAACTCAAGGCCAGGACCTGGAGGCAGGAGCTGAGGCAGAGGCCATGGAGGAACACTGCTACTGACTTTCCTCCCAAGACTTGCTCAGCTTGATTTCTTTCTTTTTTTCTTTCTTTCTTTCTTTCTCTTTTCTTTTTCTTTCTTCTTTTTTCTTTCTTTCGTTTTCTTCTTTCTTTCTTTTCTTCTTTCTTTTTCGCTTCTTTTTCTTTTTCTTTCTTTCTTTCTTTCTTTCTTTCTTTCTTTCTTTCTTTCTTTCTTTCTTTCTTTTTTCTGAGACAAGGTTTCTCTGTGTAACCTTGGCTGTCCTAGACTTGCTTTGTAGACCAGGCTGGCCTCGAACTTTCAGTGATCCGCCTGCCTCTGCCTCCTGAGTGCTGGGATTAAAGATGTGTGCCACCACGCCCAGACTCAACCTGATTTTTTATACTCCCAAGATCACCTACCCAGGGATTGTACTGCCCACAATGGACTGGTCCCTCCCACGTTAGTCATTAAGAAAATGTCCTGCAGACTTGTCTACAGGCCAGTCTGGTAGGAGCATTTTATCAACCAAGGCTCTCTCTTCTCAAATGACTCTAGCTTGTGTCAAGTTGAAAAAAAAAAAAAGAAAGAAAGAGAAAAAAGAAACAAATGAACAAAAACTAACCAGGACAGGTGTCTTCCTCAGTTGCTCTCTACCTTATTTTTTGAGACAGGGTCTCACTGAACCTAGAGCTCACTGACTTAGCTAGACTGGCTGACCCCAGGGATCCCTCTAATTCTTTATCATCAGTACCACAATTATAGGGATGCACTAATATGCCTGGCGTCTTATGTGGCTACTGAGAATCTGAGTTCCGCTTTTCATGCTTGTCTGGCAGGCACTTTATCAATTGAATCATCCCCTCAATCCCAGTTGTTTTTTGTTTGTTGTTTGTTGTTGGTTTTGTTTTTATTTTTGTTTTTTGAGACAGGGTTTCTCTATGTAGCCTTGCCTGTCCTAAACTCGCTTTGTAGACCAGGCTGGCCTCAAACTCACAGCAATCCTCCTGCCTCTGCCTCCCGAGTGCTGGGACTAAAGGTGCACCGCCACGCCACGCACTCAATCCCAGTTCTATTTTATTTTACTAAGGCAGTGTCATTTAGCTCAGGCTGGCCTCGAATTCATGGTATAGGCCAGCCCTTGAAGTCCTGATTCTCTTGCCTCTATCTCCCATGACTTGGATTATAAACATTCACTGCTATGCCCAGCTCAAAAATTTTCTTTAAATTGTTGTCTTCATTTATCCTAATAGTATGATCCTCGTGCTACAAAAATAGTGAAAGATAAATTGCAGGGTTGGAGAGACAGCTCAACAATTAAGAGCACCGGCTGCTCTTCCAGAGGACCTGGGTTCAATTTCAAGCACCCACATGGTGACACACGACCATCTGAAATTACAGTTTCGGAGCATCTAACACCCTCTTCCAGTCTGTGTGGGCACTAGGCATGCGTGTGGTGCACAGACATACATGCAGGCAGAGTGCAGGTACATACAGAATAATTTTTAAAAAGAAAGGTAAATCACAACAGGCTGTGCGTTCTAGAAAGAAGAAAAGCTTTGAAATTAGACAATATTTTTTTCCTTCAGTGTATGCTTTGCATACACTGGGTCCCCACTTTGTCATTGAGCTCTATCCCAACCCAGAAAAATGCTCTTTGAGTCCTAGCTCTCCTAGTCAGTTTGAGCCTAAGCTTCCACATCTGCAAATGGGGCTGAAAAGTCCTACTTAGGGATGTAGCTCGGTTGGTAGAGGTTTGCCCTAGCACAAACCCTTTGCTTCTATCCCTGTCACTGCAGAACATCTGGCATGTGTGTACAAGCCTGTATTTCTGGTGCTCAGAAGGTAGAGGCTGAAGGACCAAAATTTAAGGCCATCCTTTGCTACTTCACAAGTTTGAGGCCAGCCTGGCCTCCATGAGATCCTGCCTCACAAAAGAAAAGAAAATTCTACTTTTAATAGTAGTGTTAAGGGGCTGGATAGATGGGTCGGTGGTTAAGAGCACTTGCTGCTTTTGCAGAGGCCCTGGAATTCAGTTCCTAGTTCCCTTCAGGTGGCTCAAAACTCCATGTAACTCAGCTACAGGCAATCTGATGTCCTCTTCAGGCTTCTGTGGGAACCCATACTTACTTGTATGTACTCACAGACGACAGACACACACACACACACACACACACACACACACACACACACACACACACACACACCTAAAACTAAAGTACATTTTTTAAAGTAACATGAAATGAGAAATGAGATGTTTGCTATAGTGCCATAACCAAGTACCACTCACTGGGTGGCTTGACAGAACTCTATGGATGGAAGGCAGTTCTTCTTCTCTAGACCTGTGTTGGGTTCTTTCTTTTCTTCATGAAGACTGCATTTAATGTTTGGGATTATGTGGAGAGGAAGTGGTATTTATTATTAAGCACCTTCCTAATTTCTAAGTACTTTCTGTTTAAATTAGACAGCATGGTAGGGTGACATTTAGAGTAAAACCAGCATGCTGATGCCTCTGGGCCTACAGTTCTAGCACAGGGTCAGTAATTCACCCACAGCAAAGGCCAGGCTTAGCTTGGTTTTAGCCAAGGACTATGCTTGTTTTCTGTTTTTTACTGTGACAGATCCTGAGGGTTGAACCCAGGACGGTGTACATGCTAAGCATACACTTTAGCACACATGAGCTGCATCCTTAGTCTCAAGATTATATTTTAAATTTGTAAGGATCAAGATAGCAAGGAAACCAGACAAAGGGACTGATTAAAATTTAGCTGGGCATGGTGGTGCACGCCTTTAACTCCAGCACTCAGGGAGGCAGAGGCAGAGGCAGGTGGACTGCTGTGAATTCAAGGCCAGCCTGCTCTACCAAGAGAGTCCAGGACAGCAAAGGCTACACAGAAACCCTGTCTCCAAAACCCAAAAAACTAAAACTAAAACCAAAACCAAAACAAAACAAAAAAAAAAAACTAAAAAATTACACAGTGAATTGTGAATGCTTATGCAAATCTTTAATCTTAACACTCAAGAGGCAGAGGCAGGTAGACAAAAAAAAAAAAAAAACAGATAAAATACTTTTTAGTAAAAGAAGCCAGACACAAAAGGGCACATGTTAATTACAGTTATATAAAATGTGCAGAATAGATAACTCTCTATACAGAGAAAGCAGATTCCGTTGTATGAGCCTGGGAACTGCAGAGTGACTACTGCTGGCGTCCAGGCTTCTTTCAGGAATGATAAAGCACACTGGAGTTTGAGGTCGGGGTGTCTCCAAGTTGGTAGTGCCCTTGTAGTCCTGGTAGAGTGTGCTTGAAATTCTAGGTGCTACCCCTAGCACTGAGGACCAAAACAGAAATAGCCTGGAGTTAATAGGAGAGCTCTTTGTGCAAGTATATAAATACACTAAATCTCAGACCTGTGCCCTTCATCAGAATGAATTTTATGGTATATGGAGTATATCACAACAGCCAAAAACAAAAACAAAAACAAAAACAAAAACCCAGTTATAAACATTGAACTGTGTAATGACAGCCTGTGTGAGTAACTTCCTTTGACTTTGTTCCTCAGGTTTTTATTCTTTAGAAACTTGTTTCCATTTTTTGAATGTTGAGGTAGTGCCTTGCTATGTAGCCCAGGTAAGCCTCAACCTCAAGATCTTTTTGTGTTTCTCAACTTTTTTAGTAATTACTTTTATGGGGGGGGGGACCAGTCCTACATTTCACTAAGATTGCTTAGAGTACAGTTTTGAATGCAAAAAAAAATGTCCTTGAAATTCCCAGGGATCACTTTTGCTCTTAAAACTGACTTGATTAAAAGAAATGACTACAATATACAGGCCATCAATGGGAAATGAGTATGTATGTGTTGGCCCATGTAATATATTTCTCCTATGAGAGTCTGTCTCCTTGTCAGCGGCCGGTCTGTGTTCTGCCACAGCACATCTCTTTGTTACTGGATGGAGTCCACAGATACATAGGTACCATGCCTTGAAATCCCCGTGTGTGGTCATTTAGAGAGTTGCTGCTTCCATGTGTGACTTGTTCTCAGTCCAATGCCAGGAGATTTCCGAGCCATATATATTTTTAATGTACACTAAATAATTCATTAAGGTTGTTCGTGCTTACCTCACTTCCAACTTGCCTGTTTCTACCTCATTTTTAACCTCGAGCCTTATAGCAATCTGTTTCCTGGCTAATGTGTAACCTCGTGGAGCCTTACAGCAATCTGTTCCCTGGCTAATGACCACATAAAGTCATCTCAGAAAGGAAAGCCGAAGACTTTCATGTTACCTTTGCCAGTGTGTGCTTTCAGTCCACCCTTTGGTATTTGCAAAGGTCAGACGAGCTATTTCCGTGTCCATGGCCCTGATTAATGGGCAATCCTGCATTCTCATTGGTCCCCAAGGATGAAGGATTGGTGTGGTGGTGGCAGGCAGCATCTGCTGGAATGTCAGAGCGCAGTGTTGGGAATTGGATGAGCAGCAGGCTTATGAAGCATAAGGAGGTGGCGCTCCTCTGACACTAGCCCATGAGTTTCGCTCATCCACAGCCACGCAGACATCTCCAGGAGCATTTGTTCTCCTCCATTAAGCTGTGTTGCTAGGAGTTTAGTGCGGAAAGTACAAGTTACCTCTTCCCTAAGAGGACTGTGAGCTGTTTGCTGGCTTCCTGCTTCCCTGAGTCTTCCTTAGCTCCCTGTAAGTCAGCATGCCTGTATTTAGCTTCTCACCCCTCCTTGTAGATGTTGGTCTTTCCCAACCTAAATAAAAATTGCTGTGTTGGCATGGAGATTTCAACCAGAGAAAAGGCGCTTTGTGCACTGGGGAGAGTAACTGAATAACATGGGACTCACTTCCCACCCAAGAGCAGATGGTCCATGTTCATTTATCTTCTGACCTTTCTTTGCATCTCAGACACCAAATCTCTGATCCCAGAGATCATAAATATTCTTTAGGTTTGCAGCCAGAGAGATGAGGAGAGCAGCAAGCTGTGGGGCTCCTTCCCCACGTGTTAGAACATTTTCCAGCACTAAATCAGCCCCGTGTAGCAAGGGACTTTATGGACACCTGAAGGACATCACAGCGAGGCTGCCTTGGCCAAGGTCAAGAAGGAGCTCTGCTCAGCTCCGCAGCCTCACCTGTCCAGTTACTTGGCAGCTTTCCCAAGCAGCTGCTTCTAGACACCATGATGATGGGCACAGACCCCTTTTGCCTGCCCAGGGGGTCTCATTATTAATGTCTTCAATAGTGATAAAGCCACCTGGTGTTAGTCACCTTGTCTGTTACGTCTCCACTCGAGAGCACCTGCTTTCCCATCAGGAGGCAAACCCACAAGTGCAGCACAGGCGTCACTGAGCTCGACACAAAGGGGTGATCTGAGCTCCTCTACTGAGGAGTCTACAAGGAGCCGTGCGTGCGTGCGTGCGTGCGTGCCTGCCTGCCTGCCTGCGTGCATGGGTAGAATTGAGGCTGGTTAGAGACAATCATTCTGAAGATCAGGAGAGTAAAATGTATTTGGAGTTAAGTGGAAAGCTCTGGAAGGTTTTTATTTGTTTGTTTTTGTTTCTTGAAACACAGTCTCAGGGCTGGAGAGATGGTTCAGTGCTTAAAAGCACTCACTGCTCTTCCAAAGGTTCTGAGTTCAATTCCCAGCGCCCACCTGGCAACTCTCAACTGTCTGATGCCCTCTTCTGGTGTACAAATGTAAATGCAGACAAAGTACCCATATAGATAAATAAATACATCTTTTTAAGAAAGAAAGAAAGAAAGAAAGAAAAGAAAGGATCTCACTATGTGGCTCTGGTTGTCCTGGAACTCACTGTCCTAGAGTTGACAGAGGCTTGTCTCTCCTTCTCAAGTGCTAAACAGAGTAAGCTATGCCCAACTGCCCTGGAAATGTGTTTAATATTTTGTTTGCATGTCTGTCTGTCTGCACCCCACAGAGGCCAATAGGGGGAGTCAGATTCCCTGGAACTGGAGTTAAAGATGGTTTGGAGTTACCCTGTGCATGCTGGAAACCGAACCCAGGTTGTCTGAATAGTAGCCAGTGCTCTGAACTGCTGAGCTATCTCTCCAGCCTCCCTGGAAAGGTTTTTTTTTGTTTTTTGTTCTTTGGGTTTTTTTTTTTTTTTTTTTTTTTAACCTTTTTCTTTTTGGTTTTTGGTCTTTCTTTCTTTGTTTTGTTTTTTGAGACAGGGTTTCTTTAATTCCAGAGTGCTGGGATTAAAGGCGTGCGCCACTACTGCCTGGCTATTTAACCTTTTCTTCTTGCTTCTCCCTTCCTTCTTTCCTTCCATTTGAGAATGACTGTTCTTAAGTCTTGTTACATTCCTGAGGCCTCTCCTGGCTCTCTAAGCAGTGCTCAGCCTCCCCCTGTACCCTACTGTCAAGCTGTTCTGCCACTGTTTGCCTCCCAACTCCCTGGCTCAGATTGGCCACGCCGAAGGGCTCATACAGTAAGGCAAGAAAAAGGATGAGAAAAGTTTTTGCTTTTCTTATCCCTAAGATGAACTGACTTTTTGTTTCTGCTTTTTTTTTTTTTAATTTTTAAAAATAATTCATTCAGATTGCATCCTGATTGTTATCCCCTCACTTATATCCTCCCGTTCTCCTCCCTCCCTCTTTCCCCCTGTCCCTCCCCCCTAGACCTGTGACAGAAGGGGACTCCCACCATATGATCACAGCTTCAGGTCTCATCCGGAAAGCTTGCTTCCCCTTCCTCTGAGTGCCACCAGGCCTCCCCACCAAGGGGAAGTGGTCAAATAGGGGGCACCAGAGTTCATGTCAGAGGCAGTCTCCACTCTGCACACAACTGTGGAGAATGCACTGTCCATTTACTGGATCTGAATGGGGCAGGGGTCTAGGTTTACTGCATACATTGTCCTTGGTTGGTGCCAGCAGTTTATGCAGGCCCTCCTGGGTCTAGATCCACCAGCCTTGATGGTCATCTTGTATAGTTCCTGGACCCTCTGGGTCCTTTTTTCTCCCCATTCTTCCATACCACTCTCACCTGGAGTCCCAATAGCGAGTCCCAGCATTTGTCCCGATCCCTGCTGAGTGAAGACTCTCAGAGGACATCCATGTTGGTCTAGTATCCAATTATAAGTGAGTATATATACCATGTGTGTCTCTCTGGGTCTGGGTTAACTCACTAAAGACAATCTTTTTAGTTTCATCCATTTGCCTACAAATTTCAAGATTTCTTTTTTTTAATAGCTGAGTAGTATTCCATAGTATAAATGTACCATAGTTTCTTTATCCATTCTTCGACTGAGAGACATCTAGGTTGTTTCCAGATTCTGGCTATTATGAATAAATCTACTATGAACATAGTTGAGCAAATGTCCTTGTGTGGTAGAGCATCTTTTGGGCATATTCCAAGGAGTGAAATAGCTGGGTCTTGAGGTAGCCCTATTCCTAATTTTCTGAGATTGACTTCCAAAGTGGTTGTACAAGTTTGCACTCCCACCAGCAATGAAGGAGTGTTCTCCTTTCTCCACATCCATTTCTGCTTTTTACGTTCTTGTTATAGAAGGTTTCAGGCATCTGCATGAGCAGGGAAGGTGTGTCTGTGCATTCTGATCCAGTTGGTCTCACATAGCCAACCCAGTCCTGCTGTTGTCCCCTCATCCCCCATGCTACCCTGCACTATTTTGAGACAAATTTCAGGTATTATGTAATTTTCCCTAGATGTGCTTACATACATATCTGAAGTGTGGGCTTTTGTCTGAGGTCTCGCTCTGTCAGAGCCCCAGGCCCTCACCTATGGTCCACGGCTAAGCTTTTTATTTTATTTATTTATTTATGATACAGTATTCTTCCAGGATGTGTGCCTACACGCCAGAAGGAGCACCAGATCACATTATAGATGAGCCACCATGTGGGTGCTGGGAATTGAACTCAGAACCTTTGGAAGAACAACCAGTGCTCTTAGCCTCTGAATTGGTCTCTCCAGCTCCCCCATGGTTTTGGATTTTTTTTTGTTTTTTTTAAATCTAATTAATTTATTTTATTTTATTTGGTGTTTTGCCTGCATGTATGTCAGTGTGAAGGTGTCAGATCTTGGAGTTACAGACAGTTGTGAGCTGCCATGTGGGTGCTAGGAATTGAACCCTGGTCCTTTGGAAGAGCCGTCAGTGCTCTTAACGGCTGAGCCGTCTCTCCAGCCCCCAGCTCCCCCATGGTTAATCTTAACTGTTAACTTGACTGGATTTGGAGTTGCCCAGGAGACACCTCTAGGCTGGACTTTGAGAGCATTCCTAGAGAGGTTTAGTTGAGGGGGATGATAAGGAGGGAGGAATTAAAGGGCAAGTGACCTCTGCTTTCTGACTGTGGGTGTAACAGGACCAGTTGTTGCTTCACATTCCTGCTGCCACAGGAGAGTTATGCTTCTGACCTAACCACCATGAGGGAATATGCTTAAATTGTGAATCAAAATAACCGTTTCCTTTCCTAAGTCGCTGTGGTCAGCTTCTTGCACATGCCATCCCAGCTCTGAGTAAAGCTGGCCCTGCCTTACTGGGCTTCTGCTGGCCAGCTTGTGACTTCAGTTTGCAGAGGCTTGGAGTGGCACAAAAACACAATCTTTGGAGCAGTGGACGTGCCTCAGTGGTAGAGAGTGTGCCTAACACGTGTAAGGCTCTGAGCTGATTCCAGTCTCCAAACCAAACTGAACCTACAACCTTCAGAGCGGATGAGGCCAAGTTCCGTTTTCAACCCTCACATTTACCAACACTCTGCATCTTTTGGAACATTGTTACCTCAGTCTAAACCTGGGGACATGGCCACACCTTCACTGTGTTATGGTAAGATTTCAATGAGCAGTGTCTGCATTGGCACATGGTAAGCTCTGAATACCTGTACGTCATTTCTAAGTCTCTGCAGCCGTTGCACAGCCGTTGCTACCCATATTTACATGTGAAATGACAGAGGCTTAAAACCAAGATGAATGAACACTCCTGAGGTCTTGGCCAATAAATTGCACAGCCAGGTATTTGAGCCTTGGTCCGACTGACCTGAAGGTCCTGGGCTTTTATTACTGCTGTTATTTATTGACCCTTGTTGCTGGTCTTGTGAGAAAGAGCACGCTGGTCTTGGTCAGGCAAACAGGGTGGTCTGGCCCTTGCCTTGCCTGGATCTGCTGTTTTAAGCCCATGCTGTTTTGTTACATGCTTGGGGTCCCAGGGACAAACTTTCCCTGAGACTCTTCCTTCCACACCTCCTTCCTTCATCCTGTGTCTCGTTTTAGGAGCTTGTTGGACTCATTAGAGAAGGAAAGAGCAGAGGGAGGAAGAAACGCCAAACGCAGAGGCTTCGCATCAGCTCTTTTCTGCTGTTTTTGAGGAAAAGAGGCCAGACTGAGGGAATTGTGATTTCTATTCAGTCTAGGTTGTGAGGGATCAACAGCGATTATCCATCTCTACTATAAAACTGCTAGGGATGGAGAATGTGCCCACCATGCGGCAGAAGCCCATGCCCCACCTGCTGTACCAGATCTCTTGTTCTGCTGCATTGCCTCTTGTAGTGGGCAGGTTAGAGACCCAAGGGAGGTGTAAGAACTAGCCATGGCTGTAACCTGTTGCCTTAGACTCCCGGTCTGAAAGATCTGCTGTACTGTGGATCATTCTGCTGGCCTTTCTTGTGTGTTTCATTCTCATAGAGCTGTGAGGGTCCTAGTTTGTAAGCAGGGATGCTGCAGAGCATTAAAAGAGTCGTAGCCAGTTCTCTTCCTGTGCCCTGCAGAAGCTTGTGGAACTTGCTCTCCAGTGGCATCCTTTCCATGTGAAGAACAGACTTGCCCAAGTTGGAGTAGGGCTGGGAGACTCTCCCCAAGGTACCCAACCATAGGAAGCCTTGCTTCTGAGTGGCTTCTACCTGACGGTTTACTGGAGAGATAGCCTCCTCTGTGGACTTGGAATGCCTTTGATGTCATCCTGGACAGCCACCTTCAGTGGTATAGCTTTCCCCAGATAAGGCAGGGGAACAGATTTATGTTAGACTGTGAATCCCAGTGGTGCAGCTCTTACAAGTGTGACTTACAAGTTTCATGGCAGAGCCTCCCTTTTGGGTGGAAACACAAAGCCAGTACCTCACTGCAAGATGACAGCCTGGCTTTCTTGGGATCCAGCCAAGCAAACAATTTGAGATGACCCCACACTTAACTAGCTAATGCTTTGGGCTGTAATCCAAAATCATAATGGGATACTGTTAAAACTGTCCCCTCTGAAACCCTCCGGCTATTTATTTGGATTAGTGAGGTTACTCCAATGACAGCCATGGAGACCAGGCTGTAATTAGGAGAAGTTGCCTTGAACTTCACACAAATGGTGCTTTTCTCCTGCAGCTCTTTCAGTCTTTCCTTCTTGCTCCTTGCTCAGAGTCATGGCTCATTTCTCTTCATGAAGCCCCCCTTGTTCTGTAATCATAGAGGTCTCCTCTGCCCTGACTGTGGGGTCTGGTCTGAAATCTAAGCTCTGTCTCTTACTAGGAATGTGGATTTTTGGAGATGTTACCTTTTTTTCCTGAATCTTGTCACCTGATTTATAAAATGGATCTAATATTTACTAGGTGGAGTTATAAAGCTTCTTTTGTTCAGAGCCTTTGCTGTGTGACAGTTACTCTGTTTAACATGTATAAGCTTATCTAAGTAATAACTGCCTCAAATGAAATTCCTTGGTTTAAAAAATTGTTTTTAATTAATTAATTTTTATGTGTGTGACTATTTTTTCTGATATTTGTGTGTGCCATGTGCATACTTGGTGCCCTTGGAGATCAGAAGAAGGTGTTAGGTCCCTTGGAACTATAGTGTGACCCACCAGGTAGATGCTAGGAATTAAACCCCAGCCCTCTGCCAGAGCAGTATGTGCTCATAACTGCAGAGTCATTTCTCTCGCCGGAAAGTCTTTGTTTTCTATACAGTATTTTCTTTTTTACCTCCAGCTGGTTTCAAATTCACTGCCCTCCTTTCTTAGCCCTCTGAATGTTGATTCATGTCCAGCTCTGTCTCATAAGTTTTACTTTAACTTTCCTTTGAGAATATTGGATATATCAGTCTTAAGTTCAAATCTGGATTAAAATTTTAAGCTTCGTATTACATAAAAATTTAACTATATGCACAAATAGGGAGTCTTCTGTAACGGCCCTTTGCGTAAGTGGAGGGAGGCCTGAGCCCTTGACAGAACCTCACCAGTTCTGTCATGGCATGTTGGATTTTACTAATCTGTTTTTGGTTTTGCCTTTGGTTTTTGGTTTTTTTGAGACAGAGTTTCTCTGTATAATGGCCCCTGCGTCCTGGAACTCGCTCTGTAGTAAACCAGGCTGGCCTAAAACTCAGAGATCTGCCTGCCTCTGCCTCCCAAGTGCTGGGACTAAAGGTGTGCACCATCACTGCCTGGCTTTGCGAATCTGTTTATGTTTTCCTTTTTTCCATATTATAGTTCTTAAGATTATAATAAATTATAACATTTCTCCCTTCCACCCTGTCTCAAAATAACAAAAAAGAATTTTATCTTATTTGTGTGTGTGTGTGTGTGTGTGTGTGTGTATACACACCACATGTATGTGGGCACTGTCAGAAACCAGAAACCAGAAGAAGATATTCGACAGGTTTCACTATCTTTGGTTGTCCTGGAACTCACTTTG
This sequence comes from Acomys russatus, assembly GCF_903995435.1. NCBI lineage: Eukaryota > Metazoa > Chordata > Mammalia > Rodentia > Muridae > Acomys > Acomys russatus. The sequence continues at coordinate 41,228,103 of NC_067161.1, read as the reverse complement.
TAGACTAGGCCTGCCTCAAACTCACAGTAACCTCCCCTCCCTCACCCCCACACCCCACCTCTCACCTCTGCCTCTCAATACTGGGATTAAAGGCATGTGCAACCATACCTAGCTTATAAAAATAACATATTTTAAAAACTTAACAGAACTTTTCTGGTATTGTATATTCAGTTAGGTTCAGAATTCTAGTTGCCTTATAATGTCACACATTTAAAAAATTTTTTTTTGGTTTGACTGGGATATACTGAAATACAGTATTACTTTGTTAATGTGTCTCCTGGCTCTTTTGATTTCTCTCTGTGGGGTTAGCTGTGCATATATGTGGAGATCTCAGGATGAGTCTGTGGAATAACTCTCTCCTTCCTCTTTACTTTGGCTCGGGATCAAACTCAAGTTGTCAGGCTGGGTGGCAAGAGCTTTACCCCTTTATGGCTGAGCAGCTCGCCAGACTCTTTACATTTAACTCTGGACTTTGCTGATGGCATCTCCATGGTATCATTTGGCGTGTCCACATTTCCCTCTGCCCTCCATATTTTGTACAAGTTGTAAGCTGAATGTAGAGATTTCAGATTCAGGTTCGGGGTTTTGTTTTGTTCAAAACAGCGTCTCACATAACCCAGACTGGCCTGAATCAAGGATGGCCTTAAACTCCTGATCCCCCTGCCTCAGCTTTCTGAGTACTAGGTTCAGGTATAAGCTACCAGGCTTTGGGTCCAGATTTTGGCAAAACTGTTTCAGAGGTTGAATACTTTCTCTCAGGAGGTTCTTGGTGTTGGTTGTCTTCTGTTTGGAGTGTGAGCAGCAAACCATTGGTGGTCAGTGCCTATATATACTCATTTGATAGGGATTGGAAAGTGCCTTTTTTAGTGACTGTTCTGTTGCTCTAAAGAGACACTGTGACCAAGGTAACTTAGGAGAGAAAGCATTTAATTGGGGCCTTACTTACATTTTCAGGGGTGAGGCCATTTTCATGGCAGGGAACATGGTGGCAGGCTAGCATGGTGCTGAACAAGTAGCTTAGAGCTTTTATATCCTGATCCACAGGCAGCAGCAGGAAGAGAGAAAGACACACTGGGCCTGGAGTGGACTTCTGAAACGGCAGAGCCTACCCCCAGTGACACACTTCCTCCCACAAGGGCGCACCTGCTCCAACATGGCCACACCTCCTAATTCTTCCCAGACAGTTCATCAACTGGGGACCAAACATTCAAACATATGAGCCTCTAGGGCCCATTCCCACTTTAACCACCAGGTTCTCGGTTGAACTTAATTATTTTGAAGGCCTATTTCTCATTATGTCTATCCCAGGGCAGTCTCAGTAAGTATTGGTAATAATGAATCTTATTCAGTAAATAATGAATGTTATTCAGCTGGCAGTATATCTTAGACGTAGAGTACCTGTCTAGCATGCCAGGCCCCAGGTTCCACCCTACACACCACAAAATCGTTGTCATCATCGTCATCATCGACAGGAGCAGCAAATCCCAAACAATAATTAGAGAGTGCTGTCCTTCAATACACTGGTTCACGGATTTTCCTTGGAAGAGGAATGAACTGAGCCTTAGGCTCTGTGCCCTTTCTGTTATTCAGAAGTCTAAGCTTCCATTGTAGTTTTGGCACTTGGCTTATGACCTGACATGAAGAGCACTGAGGGGTGTCGGCAGGCTGGATACAGACTGTAGCTACCACTGTGTGGAGAGATGATCAGGGGAGGCCTTGAGCTTAAGAATTCTCTTCATCTGTAGAAGCAAACTGCCAACTTTCTCTCTGGAATCAGTGTCAGCATTGCTGGAGGGAGACCTTCAGACCAGAGAAGGCTGCCTCACTCTGCCAGTCCTGGGGAAAGGGTTAGTTCAGATGGAAGTGGCATACCAGGGGGCTATCTGCATACCATGGCCTTCATGCGACCTTTCATCCTGTTTCTAAACAGCTGTGTTATAGCTCATTAGCAAGGGCTCTGGCTCGGAAGCCAGGCAGAAAAGGGTGTGCACCCATGCCTCTGTGTGTGTGTGTGTGTGTGTGTGTGTGTGTGTGTGTGTGTGTGTGTGTGTGTGCGTGTGTGCGCGCGCGCGTGCACGCCACGTTGGGGGGATAGTTATATCATTTCTCTGGATTTCATCTTCTCAGTGTGAGAAAAGTGACACTAAAAAGTTTTTACCTTAGTCTTGTGGTTAAAGACTACAAAAAAAAGTGAGACATCTAGGATATTTAAGAATTAGACAAGGAGGCTAGAGAGATGGCTCAGCCATTACTTCTGGCTCTACTGACACATGTGTGGGCTATACACATAGACATATACAATTTACATAAAAAATAAGGATCTGTTAAAAAGAATCCAGTCAGGATCTGTTGATGTTGACTTAGGACTACTGAAATGACGTGTGTGTGTGTGTGTGTGTGTGTGTGTGTGTGTGTGTGTGTGTGTGTTGGGAAGACATGGAAGTAGAGTCTGGAGAGGTCTGCAGTGTCTTCTGGAGTACACTGTCACATGTTGAGTGCTTGTCTTAGCCTTCTTGTTGCCTCTGCTGTTAGTCACTTACTGCGTAGAACATGCTAGTCAGAGACAGGCTTGCTGTCAGTCGGTGAGGAGTGCAGCTTTGGGCTGCTCCAGTGAAATCAAAGACCCCAATGTCTCAGAGGTAGCAGCACTATGTGTTGCCAAGGGCAGCAGCATCCCGTCTAGGGCATTCTGCCAGGTGGCTTCCAGCCAGGCTTTGTGTATTCCAGGGATGAGAGCTCCTCACTGCCCACAGCACGTCCACTAGTGCTTTCTTCTCAAGAGAGCAGCCTTTCTTAACTTTATCTGAAGCCTGTCTCCTTCTTATTTCACTCTGCCAGTCGTTGGTGCTCTCCCCATTGTACTGCAGAGCATGAAGGACTACAGAGGGGAGTGCTCTCTACGGTACCTGGAGCAAGCCTCCCAGAGCCGACCTGCAGTGTAGTGAAGCCAGCCAGCCATGTGGCACTCGCTGCCTTTGTGTGAAGACGGCAGCAGAGACTGAGTACAATTCCCTATTAAGCAGTGTCAAATTCAGGCGGGCCGGCGTGACATGCAGGAGGCCTTTGCAGGAGCTCTGCAACCTTTCTACATGCCACTCAACACATAGCTCTCTGTAATGTCCTTTGTTAGGTCCCTGCAAGTGAACGCTGCATTATTTAGTGCCGTTTGTCCTCGTGCTCTCTCATCCCTACAGTCTGCAGGAAGACACTCTAACACATGGGCTGTGTGTCAGTGCTGGGCAGTTTGTCAGCCTTAGAAAGCTGTTAGGCAGCCGAGGGCTGGTAATGTCAGCGGGTAGTTCAGGGCCATAGACATAGAGTTCTTAATCACCAGGAAGGGTTCTCCCCCTGTAACGACACAGGCAAGCAGGAAAGAACCTTTGCTTCATCTGCCTGGCTGTACTTGCACCCATCCGTATTTATTGGATCCCCCTGATCTGAGCACAGAGTGGCCAGTGTGAAGTGCTGAACGCAGCCGCATAGTCATCAAGGTGGATATTGACATATTGGGCTTCCATTTCCATCTCTTCCCAAAGATAAAAGTAAAACTGTCCTTGTTCCTTGCATGGGATTATGGTAGTGGTTGGTGGGTGGGGCAGAGGGAAGGATTTGCTTCGGATGAGAGGTCATGTTGAGTGGCCTGCACTGAGCAGCTAGATTACTCTGGAGGCAGTTCTCTTCTTTATTCTTTACGGCCCAGGGACGGATAGCCACTGCCTTCCTTTCTGCCCCCTGGCTTTTGTTACAAATGATGTAGGACATCATGGGAAGTCAGCACTGAGGGGCACAAGAGGTCAGGGCAGTTCTGACTCCTCACAGTAGGAGGGAATTTTAGACAAAATGGAAGAATTGAAGAGTTGAGCCCCCCTACCTGACTCCCATCTATTTATTTAGCCGTTCATTCATTCATTCATTCTTTATTTATTTATTTATTTATATTTTTTTGAGACAGGGCTTCTCTGTGAGGTACTGGCTGTCCTGGAAATGCTTGCTCTGAAGACTAGGCTGGCCTCAAACTCAGAGATCCACCTGCCTCTGCTTATCCAGTGCTGGGATTAAAGGCATCACCTCTCCTGCCTGGCTCAACTCCCTTTTTTTAGACAAGGTTTTATTTTGTAGCCTTATAGCCTTGGTTGGCTATGCAGACAGGTACTAGGATTAAATCACTAGAATTAAAGATGTGTGCTACCACATCCAGCTTTTATGTGGCTGTGTGTAAGTGTAATAGTGCTGGTTATCAAATCTAGGGCTTCATACATGTAAGTAAATACTCTAACACTGAGCTAACACCCCAGTCCCATGGGCCTAGGTGCTCCTGCTCCCTCTCCCTCTCTCTCCATTAAAAAAAAAAAAAAAAAAAAAAATATATATATATATATATATATATATATATATATATATATAATGCATATTTTATATTATACACATGCACACATATAATACAGATGTAAAAAATATATATTCCTTTGGGAATTTCATATATTCATATATTTTTACCATATTAACTCCTCCTCCCCTAGCTTCTCCCCGATCCACTGCCTGCCCACAACCTCCTTCCCACCTTCATGCTTTTTTTTTTTTTTTTTTTTTTTTAATATATAACCTACTGAGTCCAACTTGTGCTGCCCATATAGTCATGGGTGTGGGGCCATCCATTGGAACACTGAGGGACCACACCCTTAGAAAAGCTGGTTCTCTCTCTCTCTCTCTCCCTGCCACTCTCTGTCAATAACTCTTCAGCCAGGGGCGGGGCTTTTGAGCACCCTTCCCCCATGGTGAAATGCTGTGCAGATCTTGTGCAAGCAGCTGTAACTACTGTGAGCTCATGAGTGTAGCTGTCCTGTTATGACCAGACACTGTTTTGCCCCAGCTTCCCCACCTGACTGTGGGCTCTTAAACCTCAAAACTTGAAAGCATGAAAATACAGAGTAGAGAAAACATCATTCTCCTACGACCTGTGGCCATTCCTGTAAATACTTTGGCCTGTATATGTCCTTCTTGCATCATCGCTGCATTTTCAATCATGGAGGTGATGCTGTAGATGGATTTGTGCCCTATTTATTCTCCCATTTAACATGTAGCGAGCATTTTATAGTGAAAAAGCTGCTTATAAATACGATTTTGCTTTCCCTTTTTGCCTTTCCTGGGAGAGAGTACAGAACTTTGCACATGCTAGGTAGGCAAGCACCTGTTGTTGAGATATGTCCCTTGTCCTAAATACCATTTAACATGCTATATACTGTACAGTTGTTACTGTTGCCTTAATGTTAAACATCTGGATTGTTTTGTTTCTTTTTTCCATGTTGCTATGACAACTGATGTAGTAATTAGCATCTTGGGTCTTAAATCTTTTCTGAGTTTTAGATTATTTCCTTATAATAAATTCTTTCAAATGGAATTGCCACATTGAGAGATATAGCATTTATTTATAGGCAGGATCTCTATGTAATTCAGGCTGGCCTCAAACTCAAAATCCACAGGCCTCAGCCTCCTGAGTCCTGGAATTACAAGTGTATACCACCACTCTCAGTTAAATATACCCATTTTCATTAATACTTGTTTTTTTTTTTTCTTTAATTTGAAACAGGATGTTGCTTTTTTGGAAACAGGATGTTCACATGTAGCTTAAGCAGCCCTTGAACTTGCAACCTTCCTGTCTAAGCTTCGTGGCTGGGCTAGCAGTATACTAACTGAGAAGGGTTTGCTCTCTGAGGATGGGGGAGCCAAGTTGCTTTAATATTTCCTCAGCCTTTACCATCATCACCCAGCCTCATCTGCCCTAGGCTGGAGTAGGGTACTAGTATAGAGAGAAGGCTGGGAAAGACTTTCTACTACATTTTTAGGACACATTCAAAGACGTTAAATGTTAGCCAGGCTGGGAGCAGGTGAGAACTGTTGTAGATATGCAGACAGAAGGGCAGCAGGGAGCCGACAGGGCCTGTGGATGGAGCGGACTCATACTAACAGCAGTGAGAAGTCACAGAGGCTCTGCACAGGCCAGCAGCGTGACCAGATTTGTATTCTGGAAAGGTCACTCTAGCAGTAAAGAAGGTGGTTTGGGCAAGACAGGAGGGATGGCTCTCCTCTTGGGAGACTGGTTAGGACTGTTGCACAGACAGGCTGCACCGGCAGTGAATCCAGTGCGTCTGGTTTGCTTCAGTGTCGGGGGGAAGGTGCATTTCCATCTCCTGAATTCCTGCTGAGGTTGGATATTCTCATGTTAATTTGCCATACTGTTTGTTTGTGTGGGACTTCCCTCCTATGACCTAAATGTTTTTTACCCAGGACTCTGTCATCACAGGTTGTAGAAATGGTGATGTCCTGTGCATAATTCAGTTGAATGTCAGAGCCCATAGACTTATAGGAAGAGCGGGTGATGGGTCCTGAGCCCTTGGGACCAGTTTGAGGCTCCTAGGCACATCACCCTCTGTCCTCTCAGGCCCTTTAAGCTAAATCGTGAAGTACCATGGCCAAGGCCTTGGAAAGCACAGCTCAACAAGCTTGGACTCCTGCCTGGAGGGACCTGGTAAGAGGGGACAGAGAGAAGGTCACTTTGCTGTCCTTCAGGCATGGAAGAAGAGGCTCATCAGGGTGTGCCAAACTCACTTAACTCGGGGGAACCTTACTGACAAGGGGCCGTTTGTTACAGACGAAGGTCACTCACGTAAGGCTGTAGCTGTGTGCAAGTTACAAGCATTTGTAGAGTGGGAGAGTACGAAGCCGACTTCCCACACTGACTCCCTGCCTGGCTGCCACTCTGCGGTTAGCAGCGTCTACCTGTGTGTCTTGCCTATCAACATATATCTAGTAGTTTGCTAGTCAGAAACCTGCAGGGCTTCCTGGGGTAATTCCGACAGTGCTGAGACTGTACTAATTGGAAAACCTTTTCTTTCTTTTTGTTGAGATTTATTTATTTTTATTTTATGAATGTGGGTGTTTTGCCTGCGTGTTTGTGTGCCACATGTGTGCAGTGCCTGCAGAGGCCAGAAGAGGGCATTGGATCCTCTATAATTGGAGTTACAGATGGTGGTGAGTGGCCATCTTGGCACCGGGAACTGAAACTCAGCCCTCTGCAAGAGCAGCTAGTGTTCCTAACTGTTGAACCAGCCCTCCTGCCCCCAGAAAACTTTCCTTAACTTGGCTGCTTGCCATGCTGCGAGGTTTTGCACATTTTGGTTTCTCTCAGAAGGCTTTATAGGTAGTGCATAGTGTCCTGAGTTCCACCCTAATTGCTGTGTGCAGGGCAGTTTGGCAGCTGAACGTAACACAGTGGCTGAGTAATAAATCCACTGGCCCTTTATAGCATGTCCATCAGGAAACCACAGGGACCTTGAGCCTGTGTTTTATTCTGGATTGTTTCTCCTTGTTAAATCACAGTTGTTTCAGATGTCAGAACACTGCCATCATAGTCAGCAGCCCTGCCATGGTGTCCTGCATACATAATCACACACTGGTTTTGCCTGCAGCTTCTTTTTTTTTTTTTTTTTTTCTATTTAATTTTTCACAAAGGCCAGATGTGAGCTACAGCATAGAGTTGGGTGAATTGACCCACCAAAGAACTTCTAAACACTATTCTGTTACTCCTGGTGACTAGGTAGGTTGGCAATTTAAAAAATACATAATAGATATAGGTGCTGGAGAGATGACTCCCAGAGGTCCTGGGTTTGATTCCCAGAATCCACAGAGCAGCTCACAGCTATCTGTAACTCCAGTTCCAGGGGGTGCAGTGCCCTCATCTGGTCTCCTGGAGCACTGCATGCATAAGGCCCACTGACATACATGTAGGGGGAAAATCCATACACATAAAATAATAAAATAAAATTTAAAATTATGGATGCCTTAAAAAAAAGAGACAGTTTTTTCTCTTTTGAGATGATGTTTTACTACCTTTCCTGGTTGGTCTCTAGTTTCTAGCTCGTGGTCTTCCTATCTCAGACCCCTGACTAGCTGAGCTTACAGATGTAAGATGCCAGTGTGGCAAACAAAGACATAGCCTCTGTTAGAAATTAACACACACACACACACACACACACACACACACACACACACACACACACACACACACACACACACACCAAAAAACAGAACAGATGCTGGAGAGATGGTTCAGTGTTAAGAGTGCTTGCTGCCCTTCTGGAGGACCTGGGTTCTGTTTCCAGCACTCACATGGCAGCTCACAATCATCTGTAACTCCAGTTCCAGGGGATCCAGCACCCTCTTCTGGCCTCCATGGGCACCAGGCACATACTTGGTACACATACATATAGCAGGCAAATACTCATACACATAAAAATAAAGTAAATCTTTTAAAAAGTAAAAAACAAAGCAGAATCAGGCATAGGTTGCTTATACCACTAGGGTTCTAGCACATTTGGGGGTTGCCTTCCAGGCTTCCCCTCTTTGCAGAAGTATACCTTTCACATATTAAACTCTGTGAGCTACCTTTTCTTTTCACGGCCCGCTTGCCTACTGTGACTTCACAGCCCCATCTCCAACTCAGTAGCCATATATGTCTAAAATGACCCAGCACTCTCAGCAATGAGTCACTTGTGTGATGATGTTGCAGTCTCCACCAGCATCTCACGTTTGGGCTCAACTCACTCACATCCCTTAAACACTAGGTTGTCTTCTTGGAAAGATGGATTTTGATTTCTACAATGAGCTGATAATTTTCCACATCCCATTGTTGTCTCCCATTTGCAGCCCAACTTGAAGTATGGTTGTAACAGCAGATTAGGTTTTCTAGGGAAAGGAAAGCAGATGAGAGTAAATATTCACGAGTTACTTACTATGAATTACAGCTACACTAAGCTGAACTCCAGGGCCACATAGAAACCTCTGTGTAAGTGTGGCAGTAGTTCTCCAAACAGTGCTTAAGGGGCATCAGGATTTCCTGAGTTTCCTTTTTTTTTTTTTTTTTTGATTTTTTTTATTTTTTTTTTAATTTTTTTTTTTTTTGTTTTTTTTAATTTTTTTTTGACTTTTTTTTGTTTGTTTGTTTGTTTGTTTTTTTTTTGAGTTTCCTTAAAATGTGCATGAGGCCAGGATTGATGAAGTGAAGCTGCTCAGCCTGTACCCAGGTACCCGGTCTCATTTACTCCCCACTGGGCTAGTTTTCTTTCTATTGCGAAGATCATGGAGAAAGGCTACTTAATGGCTTGCTCAGCTGTCCTTCTTATACGTAGCCGAGGCCCACCTGCCCAGGGTTAGCACTGCCCAAGTGGGATGGGCCCTCTCATATCAATTAGCTATCAAGAAAATATCCCAGGGACATGTCCCACAGAGTGTTCACAGGTCAATCTGATGGAGGCAATTCCTTGATTGAGGCTTCTTTCTACCCAGGTGACTCTGGTGTGTGTCAAGCACTAACCAGTACAGTAACTGATAGAACCTGAATCTTGTTTGGAGTGGCTTTTACCCAGCTAAAATACTCCTTTCTCTGGGCTCCCTTGCAGCTAGGGGTGGCCACCTAAGCTCTGGCCTGTAAACTGAAGGCAGAAGCTCCTAGGGAAGCACCGCCTCATAAACGGACATTCCTTCAGCTTTGGTACCCTCTGCCAACTCGTTTCGCAGGCTTCCGGGTGGCCACTACTGTCACGCAGCCTCAGGCCAGTGACGGCCGTCATATGGCTCGCAAGTCACTGTGCCTTCATGCTACCTGCTTCAAGATTTCTTCTTGTTCCACAAGAAAAATAAACCTCCATCTGCTTAAGCAAATGTTAGTTTTTAATTGCTTGCAGCTGAATGCAATCATAACTGATAAGGTAATGTTTTAATATTTTACAAGGGAGAAATATATTACATATTGTGTAATTAAAAATGAAAAATAATTTAAATCCCCACAGATTTCTGTGCCCCACATCAGATGCACTGAAATAGATTCTTTGGGCTCAGGATGCACATACCTACATTTTAAACAAACCTCCGGGCAATTCTGGTACACAAGGAAATGGGAGACTCATTTTTATACTTGTTAATAGTTGTGATTCCCATTTTACAGATGAGAGTGTTGAATCATGGTAATAAAAGCTCCATGTCAGTACAGTGTGTGTGTGTGTGTGTGTGTGTGTGTGTGTGTGTGTGTGTGTATCTTGGGCGTTGTAGGCACATGTTCTACTATGGTGCTACACTCCCTATTCCCAGTTTCCCAGGAATTTTAAGTGAGGTTTGGCTCTGGACCTATTACACACTTCTTAGCTTCCTTACCCAAGGAAACCTGCCCGTCTTCTCAGCACAGCCAAACTACCTCTGAAAGGATCCTTCAAAGTAGGAGGTCCTGTCTCTGTGTAGCAGTCTGACACCACTGTCCAAGGGCCACATCACTGGCGCGTCTCACTCAAGGGGTTGAAACAAGGGCCACTTCACTGGCGCGTCTCACCCAGAGGGTGAACAAGGGCCACATCACTGGTGCGTCTCACCCAGCAATGACGCTGCATGTTCTCATAAGTTCTTGGTTTCCTTTTCAACTTTTGAAACAAAAATTTATTGAAGTTTGTTTCTCCATAACCGTTCTAGGATTTAGTAACTAAAAATGACTATAGAGGGCTGGGTGGTGGCAGCACATGCCTTTACTCTCAGCACTTGGGAGGAAGAGGTAGGCAGATCTCTCTGAGTTCTAGGCTAGCCTGGTCAAGTAATTAGTAATCATAATGCTCAGGTTGGTTAGACCAGATCAGCCATTGAGGACTGATAGGTTTTTCAACTTCTATTTTCATCAATTGTTTATTATTTTCATAGAGGCTGTGTGTGCGCCTGGAGCTGGAGTTACAGCTGCTTCTTAGCTGCCTGGCGTGGGTGCTGGGGACTGAACTCAGGTCCTCTGGAAGATGGACATGCACTTAACAGCTAAGCATCTCAAGCCCAACAGCAGCACTTTTTTGAGACAGAGTCTGTTTACTCCTGGCTGTCCTGGAACTTGCTATGTAGACAAAGCTGGCCCCTTGCCTCGCCACCCCAGTGCTGAGGTTTAAGATGTGTGCCAACACACCAGGTTTACAGTCAGTCAGTCATATATCAAGGAATAATAAATGAACAGTACAGTGCATAATAGGTTCAGGTGAATCCTTATATGTTTGAGGCTAGCCTGGTCTACACAGTGAGTTCTAGGTCAGCCAGGGCTACATAGTGAGATCTTGTCTTGAAAACAAAACAGAGTAACTGTAATCCCAGCCCTCAGGAGGCTGGGGACAGAGGATCCTTCGTTGCAGAACAGCCTGGGCTTCAAAAACTAAAATAAAGTTATTTGTATGTATATGAATGATGACAGTAAATTGCAGGGCAAGGAAGAGGAGATTCCTAGGTATTACGGAATGCCTTTTATTCTCCCTTTAATTAGAAAGGAAGGGTTGTGAAACTCATTCTTTCCCATTTTGCCTTGGCTACCAGAAATCCAGGAAGCGTTAACTAACTGCAATTGCTGTCCTACTCGCTGGTTCTTGGGAAGATGTTTCTTTTTTGTTTCCTGTGGCTCACAGTCATCTTTTTTGTTTTTTATTTGTATTGGAAATAAATGGTTATTAAAAAAACAACCTTAAGTTCCTTTTTTGGATCATCACAGAGAGAGGCAGGAAGGGTGGGACAAGGCATGATGCTGCAGCACTTGCCTCAGAACATTTTCCTGGCACGCAGAGGAGCTCCTTGCAAGAAAATACTGAGGAAGGTGTGTTAAATTGCACAAGTGATAGGATCCGCTGGTGCAGACCCCCATGAGCCTTTGGGTCTTGCTGGGAAGGTCTTGGTGAGCGTATGTTGGCAGGAGGGGGTGCTCCTGTGGTTTTCTTCCCCATACTAAGTTCGAGGTCATGTTACTATATAACCCAGACTCCCCTTTTGATCACTCCCTGGCACCACCTCAGCCAATTTGGGGGTGGAGGTTGTTAGGAGAATATGAGCTAAATAAAGCTTGTGTGTTCACAGGTCCTGGGGCATCGCAGGCAGCTCAGCAGAATGCGTGGTGGGTGGGATGGTAAATTCCTTGTCTGTCAGGCCCTTGAGGAGAACAGCATGGGCTCATAGCAGAGCACCCAAATGAGACCCACCTTCCTGCGTGCACAGGCATGGGCTCTTCACCAATGCGCAGAACTGAGCTCTCCCTAGAGACCTGCTGCTCGTCAGGGTAAAAGTTTACCTCATGCTGTTTGTAGACAGCCATATTGTTTTTAACATTCATGTTAGCAGCTACACCAGCTTGTTTGGGGAAGAACCTGTTGAGAAGATGTGTGGCATTGTGTATGAGAGCTTTTCTGGAAAAGTCTGACCTGATTCTCAAACATCTTATTTAAAAAGAGTTAAGCACTGCTGCTTTGAAAATGACTGTCTGAATTTCTTCCTGGCATTCTAAAATATATTAACCCTCTCCCAAGCCTTCTGTCAACAGAAGGGACAGAGAGACACTTGGATAGGATAGCTAAGAACTAGGAGACATGGTGCTGGAAGGCCCCGGACTTTCCCTGCTGTTGCCCACAAGCCCTTAAGCTCCAGTGTGGTCTGACATCTTCTCCGCACAGAGCTGAGTGGCCTGGATGTCCTCTTGCCCTTACTTTTCACCACTGTGTACGCTGAGGAAAGGCTTGCTCTCCAGCTGTACTTGGGGAGAAAGTATTAGGAGCCATTGCAGTGAGACTTGTTTTCTTGCAAAGCAAATGCGATTGTTCTCGGTGGCCCAGCTAGGGTCTGGACAGGAAGTCTGCCTGGCGTTGCCTTGCATTACTGGCTTCTCAAGCCCACAGTGGCAGCAGCACTTTGTGAATCAGAAATGGGAGCATTGTTCTCTGATTACCACCAGGGAATGCTTTTCCTGAATGGTTTCTGTGGGTGTGAGTAGCTCTGAAGGAAGAATGCCTGAGACAGACAGTAGCTACTTACATTCTACTCCTTTGGTCAGACATCATTGAATACCTACTGTGTGCAGGTAGGATTCACTGTCTTAAGAGAGACGGCAGGTCTGTGGGAAGACATTACGTAAGCTATGGAGAGTAAGCAAGCCATCCGAGGGCTCCTAGAGGGGCACGATTAATTCAGCAAAGAGCACCTGTGGGGGTGGCTGCCCTCACTAACAGGAGGCCGCTGAGTGAGTGTTTAAAGGGAGGATGTGGCTTCTGCAGTCTCCTGTGAGCCTTCCCATTATGGAAGCGTGCAATTTTACCTTGTTATTAGTATGCACATAATATTTCATGCTGCTGCCTTTCTGCTTAGCATTCTGCTGCTGATTTCTACTTAGCAACTAGGCCAAAGTATTTATCATTTTTAAAAGCTAAATAGCATTTTTGCCTTGTTGATGTACCCCTTATTGCATAGCCAGCCTCTCGTTTGTTGGGGAAAGCAGTTTTTTTTCAACTGTGCATCCTGTTGGCTCTTCCTGTCCCCTTTCTTTCCTTAGTAATCTGTGGCTGGAATAAAGTTATGAGTGGCTTAATTTTTTCCCTATTTATTATGGAAAATTCCAAGCACACATACAAAGAAAATGACAATTATAATGATCCTCACATGTTAATCACTGAGACTCAATAATATTCAGTTCATGGTTATTATCACACCAAAAATAAATAGTTGTAACTCTTCTTTTTTATGGTACTAAAAATGGCACTGGAGCCCTCATCCCCACTAAGCTTCCGCTGAGGTATCTCTAGTCTATCATAATTGGTTCCTAATAGGAAATACCTAGTCATCAAATGAAAGCTGACAGTTTCCCAGTGTCCCTTTGGTCACTCTCATGAGGCCAAATTGCTTTTTGTTCCAGGGAAGTTTTGCTTGGCCTGTCAGTTAGTGGTTGGGGATGTTTTTATCAAGAAGGATCTGCCTGCCTCAGGGCCTGGCCTCCAAAGGACTGGAGAGGAGGAAGAGAGGCTCTGCTCTGTACCCCCACGGGAAACCTGGTTGTACCACCCTTTCCACACACCAGCTCGAACTGACAATGTGTGTGGGTAAAGCAATGTCAGGCTCTCCCCTTGAGCTCACCCCATTAGAGCGAGCAGCATCATGCTGTTCATTTTCAGCACCGAGAAAGGCTACATGGGTATTAAATTTCTTTTTCTACAGTAAAAATTCCAGAATGCCAGGAAAATGCCTACTCCCTACTGTATTTGGTCATTCTGTTTGCACGTTTCCCTTGGCAAGCTTTGTTCTGTATTGCTCAAGGTGACCCAGTTAGAGCTACTGTTTAAAGTCACACTGGCCTCAGTAACTTACACAACCTGCGCAGGATTAAGTCTACCAGCTCGGCCTATTGTACAAGGGAGTGCATGGAGTCTCTTATATTTAAAGATGGTCACATTTAAGTATAATCTCCCCTGTTTGTTCTGTGTTGATGTTTCTGGGTTTTCAGTGGTGATGGCTAGGAACAGCTTCCTAAATGATTCACAGCCCTCTGTATTTGCCATCTCAGACTGAGTCTTAGTTTGGGCCACTTGGATAAGCAGCAGTTAGCCAGGGTCCTGGGTGATGCCCTCTGGGGCAAGGAGTGTTAGCAGGGAGGCTGGTAAGGAGAGAATAGCTTTGAGAGACTGGAGTCAGTACATTCAATAAAAAAGTTTGCTTGTGCTCAGGCCAGCCTAGGGCCTGTGCCTTGTTGTTTCTTTTCTTTCTTCTTTCTTTTCTTCAAGAAAAAAATGCTCTATCAATGCATAAAAACCAACAAACACTTTAACTTTGTAAGAAGAAGGTACTGCTTCCAATATCCTAAATAATTGGTATAAATTAGGTTTTTTCCTTCATCTGCCTTGCTATTTCTGATGGAAAAATTAAATGACTACTTTTTCACCTGAGGCCCTAGGTCACTACCAAATGTGTATATTGTGCACCCTCCACACAGTGCTAGCTTTTCCTTTCCATGCAAGCTTGCCACTTTACTTCTTGTTCTTTTGTAATATAATATCACTTTTTAGAAAACTTTTATTTTTCTTTAATTTATAACAGGAGTGGTGGTGCATGTCTTTATAGCACTGGGAAGGCAAAAACAGGTGGATCTCTAGATTGGAGGTAGGCTGATCTAGATAGCTAGTTCAGGTCAGCCAAACCTCCCCCAGAGCAAAAAGAAAGCAACAAAGATTGCCTCTAAATCAAATACTTCTACACATTCATTATTTTCACTCCCCTCACCCCCACCCCATTTCTCTGCCAGGCACTTTCCATATACATTCTTTTAAAAGTTTGTTTAGCCTTTTCTTTTTTTTTTTTCTTTTTTTGAGACAGGGTTTCTCTGTGTAGCCGTGGCTGTCCTAGACTCGCTTTGTAGACAGGCTGGTCTGAAAATTAGAGAGAGCCACCTGCCTCTGCTTCCCAAGTGCTGGGATTAAGGTGTGCACCACTACGGCCCAGTTTAGACTGTGTTTTCTTTACATTATCACATAATATTTCTCTGTGGTTTTAATAGCTACTTATAAAGTCTATAATATCCAACTAAGTCACTATATCATAATTTACTTAACTATCAGTTTTCTGTTGGAGAAGCTTCTAAAATATATTTATTTATTATTTTATGTGTACATGTATGTGCTTAAGAGTATGTGTGGGAACTACATGAGTGCAGATGCCCACAGAGGCCAGAAGAGGGCTTGGATTCCCTGGCCTGGAGTTGCAGATGGTCGTGAGCCATCTGATATGGTGCTGAGAACCAAGCCAAGGTCCTCTGCAAGAGCAACAAGTACTCTTAACCACTGAGCCATTCTCTTCAACTCCTGTTTGAGAAATTTTAAGAATTTTAAATAATACTACATGACTATGTTCCTGGTAGTTTTTCTTTTCAATGGGTTTATATTAAAATATAATTTTGCTCACTTATTTAAAGTATGCAGCTAAGTGAGTTTTGTATATCCTGAGTTGTACAGTCATTACTATGGTCTGTGCAGACATTTCATCATTCCACAGCCGTTAGCATCCACTCCCCACTTTTCCTGACTTTCATATCCTTGGCAGTTGGTGACTTGCTTTCTGCCTCTGGAGATCTACCTATGGCTGCAAAATTACAAACGAAGCAGAGGGCAGTGATGTGAGAATGCCAGCACTCAGGTGGATAAAGTGCTCATGGAGGGCAGAAGGGGAATGGAAGCTAGAGGGCCCTGGAATTAGAGCTATGCGTGGTTGGTTGTGAGCCGTCTGATGTAGGTGCTCAGGACTGAGTCCTCTGTGAGAGTGAAAGTGATTTTAACTGCTGAGCCATCTCTCAACCCCATTCTAGCCATTTTTGTGGCATTAAGCAAATTTATATTTTTGTGCAACAATCACCACATGTCTACGTAACTCCTTTGTCTTTCTGAACTTACAGTCTCCTCCTTTCTCTCCCCTAGTTCCTGGCAACTAGCATTCTCCTTTTCCTCTGTGTATCTGACAACCCAGGTTGTCACACACTATTTGTCCTTCGGTGACTGGTTCATTTCACTTAGCATAATGTCCTCAAGGTTCATTTGTGCTGGTCTTCTGTGCCAGCCTCTGAGTGCTGGGATTACAGGTGTGCACCTCTGCACTGGCTTCCATGTCTCTTTGGTGCTGAGTGAGCTTCTTCTGTATGGGGGTACCATATTTGTTTCTGTTCTGCCCATGTTATGGACATCTGGGTTTATACTTTCTAGCAATTGTGACTAACGCAAAGGTCTTAGTTAGAGTTACTATTGCTGTGATGAATGAAAACACTGTAACCAAAAACAAGATGGGGAAGAAAGAGTTTATTTGCTTATGCTTCCACATTAGTGTTCATAATCAAAGGAAGCCAGGACAGGAACTCAAGCAGGTAGGAACCTAGAGGCAGGAGCTGATGCCAGAGATCATGGAGGAGGGGTGCTGCTTACTAGCTTACTCCCATGGCTTCCTCAGCCTGCTTCCTATAGAACCCAGGGCCACCTGGCCAGGAATGGCACCACCCACAATGGGCGGAACCTTCCCCCATCAATCGCTAATTAAGATAATGCCCTACAGCAGTATCATATAGAGGCATTTTCTCAATTGATGTTTTCTTTTCTCAGAGGACTCTAGCCTGTGTTAAGCAGACATAAAATTAGGCACCCTGAACACTGCTGAGCAAGTTTATGTATAGAAAATGCCTTCATTTCCCTTGGGTGCGTCATTAAAAGTAAAATTGCAGAATTGTGCACAGCTCTGTGTGTGTGTGTGTTTGTGTGTGTGTGTGTGTTTCTATTTTTGAGTCTTAAAGATATTATTAGGGGAAAAAGACCCTTTTTGGCCTAAAATTTTTATGTATTAATTTTTAAAAACAAAAACAACCCACCTTCTTTTCAGGCATATCTCTTGATACTTGTTGCCCAGATTGTTTTTCCAGACTTGTGAAATAGATGTTACCTTAACAAAAACATAACGTGGTTTACTATGATGTTCTGGGAATTGAGCAGTATTCTGTTCAAGATGCATGCTAATTTCAATGTACATGTTTAATTTCACTGTTTTGACTTGGATGTTCTTTACTATTGACTTACCGTCCTCTGTAGATGAGGCCTTCGAATGAATA
Source organism: Acomys russatus (assembly GCF_903995435.1). NCBI lineage: Eukaryota > Metazoa > Chordata > Mammalia > Rodentia > Muridae > Acomys > Acomys russatus. The sequence goes on along the minus strand of NC_067161.1, from coordinate 41,210,648 downwards.
ATGTTTGAGCTAATGTCTGAGTCTTACCTGGTTGGGTTGCTTTTGATGACACCACAGGTGCCTTTGAGTACTGCAAATGCTGTGACAATGGCACAGAGCTTTTCTGGACCCAGTTCTGAAGAGCAACTCTTTGTAGGAGTTTGAGCACTTTGACACTAGTGAGCATGAATGAGCCCTAGTAACTTCTGGAAGGCTTTCTCCTGGCTTGGAATTTCATTATGGTTCTTTGAGGCAGAAAGTAAATCTTCCTTTTCAGTTTTGTTCATGGTGATGCCTGTGGCCCCTGGCTGCCTCTTAGAGTTGGTTGGTCCCTGGCCAGCAGAGCACAGTAAGGCTTCTTTGCCTGCTCCCTAGATGGGAGTCTGGGCAGCTACCCTGCTCTTCCACTGGAGGCTACACTGAAAGCCTTGGAGACATCAAGGCCGTTTTCTCTTGAATTCATCTTTCATCAAATCCAGTCCCTAAATACACATAAGATGTGGCTCATAGGTGCTCAGTTGCAGGGCACTTATCTATGATACTCAGTGCCTTGGCTTTAGTTTCAAACACCCAAGTCCAGGTCAACTTGCATTCATAATATCTCTAATAGTCCAAAAGTTAAAGGCTCAATGGTGGCGTGCTTGACTGGCTGGTGTTGATCCCCAGCACTGTCTCACACACACACACAACATAATTATGGTTCATATTTATTGCACCCTACTGCATTTTTGTCTCATGTTTTGTATCACTAGTTCACTTAGTATACTCCGAGGAGGTCTTCCCCATGTTGCCACTTTTCAGTGACTAAACTGAGTTGGCGAGGGTCTGAAATGTGCCCTGCAGCACAGCGGGCCCAGCTGCTTCCCTGTCTACCAGATTAAAAACCATGCCCTCGCCCAGTGTTTGTCCTTCACTCAGCAGCTGGGATAACCTGCCCCTGCTTCTGCCCTGTCCCGAAAGGAACAGAAGTATTCTCACGAGACCTTTGTCCCTCTCCCTTTGGCTATCAGGAATATCAAGCTGGAGAAGAGAAGGCCTCCTTTGCTACCCAGAGGAAGAACTGGCACTTAGGAAGAGATTCACACGGCTCTGATAACTTGTCAGACCACTTTGCAGGAAATAAGCCAAGACACAATGGGCAAGATCACACCGTGATAAGAACGGCTTCGCTGGGCATGCCTTCTGCTCTTTATTTAAACCCAAGGCTGTGTTAGGACTGCGCAGGTGGGCAAGAGGGGGCGTCACTGGACCTCTTGTTGGTTCTTCTTTCCAGTGTGGCCACACTGAATAAATCTCCTTTCTCTGCTTTTCACTATTACTTATCTCTATAATTGCCTATTGAGGGTCACTGGAGGAACCTGGCTTGATAGAGCTGCCGGGGCTCAGCTCTGACCCTAACTCTAGTTAAACACTTCCTGCTCACAGTCCAACTGTTCCCAGAGTGACTTGTCACAGGCACTCCTATAGAGAAGCCCCAGACTGCAGAAAGTGAAAGGACTCTCTTATAAGTTGGCCTTCACTCCTCGCCTCTCTGACAGCTCTGCTCCCACCACCAACCCCTCACCCTCCTACCTGCCCACACCTTTTGTCTTCCCAGTTCCTGCTCTTCCACCTTTATATGCACCTCCTCTGGCATCACTGCTAAGCGTTCCTCATCTTTTGGACTGCTGGTCTACTTTTGTGCACACTTGTCTTTGGTGTCCTAGCTCTCTGCTTGCAGGTCTGTGATCTGGCTAAACTCCTTGAGGTCAAGGGCTCCACCTTGCTATTCCCATCACAGCCTAACAGTGCCTGGCAGGGAGAGGCCTCTCTGTGGGTTTGTTATGTGGTGTTGGGATGAACCTGGGGCCTTCTGGGTGTCGGGCAAGCACTAACACCAGGCTGCACTAACTAGCCCTTTAGCTCAGGGTTCAGACTTAAACTAGAAAGTCTCTGTGTAACCTTTCATGTTTTCCTTCCCCAAGGAATAGTACTCCTCAGTCCCCTGACCAGAGACTGTAATTAGAATAGCTGGTGTCTTCTCTTAAAGAACTGGTGCCCACTGGGCACACGGGTGAGGTGCATAGACCCAAGAGGCACTCTGAGGGAGAAGTTGGTAGCCAAGCAGCCTGCAGGGGAAAGAGGAGAAGTGGAAAAGATGTCTGGGATGTTCCCTACTCCCACACCAAGGTTTAAGCCAGAGCTCTATCTGAGCACTGGGTCCCATAGGACTTGTATTTTCTCAGTCAGCAGGAGACAGCAGCCTATTTGGCTGGGACAAGCCATCACACCTTCTCCCTGTCTGCTGGTTTCTTCAGGGTCCCCTTCCCCTGGTGGTAGCTGGTGGTTGTGGTGCTGGCCACAGTATGTTTCCATCCCAGCCCTCCCTAGTTCCTTTCTGTACTCATTTACTCTACGAATAACACATTCCATTAAGTACAAAGAAAGGAACACATCAGACTAGTGACTCTGCACCTGGAGAACACACCCCACACGCATTTTAAATCTGCGGATTCCCCTTAAGGGGATTCCAGTTAAAAAAGAACTTGGGTCAGCAGCCTTGGGCCTGTGTGGCTAACAAGCTCCTGTTTCTCTGTTGTTGGGCTGGCCTGAAGGGCTTCTTTGTTTGGGGTAGGGGTGGATGTGATGCCCTAATGAGGCCCTGTGGAATCCTGGCTCGCACACAGCAGCCTGCGGGATGGAACTCTCCAGGCAAGAGAGCAAGTTAGTGAGTTTGTGGGTTTGTCAGGCTTTAGAGAACAGAGCAGTGTTAAAGGGTGAAAACTAACTGGAGTATTGTACTCTGGGTTGGATTCAGCACAAAAACACAGAGCAGAGGCTGAAGAAATCTGAGTAGTGTCTGGAGCTTAGCTAATAGTACTACACTGTGTTCGCTCCTGAAGTTTTGACAGATGCACAGTGGTTATATAACACGCTAACGTGGGAGCAAACTGAGATGGAAATTCGGGACTGCTGGGGTAACTTTCAATAAATTTAAAATTACTTTAAAATAGACGTTATTAGTAAAGAAGAAAGTTCAAGTTCAGCCCAGCATGCCCTTTGGCACCTCTTACCCTTGGCCTTGAGCCCTCACCTGCAGAATCAGGAGGGCCGCCACAGGCCAGCGCTCCAGGCAGTCTGCTTCTTTGCCACTGCTGTTCTTTGTTTGGAGGCAGGTTAGGTTACAAGACCGGGCCCACCAGGAGGATGTGGGCCGTGTGGTTACAGGAAGCTCCTACCTTCTGCTGTGCACCAAGGGACTAGTGGCTTCTTAAGCTTTGCTTTCTTCACTTGTTAGAAACTGCAGACCTGACGGGAAAGGGCAGGGAGAGTAAAACAGCTGATGTTTGTGGAAGAGCTGATAAAGGAGCTGAGGATGAGCCCAGTGCTCTCACCCTTGCTCAGCATGGCTTGGCCCCTGGGTTCCATCCCTGTGGCCACACTGGAGGCTGTGTGCTTGGTAAGCAGCAATTTTCATCCTCTTTTCTGCTCTGCTATTTAAAGTGAGTGTGGCTGCCTGGGAATGGGGGGGGCGTGTCTAGCTCTAAGGACTAGCAACAACACTGTACCCACCTCCAAGAGCCAGGAAGTACAGCTCTTTTTCCTAGCTGGTTCAAAATCCTCTAGATTCATTCAATAAATTTGCGCTGTTGTTGCTCCTTCCCCTAAAGATGAAATGAGCCAAGTTTTGAGGCGTCTTTCTGCTAAGGGAGCTCTTTATGTCTTCCACCATGAGCCCTGCTGGCTCAGAAACCCAGAGACATGAAAGGGCTAAGGGAGTCTGGAAGCTCCTGTGCTTGAAGCTGGTGAGCTGTTCTCCTCTAGGTGGCAGTGGTGATACACGAGTGCTGAAGGCGGTCTAGCGGGACCGGTGCTGGCGGGGGGACCCTTTCAGATCACAATAGTAACACAAGCATTCGCCCATAGTTTGTCTGTAGAGGAGCAGTTCTTTGGGAGTCGAGGCTCCAGCAGGTGTTTTCTCTGTAGTATTTAGTTTCCCTTCAGGCACCTGTGTGAAATAAATCTGTTGTTACTGTATTTTACAGATGTGGGAAAAGTCTGGTGGCTACCCTGGGGTATCCCAGTCATGGGAAGAGCCAAGACAGCAGAGTCTGAGTTCACTGCTATCCAATGTTGCCACTGCAGTGCACAAATGAAGTGCATTTCATATGCCCTGAACTCTACTGAGTGCCTGCTACCCAGGGGCCTGCCACCCAGGAACCTCTGCAGAAGTTGCAATCAACACTTCACTTTAAAGGGCCCTGGCAGTACAAGGCCAGCCTCTTTTTTATGCAGGAGAGGCGGGTGGGGAGGGAATGTGAGACAGGCTCTAAGTAGCCCAAGCAGATCCTCAACTTGTGATCCTCCTGCCTCAGCCTCCCAGTGCTGGAATTATAGATATGCATGTGCCACCATGTCCAGCAAGGTCAGCCACTTAAAGACACTCAGCTTTGGGCTGGAGAGATGGCTCAGTGGTTAACAGTGCTGCCTGCTCTTCCAAAGGTCCTGAGTTCAATTCCCAGCAACCACATGGTGGTACACAACCATCCATGATGTGATCTAATGCTCTCTTCTGGTGTGTAGGTATACATGCAGACAGAACACTGTATACATAATAATAAATAAATAAATCTTAAAAAAAAAAAAAAAGACACTCAACTTCAAGTCTAGCTAGGGGGCAGAGAATGTACACATGGCTCATGAGACAGTAAAAATGGTAGAACTTCTCCAAACACAGAGTTGCCTGGAAAGCTCCATGGCTGTCCCTCAAGGGGCTATGGTCCATCTGAAGGCATCTAATGAGGAGGGGGCTCCCTATTGGCTAGGCTGGAGCAAAGCCCTGGGTCAGAGGTGAGCCTCAGATCCTCATGTAGTTTGCTGCTTTCACCTCCAGCAGAGACTCCGCTGTTCTGTGGAGCAGAGCTCAGCTGAGCCCTCTGGTTTGCGTGCTCTAGTGGTGTGGTTGTGTTTTGTGAAGTCTGTGTAGGCAAAGGTGCTTGTTCACTCATGCTAATTCATTCGTCTGTTCAACAAACGGAAATGCTAGCCAGGGCAGTTAAGGAAGAAAAGGAAACAGAAGACATCCAAAGGGGAAGAGAGAATTAAATGCTAGGTTCACAGATGTAGGAAGGCTCAGAAGCCCTGCCATGGTAGCCATCGATACACAGAAGGTGGAGTCTGCTCTTGTCAAAGCGGCTTTCTGTGAGCAAGGTGTTAATGAGTTTCTAATGAGTCCTTCAGAGCAGTCCATCGCACCCATGGGAGTGGGGCCTCTCCTGTCACCTCTGTCAGAGACCGAGGATGGCAGGAAGAGAATACCGTGCAGGTTGACAATTGGAGGAAGATAAATTGTGAGGCGCTGAAGCCCAGCCTACAAATCTCTATTCTTGGGGGAGAGCAGGATGTTCCAGCAGTGGAGGGTTCTTTACAATCGCATGCATCTGCAGGAGGACTTTTAACCAACTTGTGCTTGACTGGCCATTCAAAAACGCTTCAGCAATGAACTTGGTTTGTTTGCTTTGAGGCAGGATTTCTATGTATAACCACACTGGCTATCTTGGACTTGCTTTGTAGACCAGGCTGGCCTCGAGGTCACAGAGATCCGATTCCCGAGTGCTGGGATTAAAGGCGTGCACCACCATGCCAAACTAACAGTGAACTTTTATATCTCAAGAAAATGCTGAAAAGTTTTTGAATTGTTGTAGCTAGTAAATTGGATGTTATTCTGTCACATATTTTTAAACTTTACATTTGTTTATTTGTGGGAAATGGCAGAGGATAACTTGTAAGAGTCTGTTCTCTCTTAGCATGTGGGTCTTATGTATCAAATTTAGGTCTTCAAGCTTGGTATTAAGCACTTTTACCCAATGAGCCATCTTGCCAACACAACCCTCTCTCTCCTCGCCGCCCCCACCACCCGCCCCCCCACACACTTTTTTTTCTTTCTTTCTGGCTTTTTGAGAAAGAGTTTCTCTGTGTAACAGAGCCCTGGCTGTCCTGGATTATCTTTGTAGACTGGACTGGCCTTGAACTCACAGAGATCCCCCTGCCTCTGCCTCCTGAGTGCTGGGATTAAAGACATGGCCTCTGGCACATATATTTAAGAAAAGTACAGCGCCAAGTATTTCCCTCCCTCTGCCAGCAGCATCATTGTTCTTATACCCCAAGATTTATTTGATTATTAATGTTTTCCAATAAAGAATAAAATAATTGTGTGTGTGAACATGGCATGTGTATACCACACTGTGCATGTAGAGGTCAGAGGACAGTTTTCAGGAGTTGGTTTTACTCCTGCCATCTTGTTGAAGCAGAGATTCTCTTGTTTCTGTCATGGTGAATACTCCAGATTAGCTGGCTTGCAGGCTTTGAGCTTCTGGCAGTTCTGTCTCTACCTCCTGTCCCACTGTAGGAGCACTAGCTCTGAAATGCCACTTTGTGGGGGTGCTGGGGGATTATATACTGTAAACTGCAAAATATTGCTTTAAGAAGCCAGATATGGTGTATGCAGAAATATCCAAGGGGCCGTGGGAAGGAGGGTTGCTGGAGCTGGAGGCCATGTGCTGGGTAAGCAGGAATTTTCTGTGTAAAGGCATGAGTGTGCATTCCTTGAAGATTTCCATCAGTAGCTTTGAGGGCAGGAGGCTGCTGCAGGGACTAACAACAGTATCGCCATTCCTACCTCTTGCCCACTTCAAGGGCCAGGAAGTACCGCTCTGTTTCCTAGCTGGTTCTAAACACTCTAGGGGCTTAAATAATTAGATTCATTTTTTAAAATGTGCAGTTGCTGCTCCTTTACCTTACAGATGAACCAAGCCAAATTTAGGGGCTTCTTCCTGCAAGGGAGCTCTTTATGGAGTTGCCTGGATATGCCTGCGCAGCATATCAAGACTGTCTCAGATCTCCAGACAAACCAACAACACACACGCATACATAGACATACACTTCTGAAAGAAATGAAAGACAACAAGTAAATGAACAATTTTTATTAAACAGATTGGAAGATATTAGTGCTGGGTGGCTGGAGAGATGGCCTAGTGGTTAAGAGCACTCACTGGCTGCTCTCCCAGAGGACCTGGGTCCAATTCCCAACATCTACATAGCACAACTGTCTGTAACTCCAGTTCGAGGGGATACAACACTCTCACACAGACATACAGGTAGGAAAACCACCAATGCACACAAAACTAAATAAAAAGATATTAATACTGTCCAAAATTATCTATAAAGGTAGTGAGATCTCTATCAAAATGCCACTCGCATTTTTTGCAAATTGAAAAAAAGAAAGAAAGAAAGAAAAAGAAAAAGCCAGCAAAACTAATGTAAAATTCCCTTGAACTCTGAAAGAACCTGAATGTAGCCAGAACAGCCTGAAAAAGAACATAGTTGGAAGATGCACATTTCCTGAATTCACAATTACTATAAAACTAAGAGAATCAAAATAGCATAGATCTGACCTAAAGGCTGACATGTAGACCTATGAGGGAGTAAAACAAGGAGTCCAGAAACAAGCCCTCTAATATATGGTCAATATATTTTCAACAAGGTACCAAAATCCATTAGTGGGGGAAGAATCAAGATTTTTACTAATGGTGCTGGGGGAAAAAATGGATACACACACAATAATAAAGTTAGGCCTTTATCTTACACCATATACAGAAATTAACTCCAGATAGATCAAATCCCTAAGCAAGAGAGTATAAACTGTAAATCTTAGAAGAAAACAGGAGAAAAATCATATCGACTTAACAAGTATTTATTGGATATCACATCAAAAATACAAGCAACAAAAGAAAAAAAATAATGTGACTTTTTCAAAATGAAAACATTTTTGGTTGAGTGTTGTGCTGTACAAATTATATAATCCTAGCACTCAGGTAGGAGCTAGGGGATCCTGAGTTCCAAGCCCTATACAGTGAGATCCTCTCCCAGGAAACAAAAACAACCCTTTTATGTGCTAAAGAGGATTTTCAAGAGAGTGAAAAGCCAACTTACAAAGTTGGAATTATTTGTAAGGAGTATATCTGACGGTGAGTTAATGCTGAGTCTATGTAAAGAAACTCCAAAACCAAACCACAGGAAAAACCAAACTACCAAAAAAAAAAAAAAAAAAAAAAAAAAAAAGAGCAAGAGCTTTAATAGATGCTTCTCCAAAGATGATGCACAAATGGCTGGTAACTGTGTGTTTACGTGAGCAGATGTTCAGCATCGGCAGTCGCCAGGGAGATGCAAATCTAAACACAAGATTCTACTCTACATTTGCTAGGCCAGGATTACATGATTGATCTCAGATCTGCTTCAGAGGCCTGGATATTTACTCAATGGTGTCCCATCTGGAAACCAAACCCAGGTTTAGATGTGGTGGTGTTTATCTTAGACAAATGCTGAGGCTGCCCCGCCCCACACTGCCTTCGTTTATGAGACAGGTCCCACCACCACCTTTTAAACAGAAATTTCCTGTAACCCACATCTACTGTGCTAGTTTTCTTGTCCACTTGGCACAAGCTGGAGTCATCTGAGGGGAGGGAACTTACAGGTTGATGCATTTCTTGACTAATGATCCATGAGGAAGGGCCAGTTCTCTGTGGGTGGTACCACACTTGGGCAGGTAGTCCTGGGTATAGGAAAGCAGGCTATAAGGAATAAACCACCAATCAGAGCTCTTGTATGGCTTCTGCTTCGGTTCCTGCCTATCGGTCCTGATGTCCCTCAGTGATAGAATGGCCTGAAAGGTATAAGCTGAAATCAACCTTTTCCTCCCCAGGTTGTTTTTGGTCCCACTGTGTTTTATCACAGCAATAGAAACCTTACTAAGACATGTACAGCTACTCAAATGATAGACATATGGCCTAAGATAAATGGTATAAGTAGGATGTGACCTTATTTTTTGCTTTTTTACTTAGTATTAGAATTTGCACACCCAAATCAAAGCCGTGCTTGCAAGCAGTGAAAGCACAGTTGTAAGGATATATAGCTAGTTCCTAAAACATTTTCACAGCTGCATTCACTGGGCTAAAAAGAGTAATTGCTTTAGTTATTACTTATTTTTTCCAAAAAGAATATCTCTTAACCCTCTTTCTTCTTAAATTTTTTTATGTGCTTTGGTGTTTTGCCTGCATGTATGTCTATCGGTGTCAGATCTTGGAATTACAGACAGTTGTGAGCTGCCATGTGGTTGCCGGGAATTGAACCAGTGTCCTCTGGAAGAGCAGTCAGTGCTCTTAACCACTGAGCCATCTCTTCAGCCCTCACCCCCTTTTTTCATTGTGCTTGGTACCAATAGACCCTTTATCACCAGACAAAACAGAGTTACTCACAAGTAGTGAGACTCTACCCTTCTTTTTTTTCTTTTTCTTTCTTTTTGTTTTGTTTGTTTGGTTTTTGGTTTTTGTTTTTCAACTCAACACAGGGTTTCTCTGTGTAGCATTGGTTGTGCTGGACTCACTCTGTAGACCAGGCTGACCTTGGAATCACAATTCCTGCCTCTGCTTCCCAAGCACTGGGATTAAAGGTGTGTGCCACCACCACGCAGCCACGACTCTGCCCTTCTGATGGTAGAATCACATGAGAGCTGGAAGCAGTCTTAATCAGGGTCCACAGAAGGCACGAGTGTGGCAGGCACAGAGGCAGGCAGTGTTGCATCCTTGTGATAAGAAGAGGAATGATGAAAAAGTGCTTTAGCCTCAGTAAGATTAAGAGCCAGATGGGCCCCGGGTGGTGCCCGGCCTGTGCTGCTCTACCCATGCCGTGTATGTAGGAAAGGGGGTTGGAGGGCAAGAAGCAAGAGCTTTGGCCTGTCAAGAGAATCAGAGCCTTGTAGGAGGGCAGCTGGGGCAGCAAGTAGCAAGCTGGTAAAAACAGGCAGAACTGGCGCCAGAAAGAGTGGTATGAGGGCCCATCAATTTGAGCTAGGGAAGTGGACAGTGAGGGTGGAGGCTGTGGAGAGGTAGAGGGCTCAATCCCAGTGGAGCTCTGGGCTCCTCAGAGGCGGGGTAAGATCAGTTCACAAAGCCTCCCCATAGTGGACTGAACGTGCAATCCCAGCTCTTCCTGCCGCTCTGGCTAACTCTGAACACCCTTGGGGTTCTTTGCCAGAAGAGGCGTCCCAGTACCTCACTCTGGGATCACACACAGAAGAGCCTGGTCTTGAAGCAAGGGAATCTGGCTGTGAGCCTGTACTTTGGCCCTCCCAGGGCAGCCAGGCCAGGAGAGAGGCCACCCGGGCAGGGCACGTCAGTGCTTTCCAGAACTTGGGCTGTACTCACCAAGGCTGTCCTTTGGTGAAGCCACAAGGGACACAGACTTGGGAGGCTTTGTAGGGCAATACTAAATTAGTGCAACATTATTTCTAAGTTTGGTTTAACAGCAGAATCCATTACCTTATACTTACCCTCTCCATCCTCTAAAGATACCAGCAAGGGTTCATGGCCTCGCAACTCATGCTAAGGCCATGCATTTATTTCTGTTACTGGGGTTTGAGGTTTCCAGCTAACGATGCTCACTTTGATTATAAGGAACGAACCCAAAAAGAATACTTCGTTGTTGGAAAGCCACACCTGCTGAAGCCAGAGGAGGGAATCAAGGCCCACAAAGCAGCTCAATCAGCTCTTATTTTTCTTTTCATAAAAGAATTTTCATCAAATGGGAACAAAGTTGGATCTGATTGATTCTGGGATTGAGGCCGCTCAGTGTGCCCTCCCTTATTTAGTCTCGTCTCCAGGCTAGAGGAGAGCAAAAATTCATTTCTTCTGATAACTAAATTGTCAAATCCTAAAATAAAGCTTGGTACAGTGGTAGAAATGCGGTGCTCCAGGGAGCAATGGGCAAATCCTTCGTGCCAGCCGTGAGCTGGGATGGATAAAGGCTAATAGAACAGTGACCATGGCTGCCAGATGTTGAACTTCATGAGGTTATGCTCGTGTCCAGGAGCTGGAATGAACAGAACGAAGCAGTCAGATGCATAGTCCACCCTATCACCCTAATGTTGTTGCCATAGCATCTGCTTCCTTCAGAACAGACTACATCCAGCCTGGCGTTGGACCTTGGCCAGGATTCCCTCAAGCCTTAACCCTGACAGCAGTGCTCATAGTCCCTGGAGCATGGTTTTCTTGCCTACCCACCCCTCCCATGCTTGTAGTCCTAAGGCAACCCTGCTGAGAGGAGCTCACAGTGGCTTGGTTTCTTGGCTGCCATATCTATGCTTGGATGCTAAATATACAGACTTCAGAGGCGCCAGCACTAGAAGGCAAAAGAGCACTGGTTTAGCGTTTTGCATTCAGCGACATTCTTTTGGTGAGTCTGGAGAAGAAAACAGCCAAATTATCTCCCCAGTCAGCAAGTGTGGGCAGTAGCCCAGATTTATCAGAACAAAGAAATAGCATTCAGGGTGCTCCAGGCCAGGCTGGAGAAAGAAGAAAATGGGGGTTTGGTGGGTAGGAAGCTCATTGGGTAGTGGGTCAATAATATGCACTGAACTTTCTGGATTACTGTTACTATCAGTGAGGCAGGAATAGCGTCTATGAAGCAAATATTCCACACAGCCATTGTGCCTCCTGCTGCAGCTTCGGGACATTGCTTGTGAATGTTTACCCTAGATGTTCCATTTACATTGACGAGTCAAAGGGACAAACTTTTATTTCTTAGCCCTGCTTTATGGGTTATCCTTTTACACGGCCTCAGTTTATACACTTCCCTTAAAAGGAAGGAAACCGAGCCAGAAGAGTCACAAAGTACCAGACTGTAGACTTTCTACAACTTGACGGCAAAGTAAAGCCACGTGGTCCAAATGCCATTTTCTGAAGGTTGTCAAGAGCCTGAGATGTGCTATATACCATTTTGAAAGCTAAGAAGACACCCACAGTGTCAGCTGGGGTGCTAACAGAGGATGCCACACACTCTGGGTGGTTTGACACCTGTACCCTAGTGCCAAGGAGCTTTGGAGGAGGATATGTATGTCCCTCACCACACAGTGACAGTCTTTGCATATAGGGCAGTGAGACTGCACTCCTAAAGCAAAGTGCCAGATCTGCTTCTCACTGCCCAGCTCTAGGGCACCAGCAGAGGATGCAGCCTCCAACAGTGGTCCTTAACCTCGGCCATGCGTTTGCATTACCGTGAGTTTCACAGAATGGTGCTTCAGAAAGGCCGAGTGCCTCCATCAATCAGATCAGAATCCCTGGGTATATGTGTTCTAGGCATTCCCCAGAAAGGTCATGAGTGTAAACAGTGCTGAGGACTACTAACTTAGAGGAGACAATGTCAGTCTAGGTTTCATCAGATACGTGTTGTGTAGCTCCCAGCTGCTAGACTTTAGTGATGAGGTGATGTTACAGTCTAGGGGTCTTCATTGGGGTCGTTTTCTCTGCCAGAGAAGTAAGAAGCAGGAAAAATCTGAAGTGTAACAGGTAGCAGCAGAGAAATCTCTAGCACCGCAGAGAGAATCAGTGTTTAAAGGAAGACGTTTATTGTGGGTGAGGAAACACAGAAATGCCGCACACAGAGCAAAAGACTCTCTGCAAAGCAGAGAAGGGACTTGGAAAGCGAAAAATTCAGTCTCTTCTTGAGGACGGTTTTTTTTTTTTTTTTTTTTTTTTTTTTAAAGCTTCAGAAGAGTTTTCCTCCTCTACTTTAAGGTTGGTCAGTTTGAAGAAAAATAGGATGGTTGATTGGGCTGCAACTGTTGTGTGACAAGGCCTGATCTGGCTTGAACTTGTCGAGCCAGTCTGTCAACTGGGGGCTTGCTAGTGATACACAAAAGCTGCCAGGTTTTTATCTCAAGTCAAAAGGGTGAGGGAGAAGCTGGCCATCTTGGAAATTCACCTGTACTACCTAGCCATGGCCCCTCTCCCTCTCTGACTGCTTACCAGGGAGTCTGTCCAACTCCTGGTCTTTCATTAGGAAAAGGTGAAAGAGATGTAGTCCCTACCATCATGGGGGCTCTCAGCCCAGAGAAAAAGGCATCAAGTGACCTCAGGTCTAGTTCTGATCCTGAGCCCATTTCTTCCCTGAGTCTTATGTTCCCTGTCAACACCCAGTGATCTTCACTTCTCTGCTCTCGTCAATCAGACCCTAACCCTAACCCTGAGTCCATTGATCTATCTATACCTTTTCTTCTTCTTTTGGGTAATTTAAAATGTGTGTGTGTATGTGCGTGTGTGCATGTGCATTTGGGTATGAATATGTGTATCTGAGTGCAAATGCCCATGGAGCATAGAAAAGGGGGCTGGATCTCCTGAAGTGGGAGTGGGAGCTGTGAGCTTCCTGACCAAACTTAGATCCTCTGGAAGAGCAGCAGGTGCTCTGTCTTAGTCAGTGTTCTGTGTTGTGAAAAGACACCATGACCAAGGCAACTCTTACTTTTACTTTTGGGGGGGGGATTGTTGAGACAGGGTCTCTCTGTGTAGCCTTGGCTGTCCTGGACTCTCTTTGTAAACCAGACTGGCCTGGAATCCAGTGAGATCCACCTGCCTCTGCCTCCCAAGTGCTGGGATTAAAGGTGTGTGCCACCACGCCTGGCCAAGGCAACTCTTAGTAAAGAAAGTGTTTACTTGGGGTCTTGCTCACAGTTCAGAGGGCTAGTCCATCATCAGTGGTGGAGAGCACGAGGGCATGAGTGTTGCTGGAGCAGTAATTGAGAGGTACGTTCTGACCCACAGGTGGAGGGAGGGGGGAGAAGGGAGACGGGGAGGGGAGAAAGGAGAGAGGGAGAAGGGGGAGAGCGAGTGCTAAAAGCCCACCCCAGTGACACACTTCCTCCAATAAGGTCATAAATCGTAAACTCAGAGATCCAACTCCCTCTGCCTCCTGAGTGCTGGGACTGAAGGTGTGCTCCACCACTGCCCAGCTTAGATGATTCTTTTTTTGTTTTTTTTTTTGTTTTTGATTTTGTTTTTTGGTTTTTTTTGTTTTGTTTTTTGTTTTTTTTTTCAAGACAGGGTTTCTATATGTAGCCTTGGCCATCCTGGACTCACTTTGTAGACTAGGCTGGCCTCGAACTCACAGCAATCTGCCTGCCTCTGCCTCCCGAGTGCTGGGATTAAAGACATGTGCCACCACGCCTGGCTAGGTGATTCTTTTAAAGTTGTTTTTAATGTGTGTAATAGAGTTTATCATTCTAGCCATTTTTGAGCATCCAGTTCTGTAGCACACAGTACATTCCCATTGCTGTGTGACCATCACTGCCATCCATCTCAAAAGCTCTTTCATCTTCCCAAACAGGAACCCTGTACTTATTGAACATGGCTCCCCCTTCTTCCTCAGTCCCTAGCAATCCCCTGCCTTCTGACTCTGATTGTGACTACCCTAGGTACCTCACAGGAGTGGGGTTTGTCCTTTGAACCTGGCTGCTTTCACTCAGAACACTGGCTTCAAAGTTTTCTGATGTTGTAGCAGGTAGCAAAATTTCCTTCCTCCGTGAGGTCAACTAGTCCATTGTGTGTAGATTTTGTTTCTCCATTAGCCTGTAGGCAGCTTTCACCCTTAGAACACTGTGGACAATTCCACTGTGAGCATGAGTGTACCTGTGCCTCTGTGAAAGGAAGTACCCAAAACAGAATTTATGGATTTTTTGTTTAGTTTTTTGGGGATCCACAATACTGTTTCTATAATATCTGTACTATTTTACATTCTCAATTGAGAAGAAGGGCTTCCAGCTTCTTCACATCTTACCAACACTTATTATTTAGTATTAAAAATAATAGCCAGGATGGAGAGATGACCCAGTTGTTGTTGAGAGCTCTGGCTGCCCATCCAGAGGACCAGAGTTCAGTTCCCAACACGCACACAGCTAACAACCATCTGTAACTTGAGTTGTAGGGGATCCAACGCCCTCTTCTGGCCTCCACAGGCACAGCATGCATGCGGTACACAGACATGCAGGCAAAGCACTCAGAAACAAATCTATTCCTCTACCCTGTCAGTATGTGATGATAGCTCATTGTCGGGGTTGTTGTTGTTGTGTTAGGGACTAAACCTAGAGCCTTACAAATGCCAGACAAGCATCTTACGACTGAACTATATCTCCAGTCAAATGTATATAGCCCAGGATAGTCCCTAGCTCACAACTTAGTTGCCTCATCCTCATCAGTGTTTACCACAATTGACTTATAGCGGTTTTGATCTGTATTTTCCTAATGCAAGTATATTTGATCATATATTTCTTATATAATCGTTGTATAATATTATATAGTAATACATATTGGGGGAAATGCCAATTTGGGTTCTCTGCCCATTTTTCTTTGATGTTGTGTTTAAGGTTCTAAAGCTCAGGCTGGCTTCAAACTTGTGGTCCTCCTGCCTCAGCCTCTTTAGGCTTACAGGCTTATACCATCATGTCTGGCAACCTTCCTCTCTCATTCACTCATATATATTTTAGACATTTACATTTTTTTTTTTTCGAGACAGGGTTTCTCTGTGTAGCCTTGGCCATCCTGGACTCACTTTGTAGACCAGGCTGGCCTCGAACTCACAGCGATCCGCCTGCCTCTGCCTCCCGAGTGCTGGGATTAAAGGCGTGCGCCACCACGCTCGGCGACATTTACATTTTATCATATGCATGTTTTTCAAAGACTTTGTTCCATTCTATAGGCTGCCTTTTTATTCTGTTGTTTATGTCTGTAGTGCATGGTGGGGGCAGGGGTGGTGGTGCTGAGATCAAAGGCAGGGCCTGTGGAAAGTAGTTACCTGCCACTCAGCTCTGCCCCTGAACTACATCTCTAGCCCCAGAAGTTTTCAATTTTAATTAGTCGAGTGTCTATGTTTTTTCACAATGGTTGCTTATATATTAATGTTAGGACCATGAAATCATTGTCAAATCATGTGTCAGGGAGCTTTCTCCTGCTTTCTTCTAATAGGTTTATAGTTTTCAACACTTGTGTTCACATCTTTAATACATTTAGAGTTAGTATGGTATATGAAAAGTGTACATTTTTTGCATATGGAAAGCCATTTAAAAAACAATTAGTTTGCCTCCATGTGTGTCTGTACCATGCATACTTCATGCCCAGGGAAGCCAGAGGAGGCTGTCTTATCCCCTGGAACTGGAATTACAGATGGCTATAATCTGCCATGGGAGTGTTGGGAATGGAACACTGGAAAAGCAGCCAGTGCTCTTAATCACCCTCCCTCCAGCCCTGAGGATGCGTTTTCAATACCAGGATTGTCCTTTCTCCATTAAAGGATCAGAAGGTTGTTACATGTCAGGGGCTCAATACCACGTATTTCAGTTAGCAAGCTTTGCATACTTGTGACAGTAGTGTCAGTTCAAGGTCAGCTGGCTTGTCCTTCGGTGGGAAATATGTGGGTGAGCAAACGGCTTCCTATGGCATCCAGGAAGCAGAGAGCCCCCAAACCCTCTTCCAGACCATGTTCCTCATTACCTAACTTCCTTTTACACAGCTCAGCCTCCCGCAGGTGCCATTACCTCCCAGTAGCACCAGAGACTTTCAACCAGGCTCTTAGCCTTTGATTTTTGTAGGGTAGGGGCCTGGGGGATGAGTAAGATCCAAACTGTGACACCGTACCTGTCGTAGCTTACTGAACTGTCCCTTCTTTCTTATCTTCTGAGGTGCAATTTTAATTACTGCAGTTGATTTTTCATATTTATAACAGCAGACATCTATAGAGGACAAGCTGTGTGCTGGGTTTTGGTCTAAGGGTTTGCACATATTAAACAATTTGATTTCTCTGATGCTGTGGTTTTAGCTAGGTTTGGTACCTTCAGGTTAATTAACTTGCCCAAAGTCATACAACTAGTAAGTGGTGGAGCCTGTATTCCAGCTTGGTGGGTTGGCTCTGGAATCTGGGCTTTCATGGCTCAGGCCCCCGAGCCATAGGATTTGGAGACCAGACAACCCTGATCCTTGGGCTGTGTGCACCCTAATGTTGTCCTGTGAAAGCAGTAGTCCCAGGGTGCTGGTTCTAGTTTCTTTTCTAGGGCCCCATATTCCAGGAGAAACATAAAGCAGTTTCTTTTTAATTTCACAGAGAAGGCAACAGATGGCTCCCTGCAGAGTGAGGACTGGACGCTGAACATGGAGATCTGTGATATCATCAACGAGACAGAGGAGGGGTATGTTTTCCTGGGAAACTACTCGGGTTAGGTGGGATGCCATACATGGCTTGTCAGGCCTCAGTGTGGAGGGCTCAACTCTGGTGAGTTTTTAAAAATTATTATTGTTGTTGTTGTTGTTGTTATTACTATTATTTTCAGTCTGGTTGATTTGATATTAATAAGCTGAAATTTGGTCGTCTGTCTTTTTCCGCTCCATGCTTCCCCACGTCCCATAGCAGTGCTCCAGCTAGAGAAATGACAGCTCCATCTTCTGCTTTGAATCATGAGTAGAAATGGAGCTGTTTGGCTACCTGTACTAATCACTTACCTCTCTCCACCTCTCCTCAGATCCTGCTTCCACACTGTACACATGGGTGCTATCTGTGCTCTGGGTTGCTTTCTAGGGTGCCATGGAAGTAGGCCCAGAGTATAATCATCAGATAAAGGAGTGAGAGAGGGGCACCCATGGCTTAGGGCAGCTGAGCATGCCTGGCGTGGGTGGCCTAACCTACAGCGTGCCCTCTTTGCACTGCTGAGCCGGTTCTTGGTGTTACTGTATACTATGTTATTTCCTTTTCTACAGCTCCGTTCTAGTTCCGATTTAGGGTTCTGTCCGTACCATAAACACCCATTTATCTTACCATGTTCTTTCAACTCCAGAGTGTCAAGGAGAACGCTTGGGACTCAGGCAGCCCTGGGCTTGTATATATTGGTGATGTATCTACTTGCTAGTGCTCTCAGTCAGAACTGCTTTCATTTGATAGAGACTTACAAACTGCCTGCCTTTTGCAGACACTGTTGTAAATATGAAGGGGGCAGCAGTGGGCGAGACACACTTCGCCTCTTGGGGAGGTTCCAGATTGGAGCACAGAGGCAAACTCTGACCAAGACAAAGCACACAAGCTGGTCGGGCGGGCTGAGCACTATAGGGTACTCTGGGAGGATCTGGGCGAAGAGGTGGGGTGGTCTGGCTTTAATTCTGAATGGCCATCCCATGTTCAGAATGGGCTCACTAGGGAAGGCCAGACAGAGCAGGTAAATCAGTAGGGGTTTATTAGAGCCGTCCTGCTGTGAGTTGATGATGGCAAGCTGGACTGGAATGCGGGTAAGGACAAGGGTGGTGTTAGATTCTGGTGAGACTCAGCTAATAGAGTTTGCTGGTGTGGGATATGAGGAAAATGTCAAAGATCACACCAAGGTTTGGGACCTATAGACAGCAGGGTGGAGCTGCTGGTGCTGAGGTGGACCAGGCAGAGGACAGATCTAGATGTAAGCTAAGGTGAAAGTGTGGCCGATACACTAGGGCTTGCCTAGGAATGCTGGGGGCTGCGGCCCAGCCTGTGCCTGGTATAGCCGTCTCCAGAGGAGAAATGCTGCAGATGCTTTCTTGAGAGGCCAGCTTTGAGCTTGGCTTCTGGAACAGTGTGACTTGTATTCAAGGTAGCATATGAAGGGACCTACAGTTGGCCTGGGGTCACATGGTGAAGAGGGAGTATCGGGAAGCAGGCTGGAAGCATGGCTGGGGTTGGCTTCTTATCTGCACCTTTGCTCTGAAGAATGCATTCCCTCTGCCTTCCATGCAGTTCTTGATGTGGGTTTCAGCTGGCAAGCTTGCCAGAACATTCTTACATTTTCAGCCTGAGCCTTTAGCGACACACCTCTGCAGCCCTTCTTCAAGCCCCTCAGCCTCACTGACTTTTCTTTCAGCTCCTTGAATTCTCCACATTTTTATCACCAGTCAAACATCTAAGCATCAAGGGCAGAAAGTCTAAGAACCCTGAGATAGTCTTCCTTCTAAAAGACTTAAGTCCCTTTCAAAGTGTGAGTGACCAGAGACCTGCTTTCTCAGTGGCAGCTCCCCGGAGAGCTGGCTGTGCATTTCCTAGTGCTCTACCTCTTGCTGTGTGTTGGAATGACTGCATGGTGATTCTGGAAGAGTTTCTGTGCTTGCCTCTGTTGTAATGTGTCTGCTGAAATCCCTCCCACATGGCTGAGGGCTTCTGAGTGTTGTTCCTCACGTTTCTCCAAGCCAGTCTCCCTGTCACTAGATGGTTCCTATCAGTTATTGGATCTCAACATAAGTTTTACTCCTCTGGCCTCTTCCCTCTTGACTTGTCATATTCTGTGGTATTACACTTGGGCTTCAAATCTTTGTGATGTCTTTTAGTGTCTGTCTTGCCCCATAGCCTACTAGTCTGTGCACTTCAAGAGGATAAGAATCCCCTCTATTGGGGGCTGGAGAGATGGCTCAGCGGGTAAGAGCACTGTCTGTTCTTCCAGGGGTCCTGAGTTCAATCCCAGCAACCACATGGTGGCTCACAACCATCTATAATGAGATCTGGTATCCTCTTCTGATGTACAGGTGTATATGGAGGCAGAACACTGTGTATGTAATAAATAGATAAATAAATATTAAAAAAAAAAAAAAAGAATCCCCTCTATTACACTCACTATGTTATCTCTTCTACAACACAGTTTACAATAATCAGCCTCCCTCCCTCCCTCCCTCCCTCTATCCACCCCCCATGTGTGTGGAGCATGACCTTGAACTCTGACCCTCCTGCGTTACCTCCTGAGTACTGGGATTACAGGCGTGCACATCACACCTGTTTTGTGCGGTGCTAGGGATGAAGCCCAGGGCCTCCTGTGTGCTAGGCGAGCTCTCCACCAGTTGAGCCACGTCTCAGCTCCATAGTCAGCTCTTAATAAACACTTTAGAGTGTGTAAGGAATTAATGAAGTCCCTAAGGCAGTCTGACGAGGAATGCAAGCACCTAAATACAATCATAACACAGCATGACAAGGACCGAGACAGACAAAGAAACAGAGCAAGAAAAGCTGCATATAGCTACAGAGACAAACATGTGCAGGGACTCTCAGCCAGCCTGGGGGCTGGCAGCAGCAAAGCCTTTTTAAAGGAGAAGACACTTCAGTAGACTCTTATAGGATACCAGGATATTAGCAAAATAAGGCAGGTGGATGACAGGGGGTGGGGAGGGAGAGACAGAATCTCTAGGCTGTAAAGCAGCGTGTGTATCAGATGTGCAGGAAGCACAGTTGTGTCGATTAAGGGGTGTGGAGCCTGGAGCCATCTACCTGGGCTAGAAGCTTATGTCACCATTCACGTATACAACCCATCTCCCTGTGCCTCAGTCTCATCACAGATAAAAATGACTTGTCAATAGTGCCTATCTCATAGAGTTATAATAATGATTAGAAGAATAAAACACACACACACACACACACACAGTAGGTGTAGTGTGGAGCAATCAGATACTAGGCAGGCTCTGATGAGGATCCAATGATCTGGATAATTTTCCAATGATTTTGACTGTTCCTAGCTCACTGAGTCTTTAGGCTACAGTCTTTAACCTAGAGTAACATGGGAAGTCCTGTAAATGCAGCACAGAGGATGATTGCTGAGGATGTGTGTTCAGGAGAAAAGCTGTGACAGGAGACATAACTTGCAGCTGTTTGAGAGCCACTGAAGAGCTAGCTCCCCACTGCTGGAAAGAAGGGCTCTCAGGAGTCTGAGAAAGCTGTGGGTGGCCAGAGACTGGTCTTGAGGCCCTTAGGACTGCCCCCTGGGATCCCCATCTTGCTGTTGAGAGCTCCTGGCCTGGCACCTCTCGTACCAGTCCATGCTTCCCTCGATCCTGATTGTGGCCCTTGACTCAGCAGCTGTTCCTTCAGCCTTTGGTGGCTTCTTTACCTCTATGCTCCCTCCAACCTGACTGTCACGCTCTGCTCTAATGCATCTCCCTCACATCAGCAGACAGAAATGCTCCTCTTTTGCTCTCAGGCAGTACATCCTGAAGCATAGCACCTGGAACGGGAGATTCAGCTTAAACTTAACCAGAGTCTGCCTGCCATCTGACTAGCCTTCACCCACAATCTGGGAAAGCTGACATCCCATCAGCCGGAAGTTCGCAGCCCTCCAGGGCAGTGCCTGTTTTTCTCATTATGGAAATCCAAGAGGAGATGAAAGATCTTGTGGCAAGAGGGTGCAGCTTGTCAGCCCGGGATGGCAGTGGCGAGCACAGGCAGCTGAGGAAATCATTCTTCTCGAGCCATCAAGTCACCTGCTTCCTTCAGCCCATTCCCACAGATAGCTGCTGAAACGCTCTGGTTATAAACTCTGCATCCCTGTTGGAAATCGCCCATACTGTAGAAGCCCTGGTCTGGGGCTCATGTCTGTCTCCTCAGCCCTTTGACTCAGGAGCCAAGAATTCAGACAGAGCAACTGTGTTTCAAGATGGAGATAGGAAATAAGAAGTGAGTCTTGCCAGGTGGTGGTGGAGCACACCTTAGTCCCAGCGCTCAGGAAGCAGAGGCAGGGGGATCTCTGAGTATGAGGCCAGAATGGTCTACAGAGTGAGTTCCAGGACAGCCAGAGATAGCTACACAGAGAAACCCTGTCGTCACACAAACAAACAAAAGAGGTTTGAATCTTAAATTTTTTTTTCAGTATGTGTGTGTATATGTATCTGTGCATGGGCATTGCATATAAGTATGGGGAGTTGAGAGGGCTGGATCCCCTGGAGGTAGAGTTATAAGTGGGTGTGAGCTGCCTGATGCAGGCACACTGGTAATCACACTCCTGTCCTCTGCAAGAGCAGCATGCGCTGTCAGCAACTGAGCCTCTTGTTAACTCCAGTTTGAGTCGTGTTTTCAAAGCTTTCTTTTAGAGCCTTACTTGCCTTGCTACTTACTGTGGCTTTCTCTCCAAATGAGGCTGATTAGCAGAGCATCCGTCCACCTTGGCTTCATGTTTGATAGGACATTTCCATGTGTGAATCAGTACGCATGTTAGAACCATGGGAGTGAGAGGCCCCAACATCCAAACATTTGCTGATGGGAACACCAAGGCCAGCAATGTGCCCTTTGGTGGCTGGAGCCCAGTGTGATAGCAAAGGGCTGAATCCTATGGAAGGTCTAGTTTCTGTTTGTATGAGCTAACGATTCCCATAGTAGACTAATTTACATTCCAACCAACAGCACCTCAGGACTCCTGCCCCTTCCAACCTTTCTAGCATTTTTTGTTTCTTTTAATTTTAAATTTAATTTATTGTTAGTATTGTGTATATACCTTACACACACATTCCGTAGTGAGCCAGTGGAAGTCAGGGACAGCTTTTTGGAGTGTGTTCTCTCCTTTCTCCTTTATGTGTGTGGGTTCCAGAAATTGAACTTAATCCGTCAGCAAACACCTTCACCCATGGAGCCATTTTGTTGGCCCAGTTTCTTTTCTCAGCAGTAGTCATTCTGACTGAGGTGAGATGGAATCTCAATATAGTTTTAATTTGCCTCCCTCACAGCTAAACATGATAAACAGTTATGCATGTAATTACTGACTACTTATAGTTTTTTTTTTTTTCTTTTTTAATTTTTAGAGACAGGGTTTCTCTGTATAGCTCTGGCTGTTCTAGAACTTGCTCTGTAGACCAGGCTGACCTCGAACTCACAGAGATCCTCCTGGCTCTGCCTCCCGAGTGCTGGGATTATTTATTTATTTATTTGTGGTTTCTAGATTAATTAATCCTCTTGGAGTTGTATAGGTGGCAAAGATTTTCTCCCATTCTAGAGGCTATCTCTTCACTATGCTTATTGTTACATTGGCTGCCCAGAAATGTTTTAAATTTCCTGCTGTCTTATCTGTAAATTCTTGTTGTTAAAGCTCTCTGCCTGTGACTATCTTTTGAAGAGTGTCCCATAGGCTGTCCACCAGCAATTTCATTGTTTCAGGACTTACTTTAACCCCTTTGATGCATTTTGAACTGATTTTTGTGTAGGGTGAGAGGCAGAGCCTAAGTCTCATCCTTCCACATGTTGGTACCCAGTTCACTAGCTTGTTTGTTGAAGCTGCTGGCTTTTCCCTAACCTGTGTTTTTGGCCCCTTTGTCAAGAGTCAGGTGGCTGGCCAGGCACGATGGGGCACGCCTTTAGTCCCAGTGCTTTAATCCCAAGGCAGAGGCAGGCGGATCTCTGAGTTTCAGGCCAGCTACACAGAGAAGCCCATAGTAGAAAAATAAAAAAACAACTGGATTCTATATTTGGTGGCTTCTTTCTGGGTGTGCAGTAATCTGTGTTTGGCCTTGTACTGTGCTGCTTTTATTACTAAAGTGCTGCAGTACCATCTGGAGTTAAAACTTCTGATACATCCAGCATTGGTGTTTTGTTTTGTTTTGTTTTGTTTTGTTTTGTTTTGTTTTTCTTCCCTCAGGATTACCTTGGCTACTCAGGGCCTATTATGCTTCCTATGACTTTTAGGATTATTTTTCCTATTTCTGCAAAGAATATAAATGGAATTTTGATCAGGATTGCATTGAATTTATAGATCATATTAGACAATATAACCTTTCCCATGATGTTAATTCTGGCACTACATGACCATGGGAGTTCTTTCTGTCTTCTGGTGTCTTCTTTAATTATTTTCCCTTCAGTGTGTTTATTGTAGAGATCTTATGCTTGCTTCATTGTTAGGGCTATTTCTGTCTTAAGGCTACTGTGAGTAGTATTGTCCTATTTTTTTCCTTAGTATATTCATCATTGCCTTACCACAGTTTTTAAAAATATTGATACTTTTACTAAAAGTGTTATCAGATCTAAGAGTTTTAAGGCAGTATTCAGGGTCTTTTTGGTTTTTTGAGCCCTGGCTGGCTTAGAACTCACTCTGTAGACCAGGCTGGCTTCCATCTCACAGAGATCCAGCTGCCTCTGCTTCCCAAGTGCTGGGATTAAAGGCGTGCACCACATCTAGCCCAGGACTTTACGTATAAGATCATGTAATCTACAAGTATAATAATGTGACTTCCCTTTCTCCCATTTGTACCTAGTTTGTTTCTTCTTGAGAATTCAAATGCTATACTAAATAAGCTGAGAGAATGTAGACGTCCTTGTTTGGTTTTTTGTTTGTTTTTCAGTGTGTTTTTTTTAAAGATTTATTTATTATATATACAGTACTCTGACTGAATGACAGAAGAGGGCATTAGATCACATTATAGATTGTTGGGAGTGACCATGTGGTTGCTGGGAATTGAACTCAGGACCTCTGAAAGTGCAATCAGTGCTCTTAGCATCTAAGCCATCTCTCCAGCCTGACATCCTTGTCTTGATACTGATTTTAGAGGAAATGCTTTCTGTTTTTCCCTGCTCAGTATGATATTGTATGTGGATTTACCACATACACACCCTTTTATTTTGTTGAGCTATGGAACCTGTATTCCTTTCTTCAAGGTTTTATCATGAAAAGATGTTGAATTTTGTCAATGGCTTTTTTCTCTATCTATTGAAATAATCATGTCAGTTTTGTCCTTGATTCTATTTACCCTTAGGCAGAAGTCTTTTGAGTTTGGCCCATACAAATGTACAAGAAGTTTCTTTACTCTTTTTTTGCATCTGCATAAAGGGCCCTCTTATAGATGTTCCCCTCCCCCTGGGCCTTTTACAAACATATTGCAGTGCACAACCTTGATACCCATGCTAGTTGACACTGGGCTAGTGCCCATGAGGCTTGTGAGGGTCATAGTTTATCTGTCCTTTTGCCAGGCCAAAGGATGCCATTCGGGCTCTGAAGAAGCGGCTCAGCGGGAACCGGAACTACAGAGAAGTGATGTTGGCCCTGACAGTGAGTATTGTTTCCTGGGAAGGAAAGCTTAGGACACCGAGCACAGGCTTGACTGCCCAGGCCCACCTCTGCCCACTCCAATGAGCTTCCTGCATGTAGCCTGTGTTGTCACGGTTCAGCAGCAGCTTCCAAGGGGCCCTTAGGGTCTACTGCCTGACTCTGATGCAGGAGGCGAGCTTTAATGGGGAGAAAGCGTATCAGAAGATAAGATGTAGATGGCACAGTTGTACGCAGCAGCTGTGAGTAGCAGCTCAGGACAGAGGAGCCAGAGGCCAGGGCAGATCTTGTTCTGCTCCCAGCCTATTTGAGATGATGGAGGTCAGTTTATACAGGCACTGCGGGTTTAGACAGGTCCAACATCTGCCCAGGATGGAGCTTTCCAGAAGTTGGTGAGATGTTTACTACTACCTTCCAAAGTGGGCTCATTACTCTTCTCACAGTTGACGACTTGGGGCTCTGAGAGGCCTTGGAGTACTTCACAGCTAGGGAAGCACCAAGCTGTGGTGTGCCATCATGGAATGGTCCTTTGTTTGGGGTAAAAATGAAAATAATACAAAGGTTCTTGAAAAAGTCTGCTAACTGACTTCTTTCAGGGCAAATAGATAAGAATTGTGCCCTTCCTTAAGATATAGAAAACTAAAAAGGGCATTTCAGGTGCTATTTCTGTCTTGAAAGCTAACAGTTTTTCAGATGCTGTAAAATCTGGGCCACAGTGACTTTTTAATAGAAACTGTAACAAGTCACCATGTCAACTTCTGTAGGTGGGGAAAAGTGGGTTATTTATCCCAAACTGCCATAACATATTTCCTTGTAAAACAGAGGGGCTGTTGTGATCTCTCCTGCCCCCAAAATAAAGTCCAAAACTTCATAGGAGAGGCCTCTCAGCCAGAGGCTTGGGATTTGCATGGCAAAGAAGAAAAGTCAGTTGAGAAATAGGTGAAAGTTTTATTTATTTATTTTTACCTCAACATTGATAGAGCCCAGAATAAAGCACAAGCCATCATTTTTAGTGTCTGGCATGTGTCCTTCTTCATGCCAGTTTCATGGCAACCAGTATTGGTATAGCTTTTTAAAATGACTATATGTCCTAGCCTCCCCACAGCATCACTTGGAAGCCATCATTTGGCCTTCCTCAGGGCCAGGTCTTTTCTGCGAACCTCTTGGGAGACCTGTGGGCATGCAGACCTGTTGTCCTTGTAGCCAGGCCGCTGTCTCGCACACTTGGCATGGTTTTATGTCTGCCACAATGGCTTCACTTTTTAGTCTCTGTCAGCCCTGTCCCTTCCTTGTGGCCCTTTCCAAGCTGCACATCTGTCCCTGCCCAGGCTGTTAGTATTTATCCGGTGGAGCTAGAGATCCTGAGGCCTCTCTGCGTGAGCCTTCACATGCGTGTTCCTAACATCTGCTTCTCGTTGCCTTTGCTTATTCCATGGGTTTTGGCTGTATCTCAGAAAGTTGCCACTGTGTTTCATCCTCTAAAACCCACAAAGTCAGGTTTGCCGAGTGCCTTTTGGAAGGGTAGCCTGAAGTGGCCTTGATAGAGAGGACTTCCTATGCCTCCTACATATAGAGGCTTTGGGCTGCTTTAAGCACATGTGCACAAGTTGTTTTCCAAGGCCAGCATGGGACACACTGACCTTAAGGTCTGCTTTGTAGGAAAACCGAAGGAGAGAAGACTATCCTGTCCACAGTCTCCCTAGAAAGAGAAGCAGAGTCCAGGGTTGTCCTCAGCCTGTGCCTCTGTTTCTAGTTATTTTCACCCAGGCCAACTTCCTGAGCCTTTTGCTCTGCTGGTCCCCACCTGCCCCTTGGGAAAGAAGGGCTCAGCAGCTCAGCATCCATCAGTGAGGCACCTTAGTAGTTTTGAGAATAGAATTAAATTATATATAATATGGAGGGATCTCCCTGTACCTGTTATGTAGCTGGCATTCAGTCTATGTTATAAGGTGAACCTTTTTGTCTGCACATTGTCAAGACAAAAGCCTATGTTAGGAACCACTTAGGAAGCAACTTTAGAAGCTAATTCATGGTTACACAGGAACAATGAGGTGGTTAGAAGTGTCCCCTGCTGCTGGCACTATCCTTGTAGGTGGTTTTTGTTAGCAGGCCCATGGGAAGGGCTTAGAAGGTTGGGTGATCTTGTGGGCTGTTTTCAGGAGGGACAGACTCAGAGAACTGGGTTTGAGGCTGGAGAGACCCTTCCTGTACTCCTGTGCCTCTCCTGGGGACAAGGAAGAAGCCATTGATGCAGCAGCCTTCTAAAGTGACATCCTGTGGTCCTGATGGTAGTCTACCCTGTGCAGGATGTAAGTGGCTGACATGTGCCCCCTAATCCTCCCTGTGAGGGAGAGCTCATTGCTCCCACTTTCCAGATGAGGAATTGGGGTAAGTGAAACTTGTCCTGGACCATCAGGGAGGAAGTAGCAAAGCTAAGGCTGACTCCCACTGCCACTTGATCAGAACCTACCGGCCATCCTTTCAAAGGAGCTAAAGCCTATGGACCTTCCCAGATGAGACAGAAGCGAGCAGGGTCTTACTGAAGAAGGATGGAACCTAAAACAGACTGGCAGCTGGGGCCACACATCACCTCTCAAAGGTTACAATACGTTGTTGTTGCTGAGTTTATTTGGAGAACAAGAGTATGTTGGTGGTGTATATTTGCTTCCTCACACACTAGAGCCAGTAATTCACCAGGCAATTCAACTTCTCCCAGCAACCTCTTCTTTTGACAGAGACTGTGTCCCATTGGCTAAGATCTCACACCCAGGCCTAGAGAAGAATTAAAATCTTTATTTTCAGGAACCTCTCAGTCATTCTGACACCATTAGAACACCAGTACCCTCATGGAAAACCCATGTCTCTATTAACAGCTAATTGCCTGATTACTGTGCGGAGCCAGGAGCCTTCAGTCCACATAGGACTGTGATTCCCAAGGAACAGGGACAACTGAATTAGTGTGGGAGTGTGTGAGGGTTGGCTTTGGAGGGGACATAACAGGAAGATGATCTGGAAGCATGACTGACAGATGAGGAACTCAGCTGCTGTCCCCCCCACTCCCAATGTGGTGACCTCCCACCCCAATCCCCGACAAATTCAGGTGCTGGAGACGTGTGTGAAGAACTGTGGCCACCGCTTTCACCTCCTCGTGGCCAACCGAGACTTCATTGACAACGTTCTGGTCAAAATTATCTCTCCCAAGAATAACCCTCCCACCATCGTACAGGACAAAGTGCTTGCTCTGATTCAGGTGAGCTGGCTTTCCTCACCCAGTCTGTTGGGTATGTACCATGGGGACTGTGATACATGCTCATGCTTTCCCGTTATTTTGGAGGAAAAGATATAGATTTGGGGATTTAATATTTCAGGGCTGGAGCCGGGCGTGGTGGCGCACACCTTTAATCCCAGCACTTAGGAGGCAGAGGCAGGCAGATCGCTGTGAGTTCAAGGCCAGCCTGTTCTACAAAAGCAAGTCCAGGACAGCCAGGACTGTTACACAGAGAAACCCTATCTCAAAAAACTAAATATATATGTGTGTGTGTGTGTGTGTGTGTGTGTGTGTGTGTGTGTGTGTGTGTATTTTTTATTTATTTCAGGGCTGGAAAGATGGCTCAGTAATTAAGAGAACTATGTGCTCTTCCAGAGGATCTGGGTTCAATTCCCAGCACCTACATGGCAGCTCACAACCATCTGTAACTCCTGTTTCAGGGGTCTCTGACACACTCACACAGACATACATGTAATCAAAGCACATGTACATATACATGTACATAGAATAAAAATAAATAATTAAAAAAATAAAATACTTATTTCCCTTATACTCACCTCACTGGAAATCCTAAGAGGTGGCTCTCTTGATGATTGGCATAGCCTCCAGGAAGCTTCTGAGTGCCCAGCCTTCTCTTGCCCAGACAGGTAGGCAGTGGAGGGGGCTTCAACAGCCTCTGAGGTAATAGAGTGTAGTGGAGATCAGTGAAGTAGAAAGATCCATGCTAAAAGCCATACACATGAGCAAGAGCCAGCTCTGGAGTGGAAATGATGTTAAGGAATGTTTCATTGAAGAGGTGACGTTTCTGTTGGACCTTGAAGGTTGGTGAGAAGTTTGGTGGAAAGGCCACCAATGTAGGAGGCATCTCAGGAAGAAAATGGCTGTGTACTGGCCCTGAAGCATCAGAGAACAGTTATCCATACTTGAGGTATTCCCATTATTATTGACCCTGTAACAAATCACCCCAAGTCACACATGACCCTTTTCTGTCATTCTGTTTGTTAGAAAGGAGTCACCAGATTAAGCTCCAAGAATTGGGGAATTAAGAGATGAGGTGAATATGTGAACATACTTTGAATATTGTCTTTGGAGAGCAGAGAATAGTATAGAATATCCGGGGCTGTGCTTAAGGGGGAGCAGAATGGGCAGGAGGTGAGGCCAAAGGATGGGTAGGGCTTGTGGGTTATGTATGCTGAAGGCCTTGTGCTTGCTCCAGTAGAGGTAATGGGGGAGCATTTGAAAGTTTCTGACCTGGGTTGTGCACAGATTTTTAGACAAAGCACCCTACCGGCATGGCATCTGAATTCATAAGCACATCCAGTATGGATGACTAATGGCTGTGCAAGAGCTAAGAGGAAAGGGAGACCAAGTCAGAATGAGGGGCAGTGGCTGGTTGCCTGGCTTAAAGGTCTGGCAGGCAAGCAAAGTAGCCAGGGAACGGGCCCATGGGCCCTAGAGTCATTGTATACAAGACTGGAGAGGAGCCTGTTACTCTATCTAGAGAGTTGTCACAGTTCCTAGAGCACTTAGCTCGTCCTAGTTATCCAGATGTGCCTCAGAGAACTCCTAGCACCCACTCTGAAGCACACATCTGCTTTCTTGCTTGTGTCCCCTTCTTGTGATCTTCAAGTACAGCTTTGCTGTCTTTTCTATTCAATTCAGTTGGTTCCCTGAGGGCTCTGAGATGCTGTGTCCCTAGAGTCTAGAGCAGTTGAACGTCAGAAATGAATAGTTTTTTATTTTTAGATTAGTGAGTAAATGTAGCTCACTGAGGCTGAGAAAAAGTGCAAGAGTCGAGGTAACAGAGCCCTCTCTCATGCTCTCATCCTGCATTCCCTCCCTCAGCCCTAAAGTGCACTTCCCCAGTTCCACGTGCACTCCCGTAGCCTCTCCCAGGACTAGAGACTTCTGGGGAAATGAGTGGTAGCTTTTTCTTACAAAAGTAGTGCATTCCAGCTTAAGTCTCTACAAGGTCCACACTGGCTACAGAACTGGAAGGGAACACCGTCAGTGAGAGTTTGCTCACTTGAAGCCAGGCTCCTGGGTAAACACAGCTTCCTTGATGGTGTGACGTGCTGAGGGCAGACAGAACCCTCTTCACTGCTGGGTCCTGCAGTGCTCTGCCCCTAAGATCCCTGTTTCCTGCCTGCCCTGACCTCACAGATTTCTCATCAGCATGCTACTTCCCTAATTTTAGCTCCTCCCAGGTCCTACCAGAACACTTCTAGCCTTGGCCTGATGCAGTGGCTTCTGGGCAGCTACCTTCTCTATAAAATGAGGGCTGGGTTTCTGCCTTCCCTGTGCTTGACCATAAAGCACATGGTCTACACCTGTCTCCTCAGCCCTCCTTCCTCTGCCTCAGCAGCAGTGTACACCAGCCTAGGGTCCAGTGGTTTGTTAACTTTCCTAATATGGATGCTTTATGTTTGGAGTTGTTGCCACGAGCCTCCAGTGTATTTCTTAGGGAGCATGTGCACTGGTTTTACTAGGTATGTATTGAGTATGTGAAGCTGGCAGTTTTACCTCGGTGCCTTGAGAAAAGGTCAACAGGGCCAGGACTTCTAGCTGTTTCACACGCTCAACAACTGCCACTTTCTGTCCCTGCAGCCTATTTGATGTGCTTGGGGAAGTGCTCTACCA
Organism: Acomys russatus; assembly: GCF_903995435.1. NCBI lineage: Eukaryota > Metazoa > Chordata > Mammalia > Rodentia > Muridae > Acomys > Acomys russatus. The sequence continues at coordinate 41,180,112 of NC_067161.1, read as the reverse complement.
CGTCATATTTAACTGCTTTGGGAAAAAAGCATCTTATTTGCATGTTGACTATATAGATGATCGTCAATGTTCATGGGTTTGTCAACTGTGATCTCAACCAACCTTCTCTGGAAACAATACGGAAGAAAAAAATAGCATCTGTAGCAAGCATGTCATTCCTTAAGCTATTCATATAACATTGACACTTTATTGATTAGTATGAATATATCCCTAAACTAAAAGTAAAGAGATTATTTAAAACATGCAAGAGTGTGTGCACATGCTGTGTTCAAACGCTGAGCTAGCTCATACGGGGACCAAAGTATCCATAGACTTTGGTATCCTAACGGATCCTGGAACCAATCCCCTTGTGGATACTAGGAACAAGTATCCTTTTAAAAACTGAACCAGCAAGCCAGGTGTGGTGTGCACACCTGTAATCCCAACTGGGAGGTGGAATTGAGAGGATAAGGCATTCAAGGCCAACCTTAGCTATGTAGTAAGTTTGAGGCTAGCCCAGCTCTACATGAAACCCTGTCTTTTAAAAAAAAATTTTTTTTAAAGGAAAAGAATAGAATAGAGTGGTGACCGTCACTGTTTTTCTTGACAGCTGTGAGTAGGGTGTGACCTGTAAAGCAAATCATGCTGTAGGAAAGTGGTTTTGCTAATGGTGCAGGTGCCAGCACAATTCAAACTCTTCCTTAGTGCTTACAGCCCAGCTGCTTGGGAAGTAGGGTCAGGTTAGTCCTGACACAAGTTAAAAGGCGAGACTGAGGTTTGCAGTCAACTGGAGCCAAGCCTAGTGAGCTGGCCTGGGAACGTCGGGAATGATGGGATGGCCTAGTCCTAAGCTTTCCCTTCCAGAGAAGCTGACTGGATGTACAGGCACTTATTTGGAAAACCCTGGCGTCTTAAGGAGCCACACAGACTGGCCCATCCAGCTTCCTGCTCATGAAGCATACTTCAAGCTTTTGGGGCAGGGTTGAGGGGGTGGGGCCCCATGGCTCTCATTCCCAATTGCCAGCCTGTGCTAGCTGCCTCTTATTTTACCTCAAGATGGAAGCACAGCTTTTGGGAAGTCTCTTGTGCCTATGGTGGACTAGGTGAGAGAACTTGCTCTCTTCTGTCTGTCCCCACCTTCCATCTCCCAACCCTGTACTGAACTCGCGTCACAGGCATGGTTGGCCTAGAATTGTCCATAGACATGGCCTTTTTAATAGCATTTGTTTACTGTCAGCAGCCCTCTGGTCCGACTGTGAACAGAATCCACCAGCTTAGTGCAGAGCACTTCCTTGGCACATGGGAGGATCCTGGGTTCTTGCAAGATACACACATACTTGTGCACGCACACTCTGGTGCCTTCCTCCTGTGCCCCATTCTGCCCTTAGTGAGGCTTTCTGTGCCTTCTCGTGTAAGGGCTAAAGCTGTGTTTTAGTTTAAATTACTGTGCTTAAAATAGATATAAAACAACTGCCTCTAGCCCATCAGCCCCATGTGCCCAAGGACAGACAGCTTGTTGGAATGCTGGGGGCTGTTGTTCATGTAAGATAACAAGCCACGAGTTTCGCTTCTGTAAACAAGTTTGGTTTCCCCAGCTGCACACACAGGATGTGCCTGATCACATGTAGGCAGGAGGTATGTTAGGGTGCACGCTGGCCCCCGCTGGATGAAGGTGTAAGTACATATAGCCTTGAAGGTTTTGCCTTTATAAGCACCAGACTAATGTACTTCATGGCATTCTCTGGGAATCCTGGGTATGGACCTGGCTCTGTCCATCCTCCTGGCCTGTATTTAGTAAAGCTTGCTTTAAATTTGGCTCAAAATTATGGAAATTGTCTAATTCTTGGCCAATGGGATTAACACTTACTGTCCTCTAGTCATCCAGAGACGCTTTAATTTCTCCTATCTCCAGATCCTCACTTACAACTGTTCCTTTAAAATGAGCCCCTCCTCCTTTCTCCCTTTTCCCTTCCCCCTCCACCCTCCTCCCTCCCTGTTTTCCCTCTGTTGGCATCAGCCGCTTACTCAGGGGAGGTTGCTGTTGTGAGCATATGCTTTGTTTTCAGCAGTCTGGCCCAGGCTGCCCAGGGGTCCTACACGGGGACACTGGCACTGTGGCAGGTGGGGATAGGGTGTATTTACTAAGACTTCTTGGCTACAAATTAAAACCAGCCCTGCTTGCCTAGCTAAAGAGGAGAGTTTGTCTTGACAAAGCAGGCCTCCCAGAAGCCCCAGTCACCCTGACCAGGGTATGGCTGCATTTGGAAAATGACAGAAGAGGTCAGGAAACTGTCACATCTTCTCTCTGCACACTGCTCAGCATAGCAACTGTTCGTTTCCAGAATACAAGCTCTCTTTGCCCACCTCCCATCCCCACGCAGTCCTGAGCCATCTACCAGGCCCTTATTTTCAGAGGGCAATTTTTCATACTGAAGAGAAGGATCCAGCTCTTTATTATGCTCAGGGTCGGGTCGTGGCAGGAGGAGACCCTGACAGTCCCACCTTGGGGTGTGTCCCAGGCCCCTAGGGCAGGCACAGTTCCTGAGAGTGTCCAAATATGGGGAGGAGTCCCGAGGAGTGTCTACCTAGAGAAAACCGCATGGTTCTGTAGTCTTTTTTTCTCAGCAGCTCAGCAAGGAGCAAGGAAATAGTGAGGAGGTCCCCAGAGCCATTTGTTTCTCCTTGAAAACAGAGGCAAGAAGTGGAACTAGGAAAAACTACCTATTTTTTTCCCAACCTCTCCCAGTGGGCTGTGAGTATAGTTCTTAGCCTCATAAAGTTTATTTATTTTTATTCTTTCTTTTTACAGGGCTGGGCATAGAACCAGAGTTTAATACATGGTAGGCAGGTGCTACCACCAGCCCCCAGACTCGATTGGCCCCTAACCTGAAAGCCTACTGAGCTGGCTTTTGAGTAGATGGAGCAAGAGCAGCTGGTGGGAGTGGGACTTGACAGTGCTAGAACAGGACAGGCCAAGGCTGAGGCTGCATGGGTCTCCAGCTGGGTCTCGCTGACAGCCTCTGTAGGTACCTTCAGATGCGGAAGAAAGGCTTGGCAGAGATAGGCTGTCCTGGTGCCATGGTGATGTAAAATCCCCGAGTATGCATATTAAATACGTGCATCAAGAAGAGAAAGCAGGGCTGACAGTGCTGTTTGTGGTGCGTGAGATGCATTGGATATAATTAAGGAAGCTTTTGGGAAAATGGCCTTTTAACTTCCAGCGGCTCTGGTGGTTAGAGATAGAATTTCTGTGGCTGCCTTGGGATTGGCTGGTGCTCAGGGCTGTAGGCCATTAAATGCTGTGACTGTGACATCTCTAAAAGGTAGCATCTCCTCCTTTGGGTGCATGTTGTAGTAAAGCACTGGGGACCCCATTTCTAAAGAGCTTGTTGGGTAATGATTTTTTTTTAATTGTTTGTGCATTGGATTACCAGCGATGGTAATCTTCATAATTCTGTTGTTCCTTTTTGGACTCTCTTCAAGAAAATCTGCTGGTGGTGCTTTCAGTTTCATTTGGGCAGATGTGTGTTGAAACTGTCAGCTGCACAGTTTAATAGAAAAACACCAGGTTGATACAGGACTCCTGGGAGGTGAGGTGAACCCCAGCCACTGGCCGTGCTGGTCTGGTTCCCGATGGACTCTTTCAGGCCCCCTGGGCTGAAATCTGTTGCCTGTTACTGACAGGACTGGTCCCAGCAAGTCTTATCACTGACTGATCTGCTGAGGAGACTTCTCATCACATGCCAGTTTCTCCTTTTATTTCTGTTCAGTTTGCCTATGGCTCCTGCCTCCACTAGCGGTGGGGGGACAGGGGGGGATGGTGGTGGTGGTCAGGCATCCAGCTGGGAGGCATTGAGGTAAGTCTTCACTTCCTTCATCAACAGCTCTGGCAGTTGGTTTCCCTGAGATGAGGCAAATGGCTGCATCATAGGGCATGCAAGGCACTTAGGTGTCTTTTCCTCTGTCACTTCTCTAAGGAAATGCACACTGAATTGAGTTTTATGTGTTTGTTCACATTCAGTGGCGTCACTGAAAGCCAGGGCTTCAACAGCCGTGTCACAGCAGTGATGCAGGGGACTTGCAAGATAGGGTTTGCCAGTGTTCCTTGTGTGGGCATGTAGGGCAGCACCAGCCTCACAGAGGGTTGGGCTGGGCTAACTTTCTAGCCCCTTGCCACCCTGTGAAAGGACCCCTTCCACTTCCTGACAGGCCTTCCTCTCTCCCCCCAGGCCTGGGCAGATGCCTTTAGGAGCAGTCCTGACCTCACTGGCGTTGTGCACATATATGAAGAACTGAAGAGGAAGGGAGTTGAATTTCCCATGGCAGACTTGGACGCTCTGTCTCCTATCCACACACCCCAGCGGGTAAGCTTCCAGCTAGTATTTTCTAGAAAGGCTGCCTGTGGAACAGCCAAGTGTTGTACCAGCCTTTTGGTGATGCCTTTGCATTATTCAGCTTGTCATGTGTTCTTAAAGCCCCAGGGCATTCCTTTTTAATAACAAGGGGGATGCAGAGGGGGACAGCTGGGTGACTGGTGATTAGGTGCCGGCAGTGTCTCTCCCGCTTTCACACTGACAGACAGTGGAGGAATACGACAGAAGGTTCAGTTCAGTTTTCATGGGAACGGCTGCTGTGGCTGAGCCATCCTGTGAGGGTCATTAGCACCTGCTTTACAGAAGACTGCAGATCGTGTGTGAGAATATGTCCTTATTTCCTGTGCTACCAAGGGCTGGTGTTTGCTCATCAGAGGCAAAGAACAGCTCTCAGTATATAGTACAGTGTAAATATCAAACGGATAATTTCTTTGTTTTTAGTATGGTGTTGGAGGTAGAACCCAGAGCCTCATGCGTGCAGAGAACACATTCTATTACTAAGCCACATTTCAGCCCAATCAGTGATCTAAAATGTATTTTGAGTTGGGTATAATGGCGCATGCCTATAATCCCAGCACTCGGGAGGCAGAGGCAGGCGGGTGTCTGTAAATTCAAGGCCATCCTGGTCTATAAAATGAGTCCAGGACAGCCAAGGCCACACAGAGAAACCCTATTTCTAAAAACAAAGCTAAATTTATATATCAGTCCAGGCATTCTTAAATTCTGTCAGCTTTGGGATTCAAAACCCAGAAACGGCCTGAGTTAAAACATCCTGAAGAACCTCTTTAAGTGCCGACAGTGGCCGGAGTGGCTCTGTGACTCAGAATTAAATGGACGCTGGCAGTGCCAATCATGGTTCCTCTGGGAAATTAGTTCCTGTACTAACTAGGAAGCAGCTCCCAGCCCAGGGGGTAGAGGCAGGGTAGCCTGGTCTGAAGAGGCACCAGGATGGCTCACATGGCCTTACTGCTCTCCATCTGCCTTGTCTCTCACATGGGGGCCTCAGGGATGGCAATGTGCCTTGTACATTTGTGTAAACACGCGCACTAATGTTGGTGAGGTTATCTGAGATACCTAGATGGGAAAAGGGCATAGAGAGTCACATTTTCTGAAGCATTGCTCTTCCTGATTACTATACTTTGTTGTATAAACATAACTTTTTTTATTCTTCTGTTAAGGACACAATCCCAGCACTTGGGGGTGGGGGAAGGAGAGGCAGGCAGATCTGTGAGTTTCAGGGCCAGCCTGGTCTACAGAGTGAGTCCAGGACAGCCAAGGCTACACAGAGAAACCCTGTCTTGAAAAAACAAACAAACAACAAACACAACACAGAAGGAACAGTGTTGTTCTGATAATGATAATGAACAATCAGTAAATTGCATGATTGCTATTTATCTTGAAAAGGCTAAAATGTAGTCTTTGGTGCCAAGTAAGAATTCATGATTAGCAAGACTTACTAAGTACTCTGACCTGGAGGTTGCCTTAATGACAACCCAACCAATGGCTGACGTGTTCGCTGCGTGCTTCCCATGGCCTTTTGGGCTGCATTGCTTGTCTGCAGCACACTCTTTTGAAGGGAGGGAGACAAAGAGAGGGAGGAAAGAAAGCGACAGTGGTGGCTCTGCTGCCCTGATGGAGAGGGTGACGGGGGTTCTGTGGATTTTGAAAGCACCACCTGTGTTGGGGAATGTTCCAGGTTAAGCCACTTAGGCACCCAAGTGAACCAAAAATACTGTTGTTGTCATGCCAGAGTGTTCCAGAAATGGATCCAGCCGCCACCATGCCTAAGTCCCAGTCGCAGCCCAGGACAAGTGCCGGCACCTATCCCTCATCTTCTCCAGCATCCTACTCTACTCTGCAGGCCCCAGCTCTGAGTGTGACTGGCCCCATCACAGCCAACTCAGAACAGGTATTCGTGTGCCTCCAGGCCATACGCACATCAGCCCTCTGCCCTCTTGTACCTTTCCTGGTACAGAAGTCTTCCTGGATTTCCAGGTACTGTGCTAGGTATCAGGACAAAAAGATGGAGGCCTCATCCCTAGAGTAGACAGAGTGGAGATCATTGCAAAAGTGTGTGGTCTTGCTGCAGTAGGAAGCACAGCTGAGTATTCTGTGAGCCAGGGCTGAGCAAGGCAGAGAGGCATCTATCTGGGAGCTATGGCAGTGAAGGCTCCGGAGTGGTCCCGGGTTTTTGTCAGCTGAAGCCTATGTAGGCAGGATCATGGACATACACAGCCCAGAAGAGTGGCCTACCAGAAACACCCAGCGGCCCATCTGCAGAGTAGGTAACATGCAGGATGAGTGGAAAGGTAGCAACAGAAAATGATGTCCAAAGCCAGGGAGCATAGCCGATCTGCAAGCAGGCGCTCATGAGATGTGCCAGTCATCACGGTTCACACTTAATGAGTGAAGCACCCTGGAGGCAGCAGCTAGATGGAGGAGGCCTTCCAGACACTTCTTCCTGCCTCAGTCAGACAGTGTCCCTGTCGGAGTGTTACTTCCTGATCAGTTAGTGTAAATTTACTAAATTGTATTTTTAGAAAAACTATAGGAACTATTTTTAGTTGAATCTATAGAATTTCTATTATTTAGGATTTAAGGATGGGTGAGACTCAGGGAAAAATGACTCAGGGTTCATAGTGCTTACCTGCTATAGTGCTGTTACTATGGAGCCTTGTTAAAAATGGAGGGTTCATGCAGTTGTTTGTAGGTAACAGTAGCGCTGTGCTAGGGCCCTGTCCTTCTGCCAGTGCTACGGGGAGCATGTAGTGAAAGCAGGATGCAAGCAAGGAGTCACGCAGGCCTGGGTGTGAGCCACATTCTGCTGCCCTATGTAAGGCTCCAGTAGAATGGCCAACTTCAGTCCGAGCTGGTAGCCAGGCCCTCACCCTGGTCCACAGAAGGAAGGTGTTCCCATGTGGCCACCAAGTACTGGGACTTGGTCTAATGTCACTGCTGCAGTGTGGAATCAATGTTCTAAGTCTGTCCAGGGCCACTGAATGCTGTCACTCTTTACCCACAGAGCCAGGGCCTTTGTAAAGGGAGCTGTGGGCAGAAGGTCTGGCTCTTGGCCCTGCTTCAGGCAGAGTTCCAGGTTTACTCTAAGGGGAAGCAGAAAGTATTTCAAGCTGGATATCAGTGGAGTTCTTGCATTGGCTCACTGCAGTGTAGTGGGTGCCAAGAAAGGGGCCTTCAGCAGCTGGAATGGCCAGGAGGAGGCCCTGAGTGATAAGAGTGTAGGAACCTTGAGAAATGTGGCTCCTGCCCCAGGTAGAAAACGGAGGCTAAAGCAGGGAGTTCATCGTCTGGCCTGGCCTTCTTCAGAACCCATCAGTGGTACAATCTCCTTAACCAAGATGTTGAGGAAGCTCTGGGGCCACTCCCCAAGTGAGGCAGAGGCTTGCAAGAGCGTTTTGGAGCCCAAGCCATCTTCCAGGTGACACTTGAGTTGGGTCCTTTTCCTGTCTCTTCCCTCAAGAGTTAAGAGTCTACTGAGACTCCTGCAGCACAGGGGAGGCTGAGATAGACTGGTAATGGATGTTTGTGCTCAGACAAGCCAGAGAAAAGTAGAAAGGCCTTTCTAGGAGAGGAATGTATGGGTCTGGAATAGGTCTTCTGCAGGAAAAATACCCATTCTGTCCAGTAAAGCCATATTGTCCCCAAGGTGCCAATAATGACATTGATACTTTTAATTAATTATAAATGCTTAAACCTGCTGGTACCCAACTAGCTCCTACAACTCAAACTAGCCCGCTTACCCCAATCTACCTTCTCCCACATCACTTGTTACCTCTCTTCAGTCCCTGCATGTCCAATCTCCTCTCTGTCTTGCTGTCAAAAATATCCGCCCCCCCTTTTGCCTCCCCAGCATTTCTCTCTATCTCCCCAGAAGTCCCACCTGTCTCCTCCTGTCTAGCTATTGGTCATTCAGCTCTTTATTTTAACCAACCAGAAAATGCCTTAGGCAGGTAAGGAAGGACAGAGAAACATCTTATGAAAAGATTGCCCCAACAGTCCAGCTCTGGGACTCTACAGAAACAGGCCATGCCTGTGGTCAGCAGCATGCATTGATCAGGGTTACCAGACACAGCAACCTGTGTGAGAGGAGTTCCCTTCCCATGGGAGAAATGATAGGCTTGGAAAGAGCTGGTCCAGCTCTGGACATTGGTGTTTCTGTAGCATCCTCTATTCACTGAGTCTACTAGGGCTCTGTATATATCTATCTTAAGGCAGGTTAAACTTTATCAGGTGTGCAGTGGTCTCTTATCAGAAAATAATAGCATTCTTATATAGCTTTTCTGGGCTCCACTGTGGACAAAGAAGGTTCCTGTGACTTCTACTGTGTCTTGAAAGGAGGTAACCCACAGCTCAGGTCTGGGAAGACAAAGAGAGGTAATGTATAGTGTGCCGACTACAGGAGAGAAGGCTCAGGCTTTGGGGATGCTGATGGCTGGGCAGGTAGGGAGCTCTTAAGAGTCTGCTCCCAGGAGCTGGAGAGGTGGCTCAGAGGTTAAGAGCACTGTCTGCTCTTCCAGAGATCCTGAGTTCAATTCCCAGCAACCACATGGTGGCTCACAACCATCTATACCCTCCTCTGGCATGCAAGTGTACATGGAGATAGAACCTCATATAAATAAATAAGAATTTAATAATATTTAAAAAAAAAAAAAAAGAGTCTGCTCCCAGGCTGGACAGATGACTCAGTGGTTAAGAGCACTGCTTGCTCTTCCAGAGGTCCTGAGTTCAATTCCCAGCAACCACATGGTGGCTCATAACCATATATACTGGGATCTGATGCCCTCTTCAGGCTTGCAAGTGTACATAGATATAACACTCATATACATAAAATAAATAAATAAATCTTTAAAAATATTTTTTAAAAAAAGTCTGCTCCCGTGCCTCACCTATTTTATTATCAGAAGAATGTTATGAGCACTGGCCAGCCTCCCTTAAGGTATGGCACTGGCAGGGACATAGTCTTTGAGCACGAGGGTCATTCCACCCTAAAGGAATCTTGGGGCACCTGTACTACCATGCGCTGATTTTTACAGAGAAGAAACAGAAGCCTAGTTAGATTAAAGGTCTCTTTAGGGTCATGTGGAGGGAGAGTTGTAAGTACTTAGCTCCCTTCTGCCTCAGTGTTACTCACTGTACATTGCTCTTCGTGGGCTATCATGGACAGGGAGGTACCAGCAACAGACTGTTAGTGGCCAGGGCTCTATTGGCCTGCCTCCTCGGTGCAATTCTCACCATACTGCCAGCCCTCGATAGGCAGGGCAGGGGCGGGGATGCTAAGAAAGCTATCCCTGTGACGGATGTTCAGGTTGATCTAGGTGACCTCACAGTGGACAGGATGGGCTTAGGCTGTGGGCTGGCTAATTCTGACCCTGTGGCTGACTGACCTTCTTCCTGCCTTCTCTTTGGCCTGTAGATTGCTAGGCTTCGCAGTGAGCTGGACATTGTTCGGGGAAACACCAAAGTCATGTCTGAGATGTTAACAGAAATGGTCCCTGGGCAGGAGGAGTCTTCTGACCTGGAACTACTGCAGGTGAGGATAACCTTGACCTGTGAAGCATGGGTGAGCCCTTTAGTGGCGGTGCCACTGCGACACACCGTGAGAGAACCGTACTTGAGCACACAACCATAGTGACAAGTCTGGCAGCACTATGATGGAGAGGTCCAAGTGCATGCTGGCTCATATTTAGCCTTTTTTCTTGGAGATAGACAGAGGCCAATATCACTCTTTATACTTTAAATTTTTTCCTTAATAACTTTTTCCTGACTCTGAAGTACCAGTTGTGGACCAGGTGCCTATCAAAAAATAATTTTTCTTCACTTTTAGTCATCTGCAACAAGTAGAGTTTACATTTTAGTATATTTTCAATTAGACTCTTATTTGTGTTCTTTTATTTTACATCGATTTAAAATCATGCTGTGTGGGGCTGGAGAAATGGCTCAGTGGTTAAGAGCACCGCCTGCTCTTCAGGAGGTCCTGAGTTCAGTTCCCAGCAACCACATGGTGGCTCACAACCATCTATAATGAGATCTGGTACCCTCTTCTGCAGATAAAGCACTCATATACAATAAATAAATCTTTAAAAAAAAAAAAAAATAAAATAAAATAAAATAAAATCATGCTGTGCATATAATCATGCGCATGGCTTTGCTCCCTTGTTGTTATGTCATAAACATCCTGGAATAAGAGTTCTCAGGCCTTGATGGCATAGAGAAACCCTGCTAGTCTTTCACCCTGAGGAGATTGTGAGATAAATTGAGAGCTCCTGCTCTCTGGGACCACTCAGACTAGGGGTGGACTCCGTGGTTCCTAAGAAGCTGTCACCCCGCACACTGCGTCTTTGCCTCTGGATGCTATAAATGGCTATGCTGGAGATGGGATGTAGGGCCCTGCACACTGGGCAAGTCACATCCCCAACTGAACCATACCCCTAGCCCACCTCTGTATATCATAAATATGGCAGAAATGGAGACAGGAAGCAAGCCAGGCCACGGTCCCACCCTTCAGTCAGTTGTGAGCCTGTGAGGCCCAGAGCTAGAGCTCCACTACATTAGCCTGCAACCACTCCTGTACAGAAAGTGGCCGTGGCATTGCTCTCCAGGGTAGTGACCTTCTGGAAGGGTAGAGAAAAGATGCTGTGAACTACAAGTACCAGATCCCTCCTCCAAGAAGCAAGGTGTATGAGTGGACAGAACAGGACTCATGCTAGCTTGAAGACCTGGCCGGAGTGCCTCATGATACACCTACTACTGCTGCTGCGATTTCTGTCTGGCAGAATGTCCACCTGAGTGCTACATCTCCCACTTTGTTGTATCACACACTGGCTATCTGGGAAACTCGGCTCTGATGGTCCCGCACTTTGGTAATATGAGTGCCCAGTATTTCCCACTTCCCACTCCAAGCCTTTAGTTCCTGTGGGACAAAGCTGGGTAGAGGCCTTCTCCTGGTCAGGACCAAGTACAGCCTAAAGGTTATAGACAATAGGAGATATGGCACCTGCTCTAGGGAGCTCCCAGATAAGTACAGGAGACAGACAAGAAAACTGTTCACCTACAAGATACCTGGACATCAGGCTGCTCTTGAAACTGAGATGAGTACCCTTGGCCAGTGTGGGGCACTGAGCACCCCCTCTATGGTTCCCAGACTAAACTCCTATCACCTGCATCAAACCAGGCCCCTGGTTCATCAGGTGGTGACCGTGTTATACTCTATGGGCCCATCTCTCTCTAATACACCATCATCGGCCTCTACCCTAGCCTGCAGGAGGGCTCTGCTAGGTACCCTGTGGTACACAAGAATCTGAGGCCAGTCCTGGATCATGTGGTGATGACCGTGCTGTATCAGTGTTGGGATTCCTTCTGTGGGGAAGGGCTGTTGCTCTGACAGTAGAAGGTGGGTTGAACAACACCAAGATTGTTCCAGACAGCCAAAACAGACAGCAAAAATAGTCTGAGTGTGAGTGCATGTGCACACATGTGGTTCTAGGGTATTTGTTTGTTTGTTTAAACAAGTTTATCAGCCAAGAATAACAGAACCTAGTCTCTTGGCATCAGCTCAGTTTTCAAAAATAGATTGCTTCCAATGACACTCTCCTTCACTCTGTTTTGTTCCAATTCAGAGCCTACTGGCCCCCACTGCTGTCATATAAATCAAATAGAAAAAGACCATGTCTGGGAGCCTGCGGGAGGCTGTCATTTCAGTGTAGAAGAGGCAGGAATGGGTGACTGTGTGAACAGACTCACTTTTCCTGGCTGGAGGCCACTGCCTTATGTCGCCCTTCTTCTGCCCCAGCAGGCAGCACCCAGCAGGCAGTGGCTCCCACAGAATAGCGAGCCTTCCAGATGGGAAAATGCCACTGTCCTCTTGGAACATTGTGGGGTTGGATTCTGCCCCCCAGGCTTCTTGGGCAAGATGGAAGACAGCCAGAATGCTCAGGGCAGAAGTAGTCCAGAGCTCAGAATGTTGGCCAGGGCCCTGGAAATAAACGTATTTGTCACCAGCCCACATGTCCCCACCAGCAGACACAAGCTGCTCTGGACATGAGTGTACGCGGATGACTAGAATGGTGCAGAGAGTGGGCAGAGAGGCAACTGGAGGTGCCGCCCTCAGGATGCACCTGTGGCTAATTGCACTCATGGGCAGTTTGTATCCCAGTTGCTTCCTGCTTATGGCAAAGCTCTTCCAGTTGTGTCCCCCGACAGCCCATGAAAGCAAAAGGGAAACTTGTGAACTACTTGCCTGAAGATTCCTGGAAAAGTGACTTGCCTTTGAGGGAAGGTCAAGACTAGTAACACCTAGTGCTGTCAGTTTTGCTGGAGGACCCCAGGAGGCAAGATGCTGGGAGGGGACTCTCAGCAACTTCTGGTGGGTGTCCCATCCTCCACTTCCTGAATTGAGCAGCGTCTTCCAGACAGCTAGTCCAGCTCAACACCTATGCCCAGCTTTCCTCTCCAGAGTCTTGGATCAGTTTTCCCTCACATCCCAGTGACAAGCTGTTCTGGCTGTCATAAAAGCACTGTTTGTTTCCAGCAGGCATCTAGCTTAGCCTGTGAACACAGCAAATCAGACAACTTACAAATGGCTGGGTGCATATCTGGGAGACTCTGGGTAAGGCACAGCCCTTCCGACACCTTGTGTCTCCTTCCTTGGTGCCTGAAGTAATTGCTTTCACTGTGAAAGTGACTATCACAGGACATGTCCTTTATACATCATAGCTTCTGTAACCATTGTTGAAAAGCCCTTCTGCACATTGAACTCAAGTCTGTTCCCTCTAAATTGGTCTGTGTTAGACAGAAGCACAGAGAAAATTCCTTTCCCACAAGGGTAGAGCCGTAAGTATCCAAGGATTGGTGTAAGGCCTACCTACTGGCCAGAGCCCATTCTGTTGACATCCCACTTGCATGGGAACAGGCAAGCCTATCACAGGAGGCGGCATTGTCAAGCCTGTTTGTCATCTTTCACCTTCTTTTTGTTCTTTGTTTTGAGACAGAGTCTTTATGTAGACTAAGCCAGTCTCAAACCCACAGACATGCCTGACTCTGCCTCATAGGTATTAGTATAAAGGTGGGTGCCACCATTGGCATGCTGTGCCATCTTCATCCCACATATGCATACACATGGGGTGAGCCCTGAGGTACAAAGCTGTCACTTTCCTCCCTTAGCTGAAACTGAGTACGCTTTATTGGGATCTAACTGAGCCTTTGAAGCTGTCTTCAATTAATAATAATGAGTGCAGTGATGGATATTATATAGGTCTCTGTCAGATAAAAAATGAAGCCCTTCTCTGTGTTGTTTGTTTAAGTAGCTTGTGGCCATCCCCGTTTGCTTTGTGCATCTCATTTCAACAAAGAGAGTAGCCAAGGTATTTTTCTCAGGAAACCCAGTGTGTTCCAAGTGTTTAGCTTCATGTTCTCCCTGTCTCATCAGTGGACCTTCCCTCCTTCCCTTCTCCTTTGCTCCTGCAGCAGGACAAACCCTCAGGACTGAATTCTCTGCTCCTTTGACTTAAAAGGGGTTTAGAGGATGAAAAGATTGTTTTGTGAGGTAGGGATGAAACTGTCTCTTGAAGGGAAGATAACAGCATCAGGGTTAACTAGGCAGCAAAGAGGATATTTGATACAGTGTTCTGACTGACGGCGGGCATTTGCAGAAGTGACTGCTGCTGAGAACCAGAGATAGGAAGGTGCCAAAGCACAGGTCTTTGGCACTGAAGGAATCCCCGGGCCAGTCTGCAGCGTGGAAAGGGAGACCTGCTGGCTCCTGGCTGCTGGCTTAATAAGTCAGTCTTTTGCATGGTTTGGAATGGAAGAGAACCAAAGTATCCAACTGAGCCTGCTGTGATGGCTGTAAGTGACACCAGGGAGGTCACACGGATAGCCAGTTGGCACGGGGGTGGCACAAATTCCAATGTTCTGTTCCATCTCTTTTTTTCTTTTCTTTTTAAAAATGATTCATTTTTATTTTATTTGTTTTAAAACATTTTCTTATTTGTTTTTAGTTTATTTATTGTATGTGAGTACTTTATTTGCAGAAGAGGGCATTAGATCACATTATAGATGGCTGTGAGCCACCATGTGGTTGCTGGGAATTGAACTCAGGACCTCTGGAAAAGCAGGCGGCACTCCTAACCACTGAGCCATCTCTCTAGCCCCAATTCGTTTTTATTTTTAATTATGTTCCTATGTGGGAATATGTGCATGTGAATGCAGGGACCCACAGAGACCAGGAGAGGGCGCTATATCTCCTGGAGTTGGGAGTTATAGGGCTGTGAGCCATACTGTGTATATGCTAGAAACTGAACTCAGGTCCCTAGAAAGAGCAGTAACATTTTTTTTAAACACCTGAGCTATCTTTCTAACCATCCCTTCTCTAAAGACTTATTATTTTACTGTTTTACTTTATGTGTATGAGTGTTTTACCTACCTGTCTTTCTGTGTCTCGTGTGTGTGTGTGTGTGTGTGTGTGTGTGTGTGTTTCAAGAACAAGTCAGGGGAGAGCATCATATCCGCCTGATCTTGAGTTAGAGATAGTTGTGAGTCATAAGTAAATGCATATTGTACTTTAGAATTAAATAGATGCACCACTGATCAATAACACATGAATTTTAGATTGTTAATATATTCCGTGGAATAATTTCATTTTACATATGTGGGATTTCATCTCTTTTTTTTTTTACCCTTGTTTGAGACAGTGGTTTGAGAGTTGAAGTCAGGAGATGGGCAGAGAACTCGAGTCACAAGGCTGGGATATGTGGCCAGAGTGCTTATGACAGCCCTTGAGGCATCTTCCATGATGTGGCCCATGAGACTCTGAAAAGAGAGAGCCTTCTCTCCTGGTACCCTGGTAGAAGGAGTGGAGAGAGAAGCACCAAGTGTAAGGCCAAAGCACGTGTTTCTGGTGTTCGTGTCTGTGAGCTCACTTGTCTGTGCCTTTTGATCTTGTTCTTCAGAAGTCTTCTAGCACTTTCTTTCTTTTTTTTTAAGATTTATTTATTGCATATGAGTGCTTTATCTGCAGAAGAGGGCATCAGATAACATTATAGATGGTTGTGAGCCAATATGTGGTTGCTGGGAATTGAACTCCGGACCTTTGGAAGAGCAGGTGGTGCCCTTAACCGCTGAGCCATTTCTCCAGCCCTCTAGCACTTTCTTAATGGCTTTGGATGTAATGGAACCCTTTCTCCAAACTGAATTCTGTAGTCTGGCAATGTAGCAGGTCCCTAGATGTCACTGGGTCCTTCAGTGGGACTCTGTAGAGGTCTGTGTATTTTATACAGGTAAATGCAGAGCCGGGATGTGGAGAACATACCTTTTTGGTTTTCCTGGGAGACAGGATTGCGCTTTTATTTAGTATGGCCTCTCACTTGCAATCCACTTGCCTCAGCCTCCTGAGATCATAAGCATTTGCCACCACGCCTAACTCTGCAGTGTGCTGAAAGGTCCTGTGTGACTCTCCTGTGAATCTAGTGAATCTAGCTCTCATCCTGGGCTGCCACTCTTTGGAGTGGAGCGAGCACTTGGGGGGTCTGCTAAAGGAGTTCTAATGGTAGTGCAGGGCAGCAGTTGCAGTCCAGATCTGGACTGCTCTGTAAGTCCTATTAAGGCAGCATCTGCCAGAATCTCTTAAAACCATTCTGAGTGAGTAGGGAGATACATATGTGGGAGTTACATGGTAAAATTGACACTGCAAAATATAAGTGGTAGTGCAGTAGTACATTGATTTTATATATATATGCATATATATTACATATATGCACAAACACTTACGTATGCATGTATTTTTAAAAATATATCCATTTGATACATATGAGTATTTTGTTTGTGTGTATGTATGTATGTATTTATTTATGGGTTTTTTTTTGAGACAGGGTTTCTCTGTGTAATAGCCCTGGCTGTCCTGGACTCCCTTTGTAGAACAGGCTCACCTTGAACTCACATTGAACCGCCTGCCTTTGCCTCCCAAGTGCTGGGATAAAAGGTGTGCCCAGCCCTTCTGTGTGTATTTATGTATACTGTATGAATGACTAAGGAAAGCGAGCCCCCATGTGGGTTCTGAGAACTGAGCCTGGGTCCTCTACAAGAACAGCAAGTGCTCTTAACTGCTGGATCACCTCTCCAGCACCTGTATGGTTTGTTTTTGTGTTGTTGTTGTTTTGAGATAGGCTCTTTCTATGTAGCTTGGAACTTGCTGTCTAGAACATGCTGGCTGGATTTAAACTCAAGAGAGATCCATCTGCCTCTGCTTACCAAGGGCTGTAAAGGTATGTGTCGTGACTGGCATTTTGCTGTTTTTGAAAATTTATATGATGACATACTGGGGTAGGAAAACATCCTGAGGTTTCAACAGACAAGTAAGAGTTTAATTTTAAAGAATTAATTAAATTAAAAATTGGCAAAGGGGCCAGGCGTGGTGGCGCACACCTTTAATCCCATCACTTGGGAGGCAGAGGCAGGCGGATCACTGTGAGTCCGAGGCCAGTCTGGTCTACAAAGCTAGGCCAGGACGGCCAAGATAACATAGAGAAACCCTGTCTTGAAAAACCAAAAAATTAAAAATAAATAAATTGGCAAAGGGCTAGCTCCTCATTGTCCTGAGCAGTGTGGTGACTGTATGGGCTCACCTCCTATCCTTGAAAGTCTAAGACATGTTTGGAGATGACCCATGGGCTCTGGAAGGTGATGCCCAAGGCTCTCAGCCTTGGAACTGTTGGCAACCACATGCCATGGCACTCCCTGACTTGCCACCTTGCCATTCGCTGCAGTTTGAATGAGAACTTACTTTTTTCTTCTTTTCTCCAACCAAGGCCAGCCAAGGATTGCTGCTTAGCCATGAGTACTAGACATGGTTGTGCTTTCCTGCCCTCAGCCTGTGTGGTGGGGTCTGCCTTTGTTGGAGAGCCTCTTCCAGGGACCATATTTGCTTCTCCAAACCTTGGAGGGCCAAGAGGAGGGGTCTATTCAGAGAAATGTCTGGAAGGTCCAGACACTGGTATACCTTGTATGGTGCTCAAGAAACTGATAGTGCTGTTGAGCCTGGACAGAGAGTGACGAGCTCTGCAAGGTAGTCAGGCCCAAGGTGGGGGAGTCTCAAGGAATCCTTTTGTTCACATAAACACCAGTCGTGTATACTCAGCTAAGTCCAGGTCTCTTCTGCCCTGATAAATACAGCTGTGACTGAGTGATTCCAGGCTGGTCCACTTGGGCCACACCTTATTCCCTGGAGCACTGTGGAACCCTAAGGCTGAGCACTATGGGAGGAGGGTGCACAGTCAGCCCCAGGACACAAATTCTACAGCATTGAGAGATGAAGCACTGAGTGGGTGGAGGGATCTCATTCTCTTAGGAACTTCAGAAAGTGCCCACTATGTGTCGTCAGCCTTGGTGCTTGCTGGGGAAGTGGGGAGAGATCTTCTAGCCAGGACAGTGGGATGATGAAACAAAAGGAGGCAAAGATTACCTGTGCCTGCTGTGACTAGATCTGGTACTGTAAGACCCACCTTCAGACCAAGGAAGCTGAGGTGGAGCTCTAGGAGAAGGTTGGCCAGCTTTAGTGTTTGTTCTCTTAACTAACTGGATTATTAGCTCCCCCCAGTGTCCAGGAGCAGTATTTCACTGCTGCCTTGACCCTGGTAGCCAGCCTGTCAAGCCTGCCATGTTTCCTCTGTAGCATCCTCAATCTCACATACAAGATGGCAGGTGCTTAAGGCTCTTTGCAAACAAGAGCTGAGCTAGGAGCTTGCTCTGGGGCAAGGAGGCTCCTATAGACTAGTCCATGAGGTAAAAGGTCTGTCTTAAGGGGGTATTGCTTTAAAGGGTTGAGAGGGCTCCTGTGGTGGCTAAGGGTTGCAGGTGTCCTCTTTGGCCAACAGAGAACTCTATGAGAACTGTGATGCATCTGAGACCCCAGCAAGCTGGCAGGCATGCCACCATAAAGTACCTGACGATATCATAAGATACAGTCATGCTATCGCTAGCAATGTAAATGAAGGGTCCCCATTGTGGAGGGCCTTGTATGCCAACCACCAGTCTATGTTCTAAGTGTGGCAGTTTCACTAGAGAGAGAATCTACCTCTGAGGAACGCACGCTGTGCAAGTGCTTGCCCAAGTATATCAGAATTGGCAGGAGTGTTACCTGCTGCGTTGTTTGTGTTGCCCCAAGAAAGATACACCACAAGCCACATACCCAACAGTAGCAGGATAGCGAGCCCTGTACAGTGTGACATACCTGCGAAGAAATGAGGTGGTCCACCAACGTGGTAAGCAAAGGAGCCTGAGAGATTTTGTTGAAGAGAAGAAACAGGTGCAGAATCATAGTTTTCTATCTTAAAAAATTCAGTTCCAAGCAACCACATGGTGGCTCACAACCATCTATCATGTGATCTGATACCCTCTTCTGGCCTGCAGGTGTACATGCAGGCAGTACACTGTAGACATAGTAATAAATAAATATTTTTAAAAAATGATTTGTATAGGCTAGGCAGTTAGGAGCATTGGCTGCTTGTGCAGAGAACTCGGGTTCAATTGCCAGCATCCACATTGTACAGTTCACAATTGCCTGTAATTCCAGTTCCAGGCTTTAAAATTTTTATTTTATTTTATTTTTTCAAAACAGGGTTTCTTTGTGTAGCCTTGTCTGTCCTGGATTCACTTTATAGACCAGGCTGGCCTCGAGCTCAGAGATCCTTCTGCCTCTGCCTCCCAAGTGCTGGGAGTAAAGGCGTGCACCACCACCACCCAGCTCTCATACAGTCTTCTGTCCTCCGTGGGTACCGGGAGTCAGGTGGTGCACATGCATGCATGCTCTCATTGAAGTATGTCATCTAGCGCCTGAGGTGCTGGGACAGTGTGTAGTGCAACCTTCACACTTTAGAACCAAAATCAGACGTAGGTAAATGCTGAACTGACAAAGACAAAGCACAATGGGCTTTATGGTATTATTTCAGCCGTCCAGATTTGCTCCAGGAAGAGTGTATTTTCTCATAAAACTGCACCAAAGCCTTTTCTTGTATGTGATGGCTTAATTGCTTATTTTGTTTTTAGTGGGATTATAGGAATGCGTCTGCCTGAATAATCTCATTAAATTATACCTTGATTTTCAAATTTATTTGCATTATGACAGTTTTTGTAAAAAATTACTTACACTACCATGTTCTTTTGTACACACAGCAGTACGTGTGTGTATCTGTGTGTGTCTTTGTATGTGCATGCGTTCGTTCGCACGCCATCTATTGAAGTACTTGCTTCCTCTGAGGCAGGAGAGGAGGGAGCTGTTTTTCACATTCTGCACACGTCTGGTTTTATGAACAAGCATGTACTCCTTCCATGACTTTCAAGAATCAGTACAAATCCTTTCAAAGGCAGGAGAATGTGAGAAAAGCATTCCCAGCAGGCTGTGCCAGAAGTGCGTGTGTTTCCTAGGAGCTGAACAGGACCTGCCGGGCCATGCAGCACCGTATAGTGGAGCTCATCTCCCGAGTGTCCAACGAGGAGGTCACGGAGGAGCTGCTCCACGTCAATGATGACCTCAACAACGTCTTCCTCCGCTATGAGAGGTGGGGCCAGAGTCCTGGGGTCTTTTCCCTAGAAAAGATGATTGGCATATCAGAGGAACTTCATTCATAAACAAAACAGGGAGAGGAGCCAGGGAGCCTAGGAGGTGTTAGAGGTGGGAAGCACTCATCAGAGATGTTCATTTGTTCTTGGATGACAGAAAAAGTGCTTCTTGTTCTCCAGAGAACGGAACAGCAGGCAGCTGCCTGCAGAACCCACCTCTGCTCTTTGTGAGTCCCAGGGAGGCTGGGATGAGGCCTGCACCTGCTTCTTTGATGAGCCTTTGAATTTGAAAAGGATTGGTGGAGGGGGACCTTTACTAAAGAAAAGGATTTCCTCTTTATTTCTAATCTTGAAATACGGAAAAAAGATCTTTCCCTTTGTAAATGCCAGTAGTATGGGCTATTTAGTGAAGTAGACAGGGTGTGAACACTTTCTCTGGGGGAAATGCACATCTCTTCAATCTTCCAGCAGCCAAACCTCCTAAAATGACAAACTTGAACCCTCCTTTTTCTTTCCAAAGCCTCCCACAGGACAGAGTCAAAAACAAAACAAAACAAAAAACAACCACCTCTTCTGGACCTCGCCATAAGTAGGTAGTGAAGAGAACAGCTCCCTTCTGTACCCTGATTTGGGCAGTTTCCAGTTGGCCAGGGTTGTGGCTTGCCGTCACTCTCGGCCAGCCTTCTTCACTAAAAGAGCCTGCCAGCTGTGAGGCCCTTGGTGGTTTGTGGCCCACTCCCTCGCCGACTGACAGCTTTCTGTGTAGCTTTGTCAGAAGACAGTGATCTGACAATGACCTGTCTTTGCCACACAGCTCTTTGCTCTCCTGAACCCCACCTGTGCATCTGTAATCAACTCCATAAAACTCAAACAAAAGCCCCACCATGTACACCTAGTCAGACTGTTCCTTCTAGGATCCCTTGGCCCAAATGCTGAGGACACCCACTAGGGGGTAGTAGCATGGAGCAGCACCTCTCTGGTGTCTGGTTTCCCCGGCTGCAACTGGGGTAAGGTGCTTTGCCTGTGTCACTTGGAGCTTTTAAATACAATGCAGAACAGGACCTATTGTTCCCTGTGGACACTGCACAACTTCTCCTGCCAGGTGTAAGGATGACTTCTGGCAGCGGAGATGTTTTTCTGCCGTTGCTCTCAGCTAAGCTCCCTTTGTAGCCATCTGCTGACTGGAGGAGAGTGTCCCTGGCAGGGCCCACTCCATCTTGTCTTCCTGGCAGCCCTTAGGTAGTTGGCAAAAACCATCATATGATTTCTGGCAAGGCCTTTCTCTAGGCTCCCTCCTCCCCGCCCTGAGGGTAGGCTAGGGGCATTTTAGCCACAAGCTGATTACCTACAAGCACAGTTCTGTGGAGGGGGGCGGGGGGCGTCTGCGCTCACTGCCAGGTCACAAATGACCATATGGAGACCTGGTGACCCAAGCATACCTTCAGGGACTGGAGGACCACTGGGGCCAGATGTGTGAGCAGATGGCTAGGGGTGCTCCTGGTGGCCTCCTCCTCCTAGAACCAGCTAATACCCTGTCCCTGGTGGCAGCTCAGGCTACTTATGGGAGAGACAATGGAGCCGAATGTGGGACAGAAGCCTCCTGTCAAGGAAAGCATGACACTTGAACATGTGAGGTCCCCTCTACTAATGGTACTGGCCAGTCCCCTGCCTCTGCTGGGTCCCAGTGTTCTTCAGGGTATGAGCACAGCCATCTGGGCCTCACTCACATTCTCCTTATGTCTGCACTCCTTTCCATTAGGTTCGAGAGGTACAGGTCCGGCCGATCTGTTCAGAATGCCAGCAATGGAGTAAGTGTCCTGTGGCCCTCCCTTGCCTTGTGAGGTGGGCACCTACGCAATACACACATTAGAGCTTTTAGAACTTGGCCTACTCAGGCCTCACTTCTGGTTTTCTAACTGGGACTAGATATAAGTACTTGGATAACTATAGAGCAAACTCTGTTTGAAGGGAGCCTAGCAGAGAGCTAGCAGGCATCCTGATGGGAAGGCAGGAGGAAGACTGCCCACAGCCATTACTGAGTCACCATTCTAATGACTCAGTGTACCCTCTGTGAGAAGGGAGAAGAGGGGGCAGGGCATGAGGCTCACTGATAAGCCTTCAAGTTGGTAAGGAGAGCCACCTTTCGTTTGCTGGACAGCTTTGATGCCTTTCCTCTTGAGTGTGTGCAGAGCTATAGCCCAGTAGCTAGAGCTTAACCCACGAGTGACCTCACTGTCAACCTCATGTCCTGACAGGTACTGAGCGAAGTGACTGAAGACAACTTAATAGACCTGGGCCCAGGCTCTCCCGCTGTTGTGAGCCCCATGGTCGGGAGCACAGCACCCCCATCTTCTCTCTCTTCCCAACTTGCAGGCTTGGGTGAGTGTCTCTCTCTTACCTCCCTTCCTCCCTGGGTATCTTTCTCTTTGTTGGAAGGCCAGAGATGGCCTTTGGAGTGATCCACATGAAAGTGTGTTCCTAAGTCACAGCAAATTGCACCATCTTCAATTTATAACTTCTTTTTTTCCCTAAAACTTAAGCCCTTGTTGGAAATAGGTAGAAGTAGTTCTGAGGATGTAGAAACTGGTTACTTTTTAAAAGACAAGTAATCTGCCATGTTTTATCTAAAATATTCTTTGTGGTTTTTTCACTATTAACTACACTAAAGGTGGCAAGTAGGTCTCATGTACTCAGAACACAGGCTTGACCGGCAGCTAAAGCCGCATTGTCCTGGTTTCATTTCAGTTACTGTAGTAAATACCCTGACAAAAGCAACTTAGGGGAAGTTTATTTGGTGTACATTTCGGGTTGCAGCCCATCCTTGCAAGTATGTCAGGGCAGGAACTTGAAGCAGTCAGTTACATCTACAGTCAAGAGCAGAGAGAATGAATGCATGTGTGCCTGTTTGTGCTCAGCCATGCTTCTGCATAGAGACAGTCTAGACCCTGAACCCAGGGAATATTCCTGTTCACAGTGCATGGGCCCTCCCACCTCCATTAATGTAATCAAAACACCCCCCTCAAAATGCGCCCACAGTCCCAACCTGATCCAGAGAGTCCTTCACCGAGATTCTCTTCTCAGATGATCCTAGATCATGTGAAGTTGGTAATTAAAGCTGTTACACTTCAATCCCTAAGAAGATGGATTGGCAATGTCTGCACAGGACTAGGAAACAGAAAGTGGAGACATGATTTATTTGCCTACCTCAAATTATATCATCAACCTGAAGTGTTCTATTGTCTGAACTTCAGGAAAACTCCTCACTTTTCTACAATGAAAGTGTGTAAATGATTCTGTGTGTTTCATTTACACTAATATTGGTAAAACCAACAACCATGGCCTTCAAAAATTCCTCTACCTTGATTTTATGGTTTCTTTTTCCTAATAATTCTATATTTATTTCGTTTCAATTGAATTAAACTTTTATTCAGTGGCTGTCAGCTGTCTCAATTTCCTCTGTAGCCATATATCTATAGTAGAGTGGATGTCTCTGTCTTCAATTTATCTAACTGATGGCATTTATTTGTATATATGTCCTATATTTGACTTTATATTTTTAAACAATGGTTTATTTATTTATTTATTTATTTATTTATTTATTTATTTATTGTGTGTGTGTATGAGAGAGAGAGAGAGAGAGAGAGTGTGTGTGTGTGTGTGTGTGAGTGAAAGTGTGTGCGTGCACACTTGTGTCATGGTGCACATGTGGAGATAATTCCTTTTACCATGTGTTTTAGAGATTGACTGTAGGTCATTGGTCTTAGTGACAAGTACCTTTACCTGCTGAGCTATCTCACTGGCCCTATACTAACCCTGGCTTCTTGAATAGCCTGCCTGGAACTCAATATGTAGCCCAAGCTGGTCTTGAATTCATAGCAAGCCTCCTGTCTCAGCCTGTCAAGAGCCAAGAGTTGAAGTGTAAGCTACCATGCTAGGCTCAAGTCACCATATTTAATGTCTAAAATTCAAAGAAGTTCCACTGCTTTCCTTTCTTAAAAATGTCTAGTGCTTTTCCATTCGCTGCTTTACCCCACTGGTCATCTCTTGCCTCCCTTTCCAGCCATGCCTTTCACTCATCCCTCTCAAGGGCTAACATTTACCATAGCCCGGCTCTCCAAACCCTGGCCTCTGCCCATCTTATCTTCCCCTTCTCCTGCAGCACAGCTCCACCATCTTGAAGGACCCACCCTGAGCCTCTCCCAGCGTTTAAAGCCAAACACTGCAAGAGTTTGGGCCTCCTAACTGTTCAGTTATACACAAGCTTCTGAGGCCAAGGACCATGTTGATTCTGCCTGATGTACTCAGGCTCCAGCTCTGAGTGCATAGGATGCAGCTTCCAGATTAAATAAGCGGTCCAGATCCTTAGACTCTGTGTCTGAGTGGATGTGGCTGGGGTGCCTGAGAAGCTGCGGGCATGCTGACCCTGGTCCCCATCTTTTCACTACTGTCGTCCTCTTTTCTGTCCAGGGTACCTCTTTCCCTCCTTGAGCGGTTTCAGATTCAGGGCAAAGCCTGTTTCTCACCTAGCTTACCTGGCTCTTGTGTATGCTGTACCAGAAATGCTGAGGACAGCCTCGTCACCCCACAGTGTCATAACCCACTAGACTATCATCCTGACCTTTGGGGCACTCCATCAAAAACCCATACTTTTGGGGCCAATGAGATGGTGGCTCAGTGGATACAGAGATATTTGCTATGCGAGCCTGATGATCTGAGTTGCATGCATACAGATACAGAGAGAGACACAGACAGACAGTGATAATAATACAATAATAAAACATCTTTACAAGTTTTTAAAAACCTATTTTGTTCTCATCTGCTTCTTGTTTTGTTGTCACAGACTTGGGGACAGAGAGTGTCAGTGGCACCCTCAGTTCGCTTCAGCAGTGTAAGCCTCATGACGGTTTTGACATGTTTGCCCAGACCAGAGGGAACTCCTTGGCTGAACAGAGAAAGACGTATGTGGGGCTTCTTCCAGTGGCTTTCTGCAGATACCAGGGGGGGAGGGGATTGTCTCAGCTGGGTCACGTTAAAAGAAGAAGAAGAAGCCCTTTCTTTACAAGATTTAAGACTGCTAGAAATATAAAAATATCATAGTGAGGACTTGTTAGCTGCTAAAACCAAGTGAGTACCAGCCCCATCTCCCCTTTTCCTCTGCCCGAGGGTTGTCTGTTCTGCCCATCACAGATTGTTTTCTCTTTCCTACAGCCACTCAGGGCTGAGTAGAAATCCTACTTCCCTAATGTGCCTGTTATGATGCAGACTCTGCCTCATCAGCCCCTCCCCCACAAGCAGACCAATTCCCTGCATACAGCCAGTTGTGGAAAAAGGCCAGGGCAGAGGCTTCTCCACAGCGGCTTGGGCTTATGTGGAACCATACAGAAATGGGGGGCTGATTCCAAAGCCAACAGCCCCTGCATCTGGAAATAGCACAGCATCCATGCAGCCCAGTGGAAGCTAATGCTTCTAACATAATGACTTTGCCTTCTGAAGCTTCTTCCTTTGAGGACTTCCAGAGCACTTTCGACATCTGTCTCTTGTGCTTCAGTGTTGTGACTCAAAGAAAGGGTGTTTGACAAGTATGGTGTCCCAGGTCTTAGAGGACCGACTTTAGGTGTGAGCTGGTGCCAAGACTTATCTCCTCATCGCATCTGCTGGGAGACAGACAGACAGCCTCTGCCCAGGCCAAGATCACACCTGAGGCAGGTGCCATGGGATAGGAGAAAATCACAGGCCACCACCACACCTCTGCATGCGCTGGGAGAAAACTCACGTGCACTGGTTTTCTTCAGGGTCACCTACGAGGATCCTCAGGCTGTTGGAGGACTCGCTTCTGCACTAGACAGTCGGAAGCAGAGCTCAGAAATGGTAGGTCTTCAAACCTGTGTTTTGCCCTCAGTCTTCTGGAGGTAAAGACAGGCAGTTTGGTAAAGTTGGCTGGATAATTCATCAGATATTGATAGATGGCAGAGACAGCCTGGGAAAGACACGACAGAGCACCTCTTGGTGGTGGGCAGCACACTGATAAAACAGTGATCCTCGGGAGAAAAGGAAATGCTGCAGAAGGTAAATACTAAATGAAAGAGCCTCACTGTTGACCTAGCAAAGCAGCACCAATCCCGGGGGAGGTGGTTGAGGGTCAGGACTTGTCTGTGAGGTGGCTTGGATAATGTCCTGTGAGTCAGGCCAGGAGTCAGAACGTTTTGAAATAAAGGATGAAATTTCTGTGAGCCCCAAACCACAGCCAGTTTCTGTAGGACTTCAGATCCCAGGGGAAAAGGACATGTGCACTTACTACATTTTTGCAGATATTTCTCTTTTGAGCCCTACCAGGAAATGTATGCGAATACATGCCTGTCTGCCTGGCAAGGAAGAAGAGGGCTCCCAGCAACCCCTGGGCTGGAATGAAAGGGGACTGTGCCCACACATCCACTGGACAAGGAAGGGCCCTTTGCTTCCTGAACACTAGATCTTAGCCTCCTGTGGCCCCAGTGCAAAGGGACTGGTGAGGGACAGTACAACTGCTGCCTGGCATAATGGGAAAGCCTGGTC
Source organism: Acomys russatus (assembly GCF_903995435.1). Lineage (NCBI taxonomy): Eukaryota > Metazoa > Chordata > Mammalia > Rodentia > Muridae > Acomys > Acomys russatus. The sequence goes on along the minus strand of NC_067161.1, from coordinate 41,153,641 downwards.
TTGAGGGCAAGGACTCCTTTTCTGAGCTGGCATATGTCCCTCTATAGTAGCTGCTGGGAGGTACAGAAGAGCCCACCCGCCTTGATCCCAGCACCCTGCCATTGCACAGTGGTGGCCTACAGTGACACTCAGCATCTACACAGTAGTCTTGGTTCTTCTATTACTTAGGCTGTCTCCGCATTGAACCCAGTGAGGGAATTCGAAAGCCAGGCCAGGCCAGGGGCCTGCCAGTGTACTTCCTAGTGAAGACAAGAATGACCCCTCCTCTTGGCAGCCTGGACCCCAGCAGGTCTGCCCCATCATGCCAGCATGTGCCCTGCTCCAACCCAGGCCATTATCAGTGCCCAGGCCTGGGTCCAAGTCCAAGGGACGTGGTCGATTTCTCACCCATCACCCTTTGAATGCGTGGCTTGGCCTGGCTCCCTGTTTGCAGAGGTCTTGCTGATTCCAGCAGATTTACCAATGATAGTAGGCACATTGCTGTTCCTGTTGTTCCTGGGGCAAAGACTGGCCTCAGCAACAACGACAAGCTGTCTTGACCCTTCCTGGGCCATGTTGCCCTTGAACTGAGAACCAAGTAAAGAAGAGAGTGTTGTGTAGCCACACCTCTACAAGTAAGCCCACCTCTAGCTGTGTCGTGTAGAGAAGCAGGCAGGGCTGGTGAGATGACTCAGCAGAAGGCACTCACTGCCAAACCTCATCCTTGTCTTCCATCCTCACAACTGCATGGTGAGAAGAGACAGCTGACTCCTGCAAGGTGCCCTCTGACCTCTACCTGCATAGTGGCATGCATGTGCAGACCTACATGTACACATACAAATGATCTTTTTTAAAGCAGGAGGTCTGTGGGTGTAGCGCACTTGTCCATTGTGCACAATGCACTGGGATCAGCTGCAGCCCCAGGGCCACAAATAAACAAATACATAAACATAAGGCAAGGAAGAATATGCTGAACTCAGCACTCAAGTAAGAGTTTAAGAAAAAAATAAATAGGCAACTAGAATGGAAAAAAGAGAAGAAAAGAGCATAGTGAGTTAGAAAAAGGTAGAAATAATTTTGGTAGAAGCAATTTTGCTAAAGCCAGCTCTCTGAAAGTTGACCCCTTAAGCCAGGCCAGGTAGCACCAACCCATAATCCTAGAAGACTGAGACAGGAGGATTGAGAGTTCTAGGTCAGCCTAGGGTACAAGGTGGGGGGTGGGGAGGGTGGGAGGGGCGGGGAGAAGAAAAGAAAAGAGTTACTCCTGTCCATTTTGGTATTCCTATCAAAAGAATCAGGCCTGGGCAACCAGACCTCTCAGGCTTTACAGAAGCCTCCAGGGGCTGGGAATAATCACAACCTAGGGGCTCTGACTATTGAATGTTCCTTTTCTTTTTTCAGGTAGTGGGCAGGGTGTGTGCTAGGGCAGGGGTGAGAAGCATCAAGTCACATTTCCTTGTGTGACAGATGATCAAATCTGAACAATGACTTTTCTGTTTTACAATATGTGCTCTGACTTCCTGTCATGGGTATTTCTGTGACTTTTGTTTTTGGGACTTTTCTGTCCTTGGCCCAACAGAGAGGGAAAGGTGGGGACTCTGACCTGCAGCCCATAGACAGCTGGCTCATAACCCAAGGAATGGTGAGGAGCCACAGCTGACTGAGCTCGCTGCCCACCCCAGCCTCTCACCATGTAACAGTTGGCGCCTTCCTCTCGCCACCTGCCCAGTCCTTGTGACCAGACAGGACATAGAACACTCACTTGTTCTGGGGGTGCCAAATCTTCCTGCTGTGTCTATGTGGGATCTCTGTGAGGCCCCAGACTTGTAGGTCCAGAAACACCTTTCCTGGCATTTTGCTGAGCCTGTGCTCTTGGGTCTTCATGGGCTGGGATGAGGGGGGCCTTTGACTCTGGAGTTCTTGGCAGTATTCATTTTTCCAGGATGAGCACAAGTAATCATTGCTCGTGCCCAGTGGCAGGGTGAGGGTGGGGGTCATTATGAGAGGACTCAGTATGTAGCCAGTCTGAGACGCTCCCTCTTGCCCTGGGCCTGGGGATTTGCCAGTCCTAGACTGGTGGGCTTGTATAGTATGATAGAATCTCACATATGGCCTGGAAACCTCTTGCATAAATGTTAGTCAGAGAATGAGAGGAAGGTAAAGCCAGGAGAGCTCACGTCACAACCGCAGTGCCTCTCATGTAGCAGAGGCTCGGGAAAGTCTTTCCCACCTAGTCACTGCAGGTAGCCTGAGCTGGTATATGGAGACAGAATCCCAGGCTGCTTGTCTCAGGTCAATCACTTCATCCCCAAGTGCAAAATCAAACCTCTAGGTCTGTGTGGTAGTGGTGGAGCTGGTGAGGATACCAAGAAATGAGCTGGTGGCAGAAATAGGCCTGTGGACCTGTCCCCTCCAGTTAAATGCAGTAAGCCGGGTGTAGAACTATCCCTTGGGTTAGCCCAGGAGAGGGGTCCACCGGGCGAGTGGTCCACGTAGGACTTCCAAGTGACAAGCTGCTTGCAGCACAGGGGCCAGCTGCTTAAGAAAGGCTTGAGTCACGGGTACAGACAGTGTCTGGAGACCAGCGCAGTGGTGCTCAGGCTGTCCTGCCCCACAGCAGCATATGCTTGCCTGAGTAAGAAAGCAGGTATTTCTGCAACTGACTGGCTACTCCTGCAAGTATGGGCTGGCCAAGCCTTTCTACTGCAAGGCCAAGCTAGGCCCTGGCCTTAGAGCAGGCTTCCTAAAACTATATCTCCATTGTCCATTGAGAAGATCTAGCTGTGTGCCCTTGTGCCTGTTATCCCTGCAAAAAAGGATACTGCCCTCCGAACTACCTGAGTATACCCTGGGCAGCTGGTGATGGTGCCTGTCTTTGTCCACATAAGCCACCTCTTCCCTTCCCCATATAGTGCCCCAACTTCAACTTCCCTAAAACAAACCCAACTAACAGCTAACTTGGTGTCCCACCTTCCTGCCTACAGTGTTCTTCCTGTTAAAACAGTGTGTTAACCGCTTTGCCTTATTTCCCATAGAATAGAAATCCAACCTTTCCAAACCTCTTGAGTACAGATTCTTCATATGGAAACTTTGTGTGGTACTGAGTGAGACTGGGAGCTTTAGGTGATCACTCCTCTTGGGTTTGGGTCGGGTATCACAAAGTGTTTCACAGCTCCTCTAGAGAGAGCACCCAGTGCAGATTTGCACCATTGGGCAGGTAGGGCTCCTCATGTGCTTGGAGCTGAGGACAGCTGTGGAAGACTGCCCACTCGTGCCTTCCTCTCCTGGGACTTCAGATGTGAGGGCAGCCTGCACAATTAGGTCACTACACCTAATTGGCAGGTGAAGGTAAGCAAGATTTAGCTAGAGCCCAGGGTCAGTGGCTTTCTCTTCCCTCCCTCCCTGGCCCTTGAGTCTGTTCTAATACTGGGTGGTGATCAGTTAGGACCATCCCCCACTTCTAGGGTCCAAGCAGGAAAATTAGAGCTGAAAGTTGGTGTGATAAAGCACACTTCTGGTCTGAGCATTGGGCAGGCTGAGACAGGAGGGTCATTGTGTGAGCCAGCCTAGGCTACACAGAGACCAGTCTAAGCTGAATAATGGAACCTTTTCATACACGCACTCACACAAATAGTAGTGACCATAACAACAATAATAGTAGTGTCACAGCAAGAGCAGAAGCAGTAGACAATTTGCATACATTCATTCATGGTCCTGTGTTAATCCCCAACACCAGGGGGCAGCACGAGGAAGAACAACAATCAGCTGGAGAGGTGGCTCAGCAGTTAACAGCACACACTGCTCCTGTAGAGAACTCACACTCAGTTCCCAGCACTCACGCCGAGCCACTCACAGTGTACCTCTCTAGAGAACCTGATGCCCCCTTCTGGCGTGCATAGGCACCTGCACTTACATGAGCATACCCCCCCCCACACACACACACACAATTAAAAACTAAAAACAGGCTGGGGATGGTGGCGCATGCCTTTAGTCCCAGCACTCAGGAGGCAGAGGCAGGTGGATCGCTGTGAGTTCAAGACCAGCCTGGTCTACAAAGTGAGTCCAGGACAGCCAAGGGTACACAGAGAGACCCTGTCTCGAAAAACCAAAATAGTAATAATAAATAAATAAATAAATAATAAAAAATAAAAACAGGTTAGTAAAAACCTACTTCAGTGAGAGGCTAACTCTAGTTATCCCCACTCTATGACTCTGGCAGACGATAACATAGCAAACCAAAGGAAAAGCCAAAACCAACCAAACAAAAAACTGGCTGTAGCCAATGGCAGCACTTCTCTTCCACTCCTAAGGTGGAGCAGCCTTGCCCAAAGCTCCAGACAGGTGCCAATGGCAGGTTTCTGCCTATCACCCAGATCCTGACCTGCCTGCCACTGTGGCATCAGAGATGCCTGAATCTCTTTAGACTAATAATACAGGCCAGGTGTTGTTACCAGGGTGGCTGCCATTTTCCCATGGGTTAACATTTGGCATTGGTCTCTATGGGAAGATGTTCTGGGTAGATTCTTCCTCTCCATCTCCTTCACTCTTCACCCTCCTGTAATGGCCTGCAGCAGTTTGGACCAGTGTCCAAGAAGATGCTAAAGTCAGGGCATAGGAAAACCAACAGCTTTCTAAGGATCTGTTGGATGAGCCCTTGTGTGACAGATACAGATACTAAGGTACCCAAAGGCCTGGTGAATTGCTCAAAGCCACAGGGCAGACACGCTAAGACTCCATGCTCTGTTCCCTCTATCACCAGGAAGGGAGCTGTTTCTCCCTCATTCTGGGCCTCTGCAGGCTGTATTTTCTAGAGAGTGTACATGCTGAGCCTGGGTCTGGGTGTGGTGAGAGTTATGCTCTTCCCAGAGCAGGCTCACAGCTGTGTTCCTACAGCAGGCCCCTGCCTCTTAACCCCACTTATTGAGATAAGCCGGCCTCTCTCTCTCTCACTCTCTCTTCATCCATCTATCCATCCCAGCTCCTCAGAATGTGCCCCAAGGCCTGAGAGACTCAGTTCTGGTGACCAGACCCCTTTGCATGGCTACATCAGAACACAAACAACCCTGGGATGAGGGATCCTGACTCGGAGTGTTAGACTCAAAAATGCTACATTGTAGTCACCCTGATCACAGACGAGGAGATGGAGGCTTAGCTTCGTTGATGTGCCCAGACCAACTCCTTCACCTCTGCCCACATAGCTGAGGCTTCTAAGACAGAAGAGGCTGGCTCTCCCTATTGAAGAAATGGCTCAAAGAGAAGGGACTTGCCCCCAGCCTGCAGCTGGGCTCTGTGACCCAGGTGAAGCCCAGCTCTACTGTCGTATCACTGTGTTGTCATTGCAGGGTTGTGTTTCGCTATTTGCTGGTTTTTATTATGTGAATTAAACCCAAAGCTTCATGTATGGTAGGAAAGTACTCACTTCTGAATTACATCTTTAGCCCCCTACATACATACATACATACATACATACATACATACATACATACATTTAGGCAAGATCTCTACATAGCAATGGCTGTCCTGGAACTCTCTACAGACCAGGATTAAAGGCGAGTGCCAGCCACTAAACCCAGCCTTTTACCTCTTAACAATAACAAAAGAATTATAGGTTGAAACAAAACAAAACAAAACAACAAAAAAAGTTTTAAGCCTGTGATTCTTTAAAACTAACAACACAGTGAAGGTGGCTAGCCTTCCTGCAAGGGAGCCTGTGCTCCACCCCAGAACGGCAGAAAGAATTGCACAGATGTGGAGTCTCAGCTTTTAGGTTGACTGAGTTGGATGGGGCAAAAAGGACCCACATGCAGTCAGCAGCTGCTGTGGGTGGCATTTCTCATTAGAGAAATTGTTGACTTTTTGAACTGGAGATTAGGCATGACACATGTCCTCTACATGTGTTTTCTTTTTTGTTTGTTTTGTTTTTTGATTTTTCAAGACAGGGTTTCTCTGTGTAGCTCTGGCTGTCCTGGACTCCCTTTGTAGACCAGGCTGGCCTTGAACTCACAGTGATCCTCCTGCCTCTGCCTCCCAAATGCTGGGATTAGAGGCGTGCACCACCACACCTGGCTACATGTGCTTTCTAGATATCAAGATCATAAAAATGGCACATCCTGTTCCAGGAGTGGGTCAAGATAGGAAGCTCCCCCTCATCCCACCACAGTCATGAGATAGCCCATTGCCTACTGTGCCTAGATGTTCTTTGGGGGAAGGCAGGCATCTGCTGTGAGCACTGTAGGCACGCCTTTGAGCCTCCTTGCTCTCACCCGGAGTGAGTCATCATCTATGCTGTCACTGTGACTCCAGTCATAGTGTGAGAGCTCCGACTCAACAGTTTTAAGTGGCTGGGGGTTAAAATGGCAGCAGAGAGAGACACTGCCTAGGGGTTAGTGAGCTGTTCTGAAACAGCTCTGCCTGCCCACTGCAGAGTGAAGACGGGGCATAGAGCACAGTCTCAGAGCCAGGGGTCACCAGCTTGCTGAGGGAGACACTGCAGGCATTTGCTCAGCATGTGCAGGCACCACACCCTTTGGCAACAGATTTTAACCTCCCAAACAGGAGCTGGCAATATGAGTGCTTTGTTCTCTTTTCAGGTTGGAATTTTGGATTATTTCTGGTTTTTTTTTTTTTTTGTTTGTGTGTTTGTTTTTTGTTTTTTTAGGAATTACTTACACTGAGTCTTCTTATTGCCTATTTAAAGTTTATTTTTACCTTAGATTGTGACATTAGAGTATAGCCAGCTATGTCATTTTCTTTTTTTTCTAGAAATAGTGGGCTAATAAGCAAGCCTCCCAGGTGAGGCATCTCTGTAGGTAAAGAGGCAGGTTGCTCTGACTAAAGGCCATTACCCCATTTGTCTAGGCTGGGAGCCAACCTTTTATTAACGTGCCTTCTAGAGGCCACCCTCACCTTCCTATTCTGTCATATTTGATAGCAACTTAAATGTTTTTAGTTGCGCATGTTTTTCAGATTCTCTGCTCCTGAGGCCCTTGGCTCAGGCCAAGGCATGACACCTCCAATACCCAGGTTTGCTGGGGAGCCTCGCCACCCCCCAGGCGTCCTGCTTTCCAGCCACAGTGGACTACTTTTCTCAACTACTGAAGCTTAGACAGCTGCTGAGAGGCAGGAGAAAAAAAAATGAGACTAAAGGAAGCTATGGCATTCAAGACTACTGAGTGGTGTTTTTTTTTTTTTTTTTCCTCAAAAGAGTGAAAGAAGACTAAAGGCCTCTGTCCTTTTTTTGTCATCAAAGCCCTCATTTTAGCTGTGTTCGCCTTAGTGGTAGAGTGTGCCTGCTTTCTGGCACTCCCAGACCAAAGGCGCTCCTGCCTCTGGCTCCTCTACCTTGTGGAACAGAGGCTCAGGGCTCGGCTGCCCTGCCCTCCTGAGATCCCTGCACCCTGCTCTAGGCATACTGCTACTCAGCTTCCCTCGGGCCCAAGGGCCTCTTCACCTGGAGTGCTCTTCACTGAGGACAGCTGATTTCTCCTGTCATGGCTGCTTCAGACCAGGATGTTTTATAGCACTGGACTGAAAAGGCCAACACATATAAGCAAAAAGTTGTCCATATCAAGAACACGTACTTTCTTGCCACCAGACCCTACTGGCTAGCCTGCTTATTATAATTTTCCACCTCATTGCTTTCCTCACCTACCATTTCACATAGAGCTGCCTGTGTTGCCTGTATGTGCCGCGTAGCTGTTTTGCTCTGTATACATTTTGGTTTTGTTTGGGGGTTACTTTTGATGATTTACTTTGTTCTGGTATTCTGTCTTCTTTTGCCTGGCTGTGTGGGGGCTGCCTGACCCCGCTGCTTGCCGCCTCTGCCTCCATAGATCCCCGTTGCGCAGCCCTCTGTCATGGACGACATTGAGGTGTGGCTCAGGACAGACCTGGTGAGATTTGACTTTTACATTTGGTGTGTGGGTTGTGGCAAGGCAGATGTTCTTCTGAGGCCAGGTCTTGGGGCTTGCGGCAGGGGCTCCACCTCCACCGTGGTGGGTTGGAGGAGAGAGGTCAGGGAAGCTCAGCAAAGCTCCCCTTCCTTTCCAACATGTGGAGTCTGGTGGTGCTGGTTCTGGGCACAGCCCCTCAGCCACAGAGCTCCATACAGATGTGGCTGTCTCACATCTGTGGCTATGAGAGGCCAGCTCTAACCACTCCTAACACACACTGCATCCTCCCCAGTTTCTCCTAAATGTCAAGTGTGTGTTTCAGTGGTTTTTCTGCTTGTTTGTTTTTATTTCATTTTGCTTTTTGTTTTGAGGGAGGAGGACATTTTGTGGTTTTGTTTTTTATTTCTCTTTCTTTTCTCCCTATGTTGGGGATTGAGCTCGTGGCCTAGTGCATGCTAGTGGACAAGTACTGCATTCCAACCCTCATTTCTTTTTTCTTTCTTTTTCTCCCCCCCCCCCACCATAAATGACGTAGGCACTTGGTTTTAAGTTCACCATCATCCCCATTCCCACTGTTGTCTAACATTTGTTTAAAAGAACTCTTGCCCCCCAAAATGTTTCTCCATCTTCTGGGATGGACAAAAGACTGAGAAGATTATGTGTCTGAAGATATCCTCAAGTCAATTCCCTGCTCCTTCCAGAGCATTCATTCACAACAGCTGGGTGTAGAAGGGAGGCTGTGGTAGCTACAGGCTTTCTGTGGCACCTCCCACGTGAAAGGGGACAGCATGCTGTAGTCAGGGTCTAACACTGCCTCTTCCCCAGGGGGCCAGGCCTTCTAAAGATACAGCCCCAAGAGGCAGCCAACTGAGCGCCAGGGAAGGTTTAAATGGTCCTGTGATCTTCCCAGGGTGCCTAGGAAGAAACTCGTCCCTCACAGGGGCAGCAACAGGAAGTCTCAGGGCCCTCTCCCAGACAAAATAGTGTCAGACACCTGTAATCCCAGCATTTGGGAAGTGGAGGCAGGAAGATCAGAAGTGTAAGGCCAGCTTTAGCTGCATGGTGAGTTCAAGGCCAACCTGGCTTATATGAGACCCCAAAGATCCAATAAGGATGTGCTTGCAAGGCTCCCAGCAAATCAGTGCAACCTCAGGAGAAGCTGGGGTTGCTCAACCCTCTAGTGGGTTTTCACTCCAGCATGGGTCCTTTCCCAGTGTGGTCCACAGCACCTCCACGGCCCCTTTCGGCAGAAAGGATGGGAGCTTGGGTCCAGGGGAAGGCTGGTTGGCTCCTTGGACTCAATGAGCTACTTTTCTAGGTGGTAGCTACCACTGGCCCCTACTGGAGTCAGGCCAAGGCCATTCAGGCCCCAAGCAGCTTCTAGCTTTTGGTGTGAATGGATGATATCTTTCCAGAATCACTATGCTGGCAGCACTGATGTGCCTCAGACTCATGTGACCGTGGCTTCTCTCCTCAGAGCCTGGTGTTGATGGGCAGAGTTCTCCTCTCTTGCCCTGGAGGGACCAGCCTGAACAAATTTTGGATTTTTCTTTCTTGTCCTTCTAGGAGATCAAAACCTAGAATCCTTTTTTTTTTTCCCTCCCCCAACATTTTTTTTTTTTTCAAGTATACTCTCTGCCTCTCTAATAGGAAGAAGAGAAATCTGGAAACAGGAAAAGTAGAACTTTACTTGGGTAGCCATGGGTGGGCAGAGGTGGTAGGGTTGGCAAGACAGGGGTGACACTAATGCTGTTCTCTGCTCCCTCCACAGAAGGGTGACGACCTGGAAGAGGGTGTCACAAGTGAAGGTAGGCCTGGCCAGCGGCCTTACAGCCCTCTGTTCTCTTGTTCCTGACTCTCAGGGCTGCACAGGGGCTGGCCCCATACCCTGAACTGCTAGAGCCGTGTGCTGCTGGGCCTCAGCCTTAGTCTCTATGGGAACTAAGTCCCCCTCAGACACAAATCACACAGTGCACAGCTGTGCAGGGCCTCACGGGCATCTGGGCCTCTGTTGATGGTTAGACGGGAGCATGGGCCTCCTTCTCCAGCAGGCTCCTGCCCTCTTCCCATTGGACCTTTTCCTCTCCATCTTGCCTTCTATACCTCATCCCATGCTTCCTGCCAGCACCTGTGACAAAGACCAGTCTAAGGACCCGCCACCCATGCTAAGAGGCTGCCTTCTGCAGCTCACTCCAGCTCTTCTGTGAGTCAGTGAGGGTGGGCCTATGGTGCTGGTTCATTTTCTCAGGCCTGCCCTGTGCCGATCCAGGAGATAGATCTCTGGGCTCTTGGAGAGGCAGATGCTCTGCACCCACTGTTTTTTCTTTTCTTTCTTTCTTTCTTTTTTTTTTTTTTTAAGATTTATTTATTTATTATACAGTGCTTTGGCTGTATATACCCCTGCAGGCCAGAAGAGGGCATCAGATCACATTCTAGATGGTTGTGAGCCACCATGTGGGTGCTGGGAATTGAACTCAGGACCTTTGGATGAGCAGTCAGTGCCCTTAACCTCTGAGCCATCTCTTGAGCCCCCACTGTTTTTTCTAGAACTTTTCTACAAAGGGACTGAGGGCCGCAGGGCCCTTTCCTCATTATTGGGGACCCACAGCAATATGTAGGCTCCCCATCCCATGCTCCTAATCCAGTTCTACCTGCGCTGTGTGCTGAGAGTCAGGAATAGGTGAGTTCCTTTCGGCTGGTCCCCAGACTGGGAGGGCACAGAATGATGTGGGATCTGGCTGGCTGCTCTCCTGCCGGCACCCCTCTCATGCCCACCCCTCTACACATGTACCTCCTGCTAGAGGGTAGCCAGGCCAATGTCATACTGGCTGGAGCTGGAAACCAGGGTGTAGGGCTCCAGCTAAGTGACCCCCACCAAGTCTGGCCCTCAATTTGGTTTGTATTGCAGAGTTTGATAAGTTCCTGGAAGAAAGAGCCAAAGCTGCGGAAACAGTTCCAGATCTGCCCTCGCCCCCAAAAGAGGCCCCTGCACCAGCCTCAACCACTTCCAACCGGAAGAAGCCAGAGCGGTCTGAGGATGCACTCTTTGCCCTGTGAACTGTTCTGTGGTTTGCCTCCCCGTGGCAGGTCACTGCTGACTCTCCCAGTGGACACTGGGCACTGGCCACTCCCCCAGCCTGCATACCTGTATCTCTATGGAAATGCCACTGTGTTTACTCCCAGGCCACCCTAGTCAATACCCGCTTTGCCACCTTTTTTCTGGGTGGCAACAGCAGCACTGGCCAGAGGTCCTGTCCTCCCTCACCCCGAGGGCTCTCTAGGCCTTCGGTCTTCCCAGGAAGAACCAGAGGCCCAGCCCCAGGCAGGGTAGCCCCTTGACACTTTCTGGGCAGAGCTCCTGAACTGACCCTCTCATCTCCTGCTTCTGCCTAGTTGGGTGACTTCCTTCAGGTGAGACGCTCTGCTCCCCTGGACCCCCTTCTTCCATCGACAACTCTGGGAAAGGAGGGCTAAAGCATCTGTAACTACAGGCTTACTTTCCCTCCTTGGACTGTGTGGCACTTAGTGTGTCTGTACTTGAGTGTTCTCTGTGGGCTACTACCTTGAAGGTCCCTCATGTCCCTGGCCCTTTCTCCACTAGGTAGCTGCCAGGCCTGGCACCAAGACAGGGACCTATGGCTCTCGGTGTAAGAACAGCCAAGGGCAGCTGTGAGGGTGGCATGTGCCCTGCGGATGGTAGGCAGCTTACTCCATGCACACTGTGCACACTCACACTCACACCTGGCCTTGGTGTCTGCAGAGGGTTGTTTGCTAACACAACATGACTTTAATGCATCCAATGACTAGACTTTGCCTTCAGCAGCCTCCAGGAACTACCTCCAGGACCAGCAGTAGAAAGCTGGGTGCTGTGCCTGGAGGTTCCAGATGACCAGGAGCCATATTCCACCCTTCTCCTCTCCCTGACATTATCTTAGCCGTCATGGCTGTTCCCCCTTGACCTGCCACCCACCTCACATGTCCCCCAGCCAACAATTTCATTCTGAAGCTTGCTGACAGCCTGGATCTGGGCAAATGAGAGCTGGTGACATCTGCTCCTGTCCCGTGTTTGCGGGTTTGTTTCCTGGCTCTGAGCAAATGACTCCATGCTACCTTAAACCTGGTCTAGCTGCTGTTGCCTAGCAAAAGGAAGCCGCTGCTGTGGCTGTTACTATATACTGTGCAGGTCACTGCACATTCTTCACCCAGTGTGTGGTCAGCCCTTCCCACTGTTAGGAAGGCCCAGTGTCTCCTCCCAAGCACCAGCCCCAGTCCCAGTAGGGAGAGGAGTCTCTCTCTACTCTCCTTCAACAGTCTCCAGAAGGTCTGGCTAGGATTCATCTGGCAGGACCTACCTGTGGAGGATGTCACTCTGACCCTGCAAAAGGCATCCAGAAAGCTCCTCCTGAGGGGAGTTCAGCTGATCTGCTAATGCCCAGCCCTCTCTAAGTACCCGTTATACTCCTACCCTCCACTCGGAACCCTTGGTCAACCAGAGCTTCTCTCTCAGTGTTTCTCAAGGGTGAGCCCTCTAAGGCCAACCTGGCTGTCAAGGTCCTTGAAGGCTTGTCACACCAGAGAAGGCTGAGGAGCCCAGTACACCTGGAAGCTTGGCCTTTGGCACAGTCCTAGAAGGGTCGTCCGTGAGGGTCAGCTGTGCACAGTCTACAGGACCTGGGCCTATAGGCAGTTGGCAAGCAGGCCAGTGTCTCTGAGTTAAGCAGCTGTCCGGTTTGTGGATACTGTAGGAAGGAAGATGGGCCTCCATTAGGGAGAGAGACTGATGTGGGAGCCTACCTTGGGGGTCCTCTGTAGCTGCTGGGTGTGGCTTCGGGAGGCCCGGCTGCCCTGGGGACGGAGGGTACTCCAGGACTCCTGCCAGCTGTCAAGAGGCCACCTTCCTGGTTGGGACCAGTCCAGTTGTGGTTTGGTCTGTGTTCTTCACATCTTGTCTGGAGGTAGTCTGCCTTATCTGTGGGCTGACGTGACATGTGCCTGAGGCCTTTCTGAGAAGCAAAACTGGGTCTGGGGGTCCTGAAGGGGGGTTCAACTCCTGTGAACTGTCCTGTCCTGAGGCCTCTGTTTCCTACCTGTTCCCTGCCCCATCTGTGGGCAAAGTCCTTAGAAGCTGGGCCCTCTCAAGCCAGCAGCCTCTACAAGTGTTAGAAATCACAGATAGAGTGTGTACTTAATTACACTAAATTATTGCCGGGACTCCTCATAAGCACTAATTACACCTGATTATAGGTTAAAATATTTATTTTGTCAAAATATTTTCTTGAGGATGTGTTTAACCTTTTCTTGTTCATTGTGTGCTGAAGTGTGAAGACTGCTTCTTCCTACCTTTTTGGTCATCAGGCAGCAGTGAAGGAAAGTCACCAGGTGTAGTTTGACCCTACCCTAGAGTGACCTTCTGCCCAGGTACCAAGAAGTCAGGCTGGAGTTGGGCCAAGAGTGACCAGTTCACTTATCTGTATGTACGTGCAACATGGGGTTTTGGAGCCTAAAGGGTTTCTTGGTAGCTGTGGCCAGAGCTAGCTTCCATTTGTCCTGTCAGCCCCTCAGTGTGAGTGACTGTGACTTGGCTTGTTGCCCTTGTCCTCCCCATCTGGTCCATGCTGTCAGCCATAGCACTCCTCAGCAGTGACAGTGGTGGCCAGACCCTAAGTGGCCCAGTGGCAGTGAATTCCTTTACTCCACCATAAGGCTTCCCTGCCTGCAGTCCTCTGACCAATGGTCTCTCAGATGGCTTAGAGTGTGTCATGGGCACTGTTGAGGCCAAGTCAGCAAAATGAAGGCCTTTGTTCCTGCCTCAACAGTCTGCAGCCTCCCTCTGGTCTGTTGTTGGCATGCTGAGGTCTCCCGGGGTGCTCAGCCACACAGGAGCCCTGTAGGGGAATATGTCTCCACTTGGAGGTCCTCCCTTTGTGGGCCTGTGGTACCTACTTAGCCCCAGTGGCCATCTCTAGCCCTTCCTGTTCATGGGGGTCTAGGCTAGGTTTCCCCTTGTCCCCCAGGACAACTGTCAACCCTGTGTCCTGACTGATCCTGCCATACTCACACCCTCAGGCTCTCTGGGAGAGCAAGGGGAGGAGTTTTTTCCTAAAGTTTGCACTTCCTTTGTGAGGATCCGAGGATCCTTAAGGCTGCTGAAAAGATGGTATTGAGTTTGTTATCCTGTTGTCTCACAAGTCAGATTCTTGTCCCTGTCCTGTCTCTGTGGGTAGAGCTGGCTCTGGAGGGTGGCTGAGTGACAACTAGTGTGTACCCCACCCCACTGGCTCTGCTTCCAAATACTGTCTCTAATTTGTGTTCTTGCATGTAAAGTGCGCCACAATAAATAGTTGAACCAGCCATTCCTGTGTGATACTTGAGTTGGCCTGACATCCAGAGGGCCTGAGAGGTGGTCCACCTGAGCGTAGATATGTGCACTAACCAGTTCAGGTGCCCACAGAGGCCAGGAGAAGGTGTTTGATTCCCTGGAGCTGGAGTTGGAAGTGGATGTGAGCCTCCTGTGAGGCACTGGGAACCAAACACCAGTTCTCTGCAAAAGCAATATGTGTTCTTTAACCAGTGAGCCATCTCTTCAGCTCCCATTTGCCTTTAATTGTTATTTTATGTTTTGAGATAGGTCTTACTATGTAGCCCTGACTGGCCTGGAACACACTATGTAGCCCGGGCTGGCCTCAAACCCAGAGATCCCCCAGCTTCTGCTTGCCAAGGGCTGGGATAAAAGGCCTGGGCCACAAGTCCAGCACCACAGGCCTTTAGTAGGCCTTCATGGAGGGAGCAGTTGCTGGACCCCCTCTTTCGTTCCCTGAGGAAACTCCTATGACCCGCCAACTAGCAGCCTCTGGGGAAGATGACAAATGTCTGTCTACTCTGGCTACCTAAGAGCCATAGGACTGAGTGTGGTAGATTTTCCTGGGCCACGGGTAGATACAGTAAGTCCACTAACCCTGGCACAGAGCAGGTAGACCTGAGGCGCCCAAACCCCTTCAGCTGGGTTCCTGCCAAAAAGGCATCAGTATCTTCTACAAAGCTATGCCAGGCACCGAGTCTGCAAGTCTGGAGAGCTGGCCTGTCTCCCCAAGTGTGTGTGGGTTTTTTTGTTTGTTTGTTTGTTCTGTTTTTTGTTTTTGTTTTTTCAAGACAGGGTTTCTCTGTGTAGCCTTGACTGTCCTAGACTCCTTTTTTGTAGACCAGGCTGGCCTTGAACTCACAGTGATCCACCTGCCTCTGCCTCACCAATGCTGGGATTACAGGCGTGTGTCGCCACTCCCAGCTCCAGCTGTATTTTCAATCTCCAGTTCACACCACAGGTGCAGTTTACAAACTTTAAGTGCACATTTGAGTGGGTTCGGTCAGAGTTAGAGGGTTGGCTGTGTGACCATCACAAGTTTAGAAGCTTTCTGTTCCTTATCTCTGCCTCTCCCCACTTTCCTTCCTTCCCAGTGAGGCTCTCCCAGGCATTGTCCTTTGGGAACCCACCTCAGCCCGCAAAGGGACCAAGTGGGGAGACAGAGGAGCAGGTGAGCCAGGTGCTTACACCTCCTGTAGCTTGAGGACTTGGAGCCCTTCATCTCCTTCACCTCCTGGAATTGAGGATGGCGCGCTTGAGTGTAGTAAGTGTGTCAAGCTAGTGTGACCCTAGCCAACATATGCCAGCCTATCACTTGTGCTCGTAAGGTTGGGGCTGGGAAAAAAGGCATGGTTTGGGGCACTGGAATTAACACATCTGTCACTTAGACCCAGACTCAAGTCTGCTGGCCGAGCAGCAGATGAAAAGACCAGGAGACACAGGCTGATGAGGTCCCTACAGTTGGCCTTCAGCACCCTGACACGCACTGCCACTCCAGGCTCCGGGGCTGAGGCTCCGACTCTCTGATGAGGTAGGATGAATCGCAAGCCCTTAGGAGGGAAGAGGAGGAGTGCGCCTTACTTACGGCAGAGGAGGCCACACCCTAGATCACACAGCCTGGACTGAGTCCGCTCTGCACCCTCGCTCTGTGCTGGGCACTGTGCCATGGAAGAGGCCAGAGCCCGAAGATCCCAACCCATGAAGAGAAGGTGGGCCCAGGCAACTGTTCCTTTTAGCTCCATTTCCTTACTGCCTGCCTGTGCCTGGCTCTTGTGCTCTGCCCTCGGGGAACTCGAAGCCTTGTTCAGTTCCCGGAACCAAGGTCCCTCTGCGGAGTGCCAGAGAACTCCTGTGGCCTGCAGGGAGGCAGGCTGTGGTGCTGCTGGGTAGGCTGGCGAGACCAGGAGGGAGGGTAGGGTGGCCAGACCAGGAGGGAGAGTAGGCTAGCCATGCCTCCATGCCAATAATCCAAGGAGGGACTTTGCAACCCATGGGGGGCACTTGCCAAAGTTCATTTTCCCAGTAGACTAATACATGCTCCTGTAAAGTAGGGGTTCTGCAAGACAAAACAAATGTAAGAAATGTTGAAGAAAAGCAGTACCAGGCTATGGCCTCTTTGTCAGGATGGAGTCTGGGGCCCAAACTCCTTACTTAAAGGGTATATTTGACCTTGTTGGTTGTGGCAGGAATTGTTTAATGAGTGAGTCAGAAAGAGGAATGAGTTTCAGGAACAGCTGTATCCAGATCCCTATGTATTGTTAGGTTAGGCACTTGCTCTCAGTACATCTTGGCTCTGCCTCCTCAGGGTTGGCTCCGCTATAGTAGACTAGAGACTGCCTGCAGCTCCAGAGCATGGCTCTTCCCACTGGTTTATTCAAATCCCTGAAAACCCTGGCTGTTAGCAGAGGAAGGATAAAACCTTCACAAGGTCTACAGCATGAGTGGAGAATGCCCAGGCCCTGGGGTACATATACACAGAGACAAACTTCTGGTCCCTTCTTTCCCCCATCCCACCCTCATCAGGCCTCACTGTTTCCCTTCCTGTCACAGGAGTCCTGAGAGGAGCTGGGGCCCTGTCTTGATGATGGCCCCCATCCAACAGTCGCCTCTGAAGCTCTTGATGTAAAGGGACCTTCACCATCTATTTATTTTTCCAGGAAAAGCATGTCTTCTAGATCTTGGGCAGAGGCAGAACCAGCGACCGTAGACAGGCATGGTACCCAGAAAGTGCCCCCGTAGACAAGGAAGCCATTAGTGTGTTCTTTCATGGCCTCCAGAAGTCTAGGGTCAGGTCCTGCCTGAGCATCCCAGTAAGTCGGTGTCTGCTGGCGGCTCTGGGAAGTCACATGGTTCTGGAAGCCCAGTGGACTCTCGTCTGTTGCTGACTCCTCTTCATCACATGTAACAGCATAGTCCACACACCACACCAGTGGCACCGTGCCCTTGGCCCCTTTCCTCATCCTCATCCATGAAATGGGACTTTGAGTGGGGGTAAACCCACAGGGGCCTTTGCAGCTCATCAGTGTTTGAATGGCCCACAGTAAGATCCCAGGCAAGATGAGGACAGAAAAAGGAGCCCGCAGACTGGTCAAAGGACAACAAGTTGTCAGTCTGGTATGGCCTGAAATGCAACACTGAGGTGAAGCATTCTGTATTTTATTTAACCTGTCGAAGATCCTGTGCCTGTCACTTTTTTTTTTTTTTTTTTTTTTTTTTTTTTTGAGGCCGAGGTCCCCCTTGATCCTTCAGCAGACACTCCCTTCTCTTCCGCCTAATGTTCTAAACTCCAATGAGAAGTCCCAGTTGGAACTTAAGGGATGGGACTTGTCCGGGCTGGTCTCAAACACCGACCTCCTGCTGACCTGCTAACCAGTGAGAGTGCAGATGGAGGATCAGCAGCGGCTCACAGCCAGAACCGGAACACCTGGTGGTCTTGGAAGCTTTAGCTCCTCTACTCAGCGAAATCAAAGTGAGTTGCAGCGGCCAGAGTAGCAGAAGACACAGGGCCTAGGAAAACCCCACTTACACGTGGGCTCCCTCCTGTCTCCATCCTATACTCTTTTCTTCTGTAAAGGCTCTTACACCTCTGGAAAACCTCCATCTTCCTACCAGAGTCTGTTCCTCAGTCTGGTAGAGTGGCAAGCAGTGGGGACCTGGGTTCCAACAGTAACTCCCTTAGGGCTGGACTTGACTGGCGGCAGGTGATGGCATCAACTAAGGTACTTTGCGCTACTCTGGGACTCAAAAGCATGCAGCTGACTTCTCTGGATAGTCAGCATTCCCCTTCTCCAGCCATGAGCGTAATCCCTCACCGCGCACAGGCTTTGGGCAGACACAAGCCTTGTGTGGAGACCTATCAAGACACCGATAATGCCAAGCAGCCCCTACAGTGGATGAAACACAGAGGCTCAGAGAGGGCTAGATACTTCCTGGACAGAATTCTCAGTCAGCAGTCCCTAGTATAAAGTGAGATCAGGAGGCTAAGACCTCCCAGGTGGCTGTGAAGTCTTAGCAGTCTGTTCCCACAGCCTGGTCCTCGCCGTGACCCAGGCAGGCCCAAGCTCAGCTCCTGCCGGTCAAGAAGGATAATGGGTCATACAGAGTGACAAGTGGCCCAGAAGTGCAGCAGCCTCCTGCCCAGGGCCTGCCACTCCACACCCAACACTGAGGGCACTGCTGGGCAGAGAAGCCCTGCCGCTCAATCCTCAGAGCCCTAGCAGTGTCTCCGGGTGCACGGTGGTCTCCCAGGTAACCAAGCCGGAGCAGGCACGGAAATCTGCGCTTTAGTCATGCAGTCCCACCAGGCAGAGCGGTTGACCGCAGGTCATACCGGCCCGCCCCCGGGTCGAACCGGAGCTGGGCACGTGACCAAAGCCCGAGTCCCGCGAGCGAGCGTACTCTGACGCCGCGTCACCCCACTCCGGGCCCCGCACCCATTGGCTGCGGTGCAGCGAACAGGGCCTGTCCTCTCGCACCGGGAGTCCCGGGTTTCCGGGCTGCACACCTCGCACTACACTGCTACTGTCCCCAAAGCAAGACAACCTCGGTTAGCGCTGAGGTCCTAGGCGGGTCCCTTTGCTTCCTCCAGTCTCAGTTGCTTCCTCTGTGGAAATGGAAAGGAACAGACGCCTTCCTAAAGCTGTTGGGAGAATTGAACGAATTAATACAATAAAAGTATTCGGCGTGTCACAAGCATGCCCCATGACTGCACAATGCTAAACCTGCTGACCCAGGTAACTGTCGGTCAGGTTGAGACCCCGCCCCTCCCAGGCAGACAGGGACAGGCTTGTATTCTGAGCGCCAAAGATCCCGGCAAGGCGGCTTTGGCTTCCTCTGAAGAAGTTTTCCAAGCTTTCTCCACAGAGAAAAAGTGGCTTCTGGCTGCTGCCCTTGTAAACCTGTAGAGCAGAGGCTAGTGTCTGTGATCGGTTCTCCCACCTTGGGCTTTGCTTCACAAGGGGCCTGCTTGCCTGCCTTCTTTTCTTTGTTTTCTATACCTTTCTTTTCTTTTCTCTTTATTCAATTTTCGAGACAGGGTTTCTGTGTCCTGGACTTGCTCTGTAGACCAGGCTGGCCTCGAACTCAGAGATCTGCCTACCTCTGCCTCTGGGATTAAAGGCGTTGTGCCACCACTACCCAGCTTCACAGGAGACTTTTCTAGTCCTGGCTACAGGTCTTTCTTTGACTTTGCCTTCGGCTCCCTGGAACCCTGCAGCAATGAAATGTGTGTTTGTGGAGCTGTGTATAGTCTTTGCTCAATTCCAGAATAAAGCGGGTCTGTTGTGATGACGCCCTAGTGAGTTGACTCGGGAAAATCACTGATCCTGGGTACATACGCGCAGGTGAGGTGCTAGCTCGGCTGACCTCTGAAGACCCTCACTCTTCCGGCTGGGAAGGGCTGTTTGAGTTTTCGGGTAATCCTCAAACCCTTGGGTGTCTTCTGATGGTGGCACAGAGCAAGGTGGCCCCAAAGCAAGGGTTCCCTGTGGTGGGAGAGGTGGTTTATAGTCCCGGCAACTTCTGTACAGCTTATTCTTGGGTAATTTTCTAGCAGCCCCTCTGGACGAAACGAGTCTCGGTTGAGCCCAGGCACACACTCCCTCCTTACTAATTCTGCTGGTTGGGAGGTGAGGGCAGCTGCCCAGCCTACCCTAGCAAGGCGGAGCCTCCAGGTGGCCTGGGGTCCTGACCTTCTCAGAGGCTCCCCGTGACTGCTGGGGCTGCTTCCCCTCTTCCAGGTATGTGGATCCGAATGCTTTATTTCAATCTCCCCGCTTTACTTGTTCCTAAGTCACAGGCCCCAGGGTTCACTTTTTAGCTTTTAGTCAGACTGCTGGCCTGGCCTGGCCCCACGTAATGGTCCAGGCAGCTGTGCCTGGGCCCCTGTTACAGGAATCCTTGCCTGACCTTGGGATCCACATTTTTTTCCTGAGTCTTCCTGGAGACCTCTTTAGGAGTTATACAGGCACACTGGCTTTCCAGACCCTCTCTGCCCCAGCGGTGGGGCTGAGAGGACTAAGACAAAATCAGAAGTTGCAGCTTCTTGCTCTTCCTGCAGGTTCTGCCTGGGAACCCTTCTCCTCTGGAGGTGCACTTCCGGGCTCCTATGCTGAGAGGGTAGACAGATCTCTCGGCCACGCTCCTCAGGAGCTTCACTAATCTCTCAGCGTGCCCATAGAGATAGATCACTGGACCCTTGCTACCTGCCTGCCTCTGCCTCCCTCAGTATTAAAGGCGTGAGAGTGTTGGGTCCCCTAGAGTTGGGGCTACAGACAGTTGTGGGTGCTGGGAACTGAACCCGGGTTCTCTTCTAGAGGACTCAGTGCTCTTAACTTCTGAGCTATCTCCTTAGCCTGTCTTATTCTAAAGAACAAAGCCTAGGAGGTGAGTTTCCAGTTCTCTGCGCCCACCCCCACGCCGGCCCCCCTTCCTGGCCCTTCAGTCTAAGGATGTCAGAGCTAGGTCTAGTCTTGTGGCTTTCATTCGGCTCCTTTGTTTGGTGCTGAGGAAGCTGAGGGCTCCTGTAGGAAGCTGCAGGGAAACCAGGCCCAGGCAGGCTGTCTGAACCCGCTAGGTGAGTTGTCTGGAGCCCGCGGGCTCCGGCTGGTAGGCGGGCCCTAGCAGGAAACCCCGCCCCTCTTCCCGGGTGGCTCCGCCCACGGATCGCAGTTTCCGAGGAACTTTTCGTTTAGGCGGGCCCTCTTCCGAAGCCCGGCGGGTGCCAGCGCCATGGACGAGCTGCCCTTCAGCGAGACGGCTCTGGAACAGGCGCTGGCCGAGCCGTGCGAACTGGACGCGGCTCTGCTGACCGACATTGAAGGTGCGTGGCCTGTGGCTCTGGTGCGGCCTGTACAGGGTACCCCGTCCGGGAGGTCACTTGGCCTGGACCGTCTGCGCTTGCGCACTGCGTAGTCGGTGTGCCTTGGATCTAGGCTTGAGCTCTCCGGACGGCTCTTGGGACCGCAGTGGGCTTGGTTTCTGGACGTGCTGAGCGTACACTGAATTCCAGGCTGGGTACTGTGTGTACAGTTCACAGGCTGACCCGAGCTTCCTCATTTGTTGGGTATCCCAAACTCCCCAAGAAAGTCCACGAACGGATATCTACATGCACCTCGGCGTACACGCCTCTGGCTACTTTGGGTCTAGAGGTCATGGAGGTCTCTTTGTGTGCTATAGAGCTGAGGGGCAGCCCCTGCACCGGCAAGGAAAGATACTTTCTAGGCTGATGGCAAGGTAGGGAGAAAGGCCCCTGAGGTAGGACCTAAGTTTGAGGAGTCGGTGTGGGTGACGCTGGGAAAGCTGATAGAAACAAAGCAGCCGCTCTCTAGAATATTTTTCAAATTTTGCGATTCCGAGGCAGAAACCCAGGACCTAGAACATGTTAACAGGCCTTCTGCACTGAGCCACACCCCAGGCCACTTAGAGCCCTCAAAACATCACTTGGACTTGCCCAGCATGATTCATTTCCAGCTTCAACCACTACCACCAAGTGGACAGAGGGAAGAGGGGGATCTGGAGGAGGAAAAAGAAAAAAAAAAAAAAAAACCCAAATCTTTGGTACTATGAGATGTATCCATGTGAGGTGGACCATTCAGTGGTCTCTGGTGGCTGTAAGCAGTCTCAAAACATTGCATCTCTCTTCTGCGTTAGGCTGCTCCACCCCAGAAAACCATGAACGTGTGTAATCTGCCACTACAAAAGGGCCTTGTGGGGTTACAGTAGATTGTGTTCTCGATTACCCCCCTGATAAAGATTGAAAGACATCTGGGCAGGCCCAAGTTCCAGGCATGGCTAGGGTCCATGGGAGAAGGGCGGGGGGCGGAGGTGGGGGTGGAGTACCATATTTAAGTTGTTAGAAATTCCTTTTCATAGGGTGGACCACATCGCATGGGTATCAAACATTTATTGAGCCCTTTGTGAGTGTGCCAGACACTGTTAGGGCCTGCAGCCACAGCAAGGCAGAACCAGAATTCAGACCCTGGCTGCTGACTCAAACACCTGGACCCCTGGATGGATAATGGGCCAGATTGAGGCAGGGGCCTAGGAGTCATGCAGGTGTCTCCCTGCCCAGAGTGGCATTGGTCATAAGACTGGAAGGTGGCAGGGAGAGCCACTAGCCATCCCCTGCCTGCTTCTCTCGCCCTTTCGCCTTGTGACTGTCCTGTGAGCTTGGCACCTCTGTTTCTGAGGGCGATGATGCGCCAAGAGAGCAAGTCCTGCTGCTGGCTGTGACCTCAGAGGAGCTCCTAGTGTCAGGTCCCTAGAGGCTGGGGAGAGGGAGCCTGTGGTGGAGACTACTGTGACAAATGGAGATACTTCTGTTCTGAGACTGGCTAGTTCCTCTAGGAGCCCCGGGGAGCCGAAGGCCTGGGACAGACAGCTTCCAAACAGCTGGACTATATGCATAGCTCAGGTCCAACATGGCTTACTGAGAAGCCCTCCTGAGTTCTAATTCCCCTTCTCTGGGCCTGCTCTTATACCGTATCTGTCTGTGTCCCAGTATTTTCTGACTCTCCCTTGGTAGAGGTGTCTGTGAATCTGATAGGGCACAGTTACAGACTGGAGAAGCACTTTCCATCTAAGTCCAGTGAGTTTATTGGTGTCTTAGTCAGTGGTGAAGAGACACCACGACCATGGCATCTCTTTCTTTTTTCTTTTTTTTTAAATTGTATTGTATATGAATACTTTAGCACCAGATCACATTACAGATGGTTGTGAGCCCCCATGTGGTTGCTGGGAATTGAACTCCCGACCTCTGGAACAGCAGACGGCGCTCTTAACCACTGAGCCATCTCTCCAGCCCAACTAATGGCAACTCTTATCAAGGAAAGCATTCATTTGGGGCTGGCTTACAGTTTAGAGGTTCAGTCCATTGTCATGGCTGGTATGCATGGTGGCGTGCAGGCAGACAGACATGGTGCTGGAGAGTTCCACATGCAGATCCGCAGACAGAGAAAGAGAGACACTGGGCTTGGCTTGAGCTTTTGAAACCCCAAAGCCCATCCCCAGAGACGTACTTCCTCCAACAAGGCCACACCTCCTAATCCCTACCAAGTAGTTCCACTCCTACAGGCTTGCCTACAGCCCAACCGTAGAGGTGCATTTTCTCTCACTTGAGGCTCCCTCCTCTGAGATGACTCTAGCTTGTTTGTGTCAAGTAAAACTAGCCAGCATAGTAGAGTACCCCTTCTTGCTGTCCCCATGTCCAGAGCCCCTCTGGGGGAAAGCCTGAGAGCATCCTGCGCACGGGGTCATGTCCAGCAGAAAGCTATCCAGTGCATTGTTGCTCTTAGGGAAAGTGCTTCACTCTCTCTGAAATACAGGCTTGGGGTGTGGGTGGGGTGGGGTGGGGTGGCAGGGTCAGCTGTGTGATGCCTCTGAGGGGCCCAAATTAAGGAACCAGAGAGTGGTGCTAGGTGTGGGTGCATGGATGTGGTGGCTGGGCATTAGCTCTTGCCCTATATTGCTTTGCTGGACACAGCTTCTCAAGTGACTTGGCTGGTCTAAATAGGAGCTACTGCCTGGTGGAGGCTTAGGACCTAGACACTGCCTGATTGTGACTGTGGTTAGGTACTATACTGGCTGGCTACACGCCTAAGGAGATGTCTTTAATTATTTTTGTTTTGTTTTTCTCGTTTTGTTTTTTCAAGACTGGGTTTCTCTGTGTAGTCTTGGCTGTCCTGGACTCACTCTGTAGACCGGGCTGGCCTCGAATTCACATCAGTCTGCCTGCCTCTGCCTCCTGAGTTGCTGAGATTAAAGGCATACGCCATCATGCCTGGCTGTCTTTAAAGTTTTTTATTTATTTATTTTTTGGGCTTTTTTTTTGTTTTGTTTTGTTTTGTTTTGTTTTGTTTTTTGTTTTTGTTTTTGTTTTTGTGTGTGTCGACTTGGCTGTCCTGGACTCACTCTGTAGAACAGGCTGGCTAAAATTTTTATTTTTAATTTATTTAGCAGTGCTGAGAATGGGTCTCAGAGGCACATACATCACTGAGCTGTGCCCCAGCCTGATGTCCACTCTTATTTTGGAGACTGACTGGGGCCATACAGCAAGTAAAAAGCACAGCCCACTGCTTCCCAAAGTGATGGTGGGGCCTTCCCTCCCAGTCACGGGAGCTCAGAGCTGGCCCTAGGTGTTGAGCCGTGCCTTCTGGGGCTTTGGGGGTTCGAGTACAGCTAGGGAGAGTTGATGGCCTTGGAGAAGTCTATTCTGACCATTGTCCCCACAATAGACACGCTACCCCCATCCCCAGCCACTTCCCTGGAAACCTGGCACTAGGCTGCCCAAACCAGGTTCCCACCCACCAGCTCCCTACACCTGGGAGGGAAAACCCGAGTTTTCACATCCAACCCTACTGAGCGGCCTTGGACACGTGGCCTGACCTCTCAGCCTTTTCGGTTCTTAGCACTGTGATAGACTCAGTGCTCAGACTCCTTCCTTGGGTCTCGTGGGGCCCCGCTGAGCTTGTCAGAGGCTATGAGGTATTCTGATGCAGTGCCTGCAGGGTTATTCTCAAACTGCCGAGAGTGTGCAACCAGCACCCAGAGCTGTTGTGTTTTGCTCAGCAAATGCTAGCAGTCACTATGCAAGGAGCCTGTACAGTAAGTCTCCAGAATATTCCAGGCTGTGGTTCCAAGTTCTGACTGTGTACTGTGTAATGGCTCTGTCCTGTTTGTATGAGAGACAGGCCAGTAAAGGGCCCCACCCTGCTCTGAAGAGCAAGTCCTTAGCATCTCCCAAGGTCAAAAGACACCTCAGCCATAGCAGTGTCCTGGTCTCTATCACTGGGCATCAGAGGGCCCGCTTACTCCTGGCCACTGCCCATCATTTTTGTGGTGCAAGTGCCATAGCCTTAGAAACTGTCCAAAGGAGGTGGTGGAGGAGCCTGCCGAGGCTGCCCCCACGTGAGGAATGGCAGGGCTAGGGCCTGCCATCCACTTTCCTTCTCAGAGACAGCTCTCTGCACTGCGGCAAGGCAGCCTTGGAAGCCCAAGTGCAAGTTCCTTGAAGCTCCTAGGAGTGCACAGTTGGGCATGCCACTTCCATGCAGGTTAACATAGTCCTTAAGAAAGGATTGTGTGGACTTAGGTGAAGAAAGGCGCAGCGTTGCTGTTAGGCTGGGAATAGCTGCCAGTGCATTGGGTTTGTGGGCTGTTTCCACCTCCAGAATGACCAACATGTGCCCTGGGCTCCCAGCTCCTACAAACTGGTGGGATCCATACTAACTAACGTCTTACTAATTTGCTGTGCCCCAGGTATTTTCAGGGCCACATGTCAGACCTGTGGCTCTGGGGTGAGTCCTAGGTGCCCAGGACATAACTGTCCTAAGGGATAATGGAAATTGCCTGCATGGTGGCACATATCTGTAAGGCCAGCACTCAGGGGGTAGAGGCAGGGGGATCAAGAATTCAAGTCCATCCTCAACTATGTAAGTGTAGTTTGGGTCCTGCCTAGGCTATTTGAGACCCTGTTTGAAAGGAAGACAAGACAAACAGGAGCATGCTGAGGCTGCTCTCACCTGAGGGCAGTGGGCAGAGTCTGCAGTTTCAGCTTCTCCACCAAGGGAAAAGTACTGGGGTTGTTGCATGTGATGGCCCACCAACAGTGGGTAGGGTCAGCGCAACATCAGAGCAAGTTTCAAGAAAAGAATGGGAGTGTTCCAGGTGGGCAGAACTGAGAGTAAGGAGGACATTCTGGCAGGGTCAGCCTGGGCAGGGTGACATGAATGGGAGAATACCTTCAGAAACAGGATAGTGAGGCTGCATGGGAAGGCTAGAGGCCAGCAGGAGTGTGGGTGGCAGAAGTATAGAGGTGGTCGTCATGGCCCCCACCACACTGTGTCCAGTTTGTGTGTGGATGTATATGTGTGCAAATGTGTGTATGTGCCAATGTGTAGGGCCAGAAGTGAATGTTTAGAGTCTTTGCTTTTCCACATAGTTTAAAAAATGTATTTAAGACATTTTTTATGGCTGGGAGGTGGTGGTACACGTCTTTAATCCCAGCACTTGGGAGGCAGAGGCAGGTGGATCTCTGAGTTCAAAGCCAGCCTGGTCTATAGAGTAAGTTCCAGAACAGTCAGAGGTACACAGAGAAACCCTGTTTCAAAAATATCCCCCATTTTATTTTTAGATTTATTGTATTATATATGTATGTTTTGCCTGCATGTATGTGCACCATGTGTGTGCAGTACCTCTTGATGTCAGAAGAGGGCATCTGATCCCCTGGAACTGGAGTCTTGGATGGTTGTGAGCCACCATGTGGTGCTGTGAACTGGATCCTGGTCCTCTGCAAGAACAAGTGCTCCTAACCACTGAGCCATCTCTCCAACCCTTCTACATAGTTTTTAAAGGCAACATTTTTTTAAAAAACCGAACCTATAACTCACAGATTAACTATGCAGGCTGTTTGGCCAGCAAGCCCCAGGGATAATCCTTTCTCATACCTTCAGCCCTGGGGTTGTAAGCATCAGCTGCCACACTTGTCTCTGTCTGTCTGTCTGTCTGTCTGTCTGTCTGTCTGTCTGTCTCTCTCTCTCTCTCTCTCTCTCTCTCTCTCTCTCTCTCTCATTTTTCCATACCTGGCTCTTTGTGTGGGTGCTTGGATTGACCTCAAGTCCTCATGTTTGCACAGCAAGCACTTTTCTAACTGAGCCATCCCCCTGCCCCTCTGCTTTCTATTTGCTGAGTCTGATGACTGAGAGCCCCTGCTGAGGACTGGCCCAGCACCCCTGTGTAGTCCTTCGGCGTAAGCAATGGTGGTAAATGCTGGTTGGCCCCGGGCTCACCTCAGGCCATAACTGACTTGGCAGCAGAATAGGCACTGTGGCTCAGCAGAACTGAGTCAGGGTCTCACGTGCTCCCCTGGGCTGCCGAGGGCTCTTGGCCTTCTTCATCATTCTCCCAACCTTTATGTCCTCACTGGAGAGAGGTCCTGAGCCCAAGCGACACTGTTTCATCAGCCTGCCTGTCGCCTGTCCCTTTCCAGGAAGAACCACTTTCTTCTAATCCCCTGCAGCAAAACCTTTGTGTGCACAAAAGGCAGTCTGTGCCCCTGTGCCCTGGCACCCATATGGTGGCCAAGGACTGGAGTCCCTGCCAGGGACTTCTGTCCCATGTCCTCCCTAGGAGGTGGTGTCACTTGTCCTCACAGCTATCACCCTTCTCATCGCATGCAGTCCTTCATGACATGGGATAGTTTGCAAATCCTGCAGGTACCATGTCTTTGTCTCAGCCTTACCAACCTGCATTGAAATCCCAAAACACTTCATCTCTCTCCCCAGCCACTGATTTCTGCTGCTCAGCTCACACCTGCCTTGCAGTATCTTGGAGGTCTTTGGGCTCACACTTTATTCTGGCCAGAGAACTCTTTTTTTCCCTTGTGGTCCTATCCAGACTACAAGCAAGTGTCACCTCCTCAGGTAGCCTTGATAACACCCTGTCTTTCTTTACACAGCCTTTCTGTCATGGCATTCTCACCTTCCCCACTTGCCTTCCCACACCACACACACACACACACACACACACACACACACACACACACACACACCCATGCACATGTGTGTGGCTGGTTTCTTGGTAGAGTGGAAGTGCCCCAAAGGCAGGGTTCTGTGCTTCTAGCTGAACCCACATACCAGGCAAGTGGCTGACACACAGCAGACACCTAGGGTGGGCCTCAGATACTGTCAGGGAGGGCCAGCTTGGGCTTCCGGTTTCCTGTTGAAGTCAGATAGGATCAGGGCCTGAGTGAGGAGGGTAGAGCAGGCCTGGAAAGGTGTGGGACGCGGAGGAGCTGAACCCGATGAGGGAGTCTGGGCCTCCTCTTGTCCTGCTTCAGGTCTTTTGTGGGAACTGGAAGCCCATGCTGTTCATGGGAAGCCTGTTTCTAGCATCTCTTGATGGCCCACAGCCTGGGCACCATGGTGCCCCTTTCCAGCCCTGCTGGACCTAGTGAGTCCTCGTCCTTCCTAGGGTGTGGCAAGGAGCACTCCCTTCAGCTGTGTTACAAACCTACCAGATGCCTGGGGTTGACCTCAGCACTACAGGTCATCAGACTGCCTCCGTCTGCTTCCCAGTTCTAGCCGGTACAGGGGCTGGCTGTAAGGGCAGCTACCTTCGCTGAGGCCTTTGTGAGTGGGCAGGTGCTTTATAAACTTGTTCTCCCAGAATCGCCTGCCCTGGAGGTGGGCAAGACCAGGACCTGGAGGTTCACAGAGAGGTATTTGGCTAGCTCCATCCCAGGCTGCATGGAGGCTGACATGCCCCTGGTGCACAGCAAGAAGGGTTAAAAGAAAAGGCCTCAGCACATGGCCCCAGGTCCCTGGCAAAGCTCATTCTCAGTGAGGTTGCCAAGCTGGCTTTGAGTTTCCGCTTCCCTGAGCCTCCACCTTGGCCACAAGCATCTACAGAAATGAGCTAATAGACTGGACTCAAGAAAGGATTGAGGGGGAGGTCAGGCAGCGCAGAGGTAGGGACTGGGCACACATGCCACTAGGTGCCAGGCCTGCCTCTGGCCCACTGCTTGACTTAGGCTGTTGTACCCACAAGCCTGCCCATCTTCTCAGGTCACACCTGTCCTTCTCCGTTGTCCAGACAGGGACAGAACACAGAGGTGGGGATGCTTGACACCGCCGGTGTGAGTGGCTGTGAGGTGGGCCTCTGCAAGTCTTTTTGTATTCCAGACTCAGAAATCAGAAGAAAAGGACTAAACATAGGTCAGCATTGGGGAACCGCATAGCTGGACTGTAGCCCTCGGTGTCTCCTGGTGTTGGGACTCTTTGTTGCATTGTCGTAAGATGTGTGAGGTCAGAGCCTTTCACAGGAGCTGTGCTTGGTTTGTTTGGGGAGTGGCAGACCCACAAGCACTCATGGGCTGGGTGTCAGGAAAGACATGTGGCTGTTTTCCACATCTCTGAAAGGAAAGATGGGCCAAAGGGACACAAGCTCCTGATACCCATGAGGAGACTTAGTAGCTGGGCCCCTTCCAGCCACTGTGTGGGACAGCCCTTCACCTCCTTGGGCCATAAATTGGTGGGCCACGCTAGCCATCCTGCTTAGGGACTAACCACAGCACCTTGCAACTTAGACAACTTTTTCCCCTGGGCAGGGTCCGGAGGAAGAAAACCAGAGAGCCAGTGTGAGACCAGTGTGAGTCCCTGATCTGCCAACTAAGCTGCCAAACCTTGCTGGGCCAAGCCACAGAAGCTAGGCTATAGGCCAACACTGGTATGGAGGTGGTCATGGCTGTGTGTGTGTGTGTGTGTGTGTGTGTGTGTGTGTGTGTGTTTGCACATGTATGAAAGTTTTTACCTTTGTCAGCAAGGGACAGAGACAGACTCGGCACACCCTCAGTATCCCCTGCTTTTCCCTTCTGTCCGGAGACTGGGTCCCTTTAGGCCTTTGCAGAGTCCTGCTAGAAAACTGATTGAGGCTTCACTTGTTAACTGCTGGGGGCTGTGAGACCTTGAGGGATGATACTGACCCGGCCTAGGCACATCGGAGCTGAGGTTAGGGCATGAGGGATGTGACTAGAGGCAGGATTTCCCTTGTTGGCTCCTGAAAGCAGTTTCGTGAGTGATCTAGGTCTGGGACCATCAGCCCCTCCCAGAAATGAGTGTCCCCATTATGGGGCTGCTCTGCTAGCTGGATGTCCCTGCACCATCAAGTACCCCCTGGCTTTCCTCAGACTAGCCATATCATCTCTCGCTGCTGCCATTTGATGCTAGGGGCTGGAGTGGATAAACTGAGGCTAAAATGGTCCAGGCTTGTTCTGGGTGTGTCGAACCAGCTGTGGGAACACATCTCCTAGGATCATGCCAGGACCCCAACCCGGGCATTTCTCAGGGGTGGTTCCTGTGCTGCTGGGGCTAGGACGCCAGTGACCGCCAGTAACCCCGGCGCGCTGGCGCAGAGGCGGTTAAAGGCGGACGCCCGCTAGTAACCCCTGCCCCATTCAGAGCACCGGGTGAAACCCGAGCCGCCGCCGTCGGGGGTGGGCGGGGCCCTAGTGGGGCGCGGCGCGGCTGCTGATTGGCCATGTGCGCTCACCCGAGGGGCGGGGCGCCGAGGCGCTCGGCGGGCTTTAAAGCCTCGCGGGGCCTGACAGGTGAAATCGGCGCGGACGCAGTTGAGGTGGCGTCTGTGCGCCCTAGGGGCGGGGCGCGGGCTACGGAACCATGGATTGCACTTTTGAAGGTACCTTGGGGAGGACCCTCCTCTCTATTACTTTGCCAGGGTCTCCGCTGCGGATCGCAGTACTGTGTGGGACGGCCCTTCACCTCGGGCCATAAGTTGGCGGGCCACTCTAGCCATCCTGCTTAGGGACTAACCACAGCACCTTGCAACTTGCAACTTTGACAACTTTCTCTGCATCTTCTCCTTCCCCTCTGGGCAGGGTCCGGAGGGAAAGACCAGAGAGCCAGTGTCCTGCCCACCCTTGAGTCTGACCCATTTGGTGGCCCTAATTGGACATTTTAGACCCTCTGGGCAGGCAGAAGGTGGCTGTACAGGCTGTCAGCTTTTCTTTCTTGGCCCTAGTTTCCCCATTTAGCAAATGTGCTAATGTAAATGGGGGTTCGAGATGAAAGATCCTATGATTAAAAGTACTGTTTATGACCTACATAAACCTGGAGAGTCCACAAGGATCCAGAAGGCTGAGCCTGCCACCCCGTTTTGCTCTGTTCACAGCTGTAGGGAAGTCTTGCCTGCAATGACTGACGTGCCTCTTGCCTGAGCATCCCATCACTAGGCAGTGTTGCTACCCTGCTCTGTTGGGAAAAGACTTAATCCTCTTTTTTTGCAGAGGAGGAAACTGAGGCTAAGTGAGGGGAGGCAATTGCCCTAGGCTCCAGCTCAAGTGGTGGTGTAGGCAGGGAATCTGAGAGTGCTTTGGGTCTCTAGTGTGTTCACGGATGCTATGGAGCCCTTTGACCCAAAAGGTGGCCTCCATGAGTGGGTGAGAGGGCCCTGGGCTGAGCCAGCCAGATGCTGGTTGCCAGCTGGGGAAGAGGGCCTGTAGCTGGGATGGCGCCAGGGAGTGTGTCACAGTGGGTGTTAGGAGGCAGGAGCCAGGAGAGAGAGCACTCTGCTTTTACAGAGGGGAGACCAAAGCCTGAATGGCCAGACTTGGGGACTTGGCCTCGTGCCCAGGACACACAGATGCATTGGTTGGCTACTTTGCCAGCAGCTTGTGCTGTTCCAAGCCTCAGTGTCCTCTGCTGAGCAATGGATTAGTGATGGCAGTGTTGCCTCTGGTTTTTTGGTGGAACTTGGCGTTTTGCAGACCTAGGCTTAGCAGAGGAGCGGGCCTGAGCTGAGATAATGGTCTGAATAGGGCAGTGGCTAGTGCTGAGAGCATTGTGCTCAGGTAGATTTGGACTCAGCAGGAACTTGTGGAATAGGGCATCTGGTTCACACAGCAGGCTCAGTCAATGTGGTGGCCTCAGAATGGACCTGCTGCTTGCCCCAGACCCAGTCTGCTGTCAAAGACCTTACTCAACATTTGTGTCTGCCCAGGAAGGGTAAGGGCCCTTCCCTGACATGGTCCCATATCTGCATGTCTGCTATTCCTGTGTGAGAGTGCTACTCCCAGAGGCACTCAACTATCCTCTCTCTACAGTCTCTCTTCCCCTGTAACTGAGGGGGGTGGGTGACACTACTGGATCTCAGTAGTCTCTGAGTTTCTGTCAATATGAGCAGGGGACCCTGCTAATCATCTTTAAAGGAAGAGCCCAGGAGTGTCAGTGGGCGTGGGACTCCGCTGTGTAAAGGCTCCTTTGATCTGTATCCCCTCTGCCCTACTGACTGTTGTGAACTGGGCTCCTGAGTGTGAGGCATGTCCTTGTTTTACAGATTGAGAAACTGAGGCTCAACTGGGGCAGAGCAGGGCGTCCATGTCTTAGATGGACCGTGTGTTCTTTTAACAAACGAGTTGGGCAATAAGGGAGCAGAAAGGGCAGGAGGGGCCTTTGAGGGCTTGCTACCTTCTGATTAGCACTTGGGCCTACCAAGTAGTGCAGACGTTCTTGTGCGTGCATGGAGGGACTGAGATGTGGGTGGCGTCCCACAAAGGTAGAGTTAAAGGTTAGCACTGTCCACGGTGAGATACAAGACAGGGTGGAGGTTGGCTTATTTGGTAAAGCGCTTGCCTTGCCAGCATCAAAACTTGAATCTGCCCTCCAAAATCTAAGTGAAAAAAATGCTAGGTGAGGTGGCGCACATTTACAGTGAATGGTGTTCTAGGTTTTCTCAGGCTGTCCCTCAATCTCAATTTTTTTTTGTGGGGGGGTGCTGCATACATATGCACATTTTCACATTAAACACAAAACAGGACAGGCTGAGTGTAGCTTAGTGGAGTATGTGCTTATGTGTGATTGCCTGCTGCACTTTGGCACACACAAAAAATACCAACCCAAGGAAAAAACACCACTAAGATAGAGAACATTCAACATTCCCAGGAAAGCCTTGGTTCTCCTGTGGGACCTGTCCTTTCCTTCTCTTGAGGTAGGGTTCCATGGCACTGCCTCAGCTGGACTCTTGCCTTTTTTGGTTTTCTTTTTTGGTTTTTTTTTTTTTTTTTTAAACATGGTCCCACTATAGAGCTCTGGACAGAACTCACTCACCAGACCAGACTGGCCTTGAACTCACAGAGATGCACCTGCCTCTGCCTTCCAAGTGCTGAGATTAAAGTTGTTCCCCACCACCGCCTGGCTGGAGTCTTGATTCTTGAGCAGTCCCTGGTAGCTGGGACTGTAGCATTGCTAGGCAAGGAATAGGCAAGGTTTCCATAGGTTCCTGGGGTGAAGGGGCCCAGGAAAAATGGCTTGCCTGGTTGGGCACACGATACATGCTGACTGAGTGAATGAATGAACAGGCACATGCAGTCCTGCTATGTGCGATGACTGTGGATGCGATGAGACGTCAGGTGGTACTGGTGAGCGGTGGAGCTTTGAAGTAGGCAGACTCAGCCAGCCACAGCATGAGGTCCAGGCTAGAAATGGGTAAGTCAGAAGTCAAGGCCCCAGTGGTGCCAGCCCTGCCTGCCTGTGCCCAGGACTATCTCAGCTATGCCCACTGTGTCAAGAATGGCTCCTCACACACATCACAGGAGTCTGAGAAAGGGCTGTGTCCGGAGCGTTACAAGTCCTGCTCAGGAGCTGGCCTCTGTGTCCTGCCGCCACTCACTCTTCACTGCCCTCTCCTTCTCCTTCTCCCTAGACATGCTCCAGCTCATCAACAACCAAGACAGTGACTTCCCTGGTCTCTTTGATGCCCCCTATGCTGAGGGTGGGACAGCAGACACAGAACCCACCAGCCCCGGTGCCAGCTCTCATGAGAGCTTGTCTTCTCCTGCCTCCCTGGGCTCCTCCCTGGAAGCTTTCCTAGGAGGACCCAAGGTGACACCTGCACCCCCATCCCCTCCGCCATCTGCGCCCACTGCTTTAAAGATGTACCCGTCTGTGCCGCCATTCTCCCCCGGGCCTGGCATCAAAGAAGAGCCAGTGCCGCTCACCATCCTCCAGCCGCCAGTGCCGCAGCCATCACCAGGGACCCTCCTGCCTCCGAACTTCCCTGCACCACCCCTGCAGCTCAGCCCTGCTCCTGTGGTGGGGTTCTCCACCCTTCCTTCAGGCTTCTCAGGTAGGGGAGGTGGTGGGAGGAGTCACAGCAGAGCAGCCGCTGTGCTCTCATGAGGAATTTCTCGGCTTCAGAAGCCAGGCGTCATCCTGCGTGGAACATCCATCGGCAGGGCCTGTCCTGCGAGAAAATCATAGGGAAAGCTCTGTGAAGCCCATAGGCAGACAAGCCGGATGGGGTGAAAGTAGGCAAGGCAGCCTGTGCCAGCAGCTTTTGACTTTGTCTCTGCAGGGACCCTTCCTGGAAACACCCAACAGCCACCTTCTGGCCTGCCACTGGCCTCAGCACCAGGAGTTTCCCCCGTCTCCTTACACACCCAGGTCCAGAGCTCGGCCTCCCAGCAGCCGCCGCCGCCGCCAGCCTCAGCAACCTCTAGAACAACCACTGTGACATCCCAGATCCAGCAGGTCCCAGTAAGTGGACCTGGCCAGGTAGGGGGATGGGGGAAGCCTGAGCCTGGCCTGGACGGCACTCATGGCCAGGCCCCTCCCACCCAGGTTGTGCTGCAGCCACACTTCATCAAGGCGGACTCACTGCTGCTGACCACTGTAAAGACAGATGCAGGAGCCACAATGAAGGCGGCAGGCATCGGCACCCTGGCCCCTGGCACAGCTGTGCAGGCAGGCCCCTTGCAGGTAGATGGCTCAGGCAAAGGGAGACATAAGGGGGCTGGCTGCACATGTATGTGTCCACTGGGTGACATGCATCTGACCTTGCAGACCCTGGTGAGTGGAGGGACCATCCTGGCCACAGTACCACTGGTTGTGGACACAGACAAACTGCCTATCCACCGCCTGGCAGCTGGCAGCAAGGCTGTGGGCTCAGCTCAGAGCCGTGGTGAGAAGCGCACAGCCCACAATGCTATTGAGAAGCGCTACCGTTCCTCTATCAATGACAAGATTGTGGAGCTCAAGGACCTGGTGGTGGGCACTGAGGCAAAGGTATGGCCAGAGGCCTGCGAGACTCACACCAGGGTGAGCAGGAACAGAGCGGGCACATCCGCCAGCAGGAAGTGGGCTTAGGCTGGTCACATAGTCTTACACATCAACTGGTCTGGGTCTGGGCATTTACCTGATTAGATTTTGTCAAGGGCGTCTTGAGGAAAGAAAGGGGCCAGGGGCCATGGTGAGACACACAAAAGCCCTGCCCTGGAGGGACTGACACCCTAGAGGGAGTTGTGGGCATTGAACAGTGTAAAAGAGAGACATCAGTGTGCCAGCAGCTCACCTGTGTGGGGAAGGAAGCAGGTACGAGGAGGAGTCATGAGTTTTAGGCGTGGACTGGGTGGTCAAGGGAGGTCTCACAGATACAGAGCTGAAGGAAGTAAAGGTCACATGGGTGGTGACACTAGCACAGCAACTGGCTGGACACATTGTGTGGTTGTATGCATCTCACATGGTAACTTTTCTGTTAGAACATTGTAGGCAGAAGGAGTAAGTACAAAGGTCCCGAGGCAGCTGTGATGCAGGGCAGCGCTGCCTCCTTTACCTACAGCCAGGTCTGCCTGGCCGCCTGAGCCCCCTTCTCTCCCTCCTTACAGCTGAATAAATCTGCTGTCTTGCGCAAGGCCATCGACTACATCCGCTTCTTACAGCATAGCAACCAGAAGCTCAAGCAGGAGAACGTGGCCCTGCGAACCGCCCACAAAAGCAGTGAGTCCCAGCCTCCCGCCCCCCCCCCACCCTCTTGGTTACTTTTGTTGCTGTGGTGAGACAGCCAAGCCAGTGTATAGAAGAATTTATTGGGTTTACAGTTTCAGACACTGAGTCCATGACCATCATGGCAGTAGGTGGCGGCGGGCCTGGCGCTGGAGCAGTAGCTGAGAGCTCACATGTTGAGACAAGCATGAGGCAAAGAGAAAGAGCTAGCTGGGAACAGTGTGGGGTTTTGAAACTTCAGAGCCCACCCCCAGGGACACAGCTCCTCCAACAAGGCCACGCCTCCTAATCCTTCCCAAATAGTCCCTTGAATTGGGGCCAGTCATTCAAACTACCACACTGGTGCTGACTTCTCTTTCCCTGCCCAGTCTTGCCTCTGACCATAATGTGCCACTGGGCCCCTTTAGCTCCTGATCAGTCTTGAGCAGCTGGACCCTACAGTGGCTTTGGCCCACTGCTTTGATTATAACAGAACTGTCTGGTCCTGCTAGGCCTCTTCCCAACCCGTCCCTTCTGCCTACAGAATCACTGAAAGACCTGGTGTCGGCCTGTGGCAGTGGCGGAGGCACAGATGTGTCTATGGAGGGCCTGAAACCTGATGTGGAGACGCTGACTCCTCCACCCTCCGACGCCGGCTCGCCCTCCCAGAGTAGCCCCTTGTCCCTCGGCAGCAGAGGCAGCAGCAGCGGCGTCAGTGACTCGGAGCCCGACAGCCCAGTCTTTGAGGATAGCCAGGTCGGACTCTGCAACATGGCTCCTTCCCCTCCCACAGGCCCTGCAGTCTTCCTCCCTCACCTCCCTGCCTCTCTCCAGGTGAAAGCCCAGCTGCCTTCACACAGCCGAGGCATGCTGGACCGCTCCCGCCTGGCCCTGTGTGCCCTGGTCTTCCTGTGTCTGACCTGCAACCCCGTGGCCTCGCTGTTTGGCTGGAGCATCTTCCATCCCTCCGATGCGGCCAGTGCGCACCACAGCTCTGGGCGCAGCATGCTGGAGGCTGAGAGCAAAGGTGAGTCAGGCCAGCCTGGGAGTTGTTGGGAGAGACCTTTGGGACTTTTGATTTCCTGGGAGCTGAGTCCTCAGACATTCTCTTTGCCTGTAGATGGCTCTAATTGGACCCAGTGGTTGCTGCCACCCCTAGCCTGGTTGGGCAATGGACTACTAGTGTTGGCCTGCTTGGCTTTTCTCTTTGTCTATGGGGAACCTGTGACTCGGCCACACTCTGGCCCGGCCGTACACTTCTGGAGACATCGCAAACAAGCCGACCTGGATTTGGCCCGGGTAAGGGACTGACCCTGGGGAGAAGAAATAGGGTAGACCCTCAGGCCTGGAAGGTGCTAGGCGCCCTTCTGTTCTCTTCATTTTGTCTACACTCCAAACTGCCCCACCCCCACCTTCAGAGCTCTTTTGACTCCAGGGGCGCAGACTAGGGAGGTGCCCTACTGCCATTTTTCTTACTGAGATAATCCTTTCTCCAGGGAGATTTTGCCCAGGCTGCTCAGCAGCTGTGGCTGGCCCTGCAGGCACTGGGCCGGCCCCTGCCCACCTCGAACCTGGACCTGGCCTGCAGCCTACTTTGGAACCTCATCCGCCACCTGCTGCAGCGTCTCTGGGTGGGCCGCTGGCTGGCAGGCCAGGCTGGGGGCCTGCAGAGGGACTGTGGGCTGAAAACGGATGCACGTGCCAGTGCCCGGGACGCGGCTCTCGTCTACCATAAGCTGCACCAGCTGCATGCCATGGGTATGGCTGGATGGAAGCTGGGCTTTGAGGGCTTCCACTATCCCATCCCCTCCTGTCCTCATGCCTCACCCACTTTGCAGGGAAGTACACAGGAGGGCACCTTGCTGCTTCTAACCTGGCACTAAGTGCCCTGAACCTGGCTGAATGCGCAGGAGATGCTATATCCATGGCAACACTGGCGGAGATCTATGTGGCAGCTGCCCTGAGGGTCAAAACCAGTCTCCCAAGAGCCTTGCACTTTTTGACAGTGAGTAGGCTGATGTGGACAGAGGTGGAGGCTTGTCTTTGCAACTCTCACCTGTCACTTCCAGGGCGAGGGGCTAAACAAGATGTGGCAGGGTCAGCAGGGGGGCTGAAGGCCCTGCTGGGGTCTCCAACTTGGGTCTGGGTTTTAGCTGCGAGCCAGTGTGACAGTCCTGTTCCTTCCTCCACAGCGATTCTTCCTGAGTAGCGCCCGCCAGGCCTGCCTAGCACAGAGTGGCTCAGTGCCTCTTGCCATGCAGTGGCTCTGCCACCCTGTAGGTCACCGATTCTTCGTGGATGGGGACTGGGCTGTGCATGGTGCCCCACAGGATAGCCTGTACAGCGTGGCTGGGAACCCAGGTGCTCTCTCGTTCTGTTCTTACCCCTGTCCCGTGCCTCGTTCTTGTTCCCACCTCACATTACTTTGTCCCCCCTCATCTTTGAATGTCCTCTCCCGGCCCCCCAGCAAGCAGCTATGGCTGTGAGATGCCTTGCTAGGCTTTGCCAAGATTCTTTAGAAGCAGGAAGCAGCATGGGTCAGCAGGCAGTGGGTGGACTTGAGAGATAACTCCAGGCCACACCATTGTAGTCTTAGGTCAGGGGCCGTGGGTATGTGATTATTGACTAGGCGCTCCTTTCAGTGTGCACAGCCCACCCACTTTCCTCCCTGGCCAAGCTTCTGAGGGCAGAGGCTAAGTCCATAACCATCACCGTCCTGTCTGTGTGTCTGTGTGTCTAGGCTTGGAGCTAGGAAGTGGGTTGGGGCCCCAGCATGCGAAGGCAACTCCATACCCCAGCATGCGAAGGCATTGGTGTGGAAAGGGACTGTAGAGAGGAAGATGGCTTATCTCTGCTCCACTCACCCTCCCCACAGTGGATCCGCTGGCCCAGGTAACCCGACTATTCTGTGAACATCTCCTGGAACGAGCACTGAACTGTATCGCTCAGCCCAGCCCAGGGGCAACTGATGGAGATAGGTGAGTTCTCTTGAGCCATTCCCAGGCAAGGCCCTTCACTACAACAGGGTGTTTAGGAAGCCTTGTTCACCTGTTCAGTAGCCAGACTCTGTGTGTGTCCTCAGCGCCTCTCTGGGTCTCGCTATCAGCCAGACAGGTGGTATTTGGAGAAAAGTGGAGTCAGACTATGCTCTGTTGGTTAGTGGGGGAAAGCCATTGTCACCCAGAACCCGAGACTGCTGCTGTCTGTCCTAACCACTCTCTCCTGCCTCAGGGAGTTCTCAGATGCCCTTGGATACCTGCAGTTGCTAAACAGCTGTTCTGATGCTGTCGGGGCTCCTGCCTGCAGCTTCTCTATCAGCTCCAGCATGGCTTCCACCACCGGTGAGCTCCAGACCGCTGTCCTGACTCCTGCAAGCCCCAGGTGCAGTGTGGCTGAGGGTCAGGACCTTTCCCTCTTCTGTAGGCACAGACCCAGTGGCCAAGTGGTGGGCCTCGCTGACAGCCGTGGTGATCCACTGGCTGCGGCGGGATGAGGAGGCGGCTGAGCGGCTGTACCCACTGGTAGAGCATATACCCCCAGTGCTGCAGGAGACTGAGTGAGTACTCAGCCAGGGCCTCTTCACCCCACTTGGGCCCCTCAGTACTTTGCTTACATGTCTGTATGGGGAGGACAGTGTGCTCTCTGTCCCAGGAGACTAGAACCAGCATGGGAGGACTCAGGGAGGGGCTGTAGCCTGGTCTTACTTACCATGTCTGCCCTGAACCCAACAGGAGACCCCTACCCAGGGCAGCTCTGTACTCCTTCAAGGCTGCCCGGGCTATGCTGGACCACAGAAAGGTGGAATCTGGCCCAGCCAGCCTGGCCATCTGTGAGAAGGCCAGTGGGTACCTGCGGGACAGCTTAGCCACTACACCGACTGGCAGTCCGATTGACAAGGTGAGGGGGTAGGGTGGGTACCTGGCTAGCCCAGGGTCGTAGCTGTCCATTCCCAGTTTCTCAGAGTTAGTACAAAATGTGCTGAATGAATGGGCTTCTCTCAGTTTCTTAAGGCTTAGGACCTGGGGAGAACAGTCTCACTGTTTTTCAACCAGGGGGAAGAAGGGTGGGGGAGCAGACTGACGGGGCTCCTGTTAGGGGCCACTGCTGGGAGACTGAGGGCTTGTAGTCAGGTGGCTGTTGCGTTGCGTGTGTATGAGGCGGGTGCAGAGCCTTGGCAATGCAGCCCCTTACGAATGCTAGAGCTTCCAGTGACCTCTGCCCTCCATGCTGTCTGTCCCAGGCCATGCAGCTGCTCCTGTGTGATCTACTTCTTGTAGCTCGGACCAGTCTATGGCAGCGCCAACAATTGCCAGCCTCAGCCCAGATAGTTCACAGTGCTGGCAGTGGCCCCCAAGCCTCTGCTCTGGAGCTGCGTGGGTTCCAACATGATCTGAGCAGCCTGAGGCGCTTGGCACAGAGCTTCCGGCCTGCTATGAGAAGGGTGAGTCCCATTAGTCTCATCTCATACTGGGGCCGTGAGGCAGGAAGCCAGGGGCTTTAGTAGGCACTGGAGCAGTCACTAAGTCTGAAACTGGCCATCGCTCCTAACGGT
Source organism: Acomys russatus (assembly GCF_903995435.1). Classification (NCBI taxonomy): domain Eukaryota; kingdom Metazoa; phylum Chordata; class Mammalia; order Rodentia; family Muridae; genus Acomys; species Acomys russatus. The sequence continues at coordinate 41,113,591 of NC_067161.1, read as the reverse complement.
TCAGGTGTTCCTACATGAGGCCACAGCTCGGCTGATGGCAGGGGCAAGTCCTGCCCGGACACACCAGCTCCTGGACCGCAGTCTGCGGAGGCGGGCAGGTTCCAGTGGCAAAGGAGGTGAGGAGGTAGCCGTGCTTACAGGGGTTGGGAGGAGGGAGGGGAACGACAGGATGGACACTGGCTTGGCCTGGCATGAAGGATACTGAAATACTGAAACCAGCTGGGGCTGACAGTCTGTGAGATGGTCATGGGGAGGAAGCATCCAAAGTGGTAGGGAGTTCCCTTTGACATGATCTGTATGTGCAGGCGCTGCAACTGAGCTAGAGCCTCGACCCACATGGCGGGAGCACACGGAGGCCTTGCTGTTGGCCTCCTGCTATCTACCACCTGCCTTCCTGTCGGCCCCTGGGCAGCGCGTGAGCATGCTGGCAGAGGCAGCGCGCACTGTAGAGAAGCTTGGTGATCACCGCCTACTGCTTGACTGCCAGCAGATGCTCCTGCGCCTGGGTGGTGGGACCACAGTCACTTCCAGCTAGACCTGATGGTTCCCCAGTATGAGGGGCCCTTGAGGACCTTTGTCACTGGCTGTGGTCGGTCCAGAGAAGGTGAGCCTGACAAGTGATCAGGATCATGCCGACCTCTAGTGGCAGATCTGGAAATTGCAGAGGCTGCACTGGCCCAATGCCACCTAATGCCACCCTCTTGTTCTGTAGGCACCTTAGTGGCTTTCCCCTAGCCAAGGGGCCACCCTGTCTCATAGCTGGCTCTCACCTCTTCCTGGGAGACTTGTACATAGTATAGACCCAGCTGAGCCAGTTCCTGTGCGGGCTCATGTACTACTTTGACTTTTGCAAACTTTATTTTCATAGGTTGAGAAATTTTGTACAGAAAATTAAAAAGTGACATTATTTATAACCTCAGTTTTGTTTATCTGAGTGAGCAGATGTCTGCCTCATCTGTGTGCCATCCTTCCTAGATTACCCTCTGGGAAGCAGGACTTCCCAGGTGCTGTAAGGGTGTATTTGCTGGTTTCTGCCAACCTATCTCGCTGCCCTCATGGCCACACTTTTGCTATATCAACCTTGGGGGGTCTCAGCTATTGGCCTCCCATCTAGCCCTCAACCATGTCCCAGGGGAATGTTCTCCCTGTGTGTCCGGACACACTCAGAGTCGCTGGCCATGTCTTGGTACACCTAGCAAAGTCTTTAACCACATTCAGAACCTGAGACCACATAGATGGAGCATCTTGGCCCGCTAAAGAGCAGAGTCTGGGATCCCTGTTCGTGTCCCCTGCCGTTTCCCTCCACTCCCAACCCCTAGGGAATCTGGTCGGCATCCACAGGCCGCAAACTTCCAAAACAATCGTGGTATCTTTATTGACTTTTTTTTTTTTTTCTGAATGCAATGACTGGTTTTTTTTTTTTAACTCTTAAGGAAAATAAACATCTTTTAGAAACAGCTCGATACACACAATCTTCAGTGTGAAGCAATATACTAATAAGAACACTAGTTGTCCTGACATTTACAGTCTTCATATATATTATATATATGTATATGTATACATATATATACACTGTATAACGAGGCCAGATATAATACACACGTTTACCATTTTACAGTCTTATGTACAGAAAGTTGCAGGGAAAGGGGGAGCTGCATCAGGCCTATTGAAGCGTGGACAGAGCTGAGAACACAAACGGACAGGTGAGGACTGGCCATGGTGGTGGTGGTGGTGGCTGCACGGGGAAAGGGCATCACTTTAGCCCCCACCCCGGCCAAGGCCAGGTTAGAGCTCTGTGCTGTGGAGCACACGACGCACAGCAGCAACACACGGAAGCGAGCATGTTCCCAACATATATACATTCTATATAACATATATATAGAGGGGTACACAGGTTTGTACACGAATCTAGCACTGTCCCTGCCCACAAGCCGAGCGAGCAGCAGTCCCTGGATCCCATGGTGGTGCTTTGGGACAACTGCACATCTGCTAGAGGGTAGCCAGGCCCAGTTTCCTCAAGCTTCCAGACGGGGCTCCGACAATGGGGTGGAAGACTGGAAAGGGGACAAACAGAAGCCATAGGGTACCACTCCAGGCTAGCCCACAACAGGGACCGCATGACCTGAGCCCAGGCCTGCCTCAACCCTGGGCGAAGCCTCGGTGCCAAGTGCTGGGCCGCGTTCCTCCACCGACCGGCCCTTTACGGCAAGGCTTGGGTCTGCCCCAACGTCATCCACTGAGCCAGCAGCGCCCTCGGCCTCTTCCCAGGGGCACAGCTTGCATGCCACATCGGTTCAGAACTTGGAGGGAACTTGCACCCTGCTGGAGGCCGCGGGGCCCCAGGTCTAGCCACCTGGTGGCCTGCCTTCGCCAAGCCTGGTCCGGATTTTCTTTGTAACCTGGGCCTCACGCCAGCACCCAAGGCAGCCAGAACCAAGACCCAGGACGGGATCAAGGCCCTGCTGTGGGCGCAGCTCCTCTTCCTCGGGGGCTCAGCCACACGGGGATTACAAGGGCAGCCTCTGTGGGAGGGACAGCACATTATGGCCAACAGGTGTGGCCTGCCCCTGCCCTTCCATGTGAGCCCTTCAGCCCACTCCATGAGCTGTGGGAAAGTACCTTAGGACCCTGGCCATGCCCCCTCCCTACCTTCTGACAGAGCAGGAAGAAACTGGGTTGGGTAGGAAATGCTTCTCTGGGGAGCCTGTTTACCTACCTTATGTTTGGGGCACTTCAAAGTAAAATTCTCCTCAATGAACGTGCAACCTGTGAGCAAAAAGAAGTTGCTATGGAGACGCAGGGTAGGCTGGCTGCCCGGACCTGAGCACCCAGGTCCTGCTCAGACTCCTCATTAGTCCCAACTTTCCCTGGGGGTGCAGTCCTCAGCCTCGACTCGCCCTTTCCCTTGCTGCCCTACACTCCTCAACTCACCCTGGCTTACTGCTACATGGCATCACCTTGCCACCCAGGTCTTCTGCCCCATTCCCAGACATGCCTACTCCTGTCCCAACCTCATGACAGTGGTCAGAGACCCGTTATCAGAAAGCACCCATAGCTGCTGGGTGACGGACAACTCGAGTGTGGAGTCTAGTCCTGACTGGAATGTCAGCTACAGAGCCTCAGCCTCCATATTGTAGATTAGTACTGGGCAGTTATGAGGGCCCTTCCTCATGTTCAGAGTAACTGTTCCAGATGGAAGGGTGTATTCTTAGGAAATAGTAGCAGGAGGTGACAAAGATCCGGTCTAGATGAATCCCCCAGATGTCCAGAGAGGATGGCTAAGCCGAGCAGGCTCTATGCCTACCTAGGGCAGTGTGCCGCTATCATGGGACCTCTTTGCCAGCTGCCATCAGAACACCTAGCCATCATCCTCTGGGTGTCCCCCACCCAAGGGCCCTCGTGGGCCCATCTTTTCTCCCCTCTCTGCCCCTGACTATGGGCTTGTGGACATAGTCTCCCACCTCATACTGGGGGCTGTGCAGAACCTGCCTATGTTTTCTTCCCTTTTCTCTACCCAAAAAGGAGAGAGGTAGCAGGAGGTTTTGTCTGTTAGGGTCATCTGCTGGAAGTAGGTGCACTTAGGCACACAGTGGCTTTGGGGCTAGGCTGGACCCTACAACTTAAGCAAGGGTGGTTGCTAACAGGGGTTGCTACTTCTGCCACCAATCACCCAGCAGCTGAGAGTAGGGACTTGGGACAGGGAGAGTGTGGCACACGCAGCTTCGGGACTGAAGACAGATGTTCAAACTGGACCCTGTGCTGTGGCTGCTGCGCTCCTGGAAATGAGGGCAGAAGGGGAGAGTGAGTGATCACCTCGCTTCTAGCAACCTAGGAGTCTGAGGCCACCTAGGAGCGGCTGGCCCCACGTGGTGAACTATTCCTGTACTTCTTAGCCATGTGGCTGGGCACTTTGGCCTCTTCCCTTGCCCTGCTGCTGTTCCTAGGGCTCCACCTCCCTGACAGCTGTTCAGCCGTGGTGTACACCCCCATCCCACCGACCCACCCCCCAGCTCCTCACCAAGTGCTGAGGCAGGTGGCTGGTGGCTCCCTCCTACTGTACCCCACCCTTAGCTACCTGGCTCTGCAGTCCCCGCCCTTTGAGCCTGAGCTATACAGGTGACCTGCCTTTGGCCAACAGAACACAGGCCACAAGCCCTGTTACTTGTCCTTGCAGGGCCCTGCTGCTGTCCCAGGATGAGCTAGGCCACTGGCCTAGCTGGGGACTTGATGACTGTGCCCTTGAAGGGATTAAGAAATGGTGCTTTGAGGCTGGAGAGATGCCTCAATGGTTAAAAGCACTGGCTGCTCCTCCAGAGGTCTTGAGTTCAATTCCCAGCAACTACATGGTGGCTCCCAACCATCTATAATGTGATCTGGTGCCCTCTTCTGGCCTGCAGGTGTACATGCAGGCAAAGCACTGTATACATGATAATAAATAAGTAAATAAACGGTGCTTTGTAAGCCACTAAACAGCATGGGAGGGCTAGGAGCTTGGCCCTGCTATCTTTCCATGCCAGCCTTGCCCCTCTTAAAATGGGGAGACCAGGCTTGACATCCCTGATCTCTCATTTTTTTTCAAGTCCTGTGAGTTCTGTGCCAACTGTCTCTAGGATGTATGGTTCTATCTTTACCAGGCACCATTCTCTCCAGCCTGGACTACTGTGATAGTTCATCAGTCTTGATAATGTCACTGTCTTATCCTCCCAGGCCCCTTTAAGGCCTTAGCCTTGGTGAATCTTTTTTTGTTTGTTTGTTTTGTTTTTTGTTTTTTGAGACAGGGTCTCTTTGTATTAGCCTTGGCTTTCCTGGACTCGCTTTGTAGACCAGGCTGGCCTCGAACTCACAGCGATCGCCCGCCTCTGCCTCCCAAGTGCTAGGATTAAAGGCGTGCGCCACCACGCCCAGCTAGACTTGGTAAATCTTAAAGATTGCTGTTAAGTGCTCATGCCTGGTCTACAGCCCTACCACTAACCAGCCATGGCTCAACTCGTGATGTTTTAGGGCCTGGTTCCAATGTCACCTGTCTGGAGTCTTCCCTGGGTTTCTCCGGCCTCAGGGCCTCTCTTAATTTTCTCCTCATCTGATGTGATGCTGTTCCTTATCAGCTAGATAGAATTCAGAATACTCTGGAAGATGGGCCTCTGGATATGCCTGTGAGGGATTTTTTTTTTTTTTTTTAATTTACATTCATGGGTGTTTTGACTGCAATGTACGTCTATACACCACATGTGTGCCTAATGCCAGTGGAGCCAGAGAAAGGGTATCCGATGCCCTGGAACTAGAATTTAAGCCATTATAAAGCCACCGTGTGGGTACTGAAAATCAAACCCAAGTGTTCCTGAAAAGCAGCTGGTGCTCTTAGCTGCTGAGCCATCTCTCTAGACCCATGAGGGAGTTGTTTCATTAGGTTAGTTGCAGACAGATCTGTCGTTCTCTGTTGCTTTTGGTTTATTTTTTAAAAATCATTATTATTATTGGGAGGGGGAGTTAATATGTAGCTTTGGCTGGCCTAGAACTCACTCTGCAAATTGCTGGCCTTGAACTCTTAAAGACCTGTTTGCCTTTACCTTCCAAGTGCTGAGGTGATAGGCATGTGCCACCACACTTGGCTTAAGTTTTTGTTTGTTTGTTTTTTAGAGACAGGGTTTCTCTGTGTAGCCTTGGCTATCCTGGACTCGCTTTGTAGACCAGGCTGGCCTTGAACTCACAGCAATCTGCCCACCTCTGCCTCCCGAGGGCTGGGATTAAAAGTGTGCACTACCATACCCAGTTAAGTTTTATTTTTTAAATATGTGTAGAAATGTATGTCTGAGTGTGTATTTGTGCACATGAATGCAGTACCCAAAGAAGCCAAAACAGGGCATCAGATCCACTATGTGGGTGCTGGGAACTGAAGTTGGGACCTCTCTGCAAGAGGACTCTTAACTGCCCAGCCATCCGAGACAGGGTCTCACTGTTGCCCTGGATCTTGTTGTGTAGACCAGCTTGAGTTCAAACTCAAAGACAGCTGCCTGCTTTTGCTTCCCAGACGCTAGGATTAGAGTAACCCACACTGCCTGGCTCCTCTGCTTCCTTTTCCTTTTGAAGGTCTCTCTACAAAGCCCTGGGTGTCCTGAACTCTCTTTGTAGACCAGGCTGGCCTTGATCTCACAAGAGAGCCACCTGCCTCTGCCTCCCAGTATTCCCAGCTCCTTAAGGACCGGTCACTGTGACTTCCCACTGTGATGACTGACCCGAACTGTGAGACACGTAAGCCTTTCCATCTCGAAGTTGCTTTTGTCAGGGTGTCTATCATAGCAACAGAGAAGTACCTAACACTTTGTCTGTTCCTATGGCAGAACATGGCTGCCTCATCTGCCCCTTCAGGCTGAGCCCCTGGGGAGGCTGGACAAGCCTGGAGTAGCAGAGAGACAGGAATCCAGCTCCTGTGTGGCTGTGGGTGAGACAGGACACAACACGGAGGCAGCTAGGGCAGAAAGCGGGCTGCCACAGGGAGACTGGCTGAGGTAACCGGATATTGACTGAGCCATACACTACATTCCAACTCCAGCTGCGCTGTGGGACCCCAGTCCTGTGCACACCTCCATCCCTTTCTGGTGACTGTCACCATCTGAGGCCCTGTGCAGCTCCCACAGTAGTTTGTCTGAAGCTAATGCTGGCCCAGGACCCAGAAAGCAGAAAAGGCACTGGTGACTGCTCAGGCTGGGACGAGTGAGCAGGCCAGAGCGCAGAGGGACAGAGGCAGCCTCTGACCCGTGAGGTGTACTCTCTGGGCAGTGTCACTGTCCTGCTGCTGCTCACATCCCAGCCCTGCAGATGGTGCCTAAGTCCAGATTGGATGGGGGGCCAGGAAGCAGTGCACCTGCACTCCATCTGAACAAGATGCTCTTTCACAGACAAGTGCTTCACGTCCCCACTCAGCAGATTAGGGTGGGCTCCCTGGTCCTGTGGCACACAGACAATGAGCAGGAATGAGGGCCTGCACAGACCACACAGACCTGCTCTAGACCTCGCATGGTGAGTCCTGATACACATGCTAGCTGGTCCGGCTCCAATTTGACCGTAATTGCCCTGGTTTCCCCTGTAGTAGGTGCTGGGGGTGGCATCTCTGGCACTTGGGTATTGGGTCAGTATGGATACATCCTGTGTAGCAGCACAGGATGATTACCACAAACAATCTACCACTGAGCACACTCTCAACAGGCTCCTTTGGTTTCAGTTGGTGTATAACCTTTCTTTGTTGAGTATACCCCCATTCATCCTTAAAAGCCCAGGCCCATGCACTTCCCTCTCCGAGCTCTTTGCTCAGATCTCTATTTAGTCACTGGTGATGCTGTCTCCTCTCCACCCCTTACCCCCCACCAGCTCTGGGAAGTCCTCAGCCAGGTACGTAGGAACTGACCCACTTCTACCTCCAGATGCAGGTGGAGCTGAGGAGAGCAATGAGATAAAGAGGAACTTGGGCAGGCTTGGGATGGCGGTACCCAGGCCCCCCATAGCCAGCTCTTACCTGTGTCATTGGCACACGGGTAGTGGTAGGTGTGGATGCATCCTTTACAGGAGCACGAGATGGTCGCTCCGGCCTCATGGCAGCTGGAACATGGCTGCAGAGAGAGGAAGGCAAGTGAGTCCCTGAATGTCCGCAGCCCTTCTGCTAGAGTGGCACTGTGATCAGCAGGCAGGGACTGCCCTCGAGGCTTGGCCCTCTGCCACCCCCTGGGCTGGCACACTGGTTGGAAGACCCTCTTGGGCTAGTAGTGGTGCTAGCCACCACAGTGGCCACGGCTGGCAGCCACCATCTGTCAGGTGCTGCTTACACACTGGCTCCTAGCAGCCATAGGGGGAGTGGCTTTCACTGACCTCCAGTTTCCAGATGTCGAGACAGGCCCCTCCTATGTGAGAGAGGGGACAAGCAGCACTGTCTCTACCCAGCAGCAGCAGCAGATACATAGGAATGAGCTGGGGAGGAACTGATGTATGGCTGACCTCCAAGAGGCTGATCTCATGTGAGTCTGATGCCTCCCAGAGTATGTCCAGCCCTGGTTGGTCTCCATAATGACTTTTGCTCAGAGGCTGTGACAATGCCAGGACAAGACAACGATGAGAAAGCTAATGGAGGGCTGATGCCAAACCTGGGCATAGGGAAAAATACAGATGGGCCCCAGGCCACCTGCTCCCAAGCCTGTCACCACGATGGGCAGCGAGGATGGAGGGAGGCAGAGGACACAGCAGGCTCAGAAGCTAAGCACTGCAGTAAGCCAACAGTCTAGCACTTGACTGTCTTCTCTAGGCCAGAGAAAAGAGAGCTGGGAAAACCCCATAGGCTCAAAGTTCCAGGCAGACCCTAAGCCACAGCCCAGCAGGCCCAGGCTGCCCTAGCAAGGTGGGTTCTGTCCAGATGGTCTGGAGGTGGACTGGCCAGCAAGGGAGGGATAGCAGGCCAGCAAGGGAGGGATAGCAGGAGAGGAGGACATTTGAGCAAAGTCTCTAGGTTAAGCCACCCTATGACCTGGAGGCTTAGGCCCACCACACCCCTCCCCCACCCCCGAGACAGAGTTTCTCTGTGAAGCCTGGCTGTCCTGGACTCACTTTGTAGACCAGTCTGGCCTCAAACTCACATAGATCGCCTGCGCCTGCCTCCCAAGTGCAGGGGCACAGCTGATGAACTGTGCCTCACTTCTTGGCTCAGATACCCACACCCAGAGGCTACCAATCTCCTGAGGGTGAGTCAGGCCCAGCTCCCTGAATTGCACACTCCCTCTAGCCAGGAAATGAGGTGCATGACGACACTGAGGTCAGGGATGTGGATGTGGGCGGCCTGGATGGCTAAAGATGTGGAAGGTGGGCACAGTGTCCTGAGATAGCAGACACTGGAGGACAGAAAAGGCCAAAGGCCTGGCCAGTGTACTGGGTGGGAGCTGGCATTCTGGGGCTTGCAGAGGACACGAGGCTTTCCTGGAGCTAGACTTGAACCCAGATCTGCCTGGTTCCTGGAGAGATAGTGCCTCCAAGCCAGAGGCAGAAGTGGGCTGAACTATGATGCTGAAGGTCACTCTCCAGGGAACCTGGGAAATCTTAGCCTATCCCCCAGCCTATTCTGGGGTGCCACGCTATGAGCACGTGGCTGTGGGGTACAGCCTGGCAGCTGGTCCCAGCTGCCAGCCATGCCCACCTGTCAGGGAGAAGCCTTCAGTATGCAGCCAGCCCTTGTCGAGTGAGAGCTTCTCCTGACCTTCCCTGGGGTGTGGCAGAGCTGACAGGGCTCAGCAGTGAGCTGGCTACAGCAACAGCTACAACCCTGTGATCCATACACCCTCCTCAGCTCACCAGGACGTTCTGTATGTGCCAGCATGGGCAAGGACAGGCCACAGCACAGCTTCAGGCTAGGGTGCAGGGACCTTTACTTGCACTCACCAATGTATCTCCTTGTTACATCAGGATGGGGACATGAGATGACTGGGTCCCACCACTGGACCCCAAAGATAGCCCTGGATGGTGCAGGGTCTCAGGACAACCAGCTGGACAGGGGTTCCAGGCTTATTTCGCTTATTTTATTTCGCATGTATTGGTGTTTGCCTACATGTATGACTGAAGTTACAGATAGTTGTGAGCTACCATGTGGGTACTGTGAACCCAGGTCCTCTGGAAGAATAGCCAGTGCTCTCAACCACTGAGCCATCTCTCCAGCACCCAGGCTTGTTATTTTCTAATGAAGGGAGAGACAAGACTATTTCAAGGTAAGCTATGAATAAAGTTACCATGGAGCCAGTGACAGGCAGGAAGCAGATAGGGAGGTGCAGGACTATGGGTGGTGTCTGCCTGCTGCATGAACTGGCTGAGATACTGAAAGTTGTGCTTTCTCATCTCTTCTCAGCAAGGTGGCCAGAGAGATTTTATAGCCAACACTGTGGACAGTAGGTACCTGGAGCCAAGGGCAGCATCCACAGTGGTCCCCAAGGTCAAAGGTGGGAACTGCCTGGGCAGAATGCTCCTGAGAAGCTAGGACAGTAATGTGTGGGAAGGAGGGAGGGCACTGGACAGCTGGGGTTCTCGAAGGCTCAGCTGCCCACAGTAGGCTGAGGGAAGGGTAGGAAGGAGGGAGGGTGGGAGGGAAGGAGGGAGAAGGGAGTCAACAGAGCTAGCATGGACATCCAGTGAGAACCAGTGTGGAGGAGTGGGCCTGGGAGCCTACCTGCCCAGAAGCCATGGCCTAATCTGCAAAGGCAGAAGTGGCCTTGCTGCCCTGGGGAGTATGGGCTCTGGGGCGGCATCTGCCAGGTCCCTGAGGAACTGTAGCTGCAGCCACGACTCGAAATGCTTGCTCCTTCCCAGACCTGTGATCAATCCTAGACACAGCTCTAAGGGTCAGTAGGTGCTAATGTGCTAGGTCCTGTGACCTTGCCCCACAGGACAGGAAGGAACAGGGTGGAGGCAGTGCCTGTGGCAGTCCAGCGTTCTCTGAAGGGATGCCTTAGAACTGGAGGTTTGCACTTCGGGGCTTCTGTGACCAGGTAAGCCAGGGATACACAGGACCAGTGTCCCATGCTTTAGCCACACGTTGCTTAGGAGCTATCCCCTATGTCCCAGCTCAGGGGGGAGAGCAGGCCGTCTTGGCATTCAGCTCTGGAAGGACTCCAGGTCTGGGTAGTATGTGTGGGCAGACCGGCCCAGGGGACACAGGAGCTGTGGCACATGCCCTGGCAGGACAGATAAATGTGTCCTGCTGTCACCCCAGGAGTGCTCCGACTTGCCTCCACACTCCCTCAAGGGACTGGAAGCTGCACTCTTTGGCTATGGGCACAAGTGACCCACAACAAAGCCCTGGAGACACCTGTCAGCCTGTCCCACACCCCACCCCAGCTGGTCTAGCTTCTTACCATGTCCACAGCTAACTTCATGGCCTCCTGAAGCCCAAAGAGCTTCCCGGCCACCAGGTACACCCCGCTGGTCCACACAGCACAGGCCTCATGTACCCAGTGCTCCTGGGTGTCCCCACCAGGTTCTGCAGGGGCCTCTTTGCTGCATTCATGTTTGCGGCTCTTGTCAACCGGGGCCACCTCATCACCCCCGTCCCCCTGACCATCACAGCAATAGCAACTCTGCAGCCGCCGAGACAGGCCCCGGGCACTGGTACGCAGGGAGCCCTGCTTGGCAGGGTCAGCTGAGCCATCAGGCCTGGACAGCCTCCCTGGGGTCGTGGCGGCGGTGATGGTGGTGGTGGTGGTGGTAGTGGCAGCAGCATTGGTGCTGGCTGCACATTCCAGGCCTTTGAGTGTTCTCTCAAGAGGCAGAGAGGCCTCCTCAAAGGGGCCCTCCAGCCGCACCTTCTCCTTGAGTTTTGGCTTCTTTTTGGGGAGGCAGTGCTCAGGGTAGTAGGGACCACAGAGGTCCCCGAGGTCCTTGAAGTTGGCCGGGTTTTGGCAGAGGCAACAGACAAGGCAAGAGGTACTCAGGGCCTTGGACACCACAGGCCCCAGGTGCATGGTGGAAGAAGGGGGCAGGGAGGGTCTCGGCTGCAGCACGGAGCCTCCAGGGAATGTGGTGAGAGAGGCCCCAGCTGGTTCTAAGGAGGAGGAGGAGGAGGCAACAGAGGACGGCTTCCAGTGGGGCTTGGGCTCGTCCCCTGGGGAGTTGACAACAGTGCATATGGTGGTGTATGCATCTCGCTTCTCCACCCGTACAAAGGGCGAGAAGGCTGGGGTGCGGCTGTCTGCCCTCAGCCGCTTGCAAGAGGAAATGTATTTGAGTCGGATTTCAGGCTCTGCAGGATCCAGGGGCAGTACCTGCTGCTGCCGCCTCCGAGTGCCACGTCCCTTACAGGGTGAAGCGTGGGTGGTCTTTGCCCGGCCACGACTGAGGCGCTTCCGCTTTGAATAGCTGCTATAGCTGGCTTGGCCTGGCTGCTTCTGTGCCCTTGTCTGGGGCTGGCAGGGCCGGCCTTCAGGGGGCTGGGAGGCCAGTCCCAGCTCCTCTGTCTTTGGCTTCTTGCCTCCTCCACTGGAGTTGTCCTCACCTCCGCCCTGAGTGCTGCTGGCCCTGTCGTGGGGAGCGAGGAGCAGAGCTTGGCCAGGACAGGGCCGCTTCTCCAACGGGCCTTTGGAGGATCCCAAGGCCCCGGTCCTGCCTTTCCGGCTCCTTTTCTTTGGGGCCCGGGCAGTCCCTAGGGATGGCAGGGTCTCAGGGGACATAAAGGCCTCAGCTTTGGGACAGTCAGCAGCAGAGGACAGTTTCTTACTACTTAAGAGTTTGCCTTTTAGGGACCTGCTGGCTGGATTTCTACACAGCGGGTCGGCTCCTGGAGCTGCTGGCAGCACCTGCCCAGGGCCCATTCCTCCTAAACCCTCATCTGCCCCAGCTGGACTGCCCCCTGAACGTTTCTCAGGTAGGGCTGGGCTCCGAGGTGTTCCAGGAGGGGCCCCTGCCACTCTGCATGCAAGTTTCTTGAGACCAGGTGAGGTGATCTTCTGTACTATGGCCTCCAGCTTGAGGCCACGGCCCTTTCGAGGTGGCAGTACCTTGGTCCTCACAGCACTGGGCAGGGATGATGGCGTAGCCAATCCCATGCATGCAGCAGGTGGCTCCAGGGGTGGGGGTGGGGGTGGCTCCCCACTGCCCCTGGGCCTGGCCCTCTGGGGTGAGGCCATCCTCCTTAAGAGGCCAGGGGAGCTCTCAGCCCTCTCCTCCCTCCCATCTACCCCACTTCCATTGCTGCTTCGCAGGATGAGGCTTCGCTTTTTGGTGGGGACAGGAGCCATGAAAGCCGACTTCCTTTTGAGTGTGTGGAGAGGCCGATCTGAAAGCTTGCTTCCTGTACCAGGCTTCGGTACTTTTACCCGCTGGCTCACCCGGCCTTCCTTCTGGGGCCCACTGGAAACCTTGAATGCAGTGGGTAAGTGGTTGTTAGCAGGGAGTTTCTTGGTGGCACGACAGTCTGGGATCCGGCTCTCTGAGGGCCGCCGCCGTTTGGCATGGAAGACCTGCTGGGGTTTGGTTCGAGACCGGAGGACCATGGAACGCTGGTCCTTGCCAGGCATGCTGGGAGAGTCTGGCTCCTTGGTCTTGGAGCCCATGGGGCTGCTGTCTGAGGCAACAGGCAGGGCAGCAGGGTTGCTGGGGCTAGATGCAGCCTTGGGTGATGGTTTTCCTACCCGCTTGCCAGACTTGAAGGCAGCTCGCTGTTTGCCTCCCAGTTTGTCAGGAGGTGTGGGAGTGGTGGTCAGGCCTGGAGGCCCGGGAGTTTGGGGCTCACTCAGAGCTGTCAGAGAGCGAGTACACATTCTGGGGAGACCTTCTGACAGCCCCCGGCCTGGAGCTCCAGCCCCTTCTGCCTGTCCCTGTGGAGGTCCCGTGCAGGACTCTGGGAGCAAGAGGTCTTTGGGAAGTGCTGGCACTCTGCATGGAGAGTCTTCAGCCTCAGGCAGCCCCCGGTGGACTCTGCGGCTCCGTAAACTTTTACCCCGTGGCACAGGCTCTTTCTTAGCTATGGGCCCCTCAGGCACAGCAGGCTTGTTAGGCTTTGGGGCCAGAGAGCCTTCTGAAGTGCTCGAACTACCAGGAGCTCTCTCCATCTCTGACCCATCTTCTCCTGGCTTCATATGTGACAGAGAAGATTCAAACCAGCTCTGGACCTTTGATTCAGCACCAACAGAGGGGCCCAAAAGGACAGCAGGCTCCCCAGAGAGGTGACATGGGGAGGCCCAGCCAGCCTTGGTGTCCAGCACCTCCTCTGCTTCCTCCTTGGTGCACATCAGTGGGGCCTTGGGGGACAATGGGTCCTGCAGACTGGGCCTCTGCTCAGGGCTCCCCAGCAGTTCACACAGGGAGGAGTACTCCTCCTCCGCTTCCAGGTCCTCCTTCCTGCCAGGGGGCGGCAGCAGGGGCAGGTCCCCAAAGTCAGCGGAGGAACAGCAATGCCGACTGTCCTCCAGCCACTGGTCAGCCTTGCCCACCTCGGGGCACTGAAGCAGCCCACCCACTTCCTCTTTCACCCCATCTGCCTCCTGCGGCTTGCACTCCCCGGACAGTGCAGCTGCTGTCTTCCCGATGGCATGCTCCTCCTGGAAGCCCAGGCAGGCAGTGGGTTCGTGTGCGTCGGCTTTGCCCACACTGTCTGAGGCTTTTGCACCCTGCTCCAAGCCCTTGGTAAGCTCACCAGGGTGGAGACCCCAACGAGGACAAGCATCACCCAGGTTTTCCTCTGGCCAGGCAAAGGGGTTGGCACTGTCCACTGAGCTGGCAGTGGTTGTGTCTGGAAAGCAGTCAAATGCTGCCGTGGTGGGGTCAGGAGTGGCATCCCCAAGCAAAGGCTTGGTGCCAAAGGACAGGGGACTGGTTGTCTTCTTCGGGTCAGTGGTGGCGAAGGCCACGGGAGGGTCTTCAAATAGCCCTGGGCTGAAGTCCTTGGTGCTGCCACCCTTGTCCAGCTGCAAGGACTCAGGTAGGGCTTCTGGCTCCCCTGGCTGTGCCCATGAAGTTTTGGCCACAGTGTCCAGGCAGGTGCTGTGGTTCTCCAGGGAGAAGGGTGGCTTGCTGTTGTCCTTGGGCAGGCTAGAAGCCTCAACCCAGGCCTTGTCAGCCTTTTCAACAATGGCTTCCTGCAGCCCCAGGATCTCAGAGGCCAGATCTTCCTGTGCCAGGGCACTGAGCAACAGCCTCGGGCAGTCCCGCTCGCCTGCCACAAACTTGGAGAAGCTGTCCAGGGGCAGGGTACTGTGCAGGCTCTGGAAAGAGTCATCCGACTTGGTGGACATGTCGTCAGGTGAGGTGACAGAACAGGTGGACACAGACTCTGGCTTGGCCTTGGAGTTGCTGTTGACCCTGGCAGGACTGCCACGGGCCTGGTTGCAGTAGAGGAAGCTGCGCTCTAGCGGGTCCTCAGAGCCACTCAGGTAGTCAGTATCTTGTGGCTCAGCATGAGTGGATTGTGGCGTGCTGCTTGGCGGTTCAGACAGCGGTGTGCCTGCTGGCTCAGCTGAGTAGCCACTGCCCTCTGGGCTACAGTGCTGGCTCTTGTGCTGCTCTGGAGTCCTAGACACAAGGCTCTTGACCCCTTTCTTCTGTGGCATGGCAGCTTTGGACAGCAAGAGCTGCTGCACAGTGTTGGAGATGTTTTCCACCTGTGAGGTGAGTGCTGTGAGGCTCTGCAGGCTGAGGTCTGACAGCAAGCTGTCGGGGAGCTTCTCCTTTTGCAAGGGCTTACAGTTGCTGACCTGAGGGTCCACGGAACTGGCAGCGTCTGTGGGGGATGGGTTGAGCAGGGGCATAAAGTGGCTGTGGTCTGTGATGCCTGTGGGGAAGGCCCCAGTGCTAAGCGGCTGTTGGCTATAGGGGAAGTTTTCCAGATTGGGCATCAGTGGCGACGGGGTGGAGCTATAGGAAGGGGAGCGACCCACAGAGCGTGCAGGGGAGTGGCTGGAGCTAGGGCTGAAGGTCTGGTAATACTGTTCTGGAGTCCTGACAGCTGTGTCCGGTGGGCAGTAGGCCTGGCCTTGCTGTCCATAGTGTTGGTACTTGGCGAGGTTCTGGTAGTGGAGTGTTTCCTGGGTGTGGTGCCGGCCTTGAAGTGCTTGCTGCTGCTGCTGCTGCTGCTGCTGCTGCTCATAACCAAGGCGGCCTGGTTGGTAAGCGTGAAGGTTCTGGACCCGCTGCCCTGGGGCCAGGCTCGCATTGGCACTCATTGGCCTGTCGTGAGGCTGGGCAGATGGTGCTGTGCAGCTCTTGTATGAGTGGGCCCCCTGCCCACCTCCCTGCACTGTTGGGGCGTAAGTGGAGGAGGTAGGGAAGGACTGGGAATGCTGGGGAAAGTGGCTGCCCTGGGGGAAGGGCAGAGGCGAGGCAAGGTCATTCTGTGGTTTCTGCCTTTGGAGTTTGGGGTAAGTCAGAGGCTGCTGAGGCTGTGGTGGTGGGACATGCAGGCTGTGAGTCCGGAAGGGAAGTTGGGAACCTTGGTCAGGGTACTGCCTGTTTGGGGGCACCACTGTCTTCTTCATCAAGGTCTCCTCATACTTGTTCACTGCCCCTGGCAGGGGCTGCGGCTGGGGAGGTGGTGGCTGCGGCCCCCCCCAGGTCTGAAGACCCTCCTCTCCAGAGTAGCGTCCCGTGTAGGGGCTGCTGTCTTGAACATAGCTGGGGAAAGCTGGCCTCCCCTGCAGGGACTTGCTGCCTCGGTGGTACTTGTCTGCAGCTGCCGGGGCCACTGTGCCAGAAGGTGTACCAGCACCACCCTCATAGCCTGTGTAGGGCTGTGGGTTGTAATAGTCCTTGGCCAGCAGCCGCTGCCGATCACAGCTCAGCCCCGTCTGACCCGGCTGCCTGTAGTTCTCCAGTCTCGATGTCTCCTGTGAGGTCTGTGGGTAGTTTTGCTGTTTGCCATGGAAACCACACCTTTCTCGAAAAGACTGCATGACTCGGGCAGTTATCTGTGAAGAGAAGGGGTAGAGGGAAAACAAGTCAGATGGGCCGTGTTCTACTCTGCCTCACCGCCCCCTGCCTCCCCACCCCACCCCCCTTCCCACCAACTGTGCATACACTGACAGCCTCTGAGCCTGAGAAGTGTGCTCTGAAATCCTGCTTCCACAGCTCCTGCAGCTGAGCCCTGCTCAGGAGAGCTGCCACTGAAATGAATAGTCCAAAACAGGCTGCACAGAGCAAGTCACAGCAATGGCCACTCTAGGCCCCTCTTGCCAGCTCCTCCTCTCTATCCTCTTGTCTGTACCACCACGCCCAGCCCTTGTAGATAGCTCAAAATCATTTAACAGAGCAATTCCACTCCGGTCCCTGGGGCCCTGCTGGATCCCATAATCTTAGTCTTTGTACAGCTGTACTTAATCATGACCCAGCCACACTGGGTACCCATGAGGACCCCCTCCCCAACCGGGGAGAGGCTGCTTGGCAGGCCTGCCGTGACTGCACATACAGGGATCCACGCATGTACAAAGGGCCTATCAGGCACATGTCCATGCACACTCACACACACCTCCCCTGCAGTGCCATCTGGACTCTGTCCCTTCTGGCAGATGTTGACTGGGGGCTGCTAAGCCAACTGTCCACATAAAGCATCCCCTCCTCTGCCTCCTGGGAATGCAGGATGGTAGCACCTGCCTCCTGTTCTTGGTATCATAGGTGCATAAACAGATTATGTAGTCCAGAGTGTGGGGATGCATACTAATAGGGGACAAAGCCGCAGTTCCCTGGCCACTGGAGAGCAAGCATGCTAACCTTCCTCTTCTCTGTCCCTTCCTGATGAGCCACTGCCAACTTTCCTAGGTCAGGGCTGGTGCAGGCAGCACCAATGTAGAGACAGGAGTAGGTAGTGTCCAACCACCAGGAAGAGCGGGGGCTTTTGTGGATAGAGTCACAGCCCAGGCTTGTGCACCTCAGCTCATTGGCTTGGTTATCCCAGAAAATCCTCAGTGTCAGAAAAGAGGAATGTCCCCAAATCACAAAGAAGGCTGGCTATTGGCTCTGCACCCCACAAACTCGATTTACCAGCCACCAGCTGGCTGCGGACAGGATGTACAAGCTCTCTGGGTCTGAGCAGTCAAAGCCCCTAGAAAGGGATTGGGACTTTCCAGTTCTTGTTCCAAAACACACTAAGATGGAGGTGTGGCCTGCCATAGATCACAAAGGTTTCAGGGCTTTGCTTTGTTGAGAACTAAATGTGGGGGAGGAGAAGTAGGTGCCTCAGAGAAAGAAAACACAGAGGTGTGAGGGCGGGAGTAGAGGGGTATTGGCAGGGAGCTCCAGCCTCCCTTTAGTCTGGATCCCAGAAAGGTGCTTTCCTTCCTTTGTCTTGGAATTGGTCCAGGGAAGGGGCAAAGAGGAGCTTCACCCAGTGGAACAGGGCATGCCGAGGCATCGGATAGCCCCTAGAGCTCACAGCAGTAGGCCTGACCCAGCTGACCCTAGGACAACTTTCCTTCTCTCCAGGTTGCTAAAGCTTCCTGCCTGACCCATCCCAACTCATGACCAGGGCAGTGCCCACCTACCCTGTGGGTCCACTTCATTCCCGTCCTCCTGCTTTTACTCCAGGCTGTGCCAGTCCAGAGGGGCTGGAGGCAGCACCCATCCAAGTGGGCAGCCTGGTGCCTTCTGCGCCCACCCTCCCAGAGCAGGGAACTCTGGATGCAGCTGGGTGCCATGTCTGCTCAGGATGGCTGCTGGGCCACTCCTAAGACCAGGACACAAAATGCCAGTTCCATGTCCTCCCTGGGAATGTGTTTATAGGCCCAGAACGCACAAACCCGGACTGCTCTGAAGGCTGCATCTGCCTCCCTCATATATCTGCACAAATTACATTTCGGTTTTTATTAGTCCCAGATCACTCTCATTTCCTGCTGAGTGTCCTGTGGATATCATTAACATTTCTACAGCTAGATGGTGTGTGTGTGCGTGCATGTGCGTGCGTGTGTTTCTCCTCTCCCCTTCCATCCCATCCACACATTCCCCAAAATGCATTACCTAAAATGCATTATCTAAAAGGAGGGGAGCCATGAACAGTGTCCCCTCCCTGCCTGCTCTGTCCCTGCCCCATCTAATCAGTCCAGCCGCCGCGCCTTTTAATTTCCCCACACAGGATTACAGGCTAGCTTCCCGATGCACATGGGCAGCTGGATGTGGAAAGCATCTCTCTCTAAGAAAAGACAGTTCAATTAAAATCCCAGAGGCCCAGTGCCGGTTGGAGGACACAGGCAGAAATATGTGCCCCAGCACCACCCTCTAACCCTGGCAGAGGGTGGGACAGAAACAAAGGCCCAGGCATGGTGGCATCCTAGCTACCAGGTTGGAGGTGAGGAGATCCTGCTGGCTCTGCCAGGAGAAAATAGGGTGCTGCCTCTTTAAGAACCAACTCAAGCTTGCAGTGGGCTCCGTGTTTATTAATTATTGTGATTATGATTATTTTTCAAGAGCACCAGGAAAGGACATAAAAGGGACAAGAGGCAGATAGCAAAGGCCTGGGGTGGGCAGCATCAGGAGAGCAAACAGGAGGATGAATTCCCCCACAGGTGATAGTGACTTCAACATGGCAGAAAGAAGTTGAGATGGGCTGGAGTAAGAGCAGTAAGGTCTGGGAAGGGCGCCTGCCCCAGCTTCTTCCCCTCCTCACTTCTGGAAACTTCCCCAGGGCTTCCCCTCAACCACCCTGGCAGAATCTGGCAGGCAGGTAATGGGAATCCAGAGCAGCCCTTGTGACGGTAGGGGACATGAGCACCCCATCCTTGTAAGCACTGGTCACTCCAGACGCTAGATGAGAGCACAGCAGGCCGAGCTCACGATCTCTGTGGAACCTGACGGTGCTTGCAATCCGATGAACTTCCTTAACATAGCAGCAGCCAAGGACCTCAAGCCAGCAACACGGCCATGAAACCATACGCTGATGGCATTGTGAGGCTGAGCCTTGGGCACAGCCCTTCTCCCAGACATTCTAGGAGGGGGCCTGGCCACTAGGGACCTCTATGTTTCATCTTGTCCCTTTTACAAGTAAAGGGGCAAACCCTAGCTGAGCAGCAGAATTCAAACCCTTCTCCTGGACACCAGAAAGTTCCCACCACGAAAGAGTGTCTTGGTGCAACAGCCAGAAAGCAGAGCTGAGCTCAGGCCACGCAAATACATGCATAGGCACCTATCTGCCTGTGTGCCTCTCCATAGTAAGCCAGACTCTGAAAGCCTGGTTTTGTATTTCTGTGCTACTAAGGACAAACCCAGGACCTTTAGCTTGCAAAGCAAGGTCTACCACTGAGCTGACCCCTAGTTCTCAGCAGGCAATCCTACTTACAGTATTTGGCCAGCCTCTGGTGAGTGCTCATCAATCCCAGAGCCTCATCAGGCCCAAGAGTTGGCCCCATTGGTGAGATGGGTATACTGTGGGCCAGAGCTGCTATGGGTCCCACTGGGCCCTGTAGGAATGTTATCCTGAGGGAAAGAGGGAGAAAGGTGGAGGTAGAGGTGGGAAGAGGAACATTGGCAGCCCCCACCCAGTCACTGGCCCTCCCAACGACCTATAGTTGTTTAGAACTTGATTGGTAGCTGCAGGAAAAAATTGAAAGCCTAGCCCACTGGAGGCCCAAGAACTCAGAAAGGGGGGCATTTATGGGGCCTAGGAGGCCTGGAAAGGCAGAAGATGTTCATGGAGACCCCAAGGGCCTCCCCATCTACTATGGATGATGAATAATAAAAGAAAGACTTGAAAGCCGGGTGTGGTGGCACATGGCTTTAATCTCAGCACTTGGGAGGCAGAGGCAGGTGGATCGCTATGAATTCGAGGCCAGCCTGGTCTACAAAGTGAGTCCAGGAGAGGCAAAGCTACACAGAGAGACCCTGTCTCGGGGGGAAAAAAAAAAAGACTTGGGGACTGGGAGATGGCTTAGTGGGTGGGAGAGCTTGTTGAATGAGCACAAACACCTGAGTTTGGAACCCCAGCACCCATGCAAAAGGCTAGGCATAACTATGTGAGCCTGCAACCTGAATAACAAGCGGGAAGGGGTTGGAGAAGAGGGAGAAACAGGTATAGCCAGGCAGCGACATTGTCTTAAGGGCATAAGGCAAAAGCAGCAGAGGAAGGCACCAGAGGTCGCTTCCACATGCTTACACGGGTGCCCTCACCCATGCACGCTGGTCTCTTCCACATGCTTACACTAGTGCCCTCACCCATGCACACTGGAGGTCTCTTCCACATGCTTACATGGGTGCCCTCACCCATGCACACTGGAGGTCTTTTCCACATGCTTACATGGGTGCCCTCACCCATGCACACTGGAGGTCTTTTCCACATGCTTACATGGGTGTCCGCACCCATGCACACTGGAGGTCTCTGCAGTCTTGCCTGAGGCAAGGATAAATCTGCATGGAACCCACAAGAGCAGTCAGACCCCACAGGCCTTGAGACTAGGCTAGTCTCCTTGGGCTAGGGCTAGCATCAGTTTAGTGCATGAGAGGTGGTGGTGAGGCAGTTCTACCCCAAGCACAGCCTCTCAAGACCACCCCATGCTGGTAAGACCTTCTTTACAGGTCCTCACCCCCAGCAGGGTCTGGGTCCTGAGTAGCCAGAGGCTGAAGGAGGGACAGGAAGCAGAAGACAGAGACAGGGTGTGAGTCAAGGTTTTTAGAACACGTGCTTATTAGCACACGCTCGGCATCCCCATCATTGAAATGGAAACTTAGCAGGGTATAGTGGCATAAACCTATAATCCCAGTATCAGCAATCTGAAGCAAGAGGATCAGGTCTCAAGTTCAGGACCAATCTGGCAGGTCAGGACTAGAGTTCAGTGGGAGACTATTCACCTAGCATTCATGAGGCCTTAAGTTCAACTTACCAGCACTGCAACAAGCCAGCCTGGCCAACACAACTAAACCAACTTTAAAAAATTGTCCCCGGCATCTTCTGAGACCAGGTCCTAAGGGGCTGAGGATGTTTGAGAACCCTCTTCTGATTGGCCTTGTACTAGTTCTTTCTTAGACATAGCCCTGCAGTGTCTCTTACTAGGATGCAATGGGTCACAGCCTGGATGCCCCCAGTAGCAGGGGTCCAGAGACCAACTGGCCCTGCGCCCACCATCAGGGCTGCCTTGTCTGTGGTCACTTCACTGGCTATTGCATCTTCATCAGTCTCTTGTGCGTACTTTGTTTAGGGTCACTTTATTCACCACACAACAAAAGGTACCACCACCTATCTGTCGAAACAAGGAGAAAAAGAAAAGGCACGGGAGCCAACTATAAAGAGGGCAGGGCCTTTCCCATGTCCAGCTTAGGCTAGCCTGCCCTCACTGATGCCACCCACAGCAAGGTCCAAAGACCAGCCATTCGGGAGTCTGGCCAGAGGCAGCTCACAGGGAGTTGCCAGGCTGCTTGTGTTGGTCAACACTCTGAGCCCCAGCAGGACCATCCTTACAGAAGGCTGAAATGGATCCTCCATAAAGCGTTGTCCTCGCCACTTCATGTTCCCAGAAGGACACAGGACTTAACTGACTCTTGGAAGAAGCAGCAAAGAAGTGCCAAGCCAGTAGCACGGTGTCTAAATGCCAACAGGCATTTGACCTTGGGCAAACCTTTCACCTCCATGGGCCTCAGGGCCTTTACGCTGGTTGCTGCCTTTGGTAGGAAAACCATTCCCAGACATCTACACAACTCTTTACTCAGCTCCACACGTTTGCTTCTCTGTCGTCATCATATTTAAAATGGCACCCTTGTGCGTCCTTCTATTTCTTCAAAGCACTTACCTTTTAGCCTTAACTTATTACTAGTCTCCTCTTGAATGAAAAGCTCCATAGGAGCAAGGATTTTTGCCTATTTTATTCACAGCCAGGCCCCATTGCCCAGGACAATAAATATTTATTAAACGAATCATGTTCCAAATGTCATATTAACCCTGTGAAACCATCCAGATTTCAAGTGGTCAGCTGAGGTGGGGACTGGAAGGCATGGGCTAGGACCCAACTCTGCTTCATACATTAAACACAGACCTGTTCTACAGGATGGACAGAGTCTACTTTGCAACAAATTAGTAGGAAGAGAGTTGGAGGCAGGCTATACATCTTGGTCCCAAAGTGAGGGGAGGGGGTAGAGAAATGGGTCAGAGCAGCCTTTTCTTCAACAGGTTACAAGTAAATCATTAATATCTCTCACTTTCAAAAATGTTACCAGAGCTAGCAAAGTAAGATGGCTTAGTGACTGACTTCTATCCCTGGAACCCACAGGAGAGAGAAACCGCTCCTGAAAGTTGTTTTTACACACACACACACACACACACACTCTCTGTCTCTCTCTGTCTCTCTCTGTCTCTCTCTGTCTCTCTCTGTCTCTCTCTCTCTCTCTCTGTCTCTCTCTCTCTCTGTTTAAAAAAAAAAAAAAAAAAAGCTATCAACCAAGTCCCAAGGGGTTTATTGTTATTTAAGTAGTGCCAAGTTCAAAAGGACCACCTGTGTGGGCTTTCACTTGCTCATCAGCCCCAGATGTCAAATCCTGAGGAAGCTGATATCCATGCAGTTCAGCTCTTGCCTTGTTGGGATGGGGACTTGGGTAATGCAACAAGGAGCACCCAGAATGTTCTCTGGCTCCAAGGAAGGCCTTGGTAGCGGCATGGCCCAGGAAAACACTGAAGTGAAAGGTGAGTGACCTGGGTGAAGGAGGGAGGGAAAGAGCTAGGACTGTGGCCTGTGCACTTCTTATAGAGGTGGTCTAGGAGGTGGCCCTGGTTAACATTCCATAGGAGACAGGTGAGGCCCTGCCCCTCCCCCCTCCTGGGACCCCTGCCAGGCTCCCATGTGGGGCTCATGACAGCAGTAATTACATAATTAATGGTACAATGAGCTGCCTCCTAAGGGTAAGAGCCTGAAGGCAAGGGCTTCCTGCGGGGGTGGGGGCGGGGGCTTGTTTTTGTTTTTGTTCTTGCTTTTATGCTCCAAAGCCCTACTCTGGCCCCTATACATACTGTTCAGATGGAGGACTGGGTGGGACAGAGGGACACTACTGGCTTTGTGTTTATCATAGCACCTTATTCTTCATCACAGCTTCAGGGGACAAGAACCAGCGAGAGCAGTTTCAGGAGTGGGTGAAGGGGTGGGCAGGATATACACTGTAGCAACTGGGGAGCAACAGCAAAGTTTGCATTCTTTCCTCTGCAGCCTTTACTGTTGTCACCCACTGGCTCTTGGAACCTGTGTTGGCTTAGCAAAAGTCCAGGCGGGGGATAAGCAGAGCACAGAGCTGAGGTTCCAGGGGACCATGGACAGCGTTTGTGGTCTAAGACACAGAACTGCCATAGTGTTGCTAAAGGACAGCAGGGGTGGAGGTGGGGTGGGAAGGTGAAGGAAGCAAGTAGCCGCCCTCCAGAAGCTGGGAGGCAGTAAACAGCAGCCTGGCTTCCAGCAGCACCTACTGCCTACCTTGATCCAGTTCTGGGTTCAGCTGCTATAGCCAGTGGTCAATGGACCGGTTTCAGGACACTGCTCCCTGGTACTTTCATGGCAGCTCTTCCGGTGTGCCCGTGGGGAGTCTAGGTCTGCTCTCTCAGCAGTAGCAGTAGTGGGGGGGGGGGGGCGGTCTCTGGCTTGTTATATAGACAGGCCTGTCTTTAACCTCCTCGGAAGACAATATCGGCACTGAAAAGCAACCAGGCCCCAAGAACAGGGCACAGTTCTTCCTCAACACTCCAATCCCAAATTTACGGAGATTAACAGAAGCCCAGAGAGGGTCTGTGACTTGTCCACCAGGCTCAGCAGCTGTGTGCCCCAGATGCCTCTCTGTCAAACAGAAACAGAGAACGTGGCTTTCTTTCTCTATACCCCAGCAGGGAAAAGCTCTTGCTGCCTGGGTAGAACCTCCCCTGCTGCCTGCCCCAAGGGCTTCTCACTGCAGCATGCTGACAGCCCGGGAGGTGCAGCCCTGGCCCCCTCCCAGTGCCGGTTCCATATGGGGGAGCCGGGCACCGGAGCCCCTCCTGCACCGGCCCCCAGGGGAGGAAGCCGCCTGTCAGGCCGCCTCGGCGTGTCAAATCCTCTTGCTGCCTAATTGTGAGACGGCGGCGTTTAAAGAAACGCTTTTCTGGCCGTCTGCCACACCGCAAACTGCTTGGTATAATTTTATTATTAAGGAGAGAGAAAAAGAGAAGGGGCTGGAGGAGAGAGAAAGGGGAGAGCGGAGGAAATTGCTTCGTCCAAGTCAGCTGGTGGAGTATTCCGCTCAACGTGAAAGCAGGGACAGCTTTCCAGTTGGCAAGCTGACTCCGTTAATTGCGCATTCAGTCTCTACTTAGGGTAATTGGAACGGAGCGGGGCCTAGCTCTGACAATTAGGGTCTACGACTGGGCCATTAACCCTTTCCGCAACCAGCCCCCGCCCCATCGACACCAGGCCGGGAAAGGCGCGGGCGAGGACCCCACATTGAGGTGCGGCTGCAGCAGGGTGGTGGCTGGGGAGCCGTGCTGAGGGTGGGGTCTGCGGCCTCTCCGCCTCTGCTACAGATGTTTCGGCCATGTAAGACAAAGGCAGAACGTTGCCGTCGCCGGGAGAAAATCCGCAAGACTCCCTCAGGGGCAGGTAAAATTTCACCTTCCATTGGTACTCCCCTCCCCCCTCCTCGTCTCCCCGGCCTTCCGCCAATCGGGATAGGGCCACCAAAGACGCCGCGACGCCTCCTCCGCAGCCCAACCCACTGACCCCAGCAAGGTCACGGCGACCTCCGGCACACCCGCCCGTCCTCAGGCACAGTTCCGCAGAGGCTGTGGGCGCCCGGAGAAGAAGGGGGCGCTGCGCTTGCCACGAGGTAGAGGCAGCCAGGATGCTCCTTGCCTCCCTCCCGCCTGCACCCGGACCTGGGGGCGGCCCCCCAGCCTCCATCATTCATTTTCCTGATTCCCGCTGTAGCCTCCCTCGGAAGTCAGCCGAGTGAAGCAGCTGTTCCTTGCACACTCCACTTGACCAAAGATGATGATAAATGAGGCCAGGGCTGCGTCAGGGACGCGGCAGCAAGGGCCGTGCAGGGCGGGGCGTGGGGGCCTGTAGCCCCCACGTCCCGCTCCGCTAAGTGCGCGCCCGCGAAGGACAGCGTCCGAGCGCCGTCCCCAACCCCCTGCGTACCGCAGACCTTCCCGCAGGTCCGGACCCTTCCCCGAACGCTGGGGTCCCCGCGGCGTCCTCGCCTCCGCCCCCAGCCCGCGCGCCCCAAACCTATTAACGCTCGTAAATAATGAATAAAGGAGCGCTTCCTACAGCCGCTTTGGGTGCGGGAGGGGAGGCAGCCAGAAGCGCGAGGCTGGGGAGAGCGCCGCGGGCCGGGCCGAGGGGCCCGGGTGTGCGGCCCCGCACACGTGCAGCCGTGGCGTGCAGGCGGCACCCCGCCCGGCGGCGGAGGAGGGGAATCCCGCGCTGCCCTCCCCAACGCCACCTCCCCTGGAGTCCTCTGGCACCGAACGAGGCGAGAGAGTGCGCGCGAGCTTCCCAGCCGAAGAGGGTTATTTTTAACCTGCCCCCCTTTCTATATCTGCCTCGGCGGTGCGCGCCCGCCCGCCCGCTCCGGCAGCCGAGGACGCGGGCTCCTCACCTCGCTCGCAGGCTCCGGACTCTGCGCCTCCCCCGGCCTGGCCCCCGCCCTTGCGCGGGCAGAGCGCCGTTACATCTCAGCCTGGAAAGGGCCGATTAGGAGCCGCGTGCCTTTCAGCTAAATATCGGAACCGGGTGGGATGGGGGCGGGGAGCCGGCGTTCGTCCCCTCGTTTCCCTCGCTCCCTCCCACCCTGCGCGGAGTGGCGGTGCGAGGCGGCTCCAGCTCCCCGCAGCCTGAAACAGCTTGCCCTGCCCGAGTACCGAGTCCTCCTGGGGTTCTCGGCCTGGTCTCAACATCCTCCAATTCGAAGAAGCTGGAGCTCCCAATGCATGGACCCTCAGGCAGCAAGGGCGCCAAGCGGGGCGCTGCCACCCCCACCGCCAGTCCCCTTCCCTGAGCCACCAGACAAATAAGCCATTTGAACAGCAGTGGTCTGGTCTTGCTGGAAACTTCAAAGCAAGACTCTTCCCGAGTCAGGGTCTAGGGATGTGCCAGGAGCACACAGGAAACTCAACAGCTCAGTTTACTCCCTCTTGTTGGTCTGCCTAGGTTCACCCCAGGGAGAACCCCCCTTTGGCTCGCTTCCTTGGAACCCTTTCCTCCCTCAATGTGAGGTCGCAGGAAGTTCGAGTCCGTCGTGGTTGCCTTTCTCCCCAAAGGCCACCCACCCAAACCTCATTCTACGCTCTTTAAAGTGAGCATCAGATGACTGCCGAGCCAGGGCCAACTTCAGGATTTGACAGGGTCCTTCAAGTACCCCGGCATTTTCCAGACTGTTCCTAGACCAAGGGGTGGGGGGCGGTCCCAGGAGCCTTCCATCGTTAAGGAGAAGGCGGTTAGCTGCTCCATCAAGCAGAGAAAGCAGTAACCATCCCAGACACAGGAACCATGGATTAGTAGTGGAGATCTCTTAACAAGGGCCACCTAACTATCAGAGACCACAGATAGTTACATTATGATTCACAACAGTAACAAAATGACAGTTATGAAGTAGCTGGTTGGGGGGTCACTATAACATGAGGAACTGCGTTAAAGGGTCACAGCACTAGGAATGTTGAGACCACTGGAGAACAATCTCTTGAAGCCCAACTAGACTAGATAAAACAAAACAAACAAAAACCGGCGTTTAAGGGGCTAGGCTCTTGGCTGGGGTCATCCTCAGGAGAGCAGCCCCAAGGCCAGCAGTAGCATGCAGATAAGAGCTCTAGCAGGCCAGACAGAGCACCTCGTGGAGCCAGAAAGGAGGCTGATCCTCCAGGTGCCTGTGACATACTTAGGCCAGGGCTCTAGCTGGGAGGGGCCTGGAAGCCAGGCAAGGATGGGGCAGGAAGGGGACTGGTACCTAAGCAGAAACAAGGTACCAGGGGGATGGTACGTACTGCACTTTGCCTCCCTCGGATCTGGAAAGTTCTTCCCATCTCACTATTGAGGCTGGTGTTTGAGGAGACCTCCTGAGATGCCAGAGGTCTTACTTCTTCGACTGCCCTTCACGGTGTAATATCACTTCTCATTTCCTGATATGGAAATGGCTCCAAAGAAAAGGGGCCTTGAGGGCAGGGCTTCAAGCCCGGCTTCTGGCTAGGGATACAGAGTACAGAGTGGCTCCTGAGGCTAGAAACAAACGAATGGGCATGGCACTTCAGAACATTGGTCTTCTGCGGGGAGGAAGGCAAAGGGACTAGAGAGAAGTGTCACGTGGCCAAGCTACTCTGTCAGGGTGTCTTGGCATGAAGCTGAATTCTACAGATCTCTTTTATTTTCCTTTATAAATCTAACCCAGCAGCACATTCCTCCAAATATGCATGGCTGTTTGATAAACAAATTGCAAATTCAGTCAGGGTTGCTTGTTCCTATGACAGACTAGACCAACACTCTGATTTTGATCTACTGGGTTCTCAAGGTGGGCAAGTGCTGGATTTGCGGCTGCTCTCGCCACAGGAAAAGGAGAGCTCCCATTTGTGCTATGTGGGTGGCTGTTCTGACACAACAGAAGCACCAGCCGCAGGGAGAGAGGGAGCTGGCAGCCCCTGCTCCAGGAGCAGCCTGGACAAACTTCTTGGGGACCTTCCTGAGTCCAAGTGGGGAGCTGGCTGATTACCCACTCCGAACAGCTATGAAATGGGAAGGGACTTAAGAGAAAAACAAAACCTGAGCGGCTGAGTCCAGCATCCAACTGTTTTGAACACTGCTTGTTTCACTCAGAGTGAACACAAGACAGCTTGTCCTTGTGTGTTAGTTCTGTGCCCATGCCCAAGCCCCCTTGGACCCTGCCTCTGACTGCATCCAACCTTTCTAGAATTCTCTCCTTGGCTTTCAGACCATCACTCTTCCAGCTGCACACAGCTAATTTTGCCTGATCCACAGATGCCTCACTTAGGAAGCTTGTGGGAGGGTTCCTGATAACTGGTGGAGGATGGCAGATTGTATGGCTTCCTCGAGGGGGCTTCAAAGGTCAGGTTCAGGAGCAGGATACTTGAAGAGCTCATGGGGCTTGGAATTGAGAGATGCACTTTTCCCACATCTACCCTAATGAAGCCCTGACAGTGAGGGGCTGAGGGTTCAAATCCTAGCTCCTGTACATACCTGGGTAGCCCTGGGTACTTAACGTCTCCATGTTTTGTGCTCTTGGGTTGTAAAATATTCTAGGCATCCAAATGGCAGGGCATAAGACTGCATTCCTGGGGAGTGGAAGGAAGGATCTGAGCTCTTTCAGTCAGGCCTGCCCTTCCCTTCACAGACAAACCCAGTTCATTAGGACAACACTTATTTGGCTTTCTGAGCACACAGGAGATATAGTCATAGTGCTGCTTCTGCTGGCTGGTGAGTCATGGGAGAAAGAGGAGCCCTGGTGCAGATGGGGATGGTAACAGCTTAACTAGCTCTACCTCTTGGAAGCACTTTTTGGCAAATAAAAACTCTATGGGGCTAGAGTCCCAGCCCCAAGTAATCTATGCAAGGCTAGTCACCTGCAGCAGAAAGCACTCATCTTCATGGGTAGGCAGCTGCTCCCAGGGCAGGGAGAACCCCCAGGACTGGTGTTCAAAGGCACTCTTGGTTTTAATAGGTCCTTCCTCTCCCTTCTTTGTGGGCCAGCAAAACACTCTCCTGTAATCTTTTCAACAAAACATGTAAAATGTGCTGCCAGATGCCATCCAGGCTTTGTGAACCCAAAGGCTCTCAACTGTGAGGCCTGCTGGAGATAAGGGACCAAATCCTACCCCTAACCTGAGCTGTGGGGCCCTATGCAAGTAAAGATTAAAAGAGATCATATGGACAGAGCTGTCAAGAGCAGCCCTGAGTAGACTCAGGACCTATCTGTCCTTCTAAAAGGTAAATATTGACATACTTTTTATAGCAGAAGCAAAGGGCTGGAAACCCCAACTGGTCTTTGCTGGCCGGGAAGGTGTGGCCGGGAAGACAGGAGCTCCTGGGAGTCACAAAAGTCTGACTCCCTATTCTCTCCCTACTCTGCCCACCAGCTGGTTACTGTTAGGGTGTAGGGTAGCCGGACACACTGTTTGGGCACTAAGTGGCAGTGGCCAGTGGCAGTGGCCAGGGTAGGGTCCTGTCACATGTGTCAACTCTGGGTGGAA
This sequence comes from Acomys russatus, assembly GCF_903995435.1. Lineage (NCBI taxonomy): Eukaryota > Metazoa > Chordata > Mammalia > Rodentia > Muridae > Acomys > Acomys russatus. Next base: position 41,083,962 of record NC_067161.1, on the reverse strand, counting down.
CTAACCTGGCAGACTGGCAGGAGGCCCTGTGGCTGCAGGCCTGTGGAAGGTTTCCAGGTAGCTTGCTGTGTTTCACTGTGGGCTAGTAGTTTTTTCCACAGTGTTCTCTAAGGGTCTTTGGAAAAGCCAGGAGTGATGATGTACGCCTTTAATCCTAGCACTTGGGAAGCAGAGGCAGGAGGATCGCTGTGAATTCAAGGCCAGTCTGGTCTACAAAGTGAGTTCAGGAGAGCCAAGGCTACATAGAGAAACCCTGCCTCAAAAAAACCAAGTCTTTGGAAAGAAACACCAAGTACCTAAGACCCTGAGGCTGACTGGCTCTGTGAGCTCAGGTGACTTACCTCACCTCTCGGGGCCTGTGATTCTCATCCTTTAATCAGGGACAGCAGTTAAACATCTACCTCCCAGAACTGATCCCAGAGCCACTAAGGAACAGGACTATCCTGTTACCATCATCACACTATGACAGCTCTCACTGGCCTTCCAGGCATGGCTCTGTTGTGAGCATCAGTCGCAGCCTAACTCATTTGCAGATGAGGTCACAGGCACAGAAAAAGGCTTAGGGCATTTGTGTATTCGGATGAAAGTTCTAACGGCATTATATAAATCATGCTGGGGTGGTGAGGCTGGCCCAGAGGCAGAGCCAGGGAGCAAGACACTGTAGTTAGGCATAAGCCCCACGTATTGTGGTGTGCCTAAACGGTGTTTTCATCTCCAGAGACACCACAGGGAACACAAGCAACCTACCTTAGAGAGAATACAACTAAATCCCGAGAGGCCAAAGGGTATCTTGGGAGCAGCAAGACTCGGATTTAAACTGAAGTCAGGGTAGGGACACTAGGCAGGACCTGCAGAAAAGGAAGGACCTTCTAGGGCTGTAGGGAACTCATTCAAGCTAGCAATTTCCTTTGCGGTCACTGTCTGGCACACCTGACCCACTGTCATCTTGGCCACCTTTTTCCAGCTACAGGAGCTGAACAGACCATTTTATACATAGGGAAATGAGGCTCACTGAAGACAGAGACTTACTCAAGGTTCTGAGGCTCACTTCCTGGGAGCTTTGAGCGTCCCAATACTTGCCCCTCCATCCGTTCTGGCCCCACCCCTTCATCCTTTTATTCTCCACTCATCTATTTTCCCATTATCTACCCATTTACCCACTACCCACCCGCCCATACACTCACCTGCCCAACTAACCCTCCATCAGGTTCCAAGTGTCTACTCTATGCTCCATGGGTACGAGGGACAACACAGGCAGAGTCTGCAGAAGACAGCTGACTGCTGATGAACAGGCAAAGGCTTAACTTACACCCAGGAGGGACACAAAATCAGACGGATAACCCGGAAGGAGTCCTGAGTCATGAGGGATATGCAGGAAGTGCTGAGCGAAAGGGAAATGGCCAGTGAGGCAGACGGGTAGGACCCGGATCACAAATTCGCTAAGTGACAATGAGCCGCAGAGTACAAACAGGAGGAGGGTTGATATCGTCAGATAGATGTATGCTGTGATTCATAGTGGCAGCAGTGAAGGGTAAATGTGGAGGCCAGCTAGGTTGTCTCCTAGAGAGCAGTAACACAGTCAGACTACTAACCTACCAATGCATGTCCCCAACTCAAGCCTGACTTCCACCTGTTGGTGTGTCAGACCCAGGCAAGGCCAGCACCTACAGGTAACCCAGTGAATGTCTGAAGCCGGCATGGAATTCAAAGCCTACCAAACCCTCATCTCCAGCTCACCGGCCCTGCTAAAGAGGGTGACACCTGAGGCGTGCCTGGTGGTGGCCACCCTCCTCAAGTGTCCTCCTTGACCTCTGGGCATCAGTGGGAGAGAGAACCACTCCTAGCACAGGGTGAGACAAAGGGATGAAGTTCCTTTAGATAACGGACAGTTGTGTGTGCTAGCCCTCTGGGCAACTTGAAGGGTAGATAAAAAGCCCCAGCTATGCTGTGAAGTCAGTGGACACATGCAAAGGTAAGCGGCAAAGCCTGAAGAGCTACACATCCTTCCTGGGGGCTCTGCGTGTTTTGGTACCCTCCTCTTCAGATACATGCCTGTCCTCTTTACATATTAGATGTTCCCCAGGTCCGCGCAGCCTCCAGGACTCCCTGCCCATTTGCCCCTCACAACCTTCAGAACCTCCACCAACAAAGATCTTTTCCCACACCAATCAGGCCTCTGACAGACATGTGTGAGTTGGGGTAAGAGGCATCAGGCTGTAGAGGGCCTCATGTTTGTTGAATGAGTGACGGCATAGGTAGACAAATAGAGTTCCACCTCCAGCAAAGCCACTGCTATTTTTCTTAGTCTGTGTAAAACATGATTCTCTAAAGTTGTTTTTTGTTTTGTTTTGTTTTTTTTGAGACAGGGCTTCTTTTGTAGTCCTGGCTGGCCTGGCCTAGCTTTGTAGACCAGGCTGTCCTTGAACTCATGGAGATCCATCTGCCTCTGCCTTCCAAGTGCTGGGATTAAAGGCGTGTGCCACCACGCCTGGTCTTTTGTTTTGTCTTTTTTTTTTTTAAGTTATTAATTTATTATTCATACAGTATTCTGCCTGCATGTGTGCCTGCAGGCCAGCAGAGGGCACCAAATCTCATTATAGATGGTTGTGAGCTACCATGTGGTTGCTGGGGATTGAACTCAGGACCTTTGGAAGAGCAGATAGTGTTCTTAACCTCGGAGCCATCTCTCCAGCCCTCTCTAAAGTTTTTAAGATCCTGGCAGACCCTCATCATGGTTGGTACCTGATCTGGAGAACTCAAGAGAGGCCCCGAAGCCGGGCATGGTGGGGCACGCCTTTTATCCCAGCACTCGGGAGGTAGAGGCAGGTGGATCTCGGTCAGTGTGAGGCCAGCTTGGTCTACAAAGAGAGTTCCAGGATAGCCAAGGCTGTTACACAGAGAAACCCTGTCTCGGGGAAAAAAACAAAAACCAAAAAACAAAACAACAAAAAAACAACAACCCCTCCCCCCTTTGAAAAAAGAGTGGTGGTGAGGCGAACGCTCAGGCCAGGCTCCTGTCCACAGGCTAGATACTCCAAAGGCCACTTTAGAGCCCTGTCCTCACTTGGGACACCACCAGGAATCCCTTCTGGAGCCTGTGAGTCCCTTGATGGTTGCAGGGAGCAGCATCTCTGCACAGGCAGAGGCACAAGCCTATGAATAGGCTGGCATCTCTGCAGCTCAGGAGAACAGGGTGTTAGTCATCTGCCGAGGACTGCTGAGGAATGGTCTAAGACGAAATTTAAGCCCATTAGTGCTTAGCTAACGTCATCATCAGCAACAGCAGAAATAAAGACGGCAGGGTGTGTGAGCGCCCATAAACTGTCAGGGTCAGCGCTGCCTCCCTCCTTAGACCTGGCTCCCACCCACTGCTAGTAGGGCTGGGCCCCCTGTCCACTCAGACATCCAGTATCACTGGCAGCTCTGGCCCTTGCCCTGGCCAATCCTTGAGATCCAGCCCCTGGGTCAGCATGTGACCAGAGCCTGTGACCAGAGCCGGCAGGCTGAGGCATAAGAAAGGAATCTGCCAGGGAGCCTGAGTGTGGCAGAGACAGCAGCCCCTTAATCTGGTTCCTTTGATAACTTCTGTCTTTTTATGCACACACGAGGATCGCAGCTCTACTCTGCTCAGCCGTCTCCCTGCAGCTAATGCCTGACAGCTCTGTTTATGTCTCCCCGTAATTCTGCAGCTTTATGGTTTTTTTTTTTCTTTCCGGGGCCATTAAGCTCACAGCTACAGCCTCCATCCCCTGCTCACCCCCCCCCCCCCCCCCCCTGCCTTTGTCCTTGAGGCCTAGCTGCCCTAAAGCTCTTTTGAAGATAGGCTGTCCCCTCCTGGCTAGTGGATAAAAATCCTGAACCCCAGACCTTGTCTGGAGGCTACACTCAGACCAGTCCACAAGCTCTCCTGATACTAACTCCATCCTCCCCATCACTGGTTATATTGGCCTATTCCCAAGGCAGATCGCACAGCTAGCGGCCTGGATGGATGAGGTGAGCCCCTAGTTCTGCCCCATCTCCCGAATTGTTTTTCCTCCTCTGTCCTGAGTGACTATATTTCTTCCCAGAACACAGGCTCCCTTGTGAGGACAAAGATACCACCCCCCAGCCCACCTCTATTCTGAGATTCCCTGAAGCTCCTGACTGGGATCTAGTGTATTCTCAAGCCTCCTCCTTCTCACCAATTGCCCCCACAACCATTCACCTGGGTACCCCTGCCGAGGTTCCTCCAACCTCACTCCACAGTACAGAGCATATCACGTGCCCAGCTACCACAGATTCTGTGCCTACACCCCAGAGCACTCTCCTGGCCTCTAGCCTGTCCCTGTATCCTCACAGAAGCTCTGCACATGGTGCTTTATTGCTATAAAGCTTTCAGTGAGTTCCCGTCCCTTCACCTCACCCTCCCCACCTCCTAAGATCTCCTGGGCTGCAGCTGCCCTGTGCTTCAGCCCCATCCTTTCCCAGAATCATCAGTTGGAAGAAGCTCTTTCCTTCTTTGCATTGCATAAGCCTCTCCTAGACCCTTAGGAGATGTCTGCAAATGCATATCCTGTGCCCCCTACCAAGTGCTAGCTTTCTACTTGCCCTAGGTGGGTCCCTGTGCTCCTCAGGCCTCAATGCCCACACCTCTCAGCAACAGTCTGTTGGTGCACCATGTTGGGGACACAAGTGAGATGAAGCAGGATCACATTTGGACGGAGCCAGCCCTGAAAATTGATTAGAATATTAAAAAGGCTCTCTCCCCAAAGGAGGAGAGAACCACCTGCCCTTTTCCATTCGGAGGGTCAGTGCCTCGAGCCCGGGTGGCCCAGTAGGAAAGGAAGGAGCTCTGTTCCAGCCTCTGAGGGGGCTGCAGCAAATAGCCACTGGCTTCTCTGCAGCCATTCTGCCTGCTTCCTTCAGCCTCTTCCTGCTAAGCTGCCTGTCTATCAGAGTCCTGCCCTGTGTATGCTGCCCACAACACTCTCAGCTGCCCCTCAGACTCCTCAGTGCTTTCTGACCTGGCCCTGTCCTTCTGTCCCCCACACGGAGGGTACCAATATATCACCCCTAACTTCACTGCTGGCACTACCCACAGAGACCAAGAAGACTAAGGCAGTGTCCCTACTGTGGATGCCTCTTTTTCTTACGTTTAGCCCAAAGCTTGACCTTTCAACTCAGTTTCAGCCCTAGCATCCCACACTACTCAGAATGTGTGGTCAAGAGTGCAGTGGCCAGCCAGACCCTCATCCCACATGACTCTGGTAAGCACCTAACCTCCTCAGAGCAGAGTTCTCCTGCACAGGATACCAGATAGATAGAGCTGTAGGAAGCTTCATGCAATTTTGTTGCCAAGAGTCAGGGAGGCTTTGTGACCTGTGCTGAAAACAGTAAGATCTCAACAATAATGGCAGAGCCATTCCATGCACAGGCTATTTCTGAATATGGGTCCTGGTTAGCCAACTAGGTGGGTAAGGGTCATGGACACAGCTGGAAAGTGTCCTGAGGTCTTTGGAGTCCTGCTGAGCACTGCAGCAGGACCAAGAGTTAATGCTTACTCACACCTGTGCCAGCTGTGCCCAGGCTCCAGCGCGATCATCTGGACAGTAACAACAGATACTCCTTTCACCACGCAGTTACTGGATGCAAAGCACACTGCTTCCATCAAGACAATTGGCAAACAGCCACTAGACTCTTAGGCTGGGTTGGAGCTAGGGTTCAGAGATGCAAGGCCCTTGACCAAGAGGTAGGAAAGTGCTTGCTGGAAGCCACACCAGCCAAGTCCTCAGCACTCCACTGACCATATACCTAGTAAGTGTTGTCCAGTGCCAGACCTGCCACAATCATCATCAGACTCCCTTTCATTTGAGGAGGGCAAAGCTGTAACAATCAGGTCTCTGAGACAGGCAACATATTCATATCCCCTAGGTAGAGCCTGAGAAATGACTGTCGGTTTGTCTCCCTGCAGAGACAAGAATCAAGGCTCAGAGAAATCAACTGATCCTGCAAGAGCACTGAGCACAGCAGGTCCTCCAAAGCCCAGCCCACAGCATCACTGCTTCCAAAGAGCTTTTCCTGTTGCAGACAAGTGCTAAGGGTCTAGTATGCAATGAAAAAAGGCAGAAACAGGTGCTCAACACAACCCCAATTCTGTGGCACAAAAAAGTTGACATTGATGTCTTCTCATCTAAGAGGATGGAGGTAATACTATATTTTTCATATATTCCCAGCAAGGCTTCTAAAAAGATCAGCAGTTATGTGTTTTCTAGAATGAACGGGGACAAGAACTAGTGTAACCATATTCTGGTTAATAGAATGCTGCCAGGTACACCATGTAGGCGTCATACACCCTCCTGCACCAAGAGTTGATGTGCCAGTTTTAGCCTTTTGTGGTCTGGCCTCTGTTGTTCTTTGTTCATTTAGAATATTCCTTGGGGCCTGGGGTCCCCTCCATGAGACATAAGGACCCTGGATTGAATAGGCCTTCCTGGTACCTGCATCTAGACCTGCCGGGGGAAGGAAGTATGTCCCTCTGTGTGCTGTGCTGTGCTGTGGTCCTCACCTATCTGCATCTCCTTTTATCCTCCCTGGCATCCTGATCCTACTGGAGTGCCCTGAGGCTCTGCTGCTTAGGGAATCCAGGTCTACTGCAAGGCCAGGCTGTGCTGACATCCCCAACACAGCTTCCACGCTCTTAACAGCATTCTTGGAGACAGCTCTGGACTACCCCTACTAGGAGAGCCCCCTGAGCCTGTGGCCTGAGAGCAGCTGACAGCTCCTTAGTAGAAGCAGGCCACCCCGAAGCCTGAGTGACATTGTACCGGTCTGACAAAGATGCTGAGGCTCACATCAAAGCCTCATTTTTCTTCTTCCTGTTAGGCCCTGAAACCATTTACATAAAGAGCCCCACATGGGTCTGCAACAAAGATACATTTCTCCCTGATCCTTTTCAGCCTCCCAGACACTGCCTGTCAGATGTGGCCCCTTTTGGAGGCAGCTGTTTAAGGACCCCTGTACTTGGGTCACTTAGACATAGACCGGGAGGGCCAACCAAAACAATAACTGTGACATAATTTCTAGGTTTTTGATGGTACGAGAGATCAAACCCAAGGCTTCCAACATACTGGTGCTGCACCACACCCTCACCCCTCTTAATTTCTTTAAAAGCAAAAAAGAAGAAAACTAACCAATCTATAAGAATCTCAGCCAAGATGAAAGAGGTCTCTGGGAAGACTAGGCCACCTGTGAGCAGCAGCTTCCTGAGCTTGTCCACTCCCAGGTATTTGGCTCTGCTGGGCAGAGGCTTACTGAGCTACTGGAGTCGGGCCTGCAAGCCAGATCTTCCCAGTGGCAAAGGCCAAGTTCACAGTCGGCAACTGGTGTGCCTGCCTGTCATTTCTTCAGCTCATTCTGGGTGGTCCAGGGCAGCTCCTATGCAGTCCTGCTCTCTGACAGGCAGGACCTAAAGCCTTCAAGCTTTATTTTTGAGCAAATGAGCTCTCTTGGTTCCTTTTCTAAGGGCAAGTCTCACCACCTGTGAGTAAAAATACCTAGATTCAGGCTGGGCATGGGGGCATACACCTTTGATCCCAGCACCTGGGAGGCAGAAGCAGGAGGATCTCTATGAGTTCCAAGCCAGCTTGGTCTACAAAGGGAGTTCCAAGACAGCCAGGGCTGTTACACAGAGAAATCCTGTCTCAAAACAAAACAAACAAACAAAAAACAAGCAAGCAAACAAAAGCCTAGATCCTTGTCCCAAGAGCCTGGGAGCAGAGAGTAAAACAAGGCCCACTCTAGTCCAGAGGTCCCCTGTACAATTCCTGGACCAGTCCATCTCCCACATGCCAGATAAGTCACTTGCGGGGGGTGGGGTGATCCTTACATGTGCAGTGAGTGAGTTCTGCACAGTAAGGTATTGCATAACTACTTTTGCTTGGACCTAGAATCTGCTGGAGTGCCACCAAATGACTCATATAGTAAGGCCTACATGTTGCCATTTGGGGATCAATGTTCCCCACTATGTATTATTATACAGAACTTACTTTATGGGATTTTTAGGGGACCTTTAAAACTCTTATTTTCTGTGTATAGCCTCCTAAGCCCATGTAGTGGCATTACACAGGAACATTTCTGGATTCTGAGATTAACAAAGCCATCCTCTGCAAGTGGGTGCAGCATCCTGGCATCAAATAGGAATGACACATACAAACCACATGTTCTAAAACACTCATGGCAAGTTAGCACAAGATTTACAATGTATACAGTATTCTGTCTGCATGCACACCTGCAGGCCAGAAGAGAGCACCAAAGCTCATTATAGATGGTTGTGAGCTACCATGTGGTTGCTGGGAATTGAACTCAGGACCTCTAAAGAGCAGACAGTGTTCTTAACCTCTGAGCCATCTCTCCAGCCCACAGTAGATCTTTATATTCAGAAGATTCTTGTAACTATGAGAGTGTTCATCAGAAAGGGGAGGGAAAGGCATGGGCAGCTGCCCCTCCTACCCATGGTTCTATTTTACATGATTTTAGTCACCTATAGTTAGGACCACTCAGAAAATACTAAGTAAAAAATTCTAGATGTCAGGGGCTGGAGAGAAGGCTCAATGGTTAAGAGTGCCACCTGTTCTTCCAAAGGTCAAGAGTTCAATCCCCAACAACCACATGGTGGCTCACAACCTTCTATAATGTGATCTGGTGCTCTCTTCTGGCTGCAGGTGTACATGCAGGCAGAGCACTGTATACATAATAAAAAATAAATAAATCCTTTTAAAAAATTCTAGATGTTAATTTAAAAGTTTTATTAACTTTATTGTAGTATATTACCATTGCCCTAACTTATTACTAGTTTCTGTTCATCTCTTAACTGTGATTACCTTATGCACTAAATTTTAGGTATGCACTGGCATTGCAGAACAGTACACATGTACAGGCATGATGGCACATAGCTTTAATCCCAGCACATAGAAGGCTGAGGTAGATGGATCTCTTTGAGTCTGAGGCCAGCCTGGTCTACAGAGTAAGTTCCAGGCTGGCCAGAGTTACACAAACAATAACCACTAACAACAAAATATAACAGGAGCTAGAAAGATGGCCCAGTGTTAAATGCACTTGTTGCTCTTTCAGAGGACCTGAGTTTAATTTCCAGCATTCACATAGTGGCTCAAAACTATTCAGAATTCTAGTTCCAGGGGATCTGATACCCTCTTCTGACCTCTGAAGGCACAAGGCACACGGCGTGCGCGCGCGCGCGCGCACACACACACACACACACACACACACACAACAGCTCAGGGTGTGGTGGTGGATGCCTTTAGTCCCATCACTCAGGAGGCAGAGGCAGAAACATCTTTACAAATTGAGACCAGTCTAGTCTACACAGTAAATGCCAGGACAGCCAAGACTACATAAAGACCCTATTTCAAAAAAAAAAAAAAAACCAAACTAAACCAACAGCAAAAACTCATAGACAAAATGGTCATACACATGAAATAAAGCTTAAAAAATATTAAAGAAAAAAAAGAAAGGCTGTAGTTGTGCACACCTTTAATCCTAGCACTCAGGAGGTAGAGACAGGTGGGTCTCTAAATTCAAGGCCAGCCTGGTTTATAAAGTGAGTTCCAAGGCAGCCAGAGCTACATAGCTAGACCCAGTTTCCAAAACCAAAACCAAAACCAAACAAACAAACAAACAAAAAACCCAAAATAAACAAACAAAAGAAAAATAGTACATTTAGGGTTTGGTAGTACCAAACTACCCAGTGTTTCAGACATCACTGGAGTCTTTTCCTCCCTCAAGACAGGGTTTCTCTGTACAAGAGCCCTGGCTATCCTAGAACTCTCTTTGTAGACCAGGCTGGCCTTGAACTCACAAAGATCTGCCTGCCTCTGCCTCCTGACAGTTGGATTAAAGGCGTGCACCATCGCACCAGGCTCTATCATTGGAGTCTTCAGAGGTATTCCCTGGGATGAAAAGAGTGGAAGACACTAGACGTGCCTCCTAACAGACCAGTCTAGTCTACACAGACTGGTGAAAAGATTATTCATGCACACTATTGGTGGCGTGTCATTTCTGTGCCTGTTTTGAGGTTAGTACCACAGCAGTAGTGACAGGGAGCAAGGAGTAGAGAAAAGGAAAGGGAGAGAGGCCACTCTCACAGGTCCTTTGATCATATGATTATCTGTCTCCCCAAAAGTGCCAAGATGGGCCTTTGGGGGCCATTTAAAATGTACACTTCAGCCAGGTAAATACCTACAATCCCAGCACTCAGGGAGCTGAGGGCAGAGGGTTTCAAGGTCAAGGCCCCATCTCAGAAAACCAAGTGCTGGTGTGTGCTCCATGGTAGTACACCTCCTATGTCCCAGGCCCTGAATTCCATCTCCAGCACTAAGGATGGAGGGAGAGGAAAAAAGAACCCAAACTTGAGCATATACAATGACAGCTAAATGGCAATGAGAAACAAACCACTGCTGCCTGCAGCATGGACAAGACAGCAGGGAGAACAATTAAGCCGGGTCTGTGTATGTATGAAATCTATAGGCAGACACATGAGTCTTGGGAAGAAACACCTAAGAAATAAAACAGACTTTTGGAGCTGGTAATGTTGCTTTTCTCACCCAGAGAATCAGTTACACATGAATGTTTGCTGTATGCAAAAATGTATCTGCTGTTCACTTACGAGCCACGTTCTTTATGTATGTAGACCAGTCAATGAAAGGCTAGGAAGTAAATCAAGACTGCAGGTGTGGCCTGGTGGTAGTTCACTGTCCAGCATGTATGAGACACCAGAGTCACCCTCCAGCATATGTTCCCCAAAGTCAAACACAAGATCCTGGACTCCTTTATTCAGACCCACTGAGGCACCTGCCTCTGCTGGGGTAAGTTACAGAACAGATGAGAGGCTGAAGCTACAGAGTGTTTGCCTAGCATAGAGGAGGCTCCAGGCTGAGCCCTGGCACCAGTGGTGCACGTTTAACTCCACCAGAGGTGGAGGCAGGAGGATAAAATGACAGTGTCATCCTTGGCTACAAGAGGCTAAAAAGCCCCACCTGACCTGCATGGCCAACATTTGTACCCCTTCCTAAACACTTCCTATGCAAGTACGCCCCTTCCTGTCCTCAAAGAAGTCCAGCTGACCATGTGGCCTATTGGGTCATGGATATTAGAGTGGAGACAACAGTGCTATGCATCCATATGCCTCTTCCTCTGTGAAATGCAGGCACTTCAGGTGGCTGCTGCTCCATCTGCCTGCCCAGATCACTGGATGATGTCACTAAGCCATCTCTTAGTCCAACACAGATACACAGAGTAAGTAAGGGAGAAAAACCTGCGCTGGAACTCAGGAGTGTCTGTTAGGAGGCACGTCTAGTGTCTTCCAACTACTCCAAGGACCATCCAGGTTTTTGGTGGCTTATATCCTGACATCTCTGGTTTTGCAAATCAGAAACATTCTGGGCTCAAGGATTTTGTACACTAGGCTTAGCTTGAGTCTCAGCTGTCCCCAGGCTGCCAGAGTCTGTACCCAACGTCCTGCTCTGACTCTACCCACTTCATTGCTCCACCAATTTGAGGGCAGAGCAGTGGTAAGTATCAGTTCTCAATTCCCACAGAATAGCATGGAAGAGATGCAGGTGAGGCACAGGGACTCCTGACTCCATTGGCATTTTCCCCCTACCCACAAAGCCTGCACAACATAGGCTCCAAGACCCTTTGGAGAGGCCCCATGCTCAGAAAGTGCAGCTCAGGTTAGACCCATCCCTCCTCTATGGATGTCAAGGATAATATTCCCACCTGAGGTCTCCTGCTGCTTAGGAAAAGATGACTCAAAATGACCCAGGACACAGGAAACAGTGCCACTGGCAACCCTGTTTTGGGTCATGTGAGTTGGAATCCCAGAGAATAAAAATTTTTCCTATAAAAGAGGATTCCCATGGAGGCCATATGATACATGACGCAACTCTACATTGGCCTTGAAACCCCAGCAACAAACTTGGCTTACGAGCGGGAGGCTCTGCACAGTTCTCCTCACCTCTACTAGCCATCAGACACCCCCACAGGCATAGAATAGGTAGATGGGAAGGGAAGAGAGAGGAGGCGGGGGGCAGGGATCTGAAGCACATAAAAAATTCAGGCAGAGGGGCTTGAGATGACCTATGTTCCGGGGGCTCCTGGCTCTCCTAATTTGTTTCCATCTACCCTTCTTCCTCATGGAGGAGCCATAGCTGGCCATGGTTACCACAGAATTCACAAGCTTGGGGAGTGTGATCCACTTGTTCAAAGTCACACGGGGAAGCTATTCTGGCAGCTTTCCTACTGCCTGAAGAAAGACTGTCCTCTTCAAGTCACATGGAGGTCCCAGTTCAGCCAGTGCTGTGCTGGAAGCAGGTGACTCTTACTTTCCCCCCTACTCCTCTTCTGCACATATTGCAGCTACTTTTGACTCCTCAGACACACATACAACTCCCCCTTTTTCCACTGTCTGCTTGGACCACCCTCCTATAACTGACTCCTCTGCCTGCCCTCACACCACATCCCATCCCTAGAGCTCCCCACTCCCACACTTCCTTTTCCTTGTGCACTTACTTGCTTGTGGTTAGGGATAAAACCCAGAGCCCCATACACACTACTCTACTACTAGGCCCAAACATGGCTCTTCAGCTGGAGGGGAACCCTGAGGGCAGGACCCCACCTGTGTATAGTCAGGGCACACAGGAGGACACGCTGGCTCAATGAAGAGATGAACACTAACTCTGCAGCCTGAGTAGCATAGGGCGCAGCTGACTGGAGGGAAACTGTCTGCTGATGGGTGTTCAGGCTCAGGAGTTCCTACCTCAGGGCACCATAGCTCTCTCCAACCACAGGGCCCACTCCAAGAGCCTTCAAGGGACTTCTTGTATCCCCAGACTTTGCACACATAGGACACAAAATTCTAGAATGCTCCACCCTCTCCATTTGCCTGGCACTGTCTCCATGGGTTGTCATCTCCACACAAAGGTCATCTCTCCTCAGATCACACTGGATTCCCTCCCTGAAGCCCTACCCCTGTGGCAGTAGCTTCCTCCAGGCCACAGTTCCTGGTTCTGTTAGACCACCCACCCACTAGCACAAGGTAGATACTCACAAAAATCAAAGGATGTGATTGGGTTCCAGAGACAGAATCTGGCGATTCATATAAATCTAAGAAATTGCTGAAGTGTCCGCCACACACCACCCTGGGATGGTAGGAGAGAGGCCAAGGGCAGTGCTCATTTGCCAGGCCTTTACTACACGCCAGAGGCACGCAGGCCATCTCTGGGCAGTTGGGGCCAGATAGGGAGGACTGTGCCTGTGAGGACTGCATGTGCTGGAGGTCTAATATCAATGATAACTTTAGATACCTGCATAGGACTTTAGAGAGCTAAGAGGTCATATGAGAGTAAAGAAAACCAAAGCCAGGCACATAGCAGGATTCTACTTGCCCATATTTCTGGGTGGGGCTGGGCCCTCTCCCAAGGAGAGGAACACAGAACTACCCAGGACTCCCCTGGCCACACCTTGATATTAGGGGTCTTCAGAAGGCAGCAAGACACTGAGCTGGGCCCTAAAGGCCAAGCCCTCTCTGAGTGGTTGGTACCTCCCTATCTGCCTTCCACCATGATGGCACTGAGTGTGCAGCTATAACTGCCTAGTCATTTGTCTGTCCTCACCCACCTGAACACTGCAGAGCACCAGCCTGCAGCACTGAGCAGTAGTCTATAGGTGACACTGTGTTTCTTGTTCTTCTTTCTGGGGAGTTGGGTAGGGTGTGGTGGGGAACATGACAGCGTGTCATGTGACCCTGACTGGTCTTGAATTCCTCACTCTCCTGCCTCTACAAGTTCTGAGACTACAGGATTGTGCCATAACCCAGTTCTGTAGGTAAATGAACTGAGGTTATGCACTCAGTTCTCTCACACACTGTCCCCTAGTCCACCTACTCCAGAAGGCCACCCCCCACTGTACTGCGCACCCCCACACCCTGGCTACCCAAGGCCAGCATGGCCTCGCTAAACCTGTTTGCTTACTTCAATGACAATGCATGCAGAGCTATGCTAGGTACAGAATATGGAAGCAGAGATTAAAGCCCAGCTCTCATCCTTGGAAACAGGCACTGAGTACTGTGTCTACTTGCCCTTTCGTGGCCTACTTTTCTTCATTCATCCTTTGGGGAAGACCCTTGTATTCCTGTGTACCCCAGAGTACAGTTTGCCAAAAGCTGTTACTCAGAATACCGCTCCTGTCTTAAAACAAACATCTTGCCTGATCCTAGGCTATGGACCCAAATGTGACCAGGCACTAGAAGGCCACAAGAAACCCCATTTTTCTAGGATTTCCATTTGCTGAAATTTCTGCAATTACCACCTATTTTATTTGTTACTACATAACACTGACCCCATGGCTGTGTGGAAGTCCTATTTTTTGTTTTTAGTTTTGGCTGGTTTGTGTGTGTGTGTGTGTGTGTGTGTGTGTGTGTGTGTGTGTGTGTGTGATGTCAGATGTCCATCTCAATTGTTCCCATCTTAAGTGTTGAGACTGAACTCACTAATTCAGTTAGGCTAGCTGGCCTGAGCACTCCAAGGATGCACACGTCTCCCTCCTCAGCAGCGAGATTATCACCTTGCCAGCTTTTCTTATTGCATGGCAAATACTTTATTCCCAGGCAGCGCCCAAGCCCTTGGTTGGCCATTCTGCTACAGGAAAGGCTTGCGTGGTCCAGGCCTTTATTAGAGCCAAGACCAAGTCTACACTGCTCTACCCAACATGGTGCTGGGCATGTAGTAAGAACATAACTGCTGCCGCCGGGCGTGGTGGGCACGCCTTTAATCCCAGCACTCGGGAGGCAGGGGCAGGCGGATCGCTGTGAGTTCAGGGCCAACCTGGTCTACAAAGTGAGTCCAGGACAACCAAGGCTACACAGAGAAACCCTGTCTCGAAAAACCAAAAAGAGCATAACTGAACTTCTGCAGACCCTTCTCTTCTCCTCTGAGCAGTGACTGTTAACAAGCTGGTACTTGTCAATGCTGCCCCACCCAGCTGTCTTTTAAGTACCCGCCCCCAGCTCACATCTGTTTTCCTCCCCTTTTAAAAACTTCTCATAGCTCTCAGGACCCTCTAACAACTACCATTTGCTTTACGTTCTAAGTCCTAACAGCCATTCTTGCTTTCTCCTGTAGCTCCTTCTCCAACAGATGAGTCTGCAACCCATTCGGGTGTTGCTTGCCCAGGACCCCAGCACATGCCAGTTCTGTTGAAAATTCACAGACTCTGTTCATCCTTCTGAACCCTAGGCAGACACCCCCCCCCCCCCCTTCCTGCCTGTTCATCCTTCCGAACCCTAGGCAGACTGCCCCCGGACCCCAGCACATGCCAGTTCTGTTGAAAATTCACAGACCCTATTAATCCTTCCAAACCCTAGGCAGACACCCCCCACCCCCCTTCCTGCTTGTCCCTGTTCCCTGAGTGGGTTCCTGGTACACACATTGATTCTTGTACTCCACTGCAATCAGAGCTTGACACCACTGTCTCCTACCAAACCAGATTCGACAGGGACTAGGCCTTTTGTCTTTGTTTTAAATCCCCAGTGCTTAGATACCGCCTGCAGACAAACAGTCACTCAGGAGTCTAGCTGACAGGTGGGTGAGTCTGTAAACAACATCTGCACAGCCCTTAGCATCTACGAAGCCTTTTCCTGTCTTCCCTCTCAGACCCTATCCCTACCACTAGGCATGGCCTCAGAGGCTTCAGGAGCCTTTTCTCTGGCCTGGAGCTGGGGTCTGCGAGGAGTTTCCAGCAGGGATCATCAAAAGCAGCTGGGACCCTCTTTCAGCAGGATGCCAGCTGTTTCCTTAGCAAGAGACACTTCCCTAGCACCCCCTGGAGAAGCTGGCAGGTGCTCAGGTGGCCAACAAGTATGGCCCAGAAACTGGCTGGCCCGGGCATCCGCCCAGAGCCACCAGGATTTGGTAGTTGAGTGCAGCTCCACCAGTGAGTCTTGGTAACAGTTGCTATGTAAAACGCTCGAAGGGGGAATTTACTGTCAGCGTTAATAATAGATGAAGGTTTCAGAATTTTTGATGCCTTACGTTCTAAGCCGTTTGATTTATAATGTCTCTGGAAAGAAAGAGATGAGGGCACAGTAGAGGAGGAGGCCTAGAAAGGAGTCAGGAGCTCATTCCTCTCCCAGGGATGGAAAATCAAGAGGCCCTGAGTGGGGAAGCCCCTGGGCCATGCACCTCCAGGATACTGGATTTTGAAAAAGCTTGCAATGGACCTCAGACACTGTGTTGGTTCATGGGAAGGGAAACTGAGTCTTGGCCTTGCCAGCCAGCACTTGGGGTTGTTTTGATGAATTGCTGCCTCCCTTCTTAGCACATGCAGGTGTATCTCAAGTAGGCTCCGGAAGCAGCATTTAAGGGTGCCCACAGCAGGGGCCTTGTGGGGCTGATTACAGGCACCACAGAGCCAACCTGCAAATCCCAACTCCCCCTACTTAGCTACAAGTGGCAGAA
This sequence comes from Acomys russatus, assembly GCF_903995435.1. Classification (NCBI taxonomy): domain Eukaryota; kingdom Metazoa; phylum Chordata; class Mammalia; order Rodentia; family Muridae; genus Acomys; species Acomys russatus. Next base: position 41,067,454 of record NC_067161.1, on the reverse strand, counting down.
GCTGCTACTGGGGAGGTGGTCCTCGGGTTGCCCAGGCAATCTGCTGCAAAATAAGGACTGTGTGCCTGGGAAAGCCTCAGAGACCAAGGGGCTACAGAAAGGCGCATGGGCAGGCCCTGGGCTTCCTAGAGGCAGCAACATAGGTCAAGGCTGAGGCCACTGTGGCCAAGGCTGCCAGTTGCTGGCAGACAGCCAGTGTTATGCTGGCTTCAGGTGCTCTTTCCCGCCCCTCACCTCCTGTCCTGTCTGTCCAGGCATGGGAAACATCCCCCAACTAGACCAAGCCTACCTTGTGTCTGAGAAGGCAGAACTAGCTCAAGCCATGGCCCACACACCAACTGTCCCCACTTGGAAAACAGGAAGCACCTGGTGTAGCCTCTCAGTCCAGGAGCAATCTACACCATCCTCCCCTGCCCCAGCTTCCCTTGCCCCTCAGAAAGATGGGGACAGCCCTTTTGAGCCTAATGGACAGGGTGAATGGCAGAATTGTAGGTCAGTCCTTCACTGGTGATATACATAATTTTCATAACTTCACTGGTGCCACAAACCCGAGCTGTTATGGAAAGGGAGAGGGAAGAGAAGATGATAGGCAGAGGTATGGCATGCATTTTTGTATAAAACACTCCAGGTGCCAGGACTACACAGAGGGCTGTGTACAACATGTACAATCATAAATGTCTCTGGTTCCAGCTTCTTATCAGTATGGTGGCCTTTCCACAAACAGGTTTCCTCTGCCTTCTGAACACCCAGCCCAAGTGTGATGATTTCCTGAGACCAAATGAAAAGTGTGTGTGTGTGTGTGTGTGTGTGTGTGTGTGTGTGTACACGTACGTACACAGCATGAGGACCACAGTTTGACCCCCACCCAGCATCTATATAAAGAGCAGGGGAGTCTGTAATCAGTCGTAAGATTGAAGAGGTGGAGACAGGCAATGCTGGCTCTAAGAACTAGGACCTGGTTCCCAGAGAACATGTCTCAAAAACCCAAAGTAAGGCCAGGTGAGGTAGTGTACTCAGAAGGCTGTTCCCGGAGACAGCTGGGTAGCTGACAAGACAATTGAGAACCCTTCTGACAGGCAGGCTTTGTTCTCTATTCAGCCTCTTTCTGGACAGATGTATTGGAGCTAGGTGTGCAGAATTGAAGGGAGGGCCCGACAGGCATTGGAGACTGCTGTGATGCACATCCCAGCCTAGTTGCCATCTTCTGGTCAAGGACAGAGCCCTGGCCTGGAGGTGTGTTTGTCACTGGGTACTGAACAGTACAAAAAAGGCAAAGGTCCCTGGGGCTACACTGTGGGACCACTCTCTCAGCTCACTTTCAGCACTAAAGGATAACATGCTATCACTCTCCCATAGACATAAATTTTGCATACACCATTCCATTTGCTAGGTATGGAACCTTCCTCCCAACACTGCTTTTCATCTAGTTGTCTCTGAGATGGCCAGGCTAGCCCATCTCTGCTCTTTAGCTTACAGGCACCACACAGGAGATCCTTCACATGTTGCTTGTGTCAATGGGATGCAGCTGTAGATGGAGAGGGCATCTACCACATGGTGCAAAGTAGGAATTTAAAATGTAGACACGGGTCAGGTATGGCTCAGCAGTAGAGCTTACCTAGCACACACAGGACGTGGGTTCCATCTCCAGAGCCATAGAAAAAAACAAACAAACATGCCCCAAACTTCTTGGAGCAGTGCCATCTTCAGGAAGTCTTCCTTATACCCCATGTCTTTGGACTCAAGAGTCCACTTATTGGTTCCTCAGTTCTCTTATCTATGCAGCTCTTGGTGTGACAATACATGCGATAATAATGACGCAACCTGGGCATCTACAAACTAGCCCCAAGTAGCCTGCAAAGACTTAGAGGGTGGGGACACACCTGGTGGTTACAGACCGCCTGGTCTATTACGTGAGTGATGAGGAAGGGTGGATGATAGAGGACCACTTCAGCTTCATCTTATCCTCACAGGTAGAATCACTACCCTGCCTTGTCCCAGGATATAAATGGCATGCAGCCCCAGAATTTCCAGCTGGATCCCCCTCTACCATGCATCTTCATGCTCTGCCTAAAGTGAAGTGGACTCAGAAACCAGCCCCTACTGCCACTCTCAAGACTGAAGACCAGCTCCTCTACCTCCAAGGAGCCCACTAGACAGTATCTAGCTAAGCAACAGGCAGGCGCCTGAGAATGGTGATGTGGGCAGGCCCATCTCCTCCAGAAATCCTCAGAAGTACAATGTGTTCACCCCAAGTAGAGCTCCTCTCTGGGCTAGAGACCCTCTTGGCTCCCTCACCAACGCCCAGAGGGGCAGTTATAACTATCCTTAATTAATAAGAAATGGGGTAATGAATTAATCATTACATAACTCACGCAATTTGTTTGGCAGCCATATCCTTAAAAAACAAAGCTGTGTGTGTGAGCACTCATGCATGGCAAGGTCTTTGCCAAATGACACTGAAGGGCAGACTGGAATATTATCCCAGGAAACCCCCATCTTTGGATGAGGCAGGGACAGCCAGGGGCACGAAATGGCTGCAAGAGCTCCAAGCAAGAATCTATGGAGGAGCAGGGACGCCATGGTTCATCACACCCCCAAGACAGAAAGAAGCGGGCGGCTTACTCCAGGCTGCAAAACTAAACAACCTCCTCCCCCAAGAATGGAACAGATGCTTCCTCAGATCAAGAGAATGACACCAGCTCTCAGAAGAGATGCTGTGAAACCAGTGACAAGGGATACAGGGGTACCTTTAGGACCTTGTCCGGCATTATGGTCACCAAATCACTGGAGGGCTCCTTGTACACAAAGGTCCTGGGGTTCAAGACAGATTATGGAAGCGGCGGGGGGGGTGAGGGGGGCAAGATGGCTCAGCAGGCACCTGTCACTAAATCTGAAGACCTGAGTTCAATCCCTAGGACCCAAATGGCAGAAGGGAAGAAGACTTCCATACTATGGTGTACATGTCTTGACACAAACACACACAGATATACAAAGAAATGTAATACAATTTTTTGGTTTTGTTTCTAAAGAAAAACTAAGTAGGTGTGCCAGTAGAGCAGCCTGCTGGAAGTGTACTGGATTGGGCCATCTCCAGGGTTAGGAGGCCCTGCTCATGACCTATGCCAGTCTTGACAGAGCAGCCACATCTTGGGGTGTAGAACCTAGTCCCTGTTCTGTCTTGCAAAGCCTCCCTATCCTAAATGCTTTACACTCTAAGACCTACAGTGAGATGGAGTTCAAAGGCACACCCTAGGTGGGAGCCAACAACACCCTGCTAGTCTCCCCTCCATACCAGAGCCCAGCAGCCTGCCCACTGCTGAATCCACTATGGACTCAGAGCTAGCCAGGCCCTACCTGCACAGCCCTGCCATTTCTAACCCTTCTTGTTCTGGTTCCTAGTTAACACCAACTACACCTGACTGGATTCTGACAATTCAGACTCCTGGGCTACCCAGGAACTGTGACTCAGAGGGGTCCCAGGACAGGAGCATGCAGAGTGGGCACATTTCTGTAGACTGAACCCCAACAGCCTTCATGCCTATTGGCATGAGTGAGGGGCTACCTCCACCTTAATCAGCAGCAGCCCAAGGAAAAAACACACAGCCAGTAACATCTGAAACCCCATATCCCATGGGCTCCAGCATTTTTAAAAGTTTTTTTTTTTTTAGATCCAAATTTTTGGTCTCTCTGTACAGCCTTGGCTGTCTTGGAACTCACTAGGCTGGCCTCAAAATCAGAGATCTGTCTGCCTCTGCCTCCTGAGTGCTGGGGTTAAAAGTCTGCACCACCACCGCCCAGCGGGCCCTAGTACTTCAATGGACACATATTTATCTGGTAGAACCTGGTACCAGCAGTGGGGAGCTGCTGTGGTTCAGGAGCTTGCTTCTTCACCCTTCTGGAACCAGGCTGCCTTCATTGTGAGGCACTGGACACAATAGGGTTATGAGGATGTTCAGGGCCTAGAACTGCACACAGAACAAGGAAGGCTGTTCCCAAATCACCAAGGCGACTATGCGGTAAGTGCTCCTTATGGTCAGGGTTCTGCCAACCGAAGTTTATTTAAACCTACGACTGGAATGGTAGCATGTGTAAAGCAAAAAAACCCACAACCCTGTGGAGAGGCATGTACACATCAACACCACTCTGTGCTGCCTACGGCTGGAAGGCAGGCAGGGCCCACTGTAGCCTCCAAAGGCCAAGCTACAACCAGATGGATGCACATACATGCAACCACTCATACAAAACATTCATAAATATATAAAGTAAAATAAGCAAATCTATAAAAAATAAGCAAAACACTGAAAACAGTGTCTATGGGCTCTCAAGATGGCTCAGAGGCAAAGGTGCCCTTCCCAAAGCCTATGGGGCTTGAGTTGAATCCTCAAAACCCACATGGTAGGAAGGGGAAACTAATTCAGTAAGTTGTCCTCTGACCTTTGCACTTTTACTGTGATACTGTGCATATCCCCCTTCCTCCACAAAATAAATAAATCCTCCATACAAAATAAATAAATGTAAAAAACTATTTTTAAAGTAAAAACAATGCATATGGTTTAAAGTAGTGAGGCTAACAGGATTTTTTTTTGGGGGGGGCCAGTTTCCAGTAAATTTAGTAGCAGGGCTCAGAGAGGAGAGAGGATGGTTAGGTCCATGCAGTTAGGTAGCTGCAGACTGAAAACATTCTTTTGTTTATTTCTTCATTAATACCAAGCAAGATCTCATGCCCAAGCAACCTGCTGGATACCAAGACCTCAGCAGTAGGAATAGACTCATTCTTCTAATATGAAGTGTCTGCTGTGGGTCCCAGGGCCTGATCCTTGCATCTGGAGCTGTGGCTGGAGTTTGGGAGTGAACAGGCCAGGCTGGGAAGAGCTTGGCCAAGCCTTCGTGTGCACCTGGCATCTGTTCTGTGCCCCATTCACATTACCTGTGGCCACAGGAGCCCACCTAAGAGCTAGCAGACACACAAGAAAGGAATTATGGTCCCTACAAGAGACACTGACACGAAGCTGGCTACTGTCTTTTCAGAAAATGTAATTCCTCTTTATTAGAAAAGTAAAGGATAGGTCCAGCTTGCCAGAAGCCAAAATAGCTGAAATGTGCTTGCCTCAGATATGCAGTGTCTGATAAATGGATTTATGCACCTCCCTTCTTTCCTCCGTCCCTCTCTTTAATCAGTCTGTTTTCCATTCAGCCCCGTCCACAGGCACTGCAGTGACAGACGGCCATGAGCTTGGCCTTGGCCCACAGGCCCAACACCCTGGATGTAGGGAGAGTGCTTTTGTTTCCTCAGCACTGAGCACCAGCTTTAAGCCTTTTCAGAAAAGCCTCAGGGATTCTCTGGCTTTCCTGAGATGCAAGGCTGCCTGTGGCCTCTGTTAAGCTAAGGGTGTCAGGAGGGAAGGGCAGGAACAATAAAAGACTTGAGCTTTGGAGAAATATGCTCATCCATGTGGAGACCTGGGCACAGGCAGTTCCAGACGCAGCTGGTGGAGGGAGGCAGCCAGGGCAGAGCCAAGGAGGACAAGGACAAGAGGGCAGGGCATGTCCCTCACCACCACAAAAAAAGCAACTATTCAAAACCACCCAGGGAGTTTTCTCTTATTGAAAAGTCCTTGATTCTTCTTTCTGCCTCAGGACTCATGAACAAGGGCCCATCTTATTAATGGGGTGATAGAGGGGCCCAGAGGGTGGGTCTTCCTCCTCAGGAAGGTGGCTGAGCCTGCTCTGTGAGTCATTAGGAGCTGGTAACTAAGCTATCCAGAACTGAATTTTCTTTCCACTAATCTTTTTCTCTATCCCCTCTTCCCCATTAGTCAGCCTGGTTTAGAAGGGAGCTGGAAATGTGTGTGTGTGTGTGTGTGTGTGTGTGTGTGTGTGTGTGTGTGTGTGTGTGTGTGTGTGTGTGTAGGAATGTGTGCTGAATACTAAAATGGTGTCCACCTCCTGATGCGCTGATGGAAGTGGGGGTGGAACAGTGACATCACAGCCAGAGCACCTCTGCCCCATGTCCCCTTCATGGCTTCTGGAGGCCTCCCATCACAGCCCAAGGGCAAATCCAATTCCCTTGATGCCTTCTTGAGTAACAAAAGGCAGGCTTGGGTTTCTTTTACCTCCTCTCACTGAAGCCTCGGCTTTAGCATGTCTGGCAGAGCCTGCTTTGTTCTGGAGAAAATCAAGACAGGATCTGTCCCTGCCTGGGTAGACGACAGAGTGGAGGTCAGAAATAAACACAAAATAGCACTGTCCACCAGACCTCCTTCCCCAGAGCTAGTTCCCGACAGGGCCTTTACAGGGTTCTGCTCTAAGACCCAGTTCAAATCCCAGGTGGCTCTGTGGTCTGGGAGAAATTCTTTCAGTCTCCAAGCCTGGTTTTACAACCTCGAGGCACTTACTGAGAGTGTCGTGCCGGTACAAAGCCCTGGCACAATGCCATTTCTCACCTGGGCAAATCCAGGAGAGAGCCAGACTTCTGCTGGCACAGGTGGGCAGCCATAGGTGGGAGTGTGACTCCCACTTTCTGGAGATGGCTGTATCGGGGTGCAAAGTGGGTACCTCTGGGTGGTATTTCTGAGGAAGGAGCATAAGGATGGTTTTCCTGGATGACAGGAAACACAGACAACCCATGCACGGCAAATGTCCTCTTCAGAGAGGACCTGGACCACGGGAGCAGCATGTGCACAGAATTCTGTTTAGTGTGACCCAGCTACACAGCACCATCCCCTGGATGCTTACAGGCTCTCCTGGGTAGACACCAAGGCCAGGGTGCTAGGCACAAACTCTAGCCCAAGTTAGTGGACACCCGCTCATACACCAACCTCTGACCCTAATTGTCCCCTCTGGCCTAGGATCCTCCTCATGGGGTGGAGCCAGAGCATCTAGAGGTTTCTACCACCCTCCCTCCAGTAGGAAGCATAGCTGCCTGCGCTGGTGAGCCATGTCAGCTCAGCGTGTGGGTCTGTGCATGGAGAGGGCCCCACAACCACAGCCTTGTCTGCAACCAAGACGAAGAGGCCAGCTTTAGCAGCTGACTGGCAGGAGGGCTGGTGCCTTGGGCCTACTCCTGCCTGCCTCTAGCCTGGCCAGTACAAGGAAGTGGTAGCTGTTGGGGTAAGGTTGATAGTGCAGAGCCTAAACGTTCTCAAGAAGTGGAGCAGAGCTCAACAGAGGGACGAGGAGCAGACGCTGGAATGTGCACTAGGAGGGAGTCTCTAGAGCTGCAACAAGTCAAGTAGACCGGCTTGGTAGACAAGAGGTGCCAACAGCCCAGTCAGCAGCCCTGGTCCTGCCTCAGAAACCCCTTCCCTGGCTGCCAGCTCAGACCTCTGTCCTCACCCCCTGCTTCCACACCCTTCCTTCCTGTCAGAATCAAAGTAAAGGGCTGCAAACAGGACAGCCATTTTCATTTGCATCCACCTTTACTTCCTCAGCTCCTGAGGGCTGACATGCCCTGTCCTGTCTAGTCATCCCTCTCTCCTCTCTCCCTTGGAGGGTAGCCATAGCCACATACCCCAAAAAGGATAGACTGTGAACCATATTAGGGGCAAACAGCTAGCACTGATCCATGCTGAGCAGACTTCAGGAGCTTACTGTGTGCTGGCCGTAGTGGACGGGGGGCCAGGTGGGCTCACAATAAGCAGCCCCCTTTGATCCCTTCACACTTTTTACTCCAATTGCCTTGGTCTTCCTTGTCACAAAACCTTCCCTCTGCTGGAGTGGAGTGGCCCTAATCAGGTGCTTGTGTCCAGATACTTCCTAGGTAGCAGAAAGACACCCTCTGGAGGAACTGCAGCTGCCCCACACCAATGCCCACTGTATAAGAGGTGACAGATGCATGCTAGCAGTACCTGCAGCTCTGGGTATCTTGTAGGTCATTTTAGTCCTGACGACTCCTGCAGCACTGACCCACTTCCCAGATGAAGAAGACTGAGATCCATCCATGGGCCAATAGAGGTTCTGGGGCCAGTGTGGATGAAGTGAGGGCCCTGTATAGTAGTAGCTTTCCTGTGTCCTGCTCTTCTTGCTTTGTTTGAAATAGGGTCTCACTATGTAGCCCTGGCTGACCAGGAACTGGCTATATAGATCAGGCTGGCTGGGAATTCACAGAGATCCATCTGTCTCTGCCTCCTGAGGTGCTATGATTAAAGGTATGTGCCACCACGCCCACTTAAAAAGCTCTTATTTAGGAGCAGTGCTCTTTTGAGTTTGCTGTTCTCTCTCCCTCAGTCGACAGGCCCACCCCAGGGACCATCGAAGATGGGGAAAGGGGGAAGATAGTACCCACATTGCATCTAGCCCCATGCTCCACCCAGAAGCAGTAGGGGAACAGACTTCTTACAGTCCTCCAGCCAGCCCATCCTATACCCACAATGCTTTACTCAGTCCTAAGTCAGGAACTGGGCCTGTTGCCATCAGCCACTATCTGAGTATCAGGTCCTTGACAAATCAAGAGGTAGCACAGACTTTCCTGAGACCCTACTTCCTCAGGCTACCCCAATCATTCACCCCTCACAATTCCACCATCACTTCTTGGCCTGCTTAGGGTTATGCTTTCTCTAAGCATCTCCTAATCCAGCAGGGGTAAAAGTGTAATCTATGTACAGCAGTCTGCCCTAACTGCCCTGAGCCCCTCACCTGGACTGTCTCCCTGGGACTGGAGCCTGATACCTGGTGCCTACACCACCATCCTTCTGAAGCAGGCAAGGATACTCGAGGCTGCTTCAGGGTCTTTGCCTCCACACAATTCTGAGGCAGACTCACTGAGGCTGAAATTTCAATTAAGGCAGAGAAATAATTACTACAGGGCTCTAGGCCAGCTCAAGAGGGACAAGCTTCAGTGTCTGGAATAGGAAAAGGTAGCCAGGTACCCCACAGCCAGGAAAAGCAGCTGGGCCTTTTTTTTAGGGTCACTCATAATCTCCACCCATTCTTCTGCCTCAGCCTCAGGAGTACTTGAAGGCATAAGAGGCTGGGCCGGGGGTGGGGGCATATAGAGAAAGATTGGAGGCTCCCAGTGCAGGGGGCCATAAAGGGAGTCTCGGTTGGTTCTAACAAAACTGAAGTAAATGAAATCTAAACACTCAACACTGGCTATCCCATGGTAAGACTGAAGGCCACCTGAGCATACTAGGATGGGGTAAGCAACCCAAAAACAGGAGTGTGAGGGCTTGGGTCTTCCTAGGCAAACTCTGTACTGTCCCTTAGAAAACGTCTTGGGGAGTGTCGAAACAGGTCTAGAGGAGGAAAGGGTACTGCTGATCTCCACACCTCAGGCCCTCCTCCACAGAGCATGCCTATGAGGAGGGGGGGGTCTCTGGGTACCGTGAGAACGTCTCATCTTTTAACAGGCTTTCCAACAGCCTGTTTGGCTATGTCCCCTTATCTCCAGAAATGACAATCCTTGATCTAAAATACTGTCTCCAAGAATCACCCATTTTCTCTTCAGGAATGCTTCCTTTTAATCCAGAAGCTCCTCGGCTGCACAATGTTCCATCTCCAGAAACACCTTCTTTATCTTCAAGTATGATCCATCTCCAGAAATGTCCGTGCTCTCCTAACAGCTCCATTCCAACTCCAAGAAGCTTTCCAGAAATGCTACGCCCCATCTCCGGATGCTCATTTTACCTCAAGTACCTCAGATCCAACAGTGCCCCTTTGTTTCCGGAAATACTCCAGCAACATCCTAAAGAGGCACTACAGTTTATCTCTAGAAAGGCTCCATTCTCAGAAGCGTTACGTCTGGCAAAACTCAGAATGCAGGAAAGCCTCCTCATCTTTACTTAAAACAAAACCAAAAAAAAAATGTACCTCCAGAAGAACTCTCATTTCACTTTCAAATGTACCCTATTTCATCTTCAGAAATCACCTCCTCCAGAGATGTACTCCATGCTGTCTCCAGAGGATGTCCTGGCTCTGGAGCCATTCCAGCTCCTGTCTGGAGACACCAAGGCAAAGCTTCCTGCCCTGGCTCACATGCTGAAGCAACTGAGAGCCACTTCCTCCTCTTCCCCTGTGTCTCTGGTTCCTGGAGCCCTCTCAGGCATCTGCCGGGTCCTCTTGTCTCAGTTGCTAAGGATGTGTGGGTTGCGACCCCTTTGGAGGTGAACGACTCTTTCACAGGGGTTGCGTGTCAGATATCCTGTACATCAGATAATTACATTACAATTCATAACAGTAGCAAAATTAGTAATGAAGTAGCAATAAAAATAATCTTATGGTTGGGGGGTCACCACAACTTTAGGAACTGTAGTAAAGGGTTATAGCGCTAGGGAGGTTAAGAACTACTGAGCTGGAGGATCTTGCCTGGGGCAGGAATGTGAGAGGATGTGGGGCAGGAAGGAATAGTATGGAAGAGTCCATACAGCCACGCCCCTCCCACTATGTCCTCACTGTTAAGCACCACTGCACATCATGATAAAAACTACACTATGCACAGTAGAACCATGTCACCCTTTAGCACCTTGGCTCAGAATAACATAGAAATCCGTGTCCACCATTTATACACTTATCAAAGATACATCCATACCCACTGTGAGCCTTACCTGATTTTCCTGAGGGTCTTACATTCTAGAGACAGCAAGAAGTGGAAGCATTTTGTCAGTTCCCAGACTAGACTGGCAACCTAGCAACTGCTCAGTACCAACAGTTATGAAACTCAATCACAGCACTGTGGACTTTAGGAGACAGTGAATGTGACACTGCTTGAACATTCACTAGGAGGAGGTGTTTACTCTCCCTTGGGCAGCCCAGTCCCCTTGGGTAGAAGCAAGCCTGGCTATATCACCTTTGTCCACACACCCAAGCACTGCTCTCCAATATACAAAGCCATGCCCTGTGCGGGAGGGGGTGAGGGGGTGAGGGGGTGAGGGGGTGAGGGGTGGAATCTAGAAGTTGCTAAGTAGAGGGTAGCCAGTACCAGCACACACAGATATGCCTCTGGGAGTATCCCAGCGGTTCAGTATAGACACAAGCACACTACAATCCCTCTATTCTGGAACTGCAAAGAAGGCTGAGCCCCTGGCCTGCACCAGGCACTCCTGACACCTGGCCTCTGTGGGACAATTCTCAGAGTCCCCAAATAGTAAAAGGGAAGAAGCCCAGCACGATTCCTGATCTGTCCGGGTGCCACTGTGTAGCTCTGGTTTGCTGTCACAGGAGGACAATTACCATTTATTAAGCCTCCCAATTTAGAACCAGCCTCAATTAACTGGAACCTCCAGAGCCTATTTTGATGGATGTGAATACAGCTTCAATATGCCCTCCACTGTGCCCTCAGCACAGGCTGTGACCCCAACCAGTTAGCTTTTGCCTAGATACAGAGCTTTGGCATCTGTCCCCTACCACCCTCTCCAGCCTTCCCAGTCCTGTTCAGGAGACACACTTTATCTCTGCCTGACCTTCCTTTGCTAGGGAAGGCATCCTTACCCAAAAACAAGAAAGAAGAGAAATCCAAAGTTAAACATGGATGTGACTCAACACACGGTTCTAAAGTCCAAGATGGCAGTGAGCGAGGGCCACACCTTGCTGGCATCAACAGGGCTGTCCAGGCCTCTCAGCTCCGGGGAGCAGCCCAGCCCGCTGCATCGATATTCTCCGTCCTTTGTAGCCCAAACTGCACTGGCTCTCCTGGGACCCTTTTATCGCACAATGTCGCTTCAGCAAAAGGTTATGTAGAAGAATGTGGAAGTCTCTCCCGCATATTAACTAAAAGAATGTTCTTGAAAATGCACAAGAAGAAAGCATCCCTGGGTCTGAGATGAAATGGAGCACAGGACTGGCAGGGCTCTGTCCCCAGCCTGCTACACTGGGACCTGGGTGTTCCACTTCCTTTCACTTCGCTCCAGACTTCTGGCCTGCTAAAAGTGGGAGCACAAAAGTCCCCATTCCTGGTGCTATGACACTGAGGTCACCTGAATAACTGCAATCACATTTCAGAACAAGCAGAATACGATTTGTGTTAGTATTCAGGCCCTGCCAACCAATACTTAACAGGCAATAACACACTCCACAAGCACTCGATGCCTGTCTCCATCGCCTATCCCTGATAGGCCCCTCCTGCGTACCCTTTCTGGGGGTGGGGAGCAGAAAACTCTTGGCTATACCTTCCAAACCCAGTTTATCACTAGTTAGCTATGATTGTTTGTTCTGTTTTTTTTTTTTTTCAAAGACAGAGTATCATTGTATAGCTTTGGCTGGCCTGGGCCTCACTACGTAGACCAGGCTAGCCTGGAATTCAGAGATCCTCCAGTCTCCTGCCTTCCAAGCACTGTGATTAGAGGCATGCTCCACACCTGACAACCAGCCGTACTTTTTTAAAGGAAAAGCAGAAAGCAGCAGATTTGTGTCAAACTTGGCGTTTTACAAAAGCCCTGTGCTTACCAAACACTTCTCATCCAAGGATGTCCCTTCTCAAGCCATGACCACCTCCAGCGTTAGCTCCCAGAAAAGCAGGTCTTATCACAAAAGAGACAGTTTGTGGGCAGAGTTGTGGAAACACAAAGCAAGCTTCCCTGGGCAGGGGCTGTCCACCACTAGGCTTCTGTATGCTGTTCTGTCAAATGATGTGTGACAAAGGCCACCTTCAGTCGGTGACGGTAGTGGTACAAAAGCCCCTGGTACAAAACACAGGCTCAGCATTTGGGCACACGCCTTTAATCCCAGCACTTGGGAGGCAGAGGCAGGTGGATCACTGTGAGTTCGAGGCCAGCCTGGTCTACAAAGCAAGTCCAGGACAGCTAAGGCTACACAGAGAAACCCTCCCCCCCCCCCAAAAAAAAAAGGGCTCAGCAGGTTTCTTTGGGATCACTGGAGAAGAAGGGTTCAGCCCTTCTCTGTGAGGTTTACTTGCCCTCTTCGGCCAATCTAATATTAAAATGAACAACAGGAGAAAAATGACCCCTTTGCAAATCCAATGCCCAATTACCTAGCAGAAAAATACATGAATGGCAGCTTAGAGTGTGGCCCTGGGTAAATTACTCTTTGCAGTCACAGAGTGACCTATGACCAGTGTCCATCTCCTTAGGGCCCTGGGATATGAGGGTCCTTGCTCAAACCTCCTCCTGCTTCAGGCCTGCTGCTGGCCTGGGCTCAGTGACTGTGTGTCCATGGGCACCAGCTAGGGAGTTCAGTGGAAGGACCTCTTCCCCTACTCCCCCTTGCAACTCAATGTCCTAGGAGCCCATTCTAGCCATGGCCAGGGTCTCACTCCATAGGACCTCCAGATACAAGCACACGATCTCTGCACACCCTAGTTTCTACATCTGCAAAATGGGGGTGAAGGAACTTTCTACCAACAGAGAGAATCTGAGGAACTAAGGAGGGTGCTATACCTCACTCTCCATGGTGAGCTTCCTACTCCCCCAGTACTATAATCTGCTGGGCTTTAATTATGGCGCCCCCCAGGACTGCCACATCTTTTCCCTGTAAGACCTCATGGCTCCTTGATATAAATAATGGCAGGCCAGCGATGCTGGCTCAGGCTGATGATTATGGAACAGGTTAGGCCCTGCATCTATCTCCCTGGCAGTCCTCAGCCAAGAGGTCTGTGCAGGAGCCCCAATAGGGAGGGGAGCCCAGGGTATTAAGATGGGCTGTCCATATCCTTGAAAGCAAGTGTGCAAGAGAAGAAAGCTTAAAGAAGAGACGGGTGATGGGTGATGAAGTTCCCCACCTCTGAGCCAGTCATGTTCTCTGCATGCTCAGCTAGAGTCCTACCTGTGCTTGCTTTGGGCTCACTCTCATCTACAGCTGCTCACATCCACACATCCTCCTCTTCTTGCACACTAGGCCTCAAACACAACGTCCAGAATAATGAGCTGCTACTGCTCTTTCTCTGGCAAAAAATACTGTGGGCTGAGTCTCCCTCGGCTGGGACACCTGCCAGGCTCTCCCGGGGCAGGGCCTCCGAGACATACCTATGGGCTGTTAGCAATGTAGTTCCAACAGCCACAAGTACAAGGTCAGGCTGACCTACTTCCGCCTGGTCTGGATGCCCCTTATGCAGCACCTCTAATCTACGTTCTACCCTCCAAGATGGCCTCCTCCTATAGCTTCTTCCAGCCACTTGGGCTTTGGCTGAAGCCCTGGACCCTAAGGCAGCCCAGCAGTAGTTTATATGGCCAGAGCATCCGTGACAGAATGGCTCTAACAAGGCTTCTCCCTCTGCTTTTGCTCTACTACCCCATCTCCTGAAAAAAAAAAAAAAAAACCCACTTTGCATTTCCTACTCCTACCTGCCTTTCCCAGGCCACTGCATCTCCTCTGATCCCAGCCCTGCTAGGGTCTCAAAGGACCAGGAAGCTTCCTGAGAGAACACCATCCACATTTAGCCTGTACCACAGGACAGCACAGACCTAATGGTGACAGTGATTTCATCAGGCAACAAATGGTGGTCTGGGGTCCATATCTGACCCACAAGCACTTTGCTGAATCAGTTGATATCATATGATTTTGAAAAGAACATGTCAGCAAAACATCTAGATTCTGGGTCTTAAGGAATGGGGTGACAGGTGCTCTGGTTGCATCCCAGAAGACCAGGTGGCTCTCATGGCTTCACTTGCATTGCCCACCTGAACTAGCACTGTGAAAGCATGAGTCCCTTCAGACTTACCTGGTGAAACAAGACAACATATTAGTATATTTTTGTTTTGTTTTGTTTTGTTTAGGTTTTTTTTTTTTTTTTTTTTTTTTTTTTTGACTTTTCACCACCAGGTTTCTCTGTGTAGCCTTGGCTGTCCTGGACTCACTCTGCAGACCAGGTTGGCCTCGAACTCACAGTGATCCGCCTGTCTCTGCTGGGATTAAAGGCGTGTGCCAGCCATGTTTGCATTTTAAACAGGGCTGGCCACGCCTTGACCTGTGACGGTGGGGAGAAGTGCATTATGGCAGACTGGGATAGGCAAGGCCACTCTGCTAGGTGTGTGTCAAGGGCATCTGTGGGATGCATGGAACCCTGTTTTGTAAGCTTCCAGTTGGGCCCTTTGGAGAATGTGGAAGCTGACTTCCCATCCTGCCTCTCCTCTCATTCTCAGGGTACTATTTCTGGCTTACAAACCTCTTCTTGGTCCAGCTCCCCCTAAGAATGTGGGGTCATATCTAATAAATCTCATTGGGACCCAACCCAGCAGGGGTATCCCCTCCCTTTCCCCAAACAGCCTACTTTTAATGAGGTAACTTTAGGTGGCTCCAATGAGCACATTAGCTCCCCAAGAGGCTCATATTGCTACGTCTCCTAGAAAACCTGCAGGATTATGGCTTGCCTTGCTCAACAGCCAGCAAACTTAACTCCTCTCCCATGGCAGCGTGTCCTGGATATAGAAATGTACAGATGAGTCCTTGTGCACCAGGAGCTGTCAGGCACTTGAACAAACCCTACCTGACAGACTTGCCAGGAAAAGCTACCATCACTGTTGCACAAAAGGGAAAATGAGGCTCAGATGCTTTGGGGCAGTGACCTTAGATTCCTTGGGATATGAGTCTTTCCCACTCAGAGAATCTGGGTGAGCCTGGGGCAGAGGCAGCCAATTAGTGTGTGGGAGTAGGAAGAGGTGCAGTGGTGGGCAGATCTCCCAGAAGATGAGGAATGCCTATCACTGGGTGCTTGTGAGTGCTCCTCTCTACCAGAGCAGTCCTTGGGTTGATGGTGAGATAATCAAGCAGAGCACAGCAATGCCAGGCTTGGGCTCTCCTGGAGAAATCTGAGCACAACAAGTGTGGCTACAGTACCTGCAGGCCCTAGTGATACTTGTGTCTGGTCTGCTATAGGTCATCAGCTAACACAGGTGAGTAGGGGTGGGTACACATGATGCAAGTCAGGAGATGACCACCTAGGTGGTGAGCTGTCAAATTCCCCACGTGAAGGAACAACATGGCTTGTGCTCTCTATGGATGAGGCCTCAGAAAGGAAGGGGCTTAGAAGTGACACAGAGAAGGAAAAGATGCTTGGCCTTGAGGCCTGGCTCCCCAGATCTTCTGTAGAAACTGAAGCTCAAAGTGGGATTCCGGGGGCAGCTAAGAACTAAGAAAACAGACTGGGCCTTGAGGCCAGAGAATTGGGTACAGCCTGGAGTTCCCAGCATCTGGCTGCATGCAGCATGTCACTTTTCTCTAACACTAACCACACACACCGACATGCAGAGCTATATAAATAATCATGTAGCACCAGGCACATGAGTCCAGGTCTGTGGGATTCTGACGGCTGTCATCCAGCTCCCGACACCTCAAGTGTATCACCTTAGGGAGCCCTACCTGGGCATGTACCCCCAACACCTGCCACAGCCCTTCAAACCTGTGTCCTGAGTCTGTGGTTGGACCCTACTAATCCAGACCCCCCTCAGTTCAGCCTCAGCCTCTTACTGGCTGGGGGTTGAGCAGAAACAGCTCAATCAGGATATAATCGTTTTTAATTAACGTGCGGATCATTTCACAGGCTGATCTCCTTGGAGACCACAAGGAAGACGGTCTTCTAAGATTTTCTTTCTTTTTGCTCTCCAAGTGTACCCCCCTTCCAGCAAAAGGCCATACTGCACTTTTACCTATCATCTACAACCTTGAAAGCTTCACAAAAGCCTGACTCCTGGGTCTCCTCAAGGCCATCAGGAGGAATTATATACTCATAACCACACACATACACAAGCTTGCATCCCACCCCCAATACATACCTGCAGAGATGTGCACACACACCCCCCACATGGAGGGCACCCACAGGGGGACACAGAGGCATGTGTGTCCAGAGGAATATGCATATGGAGGCTGAAGGGTCACAAGTTAGAGGCCAGAATAGTCTACATAATGAGATCCCTGTCTCAAGTAATAAACAAAAGGGGAGGATGATTAGAGGCATACACACGGTACATTCCAAAACATGACACACAGATGAGCACTCACCTGCACAGACATACCACACCAATGTCCACATGTCCATATTCAGCACAGTTTCAACCTTCAGGGCTGAAGTGCTGGCGGGGAGGAGACAAAAAGAACCCTGTCCTCGGTGGAGAATCAGAAGCCACAGCTACAAGAGTCTGTAGAGCTGAGTATAACAGGTTTGGGGTCAGAAGGACCCAAGCCACAAAGGTTGCACATAGGGCCCAGGCTGGTGGCCTCTTTATTCCCTATGGAGAAGGTGACAGAACAGCACTCAGCCCTGTATAGCCACCTCCTAGTGCCTAGTACCAGCTGGCCTGACATTCCACTGGGAGTAGTGTCCCTGCCTTTCCTCTGTGTACTTGATTTCTCTTTACTTCCTTTGTTTGACCTAAATCCCTTCTCCCATTTCCTATTTTATTTTCTTCCTCCATTCTTTCTTCCAAGCTCCCTTCCCATTTTGGAATTACTGTTTCTTTTCTTCCTTTTCACTCCAGGTATCCAGAGTCAACCTCAGATCAGAGGAATTCTAAATGGATTCTACTGTTCACCATTCCAGACATAGCATATCTGATAAGTGCTTATACTTTCCCAATCTCAAAACCTCAGCTGGGTATCTGAACTTGGGACCTGAGGCTTAGAGGTAGGGGACTGATCACGTGGGGCCTGAACTCTATAGCCCCACCTCTTCTGAAACACGTGCTTTCGACACTCGCACTTGGCTTTTCCCTTTGGAAAATGAGATGGTAAATTAAGGGGAACTGAGGAGGGTTGAGAGAGAGCCAGCCTCCGGCTGCTGACCTGGGCAGTAGCCCTAGACCTACCAGCACAGCAGTGCACATGACAGAGAAGGGTTAGGAGCCTGCTTGCTACTTCTCCAGCTAGAGACAGCAGGGACATGCTGACTAGTTTTCCTCACCTGATCTCTCATCTATGAAATGGGCAAGCTCAGTCTATGGCTCTTCCCAGATGAAATAATCCAAACGCCAGATCGGTAGTAGGTTCTTGATATGTGACCTTGGGACACACTTCCCCTCTGGGCTCTGGTTTCCTATTCAGTCAAAAGAGGGAGGTCAGACCAGTGACTCATTGCCAAGGTTCATTTCAGCACGAAGTTTCTAGATCGTAGGGAAGGAAGAGCAGCGGCCTACTTAGCCCAAGAAAGCTAGAGAAGCCTTTTCCTTCCACTGGAGGCATACCAGAGCCTTTCACAGTGGTGGCAGCAGCAGCGGCATTTTGAAGAAATCACCTTAAGCATAGAAAAGGCTCTCCACACAAAATATACCCAACTATATCACTTGAAAAAAGAAAAAAAGGAACAAAGGGCAGTATTAAGCAAATTATAGCAAATCCACTTGACTGGAAAAGCTTAAAGATATTAACATTGGCGTTTATAAAGAGGTGGTTATGCCAGGCATGGTGGTGCACACATTTAGTCCCAGCACTCAGGAGGCAGAGGCAGGGGGATCTCTCTGAGTACAAGGCCAACCTGGTCTACAAAGGGAGTCCAGGACAGCCAGGGCTGTTACACAGAGAAACCCTGTCTTGAAAAACCTTAGTAAGCAAATAAATAAATAGCCAGTTACTAAACAGGAAATGGCTGGTGTTATCAACACCTCCCCCCCTAAAAAAGCAAGATACACATCTAAATATGGACAACTCCACAAAGCCTTTACAACTACCAGCCATCAAAGCCAACATGTGGGAAGAACCATACTAGCCTGTGAGCACTGTCAGAGCCCAGTAAGACAGTCAATTTGGTTTTCTCTATTTTTCAGGGTGTTTTGCAAACTGTGTTATAACATATATGTCAAAAAATACCTTTAAAAATGCCCTGCTGCTCCCAATCCCCTTCCAGTCACTGAGTCACTCATTAATCATTCACTCCTGTGTTTGTCTAGCCAAATACCAGACAATATTGTCTGCAGTGTGCCTGGCTCGGAGGTTCTATGAGAACAGCTTTTGCCTACAGGAAATGGAGGTCACGTCCAGGCAGGGTTGGTGGTGCACCCCGTGTTGTTTTCCTAGTCCTCCGTCACACACAGCTTCCCAAGGTGCTGTGCCCGGGGTTGAAGAGTAGGCAGCAACAAGCCTGGCAAAATGAAGCCCGCCTCCCAGAGCCCTCATCTCCAGGGCAGTCTACCCTAGGGCACAGACTCAGGCCTTCAGCTGCAGTGGTGAGGGTGTGGGTAAGGCAGAGGGTCAGAAAGGTCTTGATGTTCTTCTTCCTAGACCCAGCCCCCATGATGATATTCCTCCCAGCTTCCATGACCCAGGCTTATAACCTCTTTTCCTTGAGCCACAAGACCATAGCTTGGCTGCCTAATCCTCTCGGGGTTCTGACTTTGGTCTCCTACAGGGTCCTTAAATAAGGAGCCAGGATGCGTCCTGTCCAGCTAGTGGCAGAGACTGCTGCTACCATGAATAGGGAGTGCAGGGTCTGGATCTGTAGCTCCCGCCAGGCAGCATCATGCTGTTAGCACAGAGAGGCTAACAACATTTCTCTGTTGTTTAGGGACTGACAGATTTCTGAGAGAAGGTTAACTCCTTGGGTTCCTGGACTCAGCCGCATAACAGTCTAAAGATAATCCAGTCCCCTAACCCCAAATGTTCCTCCTGGCCCCAACAAGAACCCTGTCTCTAGAGAGAGATGTCTTCCCCAGACTGACCAGCCAGCCTGTGTCTGGACTCCCTTGCCCCTATCAGCTGGGCATCTATCAAAGCTGGATTTCACAATGCCCAGCCAGCCCCACACCTCTTCACAAACCCAAAAGTGATGATCTGACAGCCTGGGGCACCAAGGCTCTGACCCAGAGGTTCCCCCTTGGAGCTAAGTACCCTCCCCCCCCCCCCCCGGAATGCAGTCCCCAGGAATTCTCTGGGATAGACCTCCTTTCCCATGGCACAAGTACGAAAAAGGAATTGTTCCTACCACTCCCCTACCCCCTTGGCAGCCCTTCATCCCATTCCATGGCAGGGAAAGGTGCAGGCACCAGACCTCCGGGTCACCAGAGCAGTGCTGTCTGCTGTGGATTTCAGGAAGCCAAGCCCTCCCTCATACAAGGGCATCACCTCCGGGATCACCTCTCAGCCGGCATTGTACAGGAGGGGAGGGGGGGAGGTCAGAGCAGCCCTTCTACGTGCCCAAAGGCGTCAGCCAATCGTCAAGCCAGGGCTTGACAGAATCCACAACCCAGCCAGCCCAGCGCACCCCAACTCTCCCTGCTGGGCACCCCTACTCGCCTCTTCCCATCCTCCAATGGTAACCTCTCCAACCTAAACAAGGAAGAAAGAGGGAGATCCTTCCCCTGCCTAGGGCCCAGGGTCAGCAGTCACAGGAGAGGCTGAGTCATGACCCCTGCCCCTCACCGCAAAGGCATGAGATTTATTGTCAGCTTGGCCACTCAGCTGTTTTGGCAGGCGGGCACAGGACAGAGGCCACGCTACAGGGAATAGGGAGGGGAATCTAAGGGAAGTGTTTGAAGTGGATCAGTCCACCAGATCCGGAAGCTGTCGAGAAAGAGGGGGGCGACCTTAAACGCTCCAAGGCTGAGAGGAGGGGCGTCAGTAGCGCCCAGAGGCGCCAGGGAACTGTCCCCCGGGGACTGCACTCTCGGGAAGTTTCTCACTGGTTGCTTACAGTAGGACCGGTGCTCGAAACGCCCTCCCAGGCCAGACCAGCTTCCGGACACAGATTGCGAACTTGAGATGAACTCCTTCCTTCTCCAGCATCCCCCATCTGCGGCCACCCGCCGCGACATCTCAGCCCCAATTCTTCCACCGGTAGCTCGGTCGCTGAGACCGCTCACTAAGGCACTGTAGAGCAAAAGGGAGGGGAAAATCCCTAGCACAACCTAACTGCCGTGGCCATCGAAAGAAAAAAGAAAGAAAAGAAAAAGAAAGGAAGGAAGGAGAAAGAAAGAAAAGAAATTCCTTCTCCTGAGACTGGTCCCCTCCACCCACATGGAAAATCTCCAAACACGCAAACCCGCAAGTCCAACAAGGATCGCTGCGCGGTGGGAGGGGTGCCCGAGGCGACCCCAGTCAACACCCCGGCTTCACCGCAGGTCAGAGCGCGGCCTCAGGCCGAGATTCAAGGAGCCCTCTGGCCCAGAGCAACCCGCCGAAGACACAAAGCTCTGCCGCCAACAATACCTGCGGGCTCCTCCTGGCTCTCGGGGCGCCGGCGTGGCGCGTCTCGTAGTCTCTCTTTTCTCTTGCCGTCTCTCTGCTATGGTGCGCTCTCCCACTCGCCTCTTGCAGTATCCGACGGCCAGATGAGATCCTTGGGAGAAAAAAATGTGAGCGCTCGCACGATTCCTTTCTCTGTGCGCCGCAAGCGGCAGCGCTGGGCTCGCTCTTCTCTTTCGCGCTCCCGTGCGCGCCGCGCCTCTCCTGCCCCTCGCTTCCTGCTCAGCAGCGCCTGCGAGTGCCCTCAGTAGCCATTATTCACTGGCCGCCGGGGGACAGGAGGTAATTAGAGACGGCCTTGTGGCCACATCCACTGGGCTAGCACGATGCGGGCGCAGGGCGCGCGCGGGGAGGGGCACGCGACAAGGGGGCTTGGCTGCGCGCAGCCCGCGCCCCAGACGCGGAGGAGGGGAGGAGAAGGAGGGGGCAGGGAGGAGGAGTGGTAAGCTGGGCTCGGGCGGGAGGAGGGGGCGCCACAGAGACGCTCCCGCTGCTCTCACCGCTTTGGCCAGGTCACGGCTGTGAGGTTCCTAGGCGCCTAAAGACGGGGTGGGGGCGGGGAGGAAAGGGGGTGCTGTGCGTGCACGCGCGCATGCCAAAGCTAAAAGGGAGGGAACGTTTTAATATTTTTTTCAGTGACTTATGAGCCCACGGGTGAGCCCTTGGCTGTGCGTTCAGGACCGTGTATCAGTGTGGCTATAAATTTCTGCTCTGCCCTACGTGTGAATGTCACGGGCTGGTGATGGGGGGCGGGGGGTGGGATTAACTAGAAACCAGCCTCTGAACATGCCGGTAGGTCTCGGCGGGGACTGAGTGATGCAGTGGTTGCGTGGGGGTGGTGTTTGTGTGCGATTGTTTATAGGTGGCAGTGTGACTGCGTGGGCGGGGCTGCCTGCGTGGACTGTGTTCCGAGGGCGTTGTGTATTCGTGTGGGCTTGTTTGTGACTGGGCTGGCTGCTGTGTGGGGCCATGGGACTGAAAAAGTACGGACATTGCGCCTGTGCGTGCGCTGGCCACACGCAGGGATCTGAAGCGGCCTGTGATCCTGTAGGGTCTGAAGGCTGGCGGTCTGAAGGCTGGCAGGCAGAAGCTGGCCCTAGAGGATCCCAGCGAGGCAGAAGAGCTGTTTAAGGTGCGAACAAGCAGTGCTGGGGTTGGGGCACCTAACGATGTGTGGGTGTGTGCGTGTAGGTGTAGACAGGTAGGTAGAGAGGGGCCTTCATGACGCATCTCCCTTCATTGCACCAAGGATGCGCCTCAGAGATTCTGGCACTTACCAAACCCACAGACCTAGAGGTTCAGGGTTTTTTGTTTTTTGTTTTTGCGGGGCGGAGGCGGGGAAGGACACTGGGCGAGCCTAGGACATCTTGGGGGCCTCTGGGGAGATAGTGCCTGAAGGTAGCCAGAGAGTGTGATAAGAGAAAGAGTGGGACTTTGAGGCTGGACCTCAGAGGTGGGCTGGGCCTGCCAGCACACTAAGGCAGCCCTGGAACACGATGAAAGTGCTGCACTTAGTCTCAAACTCAAGAGTTTTGCTAGCCAGTCAGCCCTTTCCCAAGCCTTTTCCTGCCCATGCGTCCACCCACTCCATCCACCCACCCATCCATTTATGAATCTATACATCCAGTCAAGTACCCATCCAGGGTTTCCAAGCCAAGATTACCCAGATCCTACTCCCTCACACCTTCTCTTCCTCCTCAGGGGTCAGTGACTGACACTTAAGTCATACCCTGCATGGACTGAAATCTCCATACACCCTAAACCTCACTCCACCCTACCCATGATACTATACCAACTAGCTTAGGAGGACGGTGGTATTGTCTCTTCCCAGGTCTCCTTGCAACCTGGTGAAGCCAGGAGGGAGTGTATAACATCCATTGTTGTGCCCTGATCCTTGACCTGAAAGTCATCCTAAGCCTGCTATTGGAATGGAAAGATACTTTAAAAAACAGATTCTAAGTTGGGCATAAGGGGACTGATGTGGAACCCCAGCATTTAGGAGATAAAGGCAAGAGTTCAAGGCCATCTGCTATATTGCAAGTTTGAGGCCAAGATGAGATTCTTGAGAACAAAAAGAAACAAACCAAATCTCCTTATCAGGTCAATGTCCAGAGGCCTCGTGCAGGCTGTTCCCTTTACTGGGAATCAGCATTTACAGCCACGCTTGCTGTTTCTGAGTTTCCTCTGGTCCCACTATGCAATAAGGACCTCCTTGGTCACTTGAAGAGCACACCTCTGCCAAGAATGGAAATTTAAAGGATAAGCTCCAATTTACCCAACCTTGAAATGCAGGGGTGCTTAGTTTTGGTCTTCAATGACCTGGAGTGGGAACCTATGTCAGTCCTGAGGCAGCCATGAGAACCAGAAGCCCTACGGTGGGCACCATCATGTCTCCTGATAGACCAACACAAAGCAGTGCTGGGAACCACCAACAGCCATAGGCTGACCTCTAGACCCTAACCCACAGCACTTCCTAACTTACCGACCTCCTCTGTGCAATCACTCACAAGACCAAGTGCATAGAGATGATGTGTGCCCATGCTGAAGGGCTGAGGCTGACTTTCTTCCCTGACTGTTAAATTTTATTTTTGTTAAAAAAAAAAAAAAAAAAAAAGACAATTTGAGAGGGGGAGGGGACTGGAGAGATAGCTCAGACTGTTCATCCAGAGGGTGGGGGTAAGGCATCTAATTTCAAGAACCCAGGTGGAGTCTCATCACCATCTATAACCCCAGTTCCAAGGGTTCAAACACCCTCTTCTGGCCTTTTCAAGTATCAGGTATCCATGTGGTGCACATACATATACACAAGCAAAAACCTTACATACACCTCACGCACTATGAACGTGCCTGGAACCTATGCAGGGTAAGAGAGGGTATTAAATTCCCTGGAACCAGAGTTATAGATGGTTGTGAGCCACATATGGGTGCTAGAAACCAAATCCTGGTCTACTACAATAACCATCATGTGCTCTTAACTGCTGAGTCACCTCTCCAGGCATCTTCCCTGCTAGCCTGACTCTTTAGTGTTCCCAGTGGCTGACGGTACCTTCATATAGGCCCTTATGACTTTCCTGATGTCATGCCCTATCCTCTGGCCTTTTTTCTGTGCCCCTTCTGCCTGGAACACTTCCTCACTTCTAAGTGACAGTAATTTTCCTATTTGCTTTGTAGGTGGCTTCCGGTTGTTCCTTGGTGTGTCCTATATTGCTAGGTCGGTACCTGATACACGTTCTGTAAGTATCTGGTGATAAATGATGGTGAAAGAGTGAAGTTAGACTAGGCCTTCCATCTGTGACCTTGATTCAGCCACAGCTTCTGAACTGATACCACTTGGACAGGGTATGTGTTAAAGAGACTTCAGATTCAGGCTACATGACTCACCTAGCCATGAGTACTCTTCTCAGATCTGGGAGGGTCTATAGGAATGAGGTAGTAGTTGGTGACTTGTCCCCAAGAAAAAAGGAGTACTTAGGGGCCTTTCTTTGGCTCAGTGAAATTCTCAACTAGAAAGGTCAAGAGAGGTTGTGTTCACCTTTGCCCAGTGCAGTATCTGGCATGTGGCACCCACAACTCAATATGTGTTTATCAAGTGACAAAGTCGAGATTCACATTTAAAACTGCGTGAATCCAGCCTCTGGCTTATTCCCCAAGCCTCTGCTGGCAGGCTTCTGTGTGGTGGCAGGCAGCATAGGTCTGCAAGTACAAATCACCTCCATGCAAGGGAAGGCCAGGTGCTGCCAGGGCTACACAACAGGAGGCTTTCCTATGTCTATCTCCCACTAGGTGAGTCCTGCCTGGGGACAGCTGAGTGGTAGCCCCTACTGAGTTAGGAAGAGTTTTATAGGTGCTTCCCACTAGGTGTGGCTAGGTTCCTGGAGCAGGCTGACCAGCCTCATAGTTGCCTATGGCTATCTGAACAGCTAGCTGCTTTATTGCACACTGAGAGGTAAGTTCCAGAGAAACTGAAAGGCTGGGGATGTAAGCAGGAGCACAGAGAAGTCTGGGGGTGGGGGACATGACACAAAGGACAAAGCCACCAGGGTCAGGGTTAGCCAGGGGACACTTGGGCAGACACAAAAGGGGAAGGGCATAGACCCACCCAACCAAGATAAGTAGGTGTCATTGAGATCCAGAAATCAAGTTCAAACCGCTCTAGGCTGATAGCTTCAGGCTAAGTCTGCAAGACTGGGCTCAGAAGTCAGCGGGTGTTTCCAGGGTTTGCTTTACTGGAGTGGGGCAGGTTTTACACGTATTCTATACATATTGGGGAGGGGCAGAAATTTCAAATCTCCATATATCTTCTCCATTTCATGGACTGGGTCACTAACATCAAACAATGCCTTTCAGTTTCACATAACTCCCTGGTAGTAAAAGTGCTCATCTACAGGTTTGGTAGATAAGTGCTGAGTGCCTACTGTGTGCAAGGATCTGCTGTCTGTGCTGAGGATCTACAGCAAAAAAATGACACAATGATTCTATTTTCCTCCCAAGGCAAGCATGAAACGGAGAAGTAAATGATATACAGTCAACATGGTTCATTCTGAGAAATCTATCAGGCAATTTCATTTTGCCACCATAGTGTCCTTACACAAACTAAGACATACCTGAAAATGACATTAGGAGGCCATCTTAGGAATCTCTGTGATACACGCAGTCTGTTATTGAGTGAAGTGTTGTGTGATGTATGACCACAGTTTTGCTACTTTTAGGGGGCTAAGAAAATACAGAGCCAGGGAAGGGGCTGGGACCATGAAGTGAGGGCTGTGTTTTTATATCGAATGCCAGGTAACTCAAGGCTCAGAACGTAACTGGAAAGGCTGCACGGAGGGAAAAGCTGCATATGAGATAGTAAGCAAAGGCCCTGAGGCAGGAGAGCTTGTGGCTAGTCTATAGTGTGTCTAAGAGGGACAAGGACACACCCTGTACACCAATACAACATAATAAGGACATTCTTTTGTACAGTAAACATGACTGGGGGGGTCTTTGCAGTGCTCCGAGCATAGGAAGGACATAATCTCCCCTAGGTCCTTGTTATGCCCCGTGGCAGCCATGAACAGATTGAATGTAGGGCCAGTGGGGCAGAAGTAGGGAGGTCAGCAAGCACGAGGTCACGGCCTAGCTTCAGCCTTAAGCCAGGGCTCAATGAACTGGCTGAGCAGCTAACAAGGCGTCTCTGTGACCTGCTGTCTCTGCTCTGCACCTAGCACAACCTCACACCTGGCCATGGGGGACCTATCCCTCAGGAGGTCACGTCACACCTGGCCATGGGGGGCCTATCCCTCAGGAGGTCACGTCACACCTGGCCATGGGGGGCCTATCCCTCAGGAGGTCACGTCACACCTGGCCATGGGGGGCCTATCCCTCAGGAGGTCACCTCACACCTGGCCATGGGGGGCCTATCCCTCAGGAGGTCACCTCACACCTGGCCATGGGGGGCCTATCCCTCAGGAGGTCACCTCACACCTGGCCATGGGGGGCCTATCCCTCAGGAGGTCACGGCTCAGCCTCCATGATGCCCTCCTGCCTGTTAATCACCTTCGTGCATTTGGTAACTTCATCGTGCCAAAGAGATCTTATTGATTGTGCCCTGAGTGAATGGTCTTCCACCTGGGTCCAACATGGGCTTCCCACCCACCCTTGAGCTCCAGTATCATCACGTTTTGAGTATGTCAACCAGGTCAGCTGCCAGACCCTCCTCCTCGTGGATTTGAGGTGCTCTTAAACCAAACAAGCTAATCTGCCATAGCTCTGCTTTACCTGTGATGTATTCCTGGCATGACAGGTACGGGTAACATGCTGAGAGACAGCAGTGAGCAACCAGATACCACTGCCTGCATGGGGGTGGTGTGAGCATTGCCTGTGCCGATCTGTTCACATTAGAACCCTTGGCTGACTAGCACTCCCTAGGGGAGGAGAACACGTTTCTTTTTGAAAGCAGAGAGCTTTGTATCTCAACTGCTGGTGACGCCACCGGGAATGTGGACATCTCAATTCCTAGTTTGTGGGACATTTTCAAATAGTTCATGTGGTATCTAGCCCACCTTCCTCCCCAAAACCCACTGGCTGACAAGATCAGAAAACCAGCTGAGTGGCTAGAGTTGGTGCTGGCAAAAGCAAAGCAGAAGGCTGCCTAGATGTCCAGTTCTCTCACTTAGAGACAGAAATAGATCTCTGCCCTGGGCTGGGATCTTGGATGTAAGTGAAAACACAGGTATCAGCCTAGACCAGGCTCTCTCCTGTAGCCTTTCCTCTCAGCTGACTTTGATCTCCTCCATCTATCTGTCTGTCTAGCCTTCCTTACTAGGCTGTATGAGGTCACCAGAGGCAGCCAGTGCCACTCTGAGCTCTTCAAGGGTAGAACCTGAAACAAAGCCTCTCAATCTAAATGCCCCACCCCCGAAGCCCTAGCTGCAGCTAAAGCATCTTTTCTGAACCCCTGCAGTCACTTCCTGGGTAGTGAAAGCTAAGCTCTCCACTTTTAGGATGTTGGAAGTGCTACTGGGGTACAGGTGCTCAGCTTTTCTTCTGTCACATGCCTGAGTGAACTTCTAGAGGCCTCCAAACTTATATGGTTGGTGCCAGTGTCTGCAGAGGCCCAGAGGGGAAGAAGGAAACCATCTGGATTGCCATCTATGGCTAGACCCAAAGGATAGCCCAACCGGGCCACATATGCCTTTACCGAAGCTGGAACCCAACCCTAAGGATGTGCAAAGAATGCAGAAAGGGTCCACTGCCTAGGTAAGACAGTGAAGAAACCCTGTCCACCCCTGGAGGGTAACACTTATGCCATGGTTCTGTCACCCCTTCTCTCTCTGCTCCCTGTCTTCCTCTGCCTTTCACTGGCTCTCACCCTCCTTCCTTCCTCACCCATCTGGTCTTCCTTTCCAGCTCTCCAAACTTCTTATCTTTCCCCCCAGTGCCCAGACAGCTTCCTTCTCCACCTCTAGGCTTCCAGAAGTTCATTCAGGCTCTGTGCCAGAAAAAAAGTTGAGTGCCTGTATCAGGGAGGCACTGTCAAGACCTCATGTGCTCAAAAGCCAGCATGTGTACACAACACCTGGGTTGGACTGGGCTGCCACAAAAGCTGCCCCTCACCTGGACACCATCACTCAGCCCAAGGTGCCCGAGAATGGGTACATGATGATGCCTACTTCTGCCTTGACTTCAGGGCCCAAGGAACGGAGGAAAGCAGTAAGTCTGGGATGCTAGGCCAAGCCCTGGCTGTGCCTTTTGAGAACTGACAACAGTCACAGACTTTTTATCTTTTGATAAGGAGATGACTTTGATAAGGAAAGAAACTAAAGAGATGATATAGCCAAAATCATCTCTCAGAGGGGTAGAGGCCTGAGTTTAGCCATGTCAAACAATAGCAGGCTTCGAGCAGAAGCCTTGAGATGGTGACACTCTGATACACAGAGATATCTAAAGAAGTCTACCAGCCAGGTGGTGGTGGTGCACACCTTTAATCCCAGCACTTAGGAGACAGAGGGAGGCGGATCTCTGTGAGTTTGAGGCCACTCTGGTCTACAAAGTGAGTCCAGGACAGCCAAGGCTACACAGAGAAACCCTGTCTCAAGAAGAAGAAGAAGGAGGAGGAGGAGGAGAGGAAGTCGTTTACCTATATACAACATTAAAAAAAAAAAAAAAAGTAGCAGCACTGTGTGGTGGTATACCCATGTAATTTCAGCACTTGGGAGGCCAAGGCAGGAGTACTACTACAAGTTAAAGGTCACCTGGGCTATAAAGTGAGACTCTGTCAATAAATAAAATAAATATGGCATGTTGCAAGCTCAGGATTCCTCTAATGTAAGGAAGGAACCCACATATATATGGGTGTCAACCACCTTCCTTCACACTGCCACTCCCAGGATCAGGGCTTCTTGACTTTTGGGCATCTCTGGATAGCTCAGGAGCTCTAGCCGTTTTTGATGCATGGTAACAGGCAAGCTGCCGTGGGCTTCTCTTGACCCCAGGGCAGTGAGGACTTTGGGAGACTGAGAGGACAAGGGGAAGGGGGGAAACCCCACAGAGCCTGTTTGATGTAGCTGTCCAGCTTCTCGAAAGGGCAGGGTGAGCCTGGAGACTAGGCTAGAGAGCTGCCTGAACCTGCAGAGGTTTTAGATTACCTCGGGGAAGGAGGGATGGGTGTTCTGATCAAAACTGACTTTGAAGCCGGGCACACTCGGGGAGGCAGAGGCAGGCGAGTTTCTCTTCTTTTCGTTTCTTTTTTTTTTTTCTTTTGATTTTCCGAGACAGGGTCTCTCTGTGTAGCCTTGGCTGTCCTGTACTTGCTTTGTAGACCAGGCTGGCCTTGAACTCACAACGATCCACCTTCCTCTGCTTCCTGAGTGCTGGGATCCAAGGCAAGCAAGTGTCTGTGAGTTTGAGGCCAGCCTGGTCTACAAAGTGAGTCCAGGACAGCCAGGGCTACACAGAGAAACCCAGTCTTGAAAAACAAAAACAATGGGGGCTGGAGAGATGGCTCAGAGGTTGAGAGTACTGCCTGCTCTTCCAAAGGTCCTGAGTTCAATTCCCAGCAACCACATGGTGGCTCACACCCATCTACAATGAGATCCGGTGCTCTCTCCTGATGTGCAGGTATGCACGCAGGCAGAACACTGTATACATAATGGTAAATTAATTAATCTTTAAAGAAACAAAAACAAAAAACTGACCTGGTGCAGCCTGTCATATCAGCTCTGAGAAGGCAGAGCCAGGAGGATTGCCAGTTCTAGGCCAGTCTAGGCTAAACTGCAAGACTATATTGAAAACACCAAACAACACAGAAATCTGACTCTTGGTTTAGTGTGCTCAAGTCAAGGTTTGGGTTCAGTTCCCAGTACCATAAAAAGAATCTGTCCCCAGAAGGTCAGAGTCCCTAAGAAGGACTTTCATAGTTACCTGTGTGGATATCTACTACAAATCTGGAAAGAGGAGAAAGAGACCAGGAAGGATGTCTGTTGTTCCAGTTTTCTGACTAGTTTAGCTTCTTCCCAAAAGCCCCTGGGTGAGTTTATGTGGTTATATCAAAGGACAGGTAGTTGAGGAAAGGCCAGTGAGATGGCTCAGCAAATAAAGGTGTCTGCTACCAAACCTGATGATCTGGGTTCAATCCTGGGACTCACATGGTAGACAGAGAGAACCCACTCCGCCATGATATAAGTGTGACACCTTTAAGGCATATGTCCAGAGTCATCTGGAGCAATCGGAAACTGCAGCTCAGAGAGCAGAAGAGAGAGACACAGGTAGATCTGGTGTCCCTACATAGCAATAGAAAAAAGTAACTAAGACACCTGTCAATTGTGTGAGGAAATGAACACTTAATCCCATGTGGCATTTGGAGGTGAGGCCTTTGAGAAGTATTAGGTTTGATTAGATCACTGGAATAGAAGTCTCATGACTGTACCCTGACTACTTTATAGAAAGATGAGAAAGACCAGAGATACACACTGCCACCATGGTGTGAGACACCAGTTTGGGCCCAATACTTCCAAAACTGCGAGCCCAAACCCTCGATTAAAGTGACCTATCTCAAGTGTCACCACGTCAGTATGAAAACTGAAGTTCATTATGTTCCTGAGCCTTAGCTGCTTTACCTTTAAAATGGGGGAAGGATAGAAGGGAGTTTGTTATGTCAAGGATGAATAGAAATTAGTCACTATGGTATTTGCCATGGCCATTTCCTGCTGCTCTGTGAGATCTGAGTCTTCCATCTGAGCTAGGGATGGAATTCCAGTTTCCTGGTGATGAGCTGACGACTGAATCTGGAAACTCTGCTTAACTGTGCTTTCCAGTCAAAAGCTTCTATTCTTGTATCCTTAGTCCTAATGCTGAGTGACCACCAACACATGGTCTGAGCCTCAATTTCTATTTTTTCATGACCTCCAAATGGCCATTTGAGGTGCCCTAGATCAGGCTAGAAATGGGGTTCAAAGGGGCTCAAGCTGCGAAAGGTGGCAGCCAGGGTGAGATTCTACCTCCAAATAAGGAAGAGCCTGCTTACAGGCAGAGCTGCCCAGAAATGGAAGGTGCAAGCAGCAACTGTGGTGTGAGTGGCCTGTGGAGGAAGCCATGTAAGCAGAGAAGGCTACAGCTGCCAGTAGCTGGGGCACTACCAGAGGACTGCTGGCAGCCAGGGTCTTGAGGCTCCACTACAGCCACATGGGCAGGAATGGATTCCAGAAGGTCAGAGCTGGGCCACAGCAAGCGCTGCTGCTCCAGGGTACCACACAGCAGGGCTGGATAAGGAGCCAGGCTCTTCCTTGCTACACAGGATATTTGATTTTCTAAAGGAATGCCTACTTTTAATGTTTTTTAAAGGGGGACGTACACAAAGTAGAAAGAAAACAAAGTCCCCAGCTTCCTTCACTCTGAATTTCTATAAGCTCCTTCTAGTCATTTCTTCTACATGTTTCAATTTGGGTTAGAAATTTTCATCACTTAGACACCTTTGGCTGGGACACTGTTCCTCTACTGGAAGCCTCACTTCTTTGAGGGCTGAGATTTAACAGTGAGAGAACACATGTGCAGTGTCCTTGAGACTGTGGCTTTGATAGCCAACACTTGAAATGAAATTCACAAGTCAAGAGGGGTTTGGTTCATCCACAGAGCTGCTCTGCTGGTCCTGCTATCTCATTTCAGATGCTGTCCTGGGGGTAGTCCGGGTCTCCTCCCTCCCCTAACTCAGGCCAAGGTCACCCACACTCTAAACACTTTGCTGCTCTGGACCTTTCTTTCTCATTCTGTGTTTTGATAGAATTTATTTAAAACCTTGCAAATGCAATGACAAAAAAATACATAAATAAGTAAAACTAGAGCATATTAATGCAAAGTCAGATACATTGTACTCGTTAATTTTAACTCTCTTTGTTCCTTGTTTTTTAATATTTTTATTAATTGGAGGATTTCTTAAAATGTGTTTTAATCATATTCCCTCCATTTCCCTTCCTAATTCTTCTAAGATTCATCCCTATCTCCTGACTTCCTCCCAGCTTTGTGGGGTTTTCTTGTTTTTAAATAAACAGAGCCAAATGTTTTTTAGCCACACACACTCATAGGTGTGGGTTCATACACTGGAGTTTGTGTGACCTAACAAGGGGCCATACCCTTAAAGGAAACGGAGTCCCCTTCTTCCAGGAGCCATCATCATTGACTCCTCTGTTAAGAGTGGGGGCTCATGCGCCTCTCTTTCCATACTAACTGGCTTGATCTTGTGCAGGTCTCATGCAAGGCCACCACAGCTAATGCGAAGTCATGAGTAAAACCATCCTATCATGTTTTCTTAGACATGTCCATGGCCAGCACTGGCATGTTTGTTTGAGACAGGCTCTCACTATGAATTTCTGCCTGGCCTAGAATGCAAAGATCAGGCAGTCTCTGCCTCCCAAGTGCTGAGATTAAAGACAAGATTAAAGGCCACCACTTTTGGCCACAGTACTGTTGTTTTTTGTTGTTTGTTTGTTTTTAGACAGGGTCTTTCCAAATAGCCCTGGGTGTCCTGGAAGTCAGTATTTAGACAGGCTGACCTCAAACTCACAGATCTGCCTCTCAAATGCTGGGGTCACTTTAGCACTGGTATTTTTGATGTACATTTTTCAATTCTTTTTTTTCATCAAGCATTATGTAGTCACCATTTCTATAGTGTCCCCAAGGCTTTACTTATGCTTGATGTTTGCAAGTACAGGTTTGTGTTTTTGTTTGTTCGTTGGTTAGTTTAGAAGAAATGCAGCTGAGGACCTTGAGCTCCTGGTCCGCCCTGCTCAGTCTCCTGAGTGCATAATACCAGGCATGCATAATACTGACTCCATGGAGAGATTTTTTACACCAGTTTACTCAATCGTACTGACACCACTCCCCACCCCCACTACTAGTGTAGAGGGCCTGCTTGACCCCCCGGCCCTCACACACACCAATGCAATCCTCTCAGGGCCTCGCGCTGGCTCACCTCCTGAAGTACTCTTCTAACTACTCTGTTCTTTCAGGTCTGCTTTCTTTTTCTTTGCAACAGTCACCACTTGACACATCTGTTTGCTGCCTTCTCTCCAGTGGGATGGAGACCCTAAGGAGCACTATCTCACTCACTGATGTCCTCAGCACCCTAACATAGAGTTGCAGCTCAGCTTGGTAACTGGGCAGTTTCCAATAAAATATGCAACATGATAGAAGTCCGTGAAAAATCCAAGCATCCAGACACTGGACACTGACAGTCTTCCTGCAGACGCATACAGCCCAGCCACAATCTGCATCTTATTAGTTGAGATGGCCTTTTTGAGTCAGGACAAATTACATAAAATCCAAATTTTATGTCCATATAAAGCATGAATGTGGTCACATGGGGCTATGTACCTGCAGTATCACCATCAGCAGGCCTTGAAATAGTGACCTGGGAAACAGTGAATTCCAGGGAAACCCTATTGCTGCTGGCTGATGTCACCCAATGGCCCCATCCACCAGTCCTAGATGCCCTTCAACTGCAGTACCTTCCGAGGCATACTAAGCTCTTCTGCCACAAGTAGCAGTCTTTCTTTAGCCCATGGTTTCAAAGATCATACCTGAGAACCATGGTTTAGTATGTGCTCTGTGAGAGAGACATGATAGGCCCCCTCCATGGCAGCCTGGCCTCTGGCAGAGCCTAACAGCAGCCCTTGGCTGTATGGTCATAAGCTATATCTACAAAGGGGCTAAAGGAAGAGAGAGTCTGATTTGGTTCACACTGATGCCAACGGGTGCTCCTTAGTTATGCATCAGGGGTACAAAACGCTATCTGGAGGTGTGTGGCAGTGAGGAAACTGACCTGGTAGGACAAGGGCTGGAGCCCAGATGAGCTGCTGCACACCACTGGGAAGGAGGGCCTCCTTTCAGCCCAGGGCTCCCTGTCCCAGGCCTCTCAGGCCCCTCCCCCATCGTGGTTTCCCCTAGAGAGGTTTCCAGTACACCACACTCAGGATTTTGCTGCATTCCTGTGAGTCATTCTCCAAACAAACCTTGTGATGGAGAGAAGGGATCTGGGGAGGGGGTGGGGAGCTGGAGAAGGAAATAAGACCCCTCCTCCCTCCCCTGCACACAAGGGCTCTCTGGGAGAGCTTGAGCAGCAGGCTGGATTTTTTTATTTTTCTTTTTTTTAAAAGACAGAGTCATACTATGTAGCCCTGGCCCTCACTTATATAGACCAGGCTGACCTGGAAATCACAGATCCACTGGCCTTTGCAGGATCAAAGGCACGTACAACTACGCCTCGCCCTGGCTGGCCATTGTGAGCAGAGAACTTACTGAGTGACCTGGAAGGAGACCTTAGGCCTCTCTGAGTCTCTGGAGAAAATGAACAGGAAGGTCTATCCCTACTGGATGAGGCCAGTGTTGCCCTTGTATCCTCAAAGCAGACTGTGGCTACTTTCTTGCCTCAGTTCCCCTACCTCTGAAATGAAAGGGCAAGTCTGTGGTAGGTCCCAGGGGCACACTGGTCAGGTGCAGGTAGACTCCAGAAGGCCAGCTGTTCGACAGGCTAAAGTATGGAGTGGGAGGCCTGTATCTTTTTCAAGGGCAAGAGACCAGCCAGTCACTGCTCTCTGAGTCTAGTCTGCTTCCCTGAGGCATAACGGCCACCACCTGCTCAAGGCTCTTAGCAGGGTGCTAGCACATAGGCCCTCCATCAGCAGGCATTGCTGTCACATGGTGATCCCAGGTTGTGGGAGTGTGGGAACTGGCTGGGAGCCAGTCTTGGGCCCCCCCCTGCTCCCCCCTCCGCCTCCTCCCAGTACCCTTCTGCTCACAGCTCTCAACCTGTGTCAAGTTGGAAGAGCCAGGGCTTGGGAAGCCTGGGGCACCCACCTATATTTCTTGGAGATGTTGGTGGGGACCCAACCTCTATGCCTATAGCCTCTGGAGCCTCTAATGAACTACTTACTTAAGTCCTCAGGGAACTGGAGCTCCCCAGACAGCTCAGCTCTCTCACTCCCTTCTGGCCACCATCCCCTTACTGTCCTCAAAATTGCAATTAGCAAAACAAACTCCTACCTCAGAGCCTTTGCAGCTGCTGTTCCTCACCAGCTGCACTGTCTCCCCTGAACATCACCTCCTGCCCTACGTTTCAGCTCACCTGCTGCTCTCAGTATACCTTCTCTGACTCCCTAAGTTCAACAGACAAATGCCATGCTGTTCCTAAACTCCTCTCTTTTCTCATTATTCCCAAGTCTGCTCTTCCGATATACTCTGTACTATTCTCAACTGGCTTGCTCACCATCTACCTCAGGGTGTTCCCACCACCACGTCAGAAACTCCATCAGGCCACAGAGAGAACATCTTGCCCCGTGCAGTAGGCCACAGCTACACAAGCATATGACTTGTGAGTGAATCACAAGGCTTTCACAGGAAAGCCTTATTCTGAGGTGGCCTTTTGAAGTCTCTTGAGATGCAGCAAAGGAACAGAGAGAAACGCGTACCTTTCTTCTCAGCATAAGCCTCCCGAATATGAGTTTGTTGATGGGTGTTAGGTGGTCCTTAGTGTCCTCTGATACCCAACGCACACCCTGA